>NW_021940750.1:5274234-5874234 GCF_001715985.3 Manacus vitellinus
TCCCTCCCTTCCTCCCTCTCTCTCTCTTTCTCCCCCGCCCCCATTTCGCACGGAAGCCGGGAGGATATCTCACTGCAGGCTCTGACTGCATCCCTCTTTCACCCCCGGCGCTCCGGGAAAGGTGAAGGTTTTGGCCGGGGGTCTGTAATCGTTGGCACAGCTGTAGTGCCTCCATGATCCACCTCATAAATAGGGGGTGGGGGGTTGTGGGAACATTATGTGCCTTTATTATCTGGTATCGCACACTATATATTTGTATGCACTTATAGCGGAGATAAATTTTTGAGAGTTAAAAACTCTCTCGTGTGTATTCTCGGGGCGCTTCTGCGACTAGGCATTTAATAGTCAAGTACGGTATTGTGCTTTCCAGACTGTGAAACATAAGGTGGAATGGATGAGCATGGAGCAAAAGCAAGGGGCTGGATAGACTCCGTTAATGGACTCCAATGGTGGGAATTTTTGTCTTTGTCGTAAGATGATACTGAAGTGTAAAACATCTAAATTTTGGATTTGGGAACTGGTTTAGATGTGCTAATTGATACTAAATGGATGATAATTTATGTGGAAGCGTTGGAGAATAGTAATGCTGCATCCATCCTTATCATAAGCTCTTGAGTTTACGTTTCTTGCAAAGACTGAGGCTAGAATTTATTGTGAGTGTTGTATTGACCCACGGGTGCATCTTTCAGTTTAGATTACTGCTGATTTGATCCTCTGGAATCTGCGAAAGGAAGTTTGCCAGCCTCTCTGAATAGCTTTGCAGAGTAACAGGAGTGGAGTTCCCGAGCAGAATCGCTGAGAGATATGTGAACGAGTGTGAGCAAGGCTGAGGACATCGGTATTTCTGCCTCAAACCTGGGCTCATTCCCCAGTGTCTGTGTGTGGGGTGAATACCCTTGTGGCACCTGGAGATGATGTCGGTTGAAGGGTCTACGATAACAAGTCGGATCAAAAATCTACTTCGCTCCCCTTCCATTAAGCTGAGGAGAAGCAAGCCTGGGAACAAGCGAGAGGATATAGGCAGCAAGGTGAGTGCTATGTGGCGCAGCTAGCGTGGTTAAACTTTGTTGTCTGAGTTTCCATCTATACTGACAGTGCTGCTTTGGGAGACCTGTATAACTGTAGAATGATACAGGGACACTGATCTGTGACTGGTATGTCTTTTAGCTGGGATCTTCGCTGTGCTGCAGATCCTTGCTAAAACCTTTATTTCTCTTCTGAAACTCTTTTTGCTTCTGTGGTATGTACCCAGTCTGTATCAGAAAGCTTTTGGGATTTCCCACACTGTAGTGTGTAGAGCTGTTACAGATGACTGATAGGAGAAATATAATGCTGCCTCTTCCTCCATGTTATGAACTGCTAACCTGCATTACCAGCAGCTAAGGATGCAGAAACTGTTCTGTGTAAGCAGTTGCTCTCACCCTGCAAAGGATGTTCTGTGAACATGTGGGAGGGGAAGGATGATCTGAAAGATGAAGGATGCGAAACATGTCTTGGAGATGTCTGTTCTGTTGGTGTTTGCGTTCCACAGGCCTGGATGTTCTTTCTTCTGTGTTCAGCTGTGCACCTCAGACACCTTTCCCTGGGGATATCTTCTATGGGATATAATTGGTTCTACCAGAAAAATCCATCGTTCTTGGTGTTGTGAGGAATTCCTGACAGACAGTCACTCACTGGGAATTGACTAGTGTCATGAGGAAAGGACGATGACTTTAACTCAGGTTCAGGGAGAACAGGAGCTGGGTGGCATTGCCTTGTGCTGACAAGTCACCTCTGAGTCAGGGCACCTTCTTCTGTCCCTGCCACTGATTCTCCTGTAACCCTGGGCAAATCACTCAGCCTTTGTGCAGCTCTCTCTCCATAAATAGAAAGCTTAATCCCTCCCCTTTTGAGAAGACTCACTAATAAATAAGAAATGCTTGTAATCCATGTCTGCAAAGTGCATTTGTTGGTCTCAACACAGTAATGCTTCAAAGTTTATCTCTTGAAGAGCATGTGTAAAACTTCAGAGGAAATAAATGGCACTGTACCTAAAAATTGTCTGTCCCCAGCATGAAATCCTGTTCTCAGAACTCTGGTTCAGGTCCAAGTTTCCCTTAGATGGCTCTTTAATACCAAGGAACACAATATTCTTGTCTTGCCATGCTAGAGAAAACCCTGTATGGCTTCCTCAAAGTTGTCTAGAGGAGAGCCCTTAGTGCTTGTGCGTGACCTCGGCGTGTGCATGTGCTGCATTTAATGCACCCTGTGGACTGCCAGTGAAATGTACTTTCTAGCTGTTGCTGAAGAGTAGTTGGTTGGTCTGTCTGTATTCTGCAGAGACTTCCATTGGAAGAGACAAAAGCCACCTATACCTCCCCAAGTATGGTGGGAATTGGATTCTGGCTCTGTGGTCTGCACACTCCTTTTCAGGGCCAGGACCTGTTGCTACACACCCTGGGTATTCTCTGGTACATATTTCATTTTGTTTTCCTTACATGTGCCTTTTAGAAGAGCTCCATTTTATCCCTTGTGCTGTTTCCCAGTGTGCTGTCAGGGCTGCCTGAGCCCCTGGAGATATCATGGATTCATTCCGCACCATCAAATTAGGGTTTCAGGGCTAGATTTTGTATACCTTACTAATAAGAGCAGTTAATCAGTGAGATGCAAAGGAACTGCTGGGGAGTTTGCTGGTAGAATCAATTTGTCATTATTAGGAGTTAGGTGCTGGTGTTGGTTTTCTCAAGTAATCTGCTCTGAATTAGCTCAAATGAGTTATGGTCTGCCTTCAGTGGGACAGGCAAAGGAGCAGGCAGGGCAAAAAGGAGTGGGCCCTTTACCAGAGATCTGACATATGTGGTTATCCCTCTGCCATGGGTCTGCTCCTCTGCTTTCCAAGGTGAGAAGCAGCTCGATTTTTCTAAAATAGCAGGAAACAGATCTCAGTATGCTATTTGGTGTGAGTGTAAATCCCTTGGGACTAAAACTGAGCATCATATGCTCCTGAGGAATCTTTTCTGACCTGCAGGGAGGAATTTTTCAGGCATCTTTGTCTCTTGGACTTCTTGAGAAATGACTGCTCCAAGAGATGTATGCAATTGGTCACATGGAAGCATGGAAGGGCCTATGAAGTTGGTCATCTCTGCTGATGGAGCTTTTATTGCAATGAGCTACTTAATTTAAGATGGACAGGCACCCTCAGTAGCACTGGCTAGACTTCCATGTGCTGATTTTCCCTTCCAGTGGAAAGTGTCCCTGGTGTCCTACTCTTTCTTTTGTCAGTGTGAGGCTTGCCAGGCTGTCTCGGTGGTTAGGGACAGACCCCTTATGCAGTTTGTCATGTTGAAGAGAAGGCCTGTGAAAATTGCCTCCTTTCAGTGAGGCAGCTGTGTAGTGCTGGGCTGGACGTGGGCAGGCTGTGGGAGGCTGGCTCTGCAGAGACCTGTTTGTGCATTGCTGTGAAAGGGGGAGTGTGGGTACACAGAGATATTTTGCATGATAGCGGTGCAGGACATGCAGTGTGTTACTTGGGAGCTGTACAAGAGAGAACTTGTTTTGTGACTTTTATTAGGACTTATTTCTTGCTGTAATTAATGCATGGTTTTACTGTACAGCTCCAGGAGATCTCTATAGGAGTAAAACTAAGGAGCTAATAGGTAATCAAGGGTATTAAAAAAAATGGTGTGGAGGAGGAATGGAAGCTCTTTAAATAAAACTTTTTGATAAACTGGATGAAGTGTTTGGCTTTTTTGCTGTTTTTTGAAACTATTTTTTTTAATGGGAGTCCTGATTTTTGTTGGTGCCTGACTAGTTTTATGTGTAGGCTTTTTTTTTGTCTTCTGATGTTCATGGCTTGAATCCAGTTTTTCTGTCCTTTCCAGATCTGTTTTTTTGTGTTGAACCAATATAGACATAGAGTACTGTGACTTAAGTCTAGGCCTGTTGACTGTTGGGATTTGTAACGTGTCAGTGTGGCGGTTGGAATCTAAAATTTCCTTAGATAAGTTGGTTGGAGCGCGTTCAATTTCTAGAGGATTACTGGCCCTGCCAGAAACCTGGCCATGCCTCTGGTCACGGTGCTTGTGATTCCAGGAGAGACATGGGGTTAAAAACTGGGCACTGAGTGCCTCTGAATCACCCTGCATGAGTGGCACTCTCAGGACAGTGGGGAAGCAAAGAGTTAAAAGGTCCTGTTTGCTGTAGTACCCTTCGACTTGGCTACACAACTCTCTCTCTGCTCACAGAAGTAATGTACCTGAGCAGGTACAGTTCCTGCAGGGGCTGTTTGTATTCTTGAGCTCTATGCTTGTAAATATAAACCTCTTTTTAACTGAGAAAGCTGTGTCTGTTTGGGGAGGGGGAAGGGTGTATGTGTTCTGGTATCCTCAGTCAAACCAGATTACAAATGTCAGCTTAGAAACAAATTGCTACAAAACCTGCTACAGGCTTTCCCTAAAACGGTAAGCCAGCGAATCAAAGAAACATATTTGGAATTTATGCTTGTTTCTTTGATCTCTCCTGTTTTTTCTAAGCCAGAAATATTTCAAGTTGCCAGTTTAAAAAGAGTGCTTTGACTAAAACCTGACATTCCTCAGCACGAAGTCATTCTGCACAGGAACTATTGTATTGTGGTCTGCCCCTTCTCCAAGTGGGACATGAACGTGTACAGCTGGAGTGGCTGTTCCTGCCTCATGATACTGGGTTGGACTGGGTGACTCTGCAGGACCTTTTGGAGAGCTTTTTTTTCTGAAAATGAGCCCTAAGTTGCTCCTAGTTTTCCGGGTTTTCCGGACAGGGTTTTTCGTCCTCCTTTGGTGAGGCATGGTCTCTTACTACCAGCCAGCAGAAACAAGTATGTGTACCTCTGTGTCCTGCCAGAGAGCTTTCACAGATTTAAGAGGGAAGCAGATCCATGGAAGCTTGAGACCCCTTGTGTCTTGTTGTGCCCCTTGCGTTCCCAATGCAGTTCTCCAACTTCTTAATCCCCGGAGAAGCTGCAGGGCTCGGCTAGGACCACAAGCTGTTCTGGACACAGGAGAGTGGAGTCATGTTTCTGGCCTGACTGTAGCTTCCTGCCTTCAGTACACAGTCCTTTTTGTTTGAAAATATCGTGGCTTTCAACATGATTCAGTTTAGACTTAACTAGATCAGCTGAGAATTGCTGAACCTGAACTGTAACAGAACCAAAAACCACACAAGTTTAGTTCACTGGTATAAATGCATCAAAAATCATCACTTCCTATTAAATCACATAGGCTGAGGCTTGTTGCAGAGCGGAATTCTTTGTAAGACTTTGGGAACCATTTGACCCTGCAGCAGCAGAGCCTCCTGGGTTCCTCGTCGGCAATATTTCCCAGGGAGCTGGATGTGGGGCTGAGCAGCCTGACTGTGTGGGTAGTTAGAGAGCAGCCTGTCTGATGCTGTTTTTGTTTTGGCAGGATTTGGAAGGGTCTTTTACATAATGACGGTTCTTTTGAGGAGCTGTTCAGTGCAGTATTGCCCCACTGGCCTTCTTCATTCTGCTACAGTCTGAGCAGTGCTCAGCCCACCATCCCTGGGACCAGTGCAGCCAGGGGCACAGCTGAGGGGATGCATCTAACCCTTGTCTGGCTGTCTGCTGCTGTGCCTGTTCTGCTTCATCATCCATGAATGTTACTTGGCCCCAGTTGATAGCTTGAGATCTTTCTCACAGCTCTCCACTGCATAATCTAAACACACCCAATTGCTTCAACAGTTTAGGGCCTGCTGTCCAGAGATAGGAGGGATTTCATGTCTGTCTCTGGTCAGGCTTATAACAGTGTCCCTTAAAGCAGAGGACAAAGACTGGTTGGCTTTTCCATAGCCAGACCTGCATTTCAGTGGTGTGTCTGTATCTGTGGACAGAGTCAGTGGAACAATGGAGAGTGTCATAGCTCAGGGGGTGAATCCTTCCCTACTGGTCTGCTCTGGTCCCCCTTACTCCATCCTCCAATACATGGTGCTCAAGATGACTCTGTTAACAGTTTCACACACAAGGTTTCCTTGTTTCATTCTTCACTCCATGAATGTTATGCCTTGTCCTGAAAATACAGGGTGATCTGGCTAGCTCTCCTGGTCTGAACGTGAGTATTAAATGTGACTTACATACACAGAGCGTATCAAAGCCGAAGTTTTTGTGCTGGTGAGCTGCAGTACCAATGGCTTTTGGTTCTTGGAGAATGGTGGATATAAAAGCATATAACAATTCAACATATTTGGTTTTGTAGCCTGCAGCTGTATCCATGAACCACTGTGATCCTTCTTGCCAATCTTGAAAGGAGATTGATTGCTAGGAAGATCCACCCTTCTGGCCACCCCTAAATCATGTGCTGTCTTTACTGTGAAAGACAGCAGGGAAAATCTCTCCATAGCAGGGGAAGTGTGATGATGTGCTAATGGCTGGGGTGCAGTCAGCATGAACAACACAAACCAGGTCATTTGCCTAGTGGGTTTAAATGGTTCTTGCTTCCCCTGGGTGGTCATACCCTGCTTGCCTGGATGGTCTTTTAGAGCTGCTGTGGTGTTGCCTTGTATGTTGTTCTTCATCTCTCTCAGATGAGTTGGGTATTCTGAGAAGGCATGTGAGATTTAGCTAACCTGTCTGGAGATGCTTGTAAGCAGGTTTTACGCTGTCCTGCTGTGCTGGATAAGCTGTACACCTACAGACTGATGACCCCCTTTTGCTTGTGGGCTGTTCTGTGGTGGGCTGTGAAGCATGTGGTGTTTGCCAAAGACCTGGCTGGGATAGGAAGGTGGCAGAGGTGTTGCAGTGGTACATTTGCAGTCAGAGCTGTTGTTCACTGTGGTGCAAGGGGGCTGGTGGAGAAAGGCATCGACAGACATAGTGGAAAGAGTCCTCCTTCATTGTGTACCATCTGTTTCACTAGCTGTGTGCTTGGTTCTACTTGTGGTGTATTACCTCGCTTGTTTCAGGAGGGCAGAACAGTTGAAGTAATGGTTGTAAGTGAGGCCAGGCTGGGCCATAATCTGCTTTTGTGTCTTCAAGGATCTGCAAGCACCTGTAAAAGGACTTGTATATTGTTTTACTCGCCTTTGTGTCTAGTGGAAAGTAACTCCACAGCACTACCTCCTTTTCTGGCTGAGAAAGTGGTGGTCAGCATTTTGAAGGCCTGGCAAATTGAAGTAGATATTTTGTTTCCTGTTCATCAGGTCTTAGGGAGAAGTTGCTTGATTAACTTTGGTACAATTTTCTCTGTGACTGTGAAAGCAAACACCGTGTACTAGCTAGTCTTTGGCTTACTTAAAAGGTCTCTTGTGTTGATCTTTGGTGCCAGGAGCGGCACTTACATGGCATTCAAACAGAGCTTAGCCCTGACATTAATGTTGAATGATCCCAGCTAAGATTTGAATAACTATCACCAAGGCCAGCTTCAGTTACTCCAGGCTTCCCTTTGTGCCTGATGTACCTGCCTCCTCACAGCTGGAAGTGTCTGAGGGCTTTGGTACATGCGTAGCAGGGTTATGACATGCTCCCTGCGCTGGTTTCCAGCTCCAGATGTGGGCTGGTCCCTGTGCCTGAAACCCTGCAGGCTCTGCTGAGGCTGTACCCACCAAAGGGTGGCTACTGCAATTCAGAAAAACCTTCAACTATTTCCTTTCACCACAGCCTTGCCCTGAGCATGTGCCTGTGTGTTGTGCAAGGAAAATACAACTGAGGCCTGCAGCTGTTGTAATCAGCTGTGCTGTGTGATCTGTATTCAAAAATGTTGTTGTCAAGTATTTTGACATTGCTAATATTTGTATGTTCATAGATGTGATTCCAAACTCCTACAGGAAGGCTGAGGCTGACCTAAGCATTGAATCTTGATCTTCTAAGGCCAAATCTTAGCCTTAGTCACAAAGCTCAACTTTTTGCAGATTACCAGGGATGTTTATCACCTCTCCTATGTGAGGAGGACTTGTGTTCATTTAAGATTATTTGCTTAAAAGTCCCCAAACTGTACTGTTGTAAGTGCTGACTTTGTTCCATTGTCACTAATGATTTCAGTGGCTCTGGTGATGATGACTTTCCAACAGGCTCAAGCAGATTAAGCACCGTAAGAATTTGAGCTGTGGAAACCCCACTAAGCCTTGTACATTTGCTCATGTCCGAAGAGACCAGTACTGTTGTTAGTTACTCTGAGGAAACTGATTGAAAATAGTACTGTAGAAGACTATGAACTGCTACTGTATTCAGAGTTTCCAAGTCAAGAGCAATAAAAGCCAAACCTGCTTGTTCTCCCAAATACAATATTAAAATTCACAATTGGTTAAGAAGGGTAATGTGATATAACAACTAATATGAGATTTCTTACTTGATGACATTTTAACAATGGCATTCCTTCCTTACAGTGATACTTCTTTAATTTCTGCATCTCCCAGACACTTTGCGTAGTTAGGCTGAAATTTCCCCCATCATGGATCCAAAAGAGATTCCTTCCTCTGGAGGAAACTAGATTATCAGTAGTAGAGAGTCATAACATTAACAAATGGCTTGAGAGCAGGTAGATGGAGAAGTTTCTGAAAGAAGGAGAAAGCAACATCGTTACAGTATCAATGGGTTCAAGGATACAGACTTGTAAAGCTCTCTGCTCCTGTTCTCTCCCAAATAGGCAGTGCGAAGAACAGTGCTGCCTGTTCAGAAACCCTTCCCTGTCGACAGGCAGGCCCAGCATAGGGCAATTGTTTGAAGTGCCAGTACTGAAGTGTTAGCTGTTCTCCTGTGCTCAACAGTGGTAGCCTTTGAGCTCTCCCAAGGACTTTGAAATTGCTTGCTCATTTCTGAGTAGAGCATAAGGGGCTGGTCGCCTTTGAAGTCTTGTTTGCTTTCATTTGCAAAACAAAAAAAGATAAAAAACCCCACCATTGCTCAAACCAGGCTTTGCACAAAAGGAGCTTGAGTTCATTCCTCAGTCCCTAATGCAATCTAGATGCTAGAGTCGCTAAAACATTGAATAGGATTGAGGATGAAAGGAATGTGTGCAAGACCTGCCTCCTTATTTGGTGACAGCTCCTGGTGTTCAGAACTTGCTGTGCTCTGTGCTTCAGCCATAGTCGTGCTGCGAGGCTGTGACCGGGACCATAAGGGGATAGGGGTGGTGTTGAGGGTATCCTGAGTGGGCATAAGTCAGGGTGTACTTGGCTAAGCACTTGCCTATGCTAGAAACAATTTGCAAGCTGAGCTCCCACAGCAAGCTGGTGACACCGCATCAGAAGCATCTGTTGAATGATCCTGTCCCTCAGAGAAACAAACTATACCAGTGAAAGGGCTTCTTTCTGCCAGTTACATTGCATCAATATTAGCCTTTTCTTCAAGAGCTTTGTGTGGGCTAAGAGTGATGTTTTTCGTGCTCCTAACCAATGCTTCCCTTCTGCTGAACTGTATAAAGAAAGAGTGAACCTTGAAACAGCTGTGGTTTGTTTTTTTTTTAATACAGTTAAAGGTTTTGAGTTCTGTACTCTGCTCTTCAAGCTGTGTCTGACCCTCTTTTTTCCCTCAGTGTAAAACAGACAGGATACTTTTCCACTTACTGCGAAGTGTCCCAGCGTCCAGGGCTTTAAAACAACTGCATTGTATTTGGCTTATCTCCCAGTTTTGAACTAGATATAGTGGTCTTAAGTGCAGTTGTTTCAAACCTATTTTGGGGGTGTCATCCTCCTCGAGCAGCTGGATCCAAAAGCATTGCTGACTGTAAACTGGAACCGACAAATTTGGGATCTGTTTTTTTTGCTTAAGCCCATCTTGTCCCAACTCATCTAATTTTCTTGGCTTGAATCATGACCAGACATGCTTCAGAAATGGTTCTGTGTATCTTGCCCAACTGTGAGGGCTAGCTGGTGGAAAGTGTTTGCCCAGCCTGTTCTCAAAACCCTGCTATGGGAGTGGTGGTTGAAGGGAATGGGGACAAGATGACGTAAAGGGCTCTTAATAAAATGTATTAACAAATATTTCTGATGGGTCTGTGGTGGCCCTCAATGGATGTAGCTGTTTCTAAAAGCCTGACCTGCTTTTGAGGCTGAAATTGGGATTCCACCTTCCTCTGCACCGGGAGGATAATCTTCCTCCCTGATAATCCATGGCTTGTGCTGCCTGTCTCTTCAGGCTTCTCAAGCTAAGCTGTTGAGATGTATTTACACGCAATCAGCAGCGTGAGTAACTGGTGCTGGGGAAGAATGAGGGTGAGGAACTCTGGGAGAGAGGCAGTTTTCTTCACCTTCCTCACCACTGACGACTTTGGCTGTAACTTCTGAAAGAGCAGGTCTCCTGCATCCCTGTTGTGGTGGGTGGCTTATGGATACTTGCTTTGTGAAGTTCTTGGCCCGTTTTCTGTAGCAGGGCAGCAAGTAAGCTTTTGGATGTCCAAGACCTGCGATAAATAGTTTTTTGATGGAGCCATGAGTGGAAAACTGAGCATGGTGGTGGGGGAGAAGATGCAGCACCTGAACTGTCTCTGGTGCATTGGAGCTCCTCTAGGTTCTGCACAGGAGCGTTAGTGTGTAATCATGACCATTAATAAAATGGCCAGAGGGCTGATTTATGGCACAGCCTGCTGAAGCAAGAGCCAGTGGGCTCCCCAACACCCAAAATGTACTTGCATGGCCTGGCCTACCTGCTCACTGCTTGCTGGGAACTTCACAGCTTCTGCCCTGGCTTCTTCCAGGTGCTGTGGCCTCCTGTGGCCATGGAGATGCTGTGGCACACTTGTGGAGGGGCACCTTGACCCTGCCTCCGGTGCTGTGGGTACCTAGTGCCTGGGGAGGCCCCGCATTGCCTGGGGGACTGCGACTCTGGATAAGCCCGTGCTGCTTGGTTTAAACACACGTTCGGAGAAAAGCAGACAAACCAAGCTCCTAGTCTTGACAAACCCTCTATAATATGCTCAGAGTCTGCATTGTCTTCAGACAGTGTCTGGACCTTTATGGTGGAACTCTGGTGACCAAGGTTCCAGGCTGACCAGCAAGGCTGGGAGAGACCACCAGGTTGCCCTGAGCAGTAACACTGCCCTCTGTGGTAGAGGATATGGTGCATGAGATGTGCTGGGCAGCTTTCAGCTCTGCATCTTCACCAAGGGAACTGAATTGTGTCATTAGTTTGGGAAAATTTGCCTCTTTGGTGAAAGAAAAGTGTTTTACAGGGCACCTGGGGAACTGAGGTCACCAGGAGTTAAGAAATACTGCTCACTGTGGAGAGTCTTGTGATGTTCTGCTGGGAAAAGGAGAGTGCTTGCTGTGATAAGGCATTTAGTTTTGCTGTCAGTGCTTTCCAGAGGTTTAAAACAATTGGGAACACTCATCACCTACTGCCTAAAGGTTTGTTAGCAGGCAACAGAATCTCTTTCTACTCTGTTTTTTTTCTGGCACTTAAGCCTTTTGTACTGGGAGGAGCAACCCAGCTGTCCTTAGTCAGCAGCCCTGGCTGAGGAAGGGAGGAGGCTATGTAAAGAGTGCTGTGACTGTCCAGACAGAGCGAAGCTGGTATTCCTGCCCTGGGCTCTGTGGAAGGGAGTTGTGGGCCTGAAGCATGTTTGTGTAGCATTTGGAATTAGTTTAGTTGAGGAGCTCTCATGCTGAGGAGATGGCAGAACTGTAAATCATCAGTGATGAATGTAGCTGCAGAAGTAGTTAGGGCAGAAGGAAGGGCTTAGAAGCAAAATCCATTATAAAATGTCGAAGTGGGTGGTTTCCCTTGCTGGGGAGGGAGTCTTCTCTCCAGGCAGCAGAGGGAACACTGCCTATGCAATGTGGCCATCCCTCTGGAAGAGGAATTTGCATCCAGGTCTGTTGCCTGGGTTCTGTCCCATGTCCTACTCTCCTGCTCTCTAGAGTGATTTCATTTGGATGTTTTTCTCAGATCCCCAGAAAGGAAAGTACTGTAAACAGCTGCCAAGCAGGATTTTGTGTCGTAGAGCATACTTAAATGCTGGAGCCTGGTTAGAGGATGGTATGTTTCTATTTTTCTCTGTGTGTGTATGTTTTTGATAGGAAGAACATATTCTGTTCTGGTTGAGTGTATGTTACTTTTCTTAGTGTGCCTGTTAGTACTGTAACTCAGAGCCCACTCTTTTGCCCTGCTTATAAAGTGACACTGGTATTGTGTTTCAGCTGGAATGTACACAGTCTTGCACAACCCTTCCTAACGTTTTTAGAGTCGTGATGACCTTGAAGGTTTTAAAAGAAAACTGAATGCAAACTTTGGCACCATTCCTGTGGGTACTGAAGCGTGTGGTTAATTTTGCATGAGGTAGTATGAATGTGAGTAGTTCCATTTCACCCAATGGATATAAAGATAAGTGCCTCTGTGGCCGATTGCAAGATCAGTCTATGTGTGATGATTCACCTAACTCTATTGTGTGCATACCTTATATGTATATCATGCAGTTGTCTTCATCGTGTTGTTTTGACCAGCTCAGCTGCACTTTGTCCATTAATCCATGTTTCCTGAATGTGTTCTTGGGAAGCCTGGAACAGAGACCGTTTCTCTTTCCCTGTTTCACACACCAAATAAACACTTAACCATTTTTACTTTGTACTCCTGTCATCATCCCCAAAATGGGTTTCCTCTTTTCTTCCCGCCTAAAAGCTCCCTGACAGAGCCTCCTCTGATCCAAACAAAATGCTGACCTGACACGTTCAGGAAGGGCAGTTTCATCTCTGGACTTACAAACAGGTTTATGCAGGAATAAAGCTGGGTTATTTATACCCGGGGGAAGAGATGCCCATCTCTACAGAGGCCTGAGATGATGGTCATTAACTTTTCCACATCACATAACCAAAGATGCCATGCCTTTCTAGATACTTCTGAGGTGTTGATTATGCTTTCCTACTCTTTAAAGTCCAGTTCTATTGGATTCAGGTGTAAGAAAAGGCAAGCTTCTTTTAAGAATGAACATGTTAATCCCATATCTGTCCCCCCTCTGCGCCCTGGTATTTAGCTGTTGCAGAGAAAAATGTGATGAAAGGTTGTTTTAATGTATACTGGAAAGACTGACAGAGCTGTGTTTGAAGCCCATGAGAGAGACAATCTGGTGAAAGGCATGGTAACTATCATCTGGTGCTTGTCTACATGTCGTAGTGGAAGGACCCTCCATTAGGAGAGGGAATCTAGCAGACACCTGGTCTCCCTGTGGGCTGCTGCTTGCAGTTTGGCTTACTGGAGGTCACGTAAAACCTCGGCCTAGCACTGGACTCAGTATCCTGTGGGGTTCCTCGCAGGCACCTTTCTCATGTACGTGTCACTGAGGTCCCTGCAACCAGCGCTGAATTAAGTACTCTTGGGATGTTGGGCCAGGGCTCCTGCTCCTTGCTGTTCTGCTTTCTTTTCAGTGTGTGAGCTTATGGGTACTGCACTACGGTCAGACTCATTAAAATATGGTAGCACTACTGATATTTTCAGTACAGAGTTTGCAAATAGAGCTGTGCAAATCTATCTCCTGTTTGTCCACTCTTAAGGTTATAAGATTACTTTAAAATCCAAGTGGATACGGGCAGATGCTCTGTGTGTTGCATGTCTGCCCTTATGCTGGCCCACACCCTGGTCACCTCCACGTGGTCTGTTGGCAGTCAGACACTATATCTTGATGTGACAAGAGCTGGCTGTTAACTTACAGCTATAAATCTGTTGGGGCTATAGTGGAAGTCTGTCAGTGCTGTGCAGGTGGCAACTGGCTTACTTAGCTTCTGGGTGGATAACATTTAATTTTTTTTTTCCCCTATCACAGCTTGTATTTCTGCAGTGGCAGAGCCTGTTCTGGTCGTGGTGGAGCAGCAGTTAACAGACTTTATGGGACATTCTTTCCAATTGCTGTGGTCTAAACATATGTACACCAGCATTGAGTTACTTCTGCCTGGAAATAAGCCACAGAGCTATATATAAAATATGTTTGAACTGCTGCAGTAATGTTGTTGGTATAAATAGAAGAAGTGGTACACCCAGGGCTTCCCTTCCTTAGAACTGATTCAAGAAGACTTCCCAGATACTCTATCTTCAGTGGAAAAGGCTGTAGAAGGTGGCTGAAAGCAATAACAAGATGCCATATGGCTAGCCTCCAGGGAAGAGCTTAAGTACTTGGGTCTGGAGCATTGGATTCCTGCTTGAAGGTTGCTCAGCTTTTTCCTCTTGTGGTGGAACATCTGTCTGAAATCCCATAGGGTTCAGTTTGCAGCAACCTGGTCCACCAATACCACGGAGTTTCATCTGTGACAGTCTCTTAGTTTCTTGTGACTGAGTTTTCTTGAACTTTTGTCAGACATTTTCCTACTCAAACTATTAGACAGGTAGTCCAGGTACTTGTGGAGCTGCTGTTATCACCATATTGTGACATATTGACTGCTGTAGAAGATTGTGCCAACTTCTGTGGTCCTTTCTGTCACTAATAGATTTTTATCTCACCTAAAATGAAATGTAGGAAGTGACCTCTATAGAAATAGCAGAAAATGCTGATAAACACTGAGGAGCCAGTTGCAGCTTGTGGTTCATGCTAATTCCAAATGCTTCTTTGGCTAGTTTGTAAACAGATCCTTCCACAATATTGCCTCCTAAGTGCTCTATTGCAGGTGTCAATCTGCAATGTTCTGAAGACTTGAGAGGCAAGGTTTGCAGGTAGAAGTAGTGTCTTCTCTTAAACAGACTGATGCAATTAGAAGAAGGGAGGCAAGACTGTGGACAGATGGAGACATTTTTGGGGTTCAGTGCTCCATGAATAATTCTCTACAGTCATTTCCTTCTGCATTGTTTTTATGAGTCCAAATCATCAACTGTGTTCTTTCAGCTCTGACAAGCCATCAGCTCCGTTTCATCCAACACGTCTTCTCTGGTCAGTGATGGGAATTACAGCCTGGCTTCACCCAGGAGCTAGTTCTAGTGCAGGGGTGTCAGTAAAACTTGTATCCAGTAGTTGCCCACTACCTAGATGCCAGTGCACCACAGCAGGGAGAGGACACAAGCTGCATAGAAGCTTGATAGATCTCTTTTTGCTGGAGGCCATGAAATACAGTTTGAGCAGACTTAACATAGTGGCTCAGTACAAATGTCAGTCAACAGGGATGTTCTGACTCTTAAGAGTTGCTTTACTGTTCAGTCTTACTGCTTGTCCTTCAAGTGTTTGCCTGCTTATTATATCTTTTGTTTGAACTGCAGAAATGTACTTGGAACTGTAGTTCAGGTATTTCTGAACTACATGTGTCACTCAAAGTTATTTCTTAACCAGACAGATTCTGCTAGATTCTTCTGAGTAGGTGAATGCATCTAAAACTATTTACCAGAAAGTTACAGGAGAAGTGAATCTCTGCCGAAGACTGGAGTTCTGTAATCTGCATTCTGTTTTTTACAACAGCAATTTTTGCTGAGAACTAAACATGTAAAAACAGCAGTACTTTGTGAAGTGTTGAAGGAACAGAAGTTGGCTGTGTGCCTAAATCTAGGGCTTTCTGAATTTCTAAACAAGGGCAGCAAAGATATGGTGGTTATTGTAATGGTTTGCTTTCTTGAAGTACAGCAGGAGCCATGTGGTAACAAAAACAAAACATTTTTTATGTCTGTGGATAAAAATTGTTTCCTCTGAGTGTGGTTTTACTTCCTCAGTTCTCATATTTGGTAATTCTACCAGTTACCCATGGTCCTGAGCCTAAACATAAGCTAGAGGAGACTTCCAGTGTTACTCCCTCTGTTTTAGGCTTTTAAGGCACTTAGATGGCAGCCTATTCCCTTTTTCTTTCTAGTAAGTCACCTTTAAGGAACTCCTCAGTAAGTCAGCTTATGTTGGACTACTGTACCCCTTGTTTACAGACTTTGTTTCCTACAGGAAAAGAAACTGAAAAGGTACTTGGGAAAAATCACAGGAGGAAGTGATTTAAGGGCAGGGTATGTGAAGAAGGAAAGTGGGCTGAATGAATGACTTAATGAATTTGTTTAGGATTGCTTTGTAGTTATCTTTATAACCTTTCCTCTCTGCGGTTTATTGTTTAGTGGTGGTTTCCTCTGTGTGTGTGTGTACAGAAAAGAGAGAGGATTGATGGTGTTTCTTGCTGTTGACTCGCAGGGGAGTTATTCAGGTCTTTGGGGTGCTGAGTCTAGGTCATAAAACTTGCAAAAAAAATTAACTGTTTGGAAAAGACTGATCTGAGTTCTGCGTCTGCTGTGACTGTGGACAATGATTGCCTTTCCCGTAGTAGCAGTTTGCATCTTTGAAGCAGAACGATGGCTCAGTGGTGTGTACCTGAGTGAGCACGTGTGGGCTGTTGGAGTTGTCTGTGTTGGTGGCTGAGCAGCAGGTGCAGTGATTGGGACACTGTGTTACTGGTGAAGGACTTTCAGCTGTACTGGAACAGGAGGAAGTGGCATCAAGGTTGTTAAAGAGATGATGGGAGTCAGTGCTTGTGCTGTTCTCTTGTTTTCTCAATCTTTGGCCTATGTTCCTATGTATCACTTCTCCTGGGGGATGTGGTCTCCTTTCTGGCTGACAGGATGAATCTCTTGGGTGCTCAGTATGCATGTTGATGGACAGATGCAAAGAGCTTCTTAATTCTAGGATGCACGAAGGGCAAGATGATAAAGGCTATTCTGTAAGAAGCTTATTCCTCAGGGCAGAGGACAGGGAAGAGTGCAGGAAGGGATTGCCTAGAGCCTGGCAGTGAGTGTTGGCTAGGGGTGGGCAGGAAGCTCAAGTGGCTCCTTCTGTATATCCTGATTGGTTTGGGCAAAATAAAGAAATCTCTTATGCTTTCCTCTGACTCATTTTTAAGCATTCTTTAAAAATGTTGTCCCTGACCTTAAGCAGGAGTGAGATACAGCAATGGTGCAGCATGGTCCACAGGGTAGCTGCTGGAAATTGGGAGCGAGGTGATGTTATTCCTAATTCTGCTGCTAATTTTTTGCATGATCAAGACATTTTACCTCAATGTTTGTGGGATGTTACCACCTAGTCCTCTTATACCTGATTATAGATTGCAAGCTGTCTGAGAGTACATGTTGCTGCCTGCTGTAAGTACAAGAGGAGTCCATGTTTGTTGAGACTTCTTGTAAGTACTGTGAATCAGATACTAAATAGTTCAGACAATGTTTAGGAAGAGATGGAATACAAATCTCTTCACCTCCTGCCTCCTTCAGTAGGGATGTTGTCTGTGTGACAAATGCTGTATACTCATTCTGCTCCTCCTGTTATATTTATTCCAATCTTAGCATCTTTTAAACGGCTGGTATATGTTTTTTTAAATATAATTTAAATCAGCTTACATCAAAACCATTTTTCATATCGCTGAGGATGAAGGTATGTACTTTCCCCCATGGGGGCACAGCAGTCTTAGAGAGATGAATGAATAGGAAGACAAGGTGTCTAGTCATGGAGCAGTTCAGGTGTTACAGGCAAGATCCTTCAGGTATCAGGAGAGGTGAACTTTCTGACTTCCTGTGGTGGAGACAGATACGTGCTCTGTGTAAGGAATCTGGGCATAAAAATATGAAGCTTTTACATACAGTCTCTTTAACAGACTTACAGTATCTTTAAGACATTTCTTTAAGACACTGCCCTTCTCTAGAAGATGTGGTTGCCTTCCTGGCAATGGGGACTGGGTAAGTAGGGATGAGAGCTTAGGGAAATGATTTAGAAATGGCAGTCTTAGACTTTTAGGATAGAATGACCGTGTTAATCACTGGTGAAGGATAAAAATGGATTGATTCAGCATGGGGTTATGGTTAAATAAAGAAATCACAAATGAATTACGAGTGTTGCCTCAGGCAGGTTGATCAAAAGGCTTTTCTTCATCCTACATAGCTCTAGTTTGTATGTTTTTACTCTTAGACTTAAGATAGACCACTAAGTTCCCCTACCTAAGCCTTGTCAAACAGTGCACAGATTCGTTCATACCAAAAATAAGCCCCAGTGTGAAGAAATTAAGGAGAAGGGGATTGTAACATGGTGCTGAGATGTAGCTTTCCTTCTCTGGTTCCCCTCAGCAGAGTTAACTGTGGGGAAGGCTTTTTTCTCCCTCTCTTTTGGTCTGTCTTCCCCATGTCCAAGTTTAGTTTGAGCGTATGCGTTGTTTATGGAGTTCAGCAGGAGGTGATTTAGGACGGAGCTCCTTGCCATGGCAGTATCAGTGTTAGAAGTGCTGTGTTATGGCCCCTGTGTTTGACTTCTCCAGAGTCAGGAGTTATGTGGTGCTGCCATGGTTTCCTTGGAGTGGATGCCCACGAAGCTGTGGACTTTTAACCTTTGGCTGTTTGCATTTAGCAGCAGGCTCAGCTCAGGATTGAGACTGAGAGGAGGACTTTTTCAGAGCTGCAGAGGGAGCAGCCTTGCCAGCCTGTGCCCACATCCCTGTTTGGCTCTTTTCCTTGTTCTTGTCTCATGCTTCTTGTGAGTGCTAAAACCTGGGCAAAACAGAGGGAAAGAGCCTTTCCTATCTGGGAACTGATGATTAACTTATTCTGAGAGAACCATTTGTTCCTGCTTGATTTCAAACCCTTATATGAGTAACTGAAACACTGCCCAAGGGAACTGTATTTATTTATTTATTTATTTATTTAGTTTTCTGTTTCCTCTCACTGAAGCACTTTCTTTGCCTGTATTCAAGCCCTGTGCATGGATTTAGAGGAGACTGATATGTAACACAGACAGATTAGGGTAGTGTTGCAAGTTCTCCCACGTACCTAATCCTTGTATAGGTAGTTCTTGGCGCAGGGAAAAGTGAATTGATTCCATCTTCTACTACAAAGAAAAAAGAAAATCACTGGACAAATTGCCTATATGGGAGAGCAAAAGCACCCTCTATGTAAAATCTGGTATGTTGTCTGCTCTCTTTCCTTGTGAAAAAGTAATGCACATTTGCAAAGTGGAAAAATCCAGTTCTTGTGAAGAAGTGATCCTGCACAACTCCAGGTCCCAAGAGCTCAAGGAAGGGTTTCTTTGAAGCCTGCCCACACAGATGTGTTTCTCTGTTGTGTTCCACAGGGCTCGACTGCCTGTGGAGCTGCTCCAGTTGACTCCATGTGCAGATGCTTAGTCTGGAATAAATCAGGATTGACCCTTATGTGCCAGCAATACCTGTAGCCTGTTTAATGTTGCTTTTTCTTTTTTTATTTGTTTCATACATTCATCACACAGTCTTCACAAATTTTGCTCACATCAAGAAAAGAAATTTCCCGCACCAAAGTCAAAATAGCATCATCACAACATTGGCAACGGTGGACAATTGACACTCGTTCCACCCATTGTCCCTTCACCACCCGTGTATCTCTGGAGCTCAGATATCCTGAAGGTTTTGTGAAATCTCCTGAAAGTCTGAGTTGGGGTTGCTTTTATGGTGAGAATTATGACTGAATGGGATAAGGAGGAGAAACCACTGCTTGTCATGCCTTTAACCAAGGCTAGTAAGGTTACATGGGCCTCTTCTCATCCTTGCAGTATTTAAGAAGAAATTGGACCTTGACGTGGTCATGGGGAAAATTGGTGGACCAGGCTTGTGTTAAGTGAAGAAACAGTAGGTAATTATTTAATAATGGCAGGTTGTGCTACAGAAGCTGATAGGAAATTAACCCTCTACATATCCTCTTTTGCACGACATGGAGACACTTGCAGATGTGTGCTGCTGTCAGTTATAAGTTCCCTCGCTATGGTTCCTGGTAGAGGTGCTTTTAATAGCCTCCCACCCACTCCCTGGGGCTATGCAATGGTATTTATGGCCTCTCTGGGACTGCCTTTCTCCAGGTGCATGAGGAAGAAGGCAGAGTGCAGATTCAGCACGTAGCCCTTGACAGCTGGGGCTGACGGGTCAGGAATGCAGTCCTGACAGCTGGAATTGGGCTGAAAGCGGCCAGCACGGTGGGGAGGCCAGAAGGGGAGAGCAGGCAGGAGAGGCTCTGTGGAGAGGTGGACAAATGCACGCACACATGATGTGGAAAGACAGCCTGCAGGGACTCTTGAGTTGCTCGTGTTCCCTTTCTCGTTGATTTGTTCCCTGTTCTTCCAGCTGTCTGGCTAATTTTTAATTAATGTGTGCACACCCCTGTGCAACCATTATAGTGACACCTGGCAGAGCCATTAGAGCTGAGGCCCAGCATTTCCATTGGAATACCCCCCATCCCACCTCTGCATTTATGCAGGTTTACAAATGTAATGTACTGCTTCGCATAACTCAGGCATTCAAAACCTTTGGGAAAGTTGGTTTCTACCCACACTACTCTTGTGCCAAGGAGTGCCATTCATAACTCACATTGTGGGAGATTGTTCCCTGATGTTCTTGAAGTGGTTAACTTGAAATCAAATTGCATAGAATTGGCAACTGCTTGTTGCGGATTATCATGTTCTGGTCAGGTGTTTTTCTGTTTTGTTTTGTCCCCCCCCGTCTTTTTTTTTTTTTTTTACATTGGTTAAAATGTGAGGGCTTATTCAATGATCAGACATAGCTCTGAATCCTTTTTTCCCTGCTGCTTTAAACTGGGCATTGGCTGGAAACAGCTTAAAACGTTGCAACTAGTCTGTGTGGTGTGTTACATGAAACCAGTTGGTTGGTCTTGGAGTAGTTCCTGGAGGGTCAATTAGGCAATTGGTGAGAGTCTGCAGTGGTGGCTGTGAGCAGGACTTACGAGGCTTACAGCGAGAGGTGTGGAGACTGCTCTGTTAGCGCAGCGACGTTCTGAATTGGTCATGTGTTGGAGCTTGGCTTACTACTGTTACCTTTTGCAGGTGGAATATTTTCAGTCTCCAGGCTTGTCAGGACAGTAGTCTGGATGCTGAGGGACAGAAGGCTCAGGCTGGAGAGGAGAGAGAGAATAGAAAACCCTCTTAAAAAAAATTTAAAATATATACATATATATGTATAAAAGAAATTTAAAAGTGCATATTCTATATGCATATACAAAAGCGGGGGAACTCATTGGATACAAACATCAACTATAGAGCTGAGTGGTTTTGTTGTTTGTGTGCTTTTGTAAGTCAAATATTCCCAGCAGTTAATTCCAAGTCAAATATCTCCTGCAGTTAATTCCATCCACTCATCTTCAGCCCTCCCCCCGCCAGACCAACAATGAAAACCCCAACTCCCAAAAAAACAAACAGGCAGAGGAACCTGGGCCAAAGCCAGACTTTTGCATGTCAAGCTCTAGTGCAAGATGAATATTTCACAGCTGTGTTATAAAGCCCTGAAATGAAGGCTTTGCAGTGGAAATGCTGACAGCCCCTTAAGTAGAACAGTATACTGTAATTAGTGCTCTGTGTTTAATGTGCCAAACTAAGCTCAACAGAGCTAAATGTAAAACTTCAAGCCTTTGTTTTTCTGCAGCAGTAACAGATCAGACAGTGTGTTCAGACGGTGGATTAGAGCCTACAACGTGTGTGCGCTGTCCCTGGAGGTTAGACGTGCTTTTTTGCCCCATCTCGGGGGCAGCAGGAGAGAGGTACAAACAGGACCAGCTGTGAGATTTGGCACTCTGTATCAAGTTTTACTTATGTAAGATAGACAGCTATTTCTTAAATGCTGACGCTGACAATGTACAGCTACATTTTCAGCATTTTCACGTATTGGGTGCCAGAGCGCATTGATACGACTTTGCTGTTGTAGCAGCGTGGAAAACATGTTGGAGTGCATGCAGAGGTGCTGAAAACTGAGAGCAGAATATAGAGACAGACGTGAAAACCACAACATGTTGTGAAACACAGGCCTGATGTTGGAGCTCCCTGTGTCAGTGTGTTAGACAGAAGAGCATTGGGGTCTCAAGTCAAGCAGTAAGGGCATTTTTTTTTAAGGCAAAAGAACAGATGATTATGTAGCCACTCCTCTGGCAAGATGGTTACTTAGTTGCAACTGGTTACTTGATGTGCTAAGGAAGGCTTTTCAAAGTAACACTCGTGG
Organism: Manacus vitellinus; assembly: GCF_001715985.3. Classification (NCBI taxonomy): domain Eukaryota; kingdom Metazoa; phylum Chordata; class Aves; order Passeriformes; family Pipridae; genus Manacus; species Manacus vitellinus. The sequence goes on from NW_021940750.1 coordinate 5,296,078, forward strand.
GTTATGTATCTCAGGGATTTCGGTGTCCACTGCTTTTTCAGGAGTGCGTGCCTTTGGACATACATTATTAATATGCCCACTTTCAGGCAGGGGAGGGATGAGGGCAGGCTCATTGTGCAGTGGATGATAGATGAACTCTGATGGATGTTGTCTTTTAATGCTGACTCGATGCCTCTACTTAATTAAATGGATTGAAATGTTAACTCTGTTACACACAGGCCCATGGGAAGGTTTTTAAAATAGAATGTCTGGTTGTGAACATTTATTGAGTAGCCATTGTGGAATGGAATGGAATACTTGTGGTGCAAGAACTCCTTCTGATGATGCTCCTGTTCATGAATAAGTTCTCACAAAGGCATGGAGAGGAAGGGGCATGTTGAAATCAAACCGTTAATTCAGGAATAGGATTTCCCTTTCCATAGGGGAGCAGACAGGAGAGAATGAGGGATAAGTTTCCAAATGCAAAGCAGCAGGAGTTCTTATCTGTGACTTTGCTGAGCAGGGCGACCTTTTTGTTGTTCTTTGTAAATGATCCTAGATGCCAGAAAGGCAGATTGAGAGTAAGGTATTAACGGGGAAAAAATGGAGAACAAACCAGACTATATTATTCTGCTCTGTAAACACTTCCTGTGACCACACCTGGAAAGCTGTCTGTAGCCTTGGTGTTTCTCCTTCATCTCAGGAAGGATATAGTGGACTTGGAAGGTGGTTCACAGAACGGTTGAAAGATATGAAATGGCTTTTAGGAGAACCATAAACTAAGTGAAGTCTCTTGTACTTGGAACACAGATGACTTGGGGTGATAGTGTAGCTCTTTACAAAATCATGAGCCACCTAAAGGTGGTAGGTAAGGACTGACTATTCACTGTCTCTTCCTGTACAAGAACTGAGGCACACCAAATGAAACTATTAGAAGGGAGGTTTAAAACAAGTAATGAAAGATGGCTCTTCTTGCAAAATATACCAGATCTATGGAGTTCCTTGCCAAAAGATGCTGTGAGTGCTAAGCTTCTGTAGGCAGAGTGGATAAGTTCATGGTAGAAAATTCTACTGAAATAAGTTAAAACCTGAGAATTTTGAGACTGGAAGACTGATGGGAGGTGACAAAGAATTAAATTTTCTTTCCCTGCTCTTAAACTTTATCGGTACATTTCTTTATGATACTGTTCTTCCTGACTTTTCTCCTTCACTTATGCCTGCAAATGCAAACATGAACCAGGGCTAGATATTGGTCTCTGATCCAAGATGGCCAGTCTCATGAAGTTTCGAGCAGATGTACCTGCTTGGAGGACATGGTTTTCCCAGGCTGTAGCCTCCTGCCTAATGCCGTAGATACTTGGACATATGGGCAGCTCTGTACAGTAACCCCAGTTTTATCCCCTTGGCTGTCATTTTGAGCACCAGAGAACTGCATACATCCTCTCAAATGCTTTGCTTCTTTATTTCCATGCTTAAATAAATTGTGCTTGTAGAGAATGATGAGATTTTGGGCCCAAAAGAAAATGTAGAGAGCAGGAGGTGAGGTGATCAAGTCAGAAAACTCTAATTTCTTTAGCATATGAATACAGGAATGAAGGGCTGAAATACTACTGAACTCCTACTTAGTGATTTGCTGGGCTGGGGAGGATGATGGAGTGAGTAGCAGCACCATTCAGCCTACAGTTGAAACTCTTTGAGGAATACCTGGTTAAAAATGGCTTTATCTTGAAATTTTCTTTTTTTCTCTTTCTTTAAGAGGAAGGCAGACTGGGGAAATCTGCTCGTGGGCAAACAGGCACTGATACAGGAGCTCCTACCTGGCAGCAGTGGTTCAGTAGTAAAACAGTGCAGCTGTAGGGAGAGTACCTGTGAGCGCAGGTCAGGCAGGACTGTCACTGTGACTGGGTTGTCCCTTCGAACACCTGTTTTAGTGGAAATTATTGCTGTGTTGGCTGTGTCTACTACTGCTTTCTAACAGCATGTTGGCTGGATGTGCAGCCCACAGTGTTTGCCTTCTGTACCTGCTGTTGGCTTTGCCAGCATAGATGGTTCCAAAGGAATGCAAACAATGAGAAGGAGGAAAGTGTTTGCAAGGGGGTGAAATTGGTCCCAAAGGAATGCAAATGATGGGAAGAAGGAAGGTGTTTGCAGGGGTGCTGATCCTTGAGAGTTGGGCTGATCCTTGAGAGATTTCTGTGTTGTCCTTTAAGCATATGGAAGCAACTGTTTGTGGTAACTTCCTCAAAACAACAAAAAGAGCTCACACTTGCTCTCTGAGACCTAGGAGCAACTGTTTCCTGAAAAGCCAAACAAGGCTGGTAGGGACTGTTTAGGCCAGTCTTTCTGAAAGGATTATCTGCATCTCGGTAGTAAGGCAGAGATGGCATGGCTTTTTCACCCAAGCATGGGCTTTCCCCACGTGCTTTGTGGGACCATGCCTGATGAAAGCAAGGTCTGCTCTCAGATATGCCCTTGGACTTTCAGGTGGGATTGGGCTGCAGTGAAGCCCTTCTCTCTGGGAAGGCCTGACTGCCATGAATACCTGTTGGTACCTCAAGTCCTGCAATTCAGGGCTCTACTGGTTTGGTCCTACCTATCTGGCAGTGTTGGGATTTGATGTGGAAGGAACAGGGTAAGTAATCTGCTTAGACATTAAAATTTCTTCACACATTTGTGCAACTCGAAGTAGCCAAATTTAGATTTAAGGCTGTAAAATGGGTAAATATCAGGTTTTGCAAGACACATGTTAGCTGCACAGGTTTTGGTGCCTAAGGGTGTGTATTCATCTTCCAAACTTGAATAAAAGTTGACCTTACAGGAATGGAGATGGAGTGGTTACAGATGGCACAGTGGCAATGCAAGGTGAGCTGCAGAACGGTGTGTGTGGATCGATCCAATAACTTTTGCAAGTCATGTAGAGAACCTTGACTGAAAGTGCCAAATACTATTAATAGAAGCCTCAAGATGAAGTAACAAATGCAGATAGCCAGCCTCCTCTCCTGCCTCTAATTTAGGTACACAAAATGACAGGTTTAATCTTGCAGTTGTTTCCAGGCTTGGATGAGGATGGTGAGGTGGCCCATTAATTGCCTGTGACGGCCTGAGCAAGCAGTGACATATCTCATGATTGTAGGATGCAAATTGGGCCAACATGGCAGCTGTTGGTAATGCACCCAGTATCTCAGATCTCCCCGTGGTTAGCTCAGATCAGACTTGGAAATATGTGTCAGGGCACTTATTTCTGATTGGGATGTTCTGAAGTACCACTTGGGAGACCTGTATAAATGGCAGTGGTTACAGCTGTGTAGGACTTGGAGACTGCCCTTACCACAGGAGGAACTGGGTTCTTACCTTGTTGTAAGTGGTAACTTCAGAAGTGGGATAATGGCAGACCTGTATCAACAGATTTTCCCTTTACTGACAAATCTTAATTCCAGATTAGGAAGCTAAAATTGATGTACTTCTGCCCTAATTAATTGTATTAAAAATTTCTTCATTTTAGCTGGCAAGTTGAGAGGAATCCAGTTCATACTGTGTTGTTAGCTATTGTTTTTTCACTCTGAAATGTTTTTCATTCTGCCAAGTTTTGTGACAGGTGACTGACTATTTCTTGCCCTTACGTGACCTAGTCTGGAGGTTGGTCATGAGGATAAAGCAGTGGTATATTGTGGGTAGGATGGTGGGAGTGTCATAAGTGTCATAAGACCACATTTTAAATTTATATGCACTCCTTTTTGATGCAAGTTATTTTAATACTCAAGGATTATCATGTAAAGGTGTTGTAAGAGCATCCATTGGATAGGCTTGTAGGGTTGCTTTTTGGATTCTTTAAATTAGGTATTTTTTAAAGCTAAGACTTGGAGCAAAAGAGGGAAAGCCTTTTCCAGAAAGTTAGTTATGGGTCTCTGTATACAGGTATCTGTTTATGTGGCACTAGGTCTGTCAATACCAGAGGTGTGGCCTTGATAGTTGTCTTTTTCTAAAGGAACAGGTGATCTGTTGGAGGCCAGAAGATACTCACTGGCTGCAGAGTAACTGGACAAGAAAACTGAGCTGCTTTTATGTCAAGCTATATGCTGACCATAGGAGAAAGGCAGACTTTCCACCTCCTAGCATAGCCACAAATTGTCTATTGGCAAAGCAGCAGGGGACCTCCACAGACTCCAGAGTGAGAGAGGAAGGTGGAGCAAGTGTGACATTTTGCTGTTGGTGAGATTAGAGTGTCCAGACAAACCAGGTGGTGCTCCTGTTTGGTTTCTCTTCCTCTTAAAGACTCAGAGGAGCCAGATGTTTCCAGACCACCAAGTGCAGAGTGGGCTTTGGAGGTGTACCTGGATTGCCAGTGAAAGGGATAGTTTTTCTTTTACCTGGCTTTGAGTTTCCTGTGGCTTTCCCCAGGCTGGCAAACAGAAAAACAAACAGAAAACAAGAAGTAGAACATGGTTTTCTGCTGCTTTGGCCTGCTGGGCTGGCAGTTGCCATGCCAGGGCTGTCTGGCATGAGGGAATGGAGGAGGATGTAATTAGACTGAGTAGGATAAGGGAGGAAGGAACTGTCCCCTCCAAAACAAACTGCTGTTAAGGTCAGCTCAGCTCAGCTGGGGTGTAAGACTGCACACTGAGAGGCTTGATAAATGTCCTTGCAAAGCAAAAACATACCTGTTGGTGAAAGCAGGTTGCTGAATTGCTGCTGAATATCTGCATAGCCAAGGTCAAGCAGTGTCTTCTTGGATAGTTACAATTACAGTCAGCCTGAGCTAAAGCCTGTGCTAAGCAGTGTAATCACAGCATTGCTAAATTGATGTTTGCTGACAGCATCAAGTAATTGGTGCCTTATCTAGATGGGACTACTTGAATGGCACATGTCTCTTCCACTTCCTTCTTCCCTGTCAGAGATGCGGTTTCTGTAGGAATTTAAACTTCTCCTAGTTTGGGAACTGCTGATATGAGGAAGAATCTCAGCAGTAGAAGCATTGAGTTCTCTCTCTGCATTTTTGAAGCTGCTTTAAAAATAAATGTATTTTAAAGTATTGTTAACAAGTCTGGAAGAGTAAATATCCTCCTAACCTTCCTCTCTTCTCTCCCCAACCTTTGCATTTTTGTTCCAATATTAAGTTGAAACAAAACTATTTCCTTTCTTTACCGGTGGCTTTGTAAATGCATTTTTAATTGTATCTTCTTACTTCACAAAAATCCAGTGGAGTTTTGTAAGAGCCATGTTTTCAGGAATACTCATTTTGAAAGGCAAGGGGACAATTTGGTGTTTTATCATAATGTTTTAAAATCTCTGGGGTATATTATTACTAAGAGGGAAAAAAAGACCAAGTTGTTGCAGAGATTAGGATATGAATCTTCTACTTTCCATGTCACTGGTTTGAAGGCAGGCCAAATTTAAGTAGCTGAAAGCATGGATGGCTCATGTTAAAGTGGTTGAAACAGGGTGGTTCTCCGTGTGGGGTTACTTCTGTCACCTTATCTCATAACCTGAGCCATGAGCTCAGTGGGACCTTGTTTCTTCACCCTGCAGCTGAACTCCTCAGATCTGGTAAGGCATGTGGTCAGGGTGGCGTGGGAAACCTGCTCCACCCCACCTTTTGTGTGCCATGTTGGTATAAATATAAGATGTTAGTCTTCAGGGCAGCTATTAAAGATAGTAGTAATTATTACAATAGTAACTTCTTATGCTGCGTCCATGCCCTTAGGACCTTAACCAAATATACCTTAGATTACGATAATTAAAAAGAGAAGACTGTGACCCAGTAAAATACTTGAGTTTGGCACAAATAACAATGCTGAAGAGGAATGTATGCAACAAATATATTAGAAATAAAATCAAGCTGTGCAAATATAAAGGAAAGAGAATAATTTTGTGTCGGTCAAAACAGCCCCAGGGCTGAGAACTGGTTTGTGCTCAGAGGTTGAGTCCTTTAATGCCACAGATTTTGTGCAGTGTAATCCCACTGCAACCTTTTGCTATGGGTTAATTGCTGAATTCTAATGCTTTCCGTGCCAGAGAGTGCTCACCAAAATATTAGGTCATGTCCATCTGTCACCCTCTTCCCATTTTGTTTTTTTGCTTTTATCAACTTCTTGTCACAGAGGTCTTTGTGTCTCCCGTGTAGCTCTTCCAAATTGCATTTGTTTTCTTTTCCTAAAAATATTTGAGATCTTTGCCTGAGGGGGCTACAGGGCATTTTAGGTTGCTGTCTCTTGCATGGGTCATTGGTATGCGGGCTTGTGAATGTTTAAGGTGATCTGTCTCAAGATTCCTGGGAAGGGATGTCCTAGTCCACTGGTTGTGGCTTCCAATTCAAGCACTGTGGGAAAAACTGACTGTTCCGTTCCTAGGAATACGAGGCTGGGACGAGGCTGGGACTAGGCTGAACCACCTACCACTGGATGGAGGAGACAAAGAGAATGGATCAACCTGGAAACTGTTCATGAAAGACCGAAGTTCTAGAGATAGTGGTATCTCTAGAAATATCCAGAGACAGTGGTTTGTTGCTCTTACTAGGAGGATGGGAATTTGCGGTCAGTGAATGTGCATCCCAGCTTCTCACCAGTCCTATCTGCTGCTTGCAGTCCTCTGTCTTTGCCACGCTCTGGCAAAGAGAAAGCAATAAGTGGATTGGTAACTCCTTCTCTGTACGCCAGCGGTATTTTGCTATGCCTGTTAAGTGGGATTGCTTCTGTACCTAGATGCTTCTCAGTGAATTTCTAGGAGCCAGTGTGAACTAGACCATCAGCATTTGTGCATGGCTCTATTTGAACTGCACTCACATTTCATGATACTTCTTGTTTTGTTTCTTGCATGCACTAGGTGACTTTGGAGAAAGTGTTGGGCATAACTGTGTCGGGAGGAAGAGGATTAGCCTGCGACCCCAGAACTGGCCTCGTTGCTTATCCGGCAGGGTGAGTCACTAACCACATTCTTCAAAGCTAAAATAAACCAGGACTGATGCATTAACATAAAGATTCAGGGTGTTTCTGCTATGGTCTTATATAAGACAGCTATTTGCTGTTCTTGAAACACCAGACAATGATGCGAGTCAGCACTGTTAGCGTAATTGGCAAGGGAGAGGGATTGCATTGTCAAGTTTTAATGGGATCCCTTTTAATGGAACCACTCTCCTTCTTCTTGCTCTAAGATGGAAGTTAAATACATTTTGTGGGCTTTTAACTATGTTCTGTAGCGTTGTGAACTTACACATAACTCAGTGTGATTCTCAAGCCAGTAAATAACTATTGGAGCAAGTGATGCTTTCAATGAATTGACAAAAGCCTTCTTGTATGTGCCCTGCAATTTATGACTTACCAAGTTCCTCATTCAAATGTGAGGAAAGATTTCAGGCTTACAGCCTGAACCCACTTGAATCTGTGTGGATTCTCTGGAGTGCAACACATCTATCAACTGTAGCCTAGGTCCAAATAGAGATATCCAGAAGGAGACTTTGATGGAGAGCAAAAGAGCTATTTCTAGAGAGATAGGTGAGGGCTGGAGGGGTCTACTGGGTTACAGGAATCAATATGAGTTTGGCTTTCTTTGAGCTTGTTCATTCTGCTGGCCAAGAAGCTAAAGGAGAAGTCTAAGGGCAGTCTCAAAGTACTGTTTCATGGACATATTTTTAAGACATGAAAGCTGGAATCAGAAAAAAGAAACTTCCACAGCAATCGTAGGTGATGTTTTCAAGGGTACAAGAAACATGCTAGCAACATTTAAAGATTCTGTGTTTCTGGCTAGAATGAGAGATGGAGTCAGTGACACTGGCTAGAAATTTTTGCCTGTCCTGGTGATATCCTATTTCCCAGAATCACAGCATTGTTGTGGTTGAGGGAACCTCTTGAAGTCATCTGTTCCAACCCTCATGCTCAAGCAGGGTCACCTATAGCAGGTTGCCCAGGACCATGGCCAGACAGCTTTTCCGTATCTCCAAAGATGGAGATGCCACAATCTCTCTGGACAGCACATTCCAGTGTTTGCTCTCATAGTAATACAGACAGAAGAAAAAAAAGTACACCATGTGTTTACTTTCTGCCCATTGCCTCTTTTTCTGTCAGTGGGCAGTTTGATATCCACATCAGTGTTTGACAACATCTTTTATGCTTGAACTCTTTGGAGCCAGGCAAATATATTCTAGTGTGTGTTGCCTCTTCCTCTGCATCTTTTCTGACATTGAATATGTTCACACTTGGAGAGGGCAAGGAGAGAGAAGAAAACAAGTGCAGTACACAGATATTTGGGGCTTTTGCATAGCTGAAGATAGATTAGTTTTGTTGATAGCAATGTCCTCTGATGAGCTTGTGCGTGCCTGACATTGATTTAATTAAATGTGAATACACCTGGGGATGCTTTTGGTTAATTAAAAGGTTATATGGTTCCTTAGGGCTTTACAGGGAAATTCCTGTTCTTACTTGTTGGTGGTAACATCTCATGGCCTGGGCAGGAAACCTGCCCTGTCTGGGCAGGAATATAGTAGATGTATGTTGTAAAAGATTAATGGTTTATATGAGTTGCTGCTTTTGTTCTATGTCTGGCCTGTTTTGTGATGCTGTTGTGATTTGCTGTAGTCAAGGCTATCTCTAACAAAACTAGCATTAGTTAACGAGTCAAGACATGAGAGAGGTACTGGTGCAGACCTTACTAAGTTGATGCAAGTTCAGTTTTTTGTTTTCAGTTTCAGTTTGTGCAGTTTATGTTTTACTTGGATTTTTTCCCCATTCTGATTTCCAGTTAATTTCTCTTGATTTGCAAGAATCCTGGCCTTTCTGGTTTTATTTTGTTTATATTTGTTTATTTTGTTTCTATTTGAATTTCACAGAATCACAGAATGGGTAGGACTGAAAGGGGCCACAGTGTGTCATTTTGTCCAGCCTTCCTGTTCAAGCAGAGTCATCCTAGAGCACATTGCACAGGATTGTGTCCAGATGGTTCTTGAATATTTCCAAGGAGGAATACTCTACAAACTCTCTGGGCAATATGTTTCAGTGCTCAGTCACCTGCACAGTAAAGAAGTTTTTCCTCATGTTCAGGTGAAACTTCCTTTGCATCGGTGTCTGCCTGTTGCTTCTTGTCCTATTGCTTGGCACCACCAGGAAGAGCCTGGATCCATCCTCTTGATACCCTTCATTAGTATGCTTAAATACATTGATGAGATCCCCTCTCAGTTGTCTTTTCCTGGGACTGAATATGCCTAGCTCCCTCAGCGTTTCCTCGTATGAGGTGCCCCAGTCTCCTAATCGTCTTTGTAACCCTCCTCTGGACCTGCTCCAGAAACTCCATGTCTCTTGTACTGAGGAACACAGAACTGGACTCAGCACTCCTGGTTTGGCCTCACCAGGGCTGAATAGAGTGGCAGGATCACCTCCCTCAACCTGCTGTCAATGCTCTTCCTAATGCACCCCAGGATACCATTGACTTTCTTGGCCCTCAGGGCACACTGCTGGCTCCTGGGCAGCTTGTTGTTCACGAGGACCCCCAGGTCCTTCTCTATAGCACTGCTCTCCAGCAGGTCAGATCCCAGCCTCTACTGGTAAATAGGGTTATTCTTCCCCAGGTGCAGAACCCTGCCTTTGTCATTGTTGAATTTCAGACAGTTCTCTGCCCATCTCCAACCTGTCGAGGTACTTCTGAAGGGCTGCACAGCACTCTGGGGTATTGGCCACTTATCCCAGGTTTGTGTCACCAGTGAACTTGCTGAGGAGGTACTTTGTCCTTTCATCCAAGTCATTGATGAATGAATTAAACAATACTTGGCCCAGTATTGAACCTTGGGAGACACTACTACTGACAGGCCTCCAACTAGACCCTGTGACACTCATTACAACCCTCTGGGATCTGCTATTTGGACAGAACTGTCCATTTACTGGACATCAAAGCTACTTACGTGAGTCTGATGTAGCAGACAGGGTATGGCTTATGCACAATTGGCTCATGACCTGTCCATGCAACCTGGTCATCTTCAACTGTGCTCCAGTGATTTCCTCAGCCCACTGCTCATGTACTGAGGTTTTGCAATCCTGACATGCAGATGCTTTGCTCTTCCAGTCTTTCCAACCCCTAAAAGCTGAATTTACGTAACAATTCTGTATTTTCCTAAGAACACTTTCAACATACCTAGATTCATTTGGTTGAGATCAAAACAGTTGCCCTAGGCACCCTGACTTCATCCACATTCACATACAAGTAACTGTGAATGAGGACTTGTGCATGAGAAGCCTTGGTGTTCTTTGAGCATAATCTTAACTTGGGTCTCTGGTTTGCCTAAAGTAATTTTTTTAAAAAAAGTGATTTTTTTTCCTAAATTTTCTCTTTCCTGGAATTTCTGAATCTCCTGGGAAGTTTCTTAAACTGCTGAAAGAAGCAATTCCCAGTGCAACCCAAACTCATTTCAACTCCTCAGTGGTGCCAAAGAGCTGTGTTACATTATTTTTCCTGTTCTTCTCACTGGCTTTTGCACCTCTTATCCTTTCTCCTCTTTGACCCTAATGAGGCTTCCTCTCTGGCAGTGTGTGACAGGAGCTGTGCTGATCCTGGTACTTTGACCCTTTTCTTGTGGGATGCTTGTGTTATAGGAAACCGTTTCTCCATGTCTGACGTAAAGAGCTAAACAGGCCAAGTGCTTCAGATATTGTAGGCCACCACTTTCATATAAGGCTGTTGTCTTGGGAGATAAGACAACATAGGAGAGAAAATTGCATCCTCTCCAAAGGTCTTGCATCTACTGACTGCACTTACCTGTTCTTAGACTGGCTATTTAAATAAACACAAAATTGCATAATTGGATCTCTGTTAGGGTTATGGAGTGAGTAACAAAGTCATTCTTGGAGGGAGAGTGAGTGGGACAGAAATGTACTACATTTTTTACTTCTTGTGGCAGGACTAATGCTCTGTCCTCCTTTGCTTTCACTTTCCCCCCCCTTTGCATTTTCCATGCTCTTCTCTCAGTTTATTCTCTTTTTCTTTTCTTTTCTTTTTTTTCAGTAGCTAGTTGAGGCTCTGTTTCCTAGAAACAAGAAGGGAAACAAAACTAAGGAAATCCTCTGAGGATGACTAATATTAAAAAAGAAAAAAAATGGATTGTGAAATGTCTATCATTTAAATTTTAGACCAACTGCTAAGATAGCTTTAGTCAGCTTATCTGCTTTTGGGTTTGGTGTTGTGTTTACTGTTGTTTTTTAAGCCTTGTTAGGTTGGCATGACTGACTGATTTATTTTACTTTTCATTGTTCTTCTTTGCTTGGTTCTCAGTTGGTCATGATAGCTGGTTGGGAACCCGATCTTCAGGTGAGGCACTGGCCTGCCTGTGCTTTTTCTTCCATAGGAGCAGGAAAGTAGTACTTGTGCTTTCAGTGTTCCATGTCTTTTAAATACTATGCTGTTCTGTTCTGGTCAGCTTAAGCATCTCCCTAGCTCTGCTCATCAATTTTGATTCACTCTGATAGATTTCAGGGATTTTTAATGTTAGTGTTCCTTGCTGGGAAAAATGGTATTTGATATATGGCACGTGAGATGAGTTGATCAATCTCAACCTGCTTATTCTTTCCCCTTTCAACTCTCTAGCAGAGGTCTTCATGTACAGCAACTCTTGCAGACACGGGTTTAATATAGAGAATTCTCTCTGAGACATAGTGAAATGAGTTTCTTTGGCTTTCTCTCAGAAGTTACTGTAGCCATGACAGATACAGGTCCCTGGCTAGCTCTGTGTGTGCACATAGTATGTTTGTTGAACAAATGATTTGGATGCCCCCATATTCTGTCCCATTTCAGAATGAATCACCTTGTTCGTAGATAGGAGGAGAGGAATAATAAAAGAAGCTTTATGATCAAAGTTAAAATGAAGATACTGAGTCTTTTTTTCCTGCTGTGTTTTGCCACAAGATCTTGTTGAAGAGTTAGACTTGGTCTTGGTTCAGCTTTCTCACTTTGATTTTTTTTTTTTTTGTGAGATAGGACAACTAATATTCAGAAGTGAATAGCTGTATGAGTGTTCAAATCAGAGAACTGCACAACTGTCAGTTGTCAAATTTTATTTTACTGCTGCTGTACTGTGTACGCTGAATGTCAGTGCAGCAGCCTCTTGTGCCAACCTACACTGCAGCAGCATCCAGTCACAGTCTCATCTTCTTGTTTCACTGTGTCTTCCACTGTTCCACGCCTCATCCTCAGCTGATTTGCAGTACCAAGTGGAAGCCACTTAACTCTGTCAGCCTTTCTGAGTCATACCTCTTCTGGCTCCTTGTCTACTGATCCAAGATGTGTCAGGTCCTGTCTGTATCACAGTGAGGGGAGGAAGAGGGTGAACAGGAAATGAGTGAATTGGTTTTAATCCATCCAGAAGCCTGTGCAGCATGTGTGGAGCTGTCTCACACAGCTGAGTGGTAAATCCCACTGAAAGAATGAAGACTTTTCTTTTCCAGAAGTGACTGTTGGTTTGCTCCCAAATACCCCTTTCCAGTTCTGGTGGATAGGCTGTAAGGCTAAGTGGTTTCCAGCCCATCCATGAAGTCTCTTGTAAAGTTTTAATCATATTTTTCCATCATTATATAGACAGATCACTAACCAACTTAATAAATTATCAGCTTAGGGCAATTTCCCTTTACCTTAAGCTGCATATAACCCACAATGGAAGAATAACATTTAGGATAAGCATTGTGTAACTTTACCAGGCATGATGTTGCCTTGCTCCTTCTTTCCTCCTGGAAGTGAAAGGTTTTGGTCAGTGATGTACAGGAACTAATTATGAGAGGCAAATCTAGTAGATGATTGACGGTGAATGAGGCAAAATGCTGTTCTGAACTGGGATCTAAGACTTACGACCATTGTGGTCAGGTTAGAATGGGTGGTGACATGGACAATGAAATCCTAATTTGTAAGATGACAAGTATTCCTGCCTTATTTCAGAGCCTGTTTTTATTAACTAATTGATCACGTTGCTTGGATGCCACAGTGGTAGTTGCTTTTGTTCACAGAAGGAATCCACTTCCTTACAGTCATCCTACCTGTACACAGTACATGTGCAGCTTGAGCAAAGCTTTACTGCTCTGTGCAGGTATGGTTCTTCACTAGTTTTTTCCTAGCATAAATGCTAATGGGCTGTATCCCAAATGCAGCCTGAAGTGGTACAGGGATATTGAAATACTTGAACTGCTAGGTTGCCAGTAGATATATTTAGTTCTGCTGGTGCTCCTTCCTTCAAGTTTACTTACCCAAACCTGTGAAAGAGAATTTCTGTGCTTTCTTTCTATGCTCTTTTCTAAAAGAGAATCCTGCGGTTTTGTAAAGACTGTAGAAACCTACCCTAAAGTGAAGAGAAGGTCCCCATGTATGGTTCAAAGCAAATGTCAGCATCTTTGGTCACAGCAGAGGCAGTTTGCTTTGTCTTCCTTGAAATAGGACAGTTGCCTTTCAAGGACCTCTTTCCTCTCTCCATCTCCCAGGAATCTGGACTGTTGTTAATGCATTTCTTCTGTGAGGCTACTGTGCTTACATGGCATCTGGGGAAATTTTCTAGCTGGCACAGTTGTGGTGGTAGACCCAGAGACAAAGATAAGAAAATTCTCTTGACAGAAATCATTAGATATAATTCAAATCTATACTGCCGACTGGCTTGAGCTGGGGCATTACAACCAAAGCAAACAAAATTTTCTGTGCCAAAAGTGAACAACACCAGGTTTTGGCATCCAAAAAGATGATGAAAAGTAGACAAACCCTTCTCTTTCCTTCCCAGCAACAGCAGATTTCTCAGAAGTAGGGGTACTTTGTTTGACTCTCAAATCTCCCTGTCTTAAATACCCACTGGACAGAAAGGAACATATCTGCACTGAGGCATGTAGACCTGAAGTGTAAAATACTTCCATTCACCACTTGCCCTTATTAATCTAGATTAGATATGGAGGGTGGGCTGAGGAAGGCTGATGCGGTCTTCATTTCTGGCAAGTGAGCAAAGTCTTGTCTTTGCACTTGGGACAAAAGAACGGAGGTCCCCTTTGCAACAGCTCTTTATTCTCAGGCCAAATAATCGCAACTGATATTTTAATTTGCAGAGGTGGATTTCAAGGGGCTATGGCCTCTCCCCTGCTCTTTTGCTATTGACCCATGACATTCACAAGTAACAGTTATGAAGTTCTGGAGCAATTGCCTGCTTCCAATCTTGGTAGCAGCTGGGTCCAGTTCTGAATCCCCATCTTTGCACTGAGGCTGTGCCTGATGGAGTAGGGGCAGTCTTACTTGTGTGAGCTGTTTATGTCCATACAGCTAGGCAAGAATTTCTACACTGGTTTTTGCTTGGTCTCCCTTTTTGTGAGTACTGGAGGTTCTTCCACATTGAATCCACATTTCTCTAATAAAACTGCACCTAAAAAGTAGAATTGTTTGCTGAACAGTCATGTATTGATCTAGTTCAGCTCTAATCTCACTTGGTTTGGCAGAAGAGAAGATGAAGAAACAAATGAAGCAGTACTAGCAATCACCTAGAGCTGCAGGCAAACATCCTTGGTCTAAACCCTTGGCAGAATTGGAGTCAAGCCTGTCAAATCGACTTCCAGGCAGTTTTCATCAACCAGTCCCCAAGTGTGTGTATGGGGCTGCTTTTGATCTCTTGTCTAATTAGTCTAAATATTTTACCTTCAACAAACAATGGATGGCCCAACATTTGGTAGAATCTTAAATAATGAGGTAGCTGCAAAGCTGCAGACCCGTTGTAAACCAGAAGAAAAGGGAGAAAAATAGGACAAACTCTCAAAATAGCTGGACAGAAAAGCTTCTTACTAAACCTGAGGGACACTGTCAAGTCTGCCCTAAGTGCTCCTGTCTGTGCTGCATTGAAGACTGCAGCACTGGGGTTCTGCCAGACAGCTGGAGGGAAGGTGTTGGGAGTGTGAACTCCTAAGTCTGACAACTCAGCTGCTGGCTGGGAGTTAGTTAATGCCATCTTTGACAGCAGTGGAGTAGCTCTTGTAGGGGACTGTGGGAATGTTGTGGGACGCTAGGCTTCAGATCCTGCATGATTTTTACCTTGTGTCACACTTGGTATTGAAAGACTAGTCAGGGCAGTGATGATGTTTGGTGTTGCCAGGTCCCTTTGAGAGAAACTGCCGTTCAGCTGTACATAGAGTGCGGTTCTCCTGTGCAAAGAGTTTCTGGTTACTTCTCCAGAGTGCCATATGTTAATCCAACCTTCAAGTTACAAGGGGGTGGGTCACTGTTCTGTAGCCGGCTGCTACAGCCTTGGGACAAATAGAGGTGAAATGTGATGCTTTATCCTACAGTTTCTATTTGAGGATCTGGCAGCAGCAATAGGTCTGATATGGCATCCTCCTTCAAGCCTCCAGGTATGAATGTATCTGTTTATTCCCTGTGTTTCAACAGAAGCTGCGTGATATGAGCCTTTTCCCCCAAAACTTCCCTTGTGCACTCCACTTTATCTGGGGTGAGCCTGTACTCATCCCTGCTTCTGATTCCTCCTTTCTGTCAGGCACCTGGGAAAGACTGGACTCTGCAGCTGAGCTCCGTGTAGGAGTCTGCTGCTTCACCTTTGTCTTGCTATAGAACCCCTTGCCCCAGGAGGAGCAGCAATCTGTACCTACTCTTGCAGCCTTTCCAGTGGGAGGACCCACACTGTGACAGGCAGTACTCACTCTCTACACTCAAGGGTGAATCAAAGTTGAAGTCTGGTAGTCCCTTTGTAGCAGTTTGCTGCTTTTTGTAAGAAAAACCCCAAAACAACGCCAGCCAAAAAACCCCAACCAAACGACTAAAAACCACAACAGGAAGCCATGACTTGATTAGATAGCCAGATGGTTTTTGATGTTTAGATTGATGGGAGAATTTTTCAGGGAAATGGTCCAACTGAAATCAAAAATTTTGGGAAATGTTCTACAAATTTCTTCACAGGAATTCTGTAGAGAGAGGAGGGAGTATATGAGTGGGAGCAGGTGCCTTCTCCCAGAAAGTCACCAGAGCAGCCTGAGGCTCTCCTTAGGATGTGGGAAATGCTGCTTTCAGTTGAGCAGAAAACTGGGTTTAGTTCAGAGGTGAACTGGTAACTCTAATCTTCCTTCCCATTCCCACCTTCAAAATTGCAGGGTTGGGGGCAGGAAGATCATAGAATTACAGAATTTGGATTGGAAAGGCACCTTTAGAGGTCATCAGATAACACACATCTGGCAGTGAACAGGGACATCTTAACTAGACCAGTTTTCTCAGAGCCCTGTCCAACCTGACCTTGAGTGTTTCAAGGGATGGGGCATCTATGAGCCCTCTGGGCAACCTGTTCCAGTGCTTTACCACCCTCATTGTAAAGAATTTCTAATTTAAATCTATTCTCTTTTAGCTTAAAGCCATTAGCCACATTTCCTATCACAACAAGCCCTATTAAAAAGTTTGTCTCCATCTTCCTTGTAAGTCTCCTTTACATATTGAAAAGCCACAACAAAGTCTCTGTGGAATCTTTTCTTCTCCAGTCTGAACAACCCCAGCTCTCTCAGCTGAGAGAGGAGGAGAGGTGCAGGAGAGGCACTCCAGTTCTCTGGTCATTTTTGTGGTCAAGCTCTGGACCTGCTCTAACAGGTCCATGTCTTTCCTGCACTGAGGATTCCAGAGCTGGATGCAGTACTCGATGTGGGGTCTCACCAGAAGAGTGTTGTTCTGTATTCTGTTATGTTGCTCTGTATTTGGAATGATAGTGAGTTTGTCTGAAGGACAGGAAGACTTTTCTGAAAAAAACCAACAATGGAGAATAGGCAATGTGTTGTAGAGCATGGGGAACAGACTTTATTTCTTTCTATTTTTAGTCTGTCACAGGACTGGATGGTAGAGAAAATCACTTTGCTTCTCCCAGCTCGCACCTTTTTCTAAAAATAAAAGTGACTTTTTTCTATTTTCTCCCTTACAGAGTTGTAGATAATAGGACCTGGGTATTAAACAGATGACTATATTACCAAAAAAAAAAAAAAAGATGGTGTGTAAGGTCCTGTCTCGTACAACAATCCTGACCTGTGCTAGTCTGGACACTCTTCTCCCAACACCACACACTAGCCATCCTTCAAGGTGGTAGAGTCCACAAAGACACGTTGTGCTGGTTTTTAGAGCCTCTGCAGTGTGCTGCTGCTGAACATCACACGGCTGGTTCCATGAATGGGACATGAGCTCAGCTGACGTTGTGGTAGGTGTATGCATAGAAAGTTAAGGACATGATTATGGCAAAGAACACCAGATGCTGCCAACTCTACTCCTTCTGTGTTCTCCTTTGTACCTGTTCCAAGCACTGAGCAAGCCTGGTTCTTGACAGAGAGAGGAGAGCAGAATGGGGCAGTGGTGGAAAGAAATGCTCTCAGAATGGTTTTGTAGAAGGAAATCGGATGGAAGTTGTGTAGGCATCTCTTCAGTGGTATATTTTGTATTTTCTTTTGAACATTAGAGTACTTTTACATACAATTTCTTTGATTACTAATTACCTTTGAATTCTGACCCTTCAGTACCACAGCATGGCACACAATTGTGTCAACTATAAGCAACTTTTGTACTTAACTGATGGTGAAGTTGGGTATGGTTTTTAGTATAAGAATGGATTTCAGGACCCTTATTCTGGGCCAAAGAAGGCTCCTTGCTTGCACTGTGCATGCAGGCAATATGAATGTGCTCTCCCCTCCAGTGATGGAAATCTTGGAGAGGGGTTTTCTTTCTATATGTGATGCTGCAGTGGCGTGAGTGAGCTGTGAATAAAGCTGGGTGGTGTGGGTAGGGTAAGTCTAGTTAGGTAGCTTCTGTCCTGCACTGTCTCACAGAACTGGTGTGGCAGGTCCAGGCACTGCCTGTGCTGTGCTTCTTGAGGGGCCAGAAGTATTAGCTGAGTCCTCAAGAACGTTAATGTTAGTGAAGATTCTAGCTGTTGCCAAAAATGTTAGTGATGAAGAAAGTGAGAGCAGGGAAATGGAAATGCTTTAGCTTTTGCAAGGCTGCAATGAAAATTCTTGTCACAGTAAAAGCACTTAACTGCCCTTGAAGCTTCCCTATGACGGATATCGGAGACTGCGTGTAGGGAAAGGTGGGGCTTCTTGAAGAAATCCTCTGAGTTTGTTGCTGTTTGGGTTGCTTGACAAACCATTTTAAGAAGCACTATATAGTACATGCTTCTTACTGCTGCCATCTTAGTTCCAGGGCAAATATTTCAGTTCTCTCAAAAGGGAAGTGCTACCATGCCTGTCACAATAGCTACAGCAGTTGCTATTTTAATGATTATATTGATTATATCTGACTTTAACTTGCCCTAAGAGAAATCCTGATTGTCCTCAATCCTTGGGTGTGCCAATTGTACCAACTGGATTTTTAAATTGGCAGGCAAATTAGTAATAATCCCATGTAGGTGGCTGTTTTGTTACCTTGTGTTTTGATCTCATTAACTAGTATGTGAACGAAAGGGAAGTTGCTATTTAAAAGAAAAAAGGAGAGGGGAGGGGGGCGGGGAAGCAGTCCAGGGGTGAGGGTCACTTGCAGTTTATGTGCAAAGAAATCGATGCAAGAGAATAAGCACATCTGCTTTCTTTAATAACAGAGCTAAACACTCAGGTAGAGCTCTGCAAGTGGGAAGCTTTGACAGGTTTGGAAAGCTATTGCGTGCTAGTGAAATAGGGAAGAGGAGTGTTTGCAAAGCTCTTGCTGCCTTGGCTCTTTTGGAACATGTAGGCCTTTTCTCAACTTGAAGCTCTGCAACCCACTGGGGTTTGCCCACTGAAAAAGGAGGGGGATGGCATAGAGCTCGAGTTCCCAAAAGCCTGTGTGCCTGCAGGTAGCAGCCTGCTCTCTTCTCTACCTGCTCTGTATCTCTGCAGCAGTTACACCTCCTAGCAACCGGTGCCTTGGTGCAGCAGCATGACTTGCTTGTGAGCCAAGTCCTGAGCTTGCATAAGAGTGTGGGGGGGGGAGGGAGTGGGGACTGAATAGCAAAGTCTGGGATGAAAATGAGATACCAGCCGCCTCAGCTGAGCTCCACCCTTTCTAAGAATCTCAAAACAGGCACTGTGTCTCCTGGCAACCTTGACACAAATCACAGAGTTTGACTTAAAAGAAGCACATACAGTCCAAACGATATATCCCATCACCAGGTATGAACAACAAGGAGTCAATCCTTTTCCTCTTCCTGGAAAATCTGGCACTGTAAATGGTCTTGGGTTTCACTCAGTGTCAGAAGGCAATGAGTTAAAGGTGAAAGAGGATCATGCTAGAATAGCTAAGAAGTGCCAAGAAATGGTGTATTTTGTTTATTATAAGCATGCCTACAAGTGCCCTGACTATTGCTTAGGAACCAGATGTAGGACTTGGCCCTCCCCTCTGGGCTGTGCTGGAAGCTGTGCCCTGCAACACGCACATGCATTGGCCTGTTGTGCACCTGAACCTGGTTCTTTCAGCTGGCAGTCAGGGACTGACTGAGCTGATACCAGCCAATTTCTTGCCTTTGGAGTCAGTTGCTATGCTTTTACTGCAATGCTGACCTAATGCTTCTTAGTCTTGGGCTCTAACCTCACAACATTTCTCTGTGACAAGAGAAAAGATAAAACTGGATTATATCACAGTTGCTTCTGCTTCCAGGAAAACTGTCTTTTCAGGTCTCCTGACAACTGATACACATCAGGTACTCTGAAGAAAATTTTCAGTGCATTTAAAATGCTGTGTATTATGCTGAGATACAGGCAAAGCGGAGGTAAATGTTCATCTTCCATTAAAGGCAGAGCTGTCACAAGGCTTCTAAAAAGATAACATAGGCAGAATTAAACTTTGCCAATCTGGCAATATCTGAGCTGTTCTCTCTCTGAGAAGCAGGAGGGCTGGGACAGGGAGCTGGCAAGAGCTCTGGATATTTGGGTCTGGGAGCTGCAGCAGGCTTCCCATGCATTGTGCCATGAGCAGCAGTTGTGGGGAGAAGCAGACTCTCCCCTGTCCCTTCTTTCACCATCTGCCAGCCTTACCTTGTAGGGCTCTGAGTAGGCAGGGTTGGCAAGAGGCTTTAGTGCCTTTCTGTGGACCTGGCAGCCTGCTGCCTGAGGCAGCTGTGAGCTTTGCCCATGCCTAGAGGAGTAGAAAACTGACCATTTGAGCAAGTGATTCTTTAAATCCATGCTTTTGAAGAAGCAGGTTTGGGGTTTTGCCTTTTTTTTTTTTTGTCTCTGACACTCTTACAGAGATACAACATGGATTATGCTTACTGAAGCATTCAGTAGGAAAAGCTGCTCCAGTTTCTTTGTTGCAGTGGGGGATTTTGCTGCCTGCTCTGGAATGCAGGAGAGATCAATGATGGGTCGATGAGCACTGGAGGAGCCTTCCCAGAGCCTTACCCCACTTGTGACCATCCTCCCTAGGGAGATGGTGGTGGGGAGGGGGCTGGCAGACAGAGACTTAAATTTCATTACTTTTTGTTTTGCTCATTTGATTAATGCCACTTTAATATTGGCTACATTTCTTGCTCGTGGTAAAACAGCTAAAGCCCTGAGGCCTAGGCCATGAGCTGTCATTGTCATGTTTGTCTGCCCCAGATGATTAGTTTGATGTACAGATCTTTCTCCCTGCTCCTGAGTTGCTCAGGCACAATGAGGGAATACTCTGGCTGTGCATGCTGCTGAAAACAGAGGTGTTAGCCAATTGCTATATTTTTCCTTTGGGACTTGATTTTAAAAGAAGACACATATTCAGCTTTTGAGGGTTCATGGTGTGTTGGGAACAGCTCTTGTAGAGAACTCGATGCAGACCTGAAGTGTAGAGCCAGATTTCACTGTGTAAGCCCAGCTGGGTCTGCAAATCTCTGGAAGCAGCTGCAGAGAGAGCTCCCATCTTCTCTTGTTATACTGTTGGGCTGGAGAGCTGAATTTGCTCAGCACTTGATGGCAGATTTGATTATTCTGCAGGAATTTTATTGTAAACTTTGCTTCCATATCTCTTTCTTGCCTTTCCCTCTGAACTGCTCTTTGCCTGTTTTTTTAATTTTTTTCCTCATTTTTTCTTCACCTTGTCTTTGTTTGCACTCTCTTCTCCTACATCTGTCCATTTTCTTTTCTCTGAGGCCCTCCACTTGACCTTTGTTACGCTCACAGTTGTTTATGGGAAAAGAAGAAACACCCTTATATACGGGCTGTGTATGAGTATTAAAAATCC
The DNA here is from genome assembly GCF_001715985.3 of Manacus vitellinus. Taxonomy (NCBI): domain Eukaryota; kingdom Metazoa; phylum Chordata; class Aves; order Passeriformes; family Pipridae; genus Manacus; species Manacus vitellinus. The sequence goes on from NW_021940750.1 coordinate 5,317,198, forward strand.
CAAAAAATTATTGTTAGTATAACTGAATTCATAACACTCCAATTCAAGAATCATTTTACTCTACCACTAATTATTACAGAAAAAGAAGGAATAATAATGCATTAGGATAATTTTATATAGAAATGTCTCAATAATTATGATAATGCAACTAAAACTGTAATAAATTTGTGTGTTTCTGGTTGTTTTTCCTGGTGTTATGCTTCCTTGTGGTGTTCCTTTGGATCTTAAAGTCAGTCGTTGGGGGTGAATCTTCAGCTTTGTAGCCCTTCAATACTGGGAAGAGTATTATGTGGGTGTTGCTGGATTCTTCCTGACTCCAAAGTCCAGCTGGGTAATTTTTTATATGTTTACCAACACACTTGCATATCTTGCACAGCTCCTCAATGCTTCTGGAATTCACTATGTATGGTGTCTTTCATGCACATTGGATAATTTTTCTTTGTTATGCCTAAAACCTGTTTTGTTCAGCTCCAGGTCTGTATTTCCTTAACAGACCGTGGGTGAGCTGTTCACAGCCATTGGGTCTCCAATGCCAAGCATTTGCCTCATCTCTTATCATCCCGTGCCTGTCCTCCTCTGCACTGCATCCCGCATCTCCACTTCTCAGGGCCTCTGCTCTCATACCATGCCTGCATTTTTCTCTGCTGTGTCATCATGTTAGTTGTAAATATCTCAGTCTACATAAAATAACTGCTGGTCAATGTTGTTTATATAAAACTATGGTTGTATTGCACAAAAGATAAACAGAAGTAAAACAAATTATCTATAGACACCTGGTCAGACAAATTGCTGTTACAGCTCAACCAAGTAAAACAGAGCTATAAGCAGGTCAAGAAAAGTTCAGAGCAAGCAAACCCAGGAAACTCAGTACACAGCTTAAGGTCTCTTGCTGAGAATGGCAAATCTGGGTCTGCCAGCCAGACACTGATAGAAGAGGGACTGAATCTTTGGAGTAAGTGGAGGGGTGGAGCACAACTGGGAAGCAAGAGATCCCTGAAGCAGGTGTCTTGGCTGGTCTGTCAGGACAGATAGTTGTTATTTTCTCCTTGTCGATGTGTCTGTGGCAGCTGTAACTTTGGGAAGAGACCTCAGCATGTGGAGACAGGTCATGTCTCTCGAATGAACGCAGTATGCTATGATTCTGTAGCACTCATCCTGGATTTGCATTCCCTGCCTTGATGCAAAGCTGTTCAGGTTTTCAGCCGTGTTCTGGCTGTTTATTTTATCTTCCTTGGTCACACCTGGAACCAGCCAGCTTCTGCTCAAGACTTTATTTCCTACTGCTTCTCAGTCTTTCTTGTCTGTCTGATCAGCACATTTTCTTGTCGTGAACGATCTCAGCGATCCTTTTATTCCTCCAGCCTTCCTATCACCAGTTGCCCATTGCTCTAGCCCCCAGGGCTGCTGCTCATTTGCTATATTCCAAGGGTGTTTGCCAAGAGTGCTGAAATAAAACACAGCTCTGCAACTCCTACTCCTTGCCCAGTTGATTTGATGCTTCGTGTAGGTGTATTGCTGGCATTGCTTCCCTTCCCCTAGGGAAATGGGTGGTTTTGGAGAGAGGGAGGGAGAAATGTGGACTCTGTACGTGCGTGTGTGTGTGTGTAGTCAGCCATGAACCGTATGTATGCATGTGTCTGTATATATACCTGCATATATACACGTGTGCACAGGTGTTTGTCATCGGTGCCGTACGTCTTTTTAAGCTTGTCAGATGTACAGGCTGATGGACAATTCATTTTGTGTAAGTACAGCTGCCATTTTGCCTGGCTGCATTTTTCCACCTACCTTTGGTGGAGCCTGGAGGAGAGGTGGAGTATTCTGCAACGCAGCAGAGATGGCCTGTCCCTGGTTCTGCTAGGACAGGGTTTTATTGCTGGTTTCTCATTCATGAGGTTATTTTCTTTTTCCTCTCCTGGCTTTGAAGTGTTGAAGGGAATGGAGTTGTTTTCAAGGTGAAGTTCCTGCTCAATCACTGATGACTAGACAGCCGTGAGCCATAACAATTAACTGGAATAATTTTCATCTTCCTTGCAACTGTAATGATTCCCAGTTAGTAAACTGGTTTAAATTTCATGGTTTTCCTCTGAGCCTTTTTCTCCCCTCTGCTTTCCCCATATGCATTTCTTGCCCAAGTCTTTCACAATCTCTGTCTGGCTTAGCTCTTTGCCCCCCAGAAAAGGTGCCTCCTTATTGTGCAGCTCTGTGAAAAGCCATCACTCTCCCGAGGGCACTACTGCCATGTCTCTGGCTCCAGTGTGGCTGCTCTGGAGTGTACAACTTATACGGTGGGAGACAGGACCCAGGCTGTCTTTTCTCTCTGCATCTGTTTCTTGCAAAGCGTTGTCCTGAGTCATCACCCTGCCTTATGTTTGCCCAGTGTCAGAAGGGTTGCCAGTTTTAAAAATCCTCCTCCTCCTCCTCTGCTCTGCCTCCTTAAAAAGAGACTTTGAAATAACTGAGCATTGGAGGTTTTCATGCTAAGAATTTTCCACATGCAGTAGTTGTACGGGGTTGAGGATATGTTGCAGTAAGATCACTGTAGCCAGTCCATGTGGACAGGCAGTACCTTCACTCTGGGAGGAGGCAGGCAGGGAAACTTCTGCAGAGTTTCTCCTCTGTGTTCCCAGTAAAGCTGAAACTTCAGTGGTGCCTGTGTGTATGCAAGTAGAGAGGCATGGGCTGTTTGGTGTTACAGTCACAATATCTGTTCCTTATCAGATCTTTTTATCCATTTATGTGTTGGGGTTTTCTTAAGTATTTTTAAAGTGTTCTGGGTACCTTTTCAGATCTGTGCATCTGTTCTCTGCCATCTGCAGCTTGAGGTCAGAGACACAGCTGGCTGGTTGTTTTAAAGATATAGTCTGGCAGGTGTAGAGGGGCTGTTGAGAGCAGCCAGTGAAAGCTGTTGGCTGTGCACAGCAGAAGTTTTTGTTGGCCCTGTGCAGGGCAGGAGCTGAGGAGGAGCTTTCTGGGCACTCTGCCCTGTTCCCCTCATCTGCAGCAGGGCCTGTACAGGTAGACAGGCACAAACTATGCTGGCAGCAGAAGATCATGAGGATGGCAGCATCCGTGCCAGATGACAGGTAGAAGCAAGTTGCCTGCTTTTCTGGATGTCATCAGATCACATAGGCACCAGTGAAGTTTTTGCAGGGGACTCAACTTTGAGGATCAGTCAGTGGGATGGATAAGGTGAATTCAGTAGGCTGAAATAATGATGAGAACTGAGGCTGCCCTTGTCCCTTTGGGGATTATCCCTACAAATCCTTCTTGTCAGTTTAGCTCTGCTGCATTGTAGACTCAATTTCCTGTGCTAGTCTTCTTCTTGGGTGTGGTGCCCACTGGTTTAAGATATCTCTGAATGTCAAATTTCTGGAGGCTGAGAGAATAGTCTGGACAAGTATCTTAAATATGTTCTATTCTTCCCTAGGCCTGGGCTATTGGAGGCAAGATGCTGGACTTTAGTTTGGCCTGGTTCTTCTGTGGTTTTGGGAGTGGAGCGTGTTCTGTGGTGTGTTTGAGCTCCCACTCCTGCAGATTTGAGGTGCCACGCAGCCTTTTAAACAGAACAAATGTCCCCCTGGTTGGCAATCAGAAATTTCTGCACTATTAGTTTAGTGACACTAAATATATCATGGACATTCTTTTTCATGGTGGGTTTCTTGTTCAGTATTTGTGTTTTTTCATTAGCCTGCATTGGTTTCTGAAGTGTGAATTTAGCTGCATCTCTCAGGCTTCCACCTTTCCAGTTCTTGGATCACAGATTGGCGCAGGGAACTTTGCAGGCTTTTCTGCTCAGGGAGTGACACCCAACTCTTAACCTCTCAACAGACAGATCTTTCTTCTCAGCATGCATGTAATTAACATAGCTTGCATGAAAATACCTATTCAGTTGCAGTCAGTGTGCACATCCTCTCTCATCACTGTTAACCCACTCCCAGTACTGGCTGTGAATTAAAGAAGCTTTCTGGCAGGAAGAGTTGCCACATAGAAAATTAACACCAGCTTTTGTAGACACTGCTTCGCTCTGATCGAGCTTCCCTAGGCAACCAATGCAGTGTAAAAAAGATGTTGTTCTTATCAAAGTCTTTTTTTCCCCTGCATTTAATGCGTAGGAAGCTATTGCACTCTCATTTGAATAGCTTTGGGTGTGGGGAAGAAAGCAGAGAATGAGCCAGAAATTGAGAAATGGACCGATTTTGAAGAGATGGGACTGTTTGCTCTTTTCATTTATTCTTGGAGTGGCATGAGAGGAATATATTGTGGGGGGGAAAAAAGGAAAGCCAACATTTGTTTTGATGTCTTAATGGAGTTTTCTTTCCTCTGTACAGTGTCTTCTTTATAGCATAGGCTGCAAGCATTTGAGAGAGGAGGGATTGACACATGAAGTCTGCCTATAGTCATGTGTCCCACAAGACAGGGTAATGCTGGGTTGATGGGTAGCTTGGAAAGGAATGCTATCATAGCCTTTTAATTTTCCCAATCCCTTTGGAGTGGGGGCCTGCAGAGGAAGGAAAGAGGAAAACAGACTTCTGCAGAAATTTGGGTTTTATCAGCTTACTGAAGAAGGGTGAGGAAGGAGATGACTGGGGGAAGGCAACTGAGAATAGAGGGATGTGTGGGGAAATAGGACAATGAGAAGAGTAAAATGGCCAGAAACTATGATTTTTGGTAATTGTAGGAGTAAAGTTAATAGGAGAAAAGTTGGCAGTAAAGGGGGCAGGAGCTGCATGGAGTGACCCACTGCTGCTGACTTAATGAGTCAGATACTTTGTGTAAATGCGATACTGACATCTGATTCCTCTCCATTCCTGCTACTATATTTAGTCTAGGGAAATTGCTTTTTTTTAATATTTTGTGGGGTTTTTTCCTTTTGCTGGAGCCAATGGAAACTGCTGTGAATTTCCTGCCCACCTCTCACCCTCACTTTTTATCTGTGTATACAGTTGTGAACATATAAGATAGGGCTGTGAGTTCCTGGAGTTTTGGAAAGCTCTGCAAGGAACATTTCTTGTTGGCTGATGCAAATGGGATCCCTGATGGAGAGTGCTCAGGTTGTCTGCAAAAACCTTTGACATCGCTGTGAGAGCTAATTCTGTCCTTTCCTTGTATTACCTGAATGTCCCACAAGAAAGATGCATACTAGGAAAGATTCCACAGCCAAGTTGTTTATAAAAGTTGCTTGCATCAGGAAGGTGTACTTAAAGGTTGTGGAGTGGCATCATAGACCTAAAAATAATACCTTTGAATATGTGTACCATTGCCAATGACCTCTGCAGGAACCAGCATGAAAACAAACAGGACACTTGATCTCAGCTGGCTGATAGATGGTTTGTAAAGCAGTAATTCATGCAGCAGTGAATAGTTTCTATAAATGTCTTGGAAATCAGAATATACTTGTGGATTAAAAAGTTGCTGTGATCATCAAGCCCTGCCTGCAGCTGCAGGGGAGGTAGGGTTTGTGCTGAAATAAGGGTGCTAACAGTTTTGACTTTCTCAACAGCTGGTGTGTGCCAAGCTCTGTATGTCCCATGTGAGGTGTTTCTGGAGCTAGTCTTAGTTTGCATGTTGGCACTAGCATTTAAAAACATCTCCAGACAAAGGTGTCTTGAGAACTTGATTTTGCTTTGAAAGCTTCAATTTGGGAAAGGGGTGGAGTGGGTGGAACAGGTGATGTGATCATGATAGAAGTGCAAGTTTGAAGTACTTTGCTTGGTCTACATCCACAATTGGAAGCTGGGAACAAAAAGATCAGTGCTCTCTTCCCTTGCATTCTTTCCTATCCCTCTGGCTGTAAAATACTGAATGCAGTCTTACAAAGGAGCAGACAAAGGTGGAGGATGGATAGATGGGTGTATGCTCTTGTATGCAATTAATTTTCCATGGTAATTATTTTTATTATTTTAACTGCTGTAAGATTAAAGCCAGCATAAACAGAAAGAAGTAGATACTTTGAGTCTCCTGAGGGCTTTGTAGCCTTACTGGACTTGGAGGCAGCGTGAACTGGGTGGGTCAGCAACCTGAACATTCAATGTCTCCATTCCATGTATTTTACTAGACCAATTTCCTTTGCTAAGACAGAGTATTGATGGGTTCTGAACTTTATTGTTTGGGAAACTGCTGCAGGCTCTGCTGGAGAATGACTCTTGACTGTCTGGGGAGGAGGAGCTGCTCTAGGGCCACATTGAGCTCAGCTGGGTGTCTGAGCAGGCAGTTTAGGCTTCCCTGTGTCATGGAATTGCTTCCATTATAAAAGAACTTGAGATCATTGAGTCCAACCATTGACCTAATACTGATAAGTCCACCACTAAACCCATGTCCCTGTGTGCCACATCTACACATCTTTTCAATACCTCTGGGGATGGTGACTCAACTACTTCCCTGGGCAGACTGTTCCAATGTTTGACAACCCCTTCTGTGAAGAAATTTTTCCTAATATCCAATCTAAACCTTTCTGATGCAACTTAAAGCCATTTCCTGAACACTCAAAAGAGATTAAAAAACTAGAAATAGTTAGTTTCTGCTTGTTGAGGAAATGTGCTCTCTAGGGTGGAATGGACTAGAAACCTTTTCAAGCATTTTGAGAGGAAGCCAGTTTTCAGACTTGGATGCTCCCAACTCACAGAACAGTATCTGTGCCCCACTGTAAGACTGATGGTTTATTGTCTGACATCTTGCTGAATAAGGTATCCTTGGAGTTGGCCGAAGTCTTCATTGCCCTTGTGTATGGCAGACAGGAGAGGGATGCTGGAAAATCAGTATGGGACAGCATTGCAGTAGCTTCTGTTGGGTAGCAGTTAATTTAAGAAAGCAAGTTCAGAAGACTAGTTAATCCTAGCAAAATGACTTTATTGGCGAGGAGGTCATAACCAATTAGTAAGTTACATTAGTTATTAGCTGACAAATCAACATATCTTGTTTCCCTGAGCCTACAAGTTAAAATTACTACTTCATGGCCTAAATCAATGATTGCTGACCAGTAAGGAGATACTGTGATTTATCCACTCCCACCCCTCCAGATAGAGCTTGTTAATTATGGGTCAAACTCAGTGAATCAAGCATGGGGTTGTCTTAAGACAAAATTAAAATATCCATGTTTGTGATGGTTGCTCTGGCACTAGGAGCTGTGTGGCTCTTGGAGTGGTTTGTTGATCTGCCTTTTTGTGTGAGCTGGATGGATCTTATATTCCCTGTGGCCTCTGGACTTGGCCAATGGCTGGAAGTGGGGAGGAAGCCTGCTGGCAGACAGCCTGCTCTGGGGTGCAGTTGAGCTAAAATTCATGATTTTAGGTGGCCAAAGGTTCTGTCCTATAAGTTAATAATGGCAAAGCTTTGTGGTTCACTATGCTATTCTAGGAAGCGTTTTGTTTGCTTGCCTGGTTTGAAGACCATGGTTTGTATTTTATATCTTTCCTGTGTTTTTTAAAACTGCTCACTTCTCTGAAGTTCTGTTTTTCTACAAAGTTCCTTACAGTAAAACAGAAACTTAAATTTAAGAGCTGCGTAGGAAAGTCTTTGTCAAGATTGTGTCTTTCCTTTATTCTTTCCGGTTTTTTGAAGCTTATTTTAAGCACAATTCATCCCTGTTGTAACTCAGCAGGATTTTGGTCCATTAACCCCATCGAATGCCACATAATGGGGTTTTGCTTTGCTTTTCTGATTAGCTGGAGGCTCAGGATTAGATAGATTTTCACATCTGCTAACTTCCTGTTTCATATCTTGTGATTTGAGAGGCTTAACCTTTCCTGACTTGTTAATGGATCACAAACCACCTGCTTCTTCAAACTAATCCCTCAGAAATATATAGCATAGCTTTGACTTGAAACACTCCGGTTTGGTTCCCCAGGGTAAAAAGTACGAAAAGATCAATCCCGGTCTGAACAAACCTCTTATTTATGCTTTCTCTGCTCTTCCACAACATGGCATCTCCAATTGTGGCTGTCTGCCTTTTAACTATCAGGAAAGTTTTGTGCTTTTAGTGCCTTGGCCTTCAGGGCATGAGTGGAGAAGACTAGGGGGAATGACATGAGGAGCAGAGTAGTCTAAAGGGGGAGGAGGGCGTGTCTCCTGAATGGTTGGATATCTGCTTTGAGCTAGCAATGTTAACAGAGTGTGGCAGCTTCAGCCAGGGACTCTGAGCTCAGGGTATTGGTGTGTCCTCCTTTCTGCTCTCTTCCATTTTAAAATTTATGCTGCTTCTGGCAGTATAGCCTGTTCAGACCCAAGGAAAGGTCATCTGCCTGGGCTAGGTGAGGAGAAGCTGGAGACGTTGCAGGTCCCTGTCAATCCTGAGCCATGCCTGCAGCACTCCCAGCCCTGCCTGCTGCTGGGGATGTGGCGGGGGGGCCTGGAAGGATGCAGCTCTTTTCATGGGCAGTGTGATGCCAATGTGTGCTTTGTCCTGTGCGCTGCCTGTCTTGAAATGTTGGTGATGTCTGTAGGTGAGATTCTGCAATAGATTTCTGTGACGCCTCAGCTTTTTGCCTTTCTGTGTGGCTGCTTCAGGCCGGGTCCTCTACTTGTCTGTCCTGCCCGTTTTTCCCCATGACTGATGTCTGTAGCCTGGCATGCCTTGCAGGCAAGCCCCAGTGCGATGGTGACGTGAGTGAAGTCCCCACCATGGCAAAGGCTGCTGGCAGTGGAGCAGGGACATCCTGCAGTGCTCCCCTGGCACCACAGCAAAGGAGGAGCTGGGACTCTCCAAGCTCTGGCAGCATGTTCTAGCAGAGAGGCAGGCGAAAAACAGTTTCTGTTTTAGAGGTGAAGTGAGAAATGGGGCACAAGGTCATCAGAGCAATTATTTTACCTTCTTTTATTCACTTAACAGTGTTTTTAGTTACTGGTTGCTTCTGCTCTCTGCTACAAGACAAATGCTGTTACATGTAGATTTAAAATGATGTGTAGTGTGTTTGTGGAGAGTGGGGAAGGCTTCAGTACCTATGACTGCTGTAGGCTGGTTGTGGTGGGTTGAGGCACTAAGACAATGTGCTAAGGGCAATATTAGTGGAAAGAAGAGCCTCTTCTTCCCGCCCCTCCTAGTCAGCAACTGTTTTTGCTCCCAGTGGAGGTGATTATATTGTTTACCAGGAGTTCACTACTGCTTTTGCAATTCATCTTGCTGAGAAATTTCTGCAAGGCCCCTAAGCAAGTTGCTTATGCAGATATGGTCCTTGGGTCAGTAGTTTTTTGGCATCACGTCTCATTTCTCAATGGGCCAGTCACTACTTCTGCTATACTCAAAAATTTAACCTCTCTACCTCCACTTCTTTATCCCCTGAGAGCTTTTCTGAAAGATTCCCTCTTTCTTCCTTACCTCCTTACTCTGTTCTAGTCACGCTGTTTTGATACCCAGTACATAAGGGGTCACTTTTATGGAAGGGGGCATAATCTATTAGGGCTGTTGCACAAACTTTCATGGTCAACCTTTCTGTTCAGCTCGAACAATCAGAGACTCAGGGCTCCCAGGTGCTGGAAAGGTAATCATGGTACTAGCACATGGTACTCCTCAGCATGGGAGAGACTTTAATTCTCCTCTGGAATGTTCTTTTCCTTCATGTTTTCGAGTTAACCCCAGCTCAGTCTGTGAGATTAGGGGATGAAACAGCTTTTTGAGGCTGCTTTTGCTGCTGCTTTTCCAGCAAGGATGGCTCTTTGGTTATCTTTATGCACATGGTCACAACATCTCTTTCTGTTTTTCTGTTTCCTCCATCTAGGTGTGTTGTTGTGCTGTTCAACCCTAGGAAAAATAAGCAACACCATATTCTAAACAGTTCCAGGTGAGTGAAGCTTTAAGCTGGACTTGATTTCTGTGGGAGGTGAATTCAAGGCTTTTATGGTTTGAATGCAGTGCAGGAGCTGCTGTTGCTTCAGACTAAATCCCCTCAGTAAGAGTTGCCTTGGGGACAGGCTGCCTGCTCTTTTGACTTCAGCTCCTTCTAGTGTGAGGTGCTGTTGCTGACAAGGTACTTCCTCATAAACACTGTGATCCCATGAGGAAGTGCTAATGGGCATGACAGGGAGGACATCTTACTAGAGCTCCATGATATCTAACTTTTTTTTTCTCCACCTAAAACAATGACCTCATTATTGAAGCCAGCACTGGGACATGGTCCTGCATCTGGAATAAAGGCACAACAATGAACCTCAAGTTTTGGAGCTTTTCCAGTGCTGTAGGCTGCTGCTTGAGACTTGGGCAGCAGGGAATCCTCCTGGCAAAGCAAAAATCATTATGTCAGGCTACTATGGGTGATTTTAGGCTCTTTTCAATTCATCCCAACCTACTCCCTAGTCATGATGTATTGAAATGAGATCACATGTTGGAAATGTTTCTCAGTGTCATTTTCTCTGTTTTAGGAAAACAATTACAGCACTTGCTTTCTCTCCAGATGGCAAATATTTGGTTACAGGAGAGGTAAGTGTGAGAGGAGAAAGGGCACACCTTTTCCACTGCACTTTGAAGCAGGGCAGAGGGGCTTAGAAGAAACAGGCCAGTGAACTGCTTTGACACAGACAAATCAGTTTCAATGTTGCATCAATGTTCAGTGGACCTGCTGGGTCACGGATGGCATTGGGCAGATTTCAGTCTCTCATCAGCCTGGGGGATGGATCTTCTGGGGTGGCATCTGTGGGCTGAAGGTAGAGTGAAAATAACTGGAAGGATACACAGCATGGCTCTACTCTAACATCAGTGGAGAGTACTTGGATGGTCCTGAATCTTGGTCTGTTTAGCATTGTCCCTTCAGGATTTCAGGAAGTAACTGAAGCCAGTAACAACTTTGTGGAAAAAATGAAAAGTGTGTGTGGAGTGGAGCTTAGGAATAGTGACAGAAGATACTGGTGTCTGTGGTTTGGCATTGTATGTTTGGCTGGGGGGCAAAAACTGCTTCCTCTTTCCAAATGTGCCCAAGGGGGAGAATAAGGATGAGTGCACTGTGTGTCTGTTCTGCATTAGAAGTTCAAGACATGGGCTGTGTCATGAGGTTGGAATTGCTGGATGTTAAAAATCCACAGAAATGCTTACCTCCATATGGTTGGGCTCAGATCGCTCTTTTGTGTGATTAATGGCAGTTTACCACTAGTCTCTGTGTAACACATGGGGAGTGAGCATGTGTGAAACAGGTTCCCTTCTGAGCCTCAGCCACAGGGAAGAGAAGTATGTCACAGTCCTGTGTTGGAGCTGTCAAAACAGAGACTCTTTGCTCCAGAGGTCCCTAGTGCGGTCACCGTAATTGCAGCTGTCATGTCTCTGCGGGGCTCCAAAGCTGGGCTTGAATCCTGCATGGATCAGACCAAGGGTAGAAACAACGTGGGGGTTTTTGGATGGAGGCTACCATAACACAGAAAAAGTAAGCACAAATTTTCCATCATTAGATCAGAGACCGTTGTTATTAACTTTTTAGTGAAAACATGAGGTTTTATAGCTGTAATATGTTTTAATGCCTCCTTACTCTCTAGAAATCTGAATGTAATAAACTCCCTTTATATTGAAGTTCTAATATATATGATATACATATTTTCTTCATGGTGTTCAGTTCTAATGGTTCTGGTGCCTTCTTTTATTTTCCCTTTTTTTTGTTTTTATTTCTGGTACTCAGTTCCTTTCGTGTGGGGTAGGAATAGTGGTAAAAAATGAAGTGGGTGCTCTTCTTACTAACAACTCAAACTTTTCAATTTTAAACTTCATTGGGGTAAATGACAAATTCAGATTAAAAAAAAGCCATTCCAGTTATACTTGAATGTTTTGTGGGGACTTCCCCCCCACCCCTTCTTGCAAAACGTGTCTCCTCTGGCCTTGTTGTAAAAGCATTTCTTTTTTCAGTATCGTCCCACGTTTCTGACATTTGAATTATTGCTTAGTGTAGCAGTGTCCCCTGCTGGTGTCAGCAGTTGTGCCTTAGTTCAACCTCTGTCCCATAGGGAAACGATCTCTGAGTTCACTTTGTCAAACACTCTTTTAGCTACCTCATGCTAATTCTGCCTAATAACACCTTAGTTTTCTGCATGGCTGGCTTTTCAGGGAGGAGAATATGGAGGTTAGTCCTTGACCGCCAAATATATTAAATGTCTTTTATATATTTCAAATTCATAAGAAACCAGATTTGTTTTCCTCTTTTTTTAACTGTTATTTTTTAGTTCTCTCCGTGGAGGCATAGAATCCTTGTCCATTGGAGTCACACAAAGCTCATTTTTGGTGAGCATTTCTTAAAAGATGAAATGCAAATTCAGTTAATTAAGGTCTTGGACTGTATGCTAAGATGCTGGGAAATATTTATGTGTATGTATGTGTTTAAGTACAGCAATTGCTTTGAAGAGCAGCTGATTCAGCTCATTGTAACATCTTTCCAGCCACCTGGAGACCTGAGCTCTGCCTTGCAGGAGGGAGAACCGTACCAGCTGCAGTAAAATCTGACCATGGTATTTTTCCAGGTCACAAGCAGTTGCTTGGCAAAGCTTTTGAACAAGGCAGTTAAAATATGCACAGTTTTAAGCTTTTAAAGCTTTGACTTTTACTTGTGATGAGACTTGCCTCTCCCACACAATCAAATGACTTACTTAAAACTGATCCAAAAGGTACCATTCTGCCACGTTGCCATGGTTATGTTATCTTGCAAGCTACTGTTTTGACAGACTTCAGTGTGAAATCATGAGCAGTTATTTGAGTAGGAGTTGCGCATCAAGTGCGTTTTTTTTGGCCAGCATTTCAGCTTATCTTGTGTGCTTTGTTTTAGTTTGGTTTAATAGCAAACAGTTAAAGTAATAGAATTATCTGGCAGAAGATGCTGAATTGGCATTTCTGTTTCTCTGGAGAGCAAGCATACAAACAGAGGCTCTGTTCCATCAATGTCTTCCTTTCTGACATTACGCGGCCCATACTCTTTCAGGCAGAATGCATCCATGTGTGACTTTGTGACAGAAATGATGCTGTTAGTCTCCCAGAGGCGTCCTGCAAATGGTGTGTGATAGTTATCGCAATAGTCATTTCATGTTTTTGTATGGCAGGACCTGGCTTGATATCTCAGATATCCACATTTTGTTAGGAGCAGAGGATGTGAGGGCCTTTTGATTCACTGAGGAAAACAATCTGTTATAATCCTTTTCATAAGCAGACTGTGAGTTCCCATTACGAAGATCAGAGATTTGCATCAAAAGTATTGTTCTAATCTGTGGCTGTTTTGTGAGTAGCATAAGAAAAGGATTAAAGCAGGGGAGATTGTATTAACACTTTTGGACAACTGTTGAAATGCACATACTCCTTAGGTTGTCAGTCTCAACCTGGGCTTTAAAGAATCAAAGGAATCTCTAAGTCTTTTGTAAGTGCACCATCTAGACATCTTTTTCCAACATCCTCCATATGCTCGAATCTGTCAGAACTGACTTCAGGGGTTACATTTCTTTTTCTGTGTCTGTTCTTGTCCCTTTCAGAGTGGACACATGCCAGCAGTTCGGGTATGGGATGTGGCTGAGCGAACCCAGGTGGCAGAGCTCCAGGAGCACAAGTACGGTGTGGCCTGTGTGGCTTTCTCCCCCAGCTCCAAGTACATTGTTTCAGTGGGGTACCAGCATGATATGATTGTCAATGTGTGGTCATGGAAGGTAAGTTATCTAGGAGGTTGGGTGGACCACAAGGTGTTGCTAATTGAAAAGAGTTTCCAGTTTGACTGTAAACTAGTTCAATTTCATCTTGCTTTCTCCTTTTTTTTAATTCTGTAGTTATTGTTTGGTTTTTGATGTTCACAGACAAAGGCCAATTTACACATGAGAGAAAGCTATGGTTCCTCAGGGAAGTTCTAAGTCACTTCCATGAAGGGATATTCTTTATACTTGGAGACGTTTGACATTTTGCTGTCCAGCCAGAAAAGCCTGGATTTTGAAACCTTGCCAAACCGTTGTGCTTTTTTAGAAGCTTATTAAAAACTAATTTATGAGGTTGAGGAAGAAAACTCTCATCAGCCAGGGATTTCTCTTGTAGTGTGGTGGATGCTCTTGGCTTGTTTTGTTTTTGTTATGATAGTTTGTTGTCCCACTCTGATCCCATCCTTGATGGATGAGAAGAAGAACATAGGGAATTCATAATGGGTGAAAGCCGATGAAAGCCTGTGTCCTCTAGTAAACATTTAAGCATTTGTTTTTTGTAGATAAGAAAACAAGCATTTGTTGACAGTAGGCTTGGATTCTTCTGTATTAATAAATGCTAGGCACTTATTCACGTCCTGTTACCTCTTCAAGTGCTAAAAGAGATGATTTAAAAAAACACATAAGTGGATTTGTTAAATCTCACAGGATTATTGAATCATAGAATGGTTTGTGTTGGAAGGAACCTTGAAGATCATATCATTCCAGCTCCTCTGCCATGGGCAGGGACAGCTTCCACTAGAGCAGGTGGAAATCCCATCAAAGCCTCGTTCAACCTGGCCTTGAAAATATTCAGGGATGCGGCATCTACAACTTCTCAGCTTGTTCCAGTGCCTCACAACACTCACAGTAAAGAATTTCATTCCAGTGCCTCATCACCCTCACAATAAAGAATTTCTTCGCAACATCTAATCTAAATCTACCCTCTTTCAGTTTAAAACCACTACCCGTTGTCCTATCACTACACTCCCTGATAAAGGGTCCCTCCCCATGTTTCCTATAGACCCCCATTAGGTAGTGGAAGGCTGCTATAAGGTCTCCCCAGAGCCTTCTCTTCTCTTGCAGCTTGTAAGTCCATGCTCATTTAGTATGTTACTCTTTTCATCACATCTCCTGTGCTGTAATTTAAAATCTCACTGTTGTCTTCTGCATGAGCTGAAATTTGACCTTCCTATTTTTTTTGTGTAGCTGAACTGTGTGTAGTGTTAAAACCTAAGTGCATATGTCAGTGTTAAGATGTGAGTGCTCAGCCTTTTGGTTCTTTACACTTATATAAATGAAAGTAGTGACTTGGAGAGGATCACAATGTGTGCCATGTGTGGGACTCTGCAAGTAGCTTTGTTTTGCCTTATGCAGGTTTTTCTGTTCACTGTATAATTATGTGCATGAGAACTTGTGAGATGAGGACTGTCTCACTCTTCTGTGATGAAGAACACACACTTTAAGCATACACTCCAGACTGTGACTGTCAAGAGTTCCAGCTAGCCTTTATTTTGCAGGCCGGACACCACAACTAGAGATACTTTACCTGACCAAAGTCAATGAAGACTGAGAGACTAAGATGTGAATACAGATCTCCTGAAGCATTTTCCAGCACTTTTAACCACAACCCTTCTTTTATCCTCTGTGTTGCTGCTTTGATTTCCCTGTTTTTCCTGGCTGGGAGACTTAGTCTTTTGACTGTGGTGGAAAAGAGAACCCCTGTTGTCTGTAGGGTTTCTTTGCTTCACTAAAGAAAGAGCACAGCAATGATCCAGATGTTAAGGTCTGCAAGGGTCCTAAGCCTTTCTCTGTGCACTGTCTTGAAAGAAGTTATGATAATCACTGTCCCACTTGCTTTTCCTCCGGTCTGGGTTGGAGGATCCTCCATGGTGACAGTGCAGAAGCCTAGATTTCTCTGTTGCTGGTTTCTTCAGTTCTGTCAGCACGCAGTCTGGTGGGGCCCTTGGAGTGAAGTGATTTTTATACTGAGGGCATTGTGTTGGGAAGACTGGGAGCAACTGAGTCCCTAAAAGGAAAGGTAAAGGAAACAGAGCAAGGATGAAAAGGGATGCACTGTTGTCAGCCATGTGCTGCATGGTTGCAAACCCACCACAGACAGAGGGGAAAATTTTTTTCTTCTCACTTCTACCATTCCCTGGGGAAAGGCAGTGGGAAGAAAACTGAGCGATGATATTGTGAACAGGGAGCTTCTGCTCTCTGACCATTTTGCATCCTGTTTTCTGTCCCTGTGTGTTCTTACTCCTTTTCCAAACTCTTTGACATTTTAAAGCGCACATTTGAGGTATAGCAGATTTTGCTTTTTCCCTTCCAATCTTTTTGTATTTTGGGTCTTTTGATAAATCATCATGTCTTTAAAGAAAAGAGAGAATTTATGGAAGAACCATAATTTATGGAAGTACTGTTTTCCCTGTGAAAAAATACCTGTTCCCCATCTTGAGTGCCTTGCCCTCATTGCTGCCTGGGGGCTGGCAGAGCTCCTTCTTGTGCTGGCCTACATATGTATTTGCTGTTTAGGAAAGGAAATGGCTTTGCTCTTGGCTCCTGGTGATTGTGAAACCAGCATGTTTGTTATGGCTCAGACAGCAAGTTCCTGCAGGCACTAGTGCCTGCTGATTTGTTCTGGATCCCGTGGAAGTGGAATCGAATGTAAAGTGAATTGTACTGTCTGCCAAATCAATGTTTCCAGCTAATGCTGGGGAGGTCATATTCAGAGGTGATTGGGGAATAGTTTGGGCCTCATCTTTTCCCTGCTGCAATGCTTGTACTGCATATGTGCCTGTAATTGAAATTAGTTTCCTTTGTTTCTGAGTAAAGAAATTAATCAATCTAAACAATTATATTTCCAGAAAAACATCGTAGTGGCAGCCAACAAAGTCTCAAGTAAAGTGACAGCTGTGTCATTCTCAGAGGACTGCAGTTACTTTGTCACTGCTGGAAATCGACATATCAAGTTCTGGTACCTGGATGACAGCAAGACCTCCAAGGTGAGAGGAAGTGCATCAAGGCTGAGCTGTGAACAGGCATTTCCATCTTAGAGCGGGATAGATTTTCCCCAGTGAGCTGTGGGAAGTGGGAACTCTTTGATTTTGCTAGGATTCAAGAATAGCCCTCCACCCTGGCTCTCAAGTCTCAGTCTCTCCATGGGCTGATAGCACTAAAAGCTTATCTTATCCTGCACTAAGGTAGGGGCATTGCTCCTGGAGTTGCATAGCAGCATACTTGTTCTTTTGTAGTCACATATACTGAAGGACAAATAAATTAGAGAAGAGCTGCAATCATTTTAACTCCTTGGAACACAGAGGTGGGGAGAGCTGTATGACAATTGATGTGAGCGTCTCAAAAGGTTGTGAGTGTCATTTTGAAGTGTCAACTAAAGTGTTTAAACTTTTAACTGTTCTGTTTTTCTCTGGGGGACAGAATCCTCCTATGATGATCTTTGTGTGCTCATGAACAGCTGTAAACATGAACAGCAAGTAAAACCTCTCTTTGTAGGCTGTTGGCAGTTCTTTTTTGAGTTACTTCAGCACTCAAGGCTTGATGTTCTAAAAAATTACTGTCTACCTGAAGTGCCTTGCTCTATTTCTAACAAACTGTTTTCTATTGGTAGGTCAATGCCACAGTCCCCTTGCTAGGTCGCTCAGGATTGCTTGGAGAACTGAGGAACAACTTCTTTGCGGACGTGGCTTGTGGAAGGGGCAAAAAAGCTGAAAGCACCTTCTGTATCACATCCTCAGGCTTGCTCTGTGAATTCAATGAAAAAAGGCTGCTAGACAAGTGGGTGGAGCTGAGGGTGAGTTTTACATCCTCCTATTCTGCAGTGTTTGTGCCTGCTGAAGCAGAGCAGGAACAACAAATAATAAGGGCACTCGGACCGCAAGCTGACAACCAGCAGTGAAAGTAATTGGGCCTCTGCTACTCTGTGATTTACTCTGGAAGGCCAGGCAAAAATAGTATTGCTTCTTGGCAAAGGGATTTTATTAATCATTGAGGCTCTTTCATTTGCAGACTTCAGCATTACAGCTACTGCTCTTCTGGCAAAGCAGTGTCCTTATTTGGCTTTGGCAACCCCTGCATGGTCCCTCCTGGCTGGGCCTGGAGAAGTAGTTTTAGGAGGATTCTGATTTCTATCAGAACACTCTGCAGTGTCTTACTTGGCTTGTGCATCTCAAATGCAGGTTCTGAATGTACTAGTTGGTTTGGCTATTCTAAACCACCAGGTTGGCCCATAGTTAAGAATTTGATCGTGCTTATTTTCCTTTCAACTGAATGTAACATGCCCACCTGAAAGGATCCAGTGTATTAAAATCAAGGGAAAATTCCACACTTTCACTCAAATGAAATGCCTCTTCTTTTCTTTCCTTTCCTCTCTAAAATCTGCCTTTCACTCTCGCTCAGAATACAGACAGCTTCACAGTAAGTTGAAAAAACTTTTTGCATTGAACTCATTCCCTTTTCACCACACTCCATTTTGTACCACATTCTGCCATTTGTACAAATCCTAAAGGGAGGGGAAGAAAATCCATTTTTTTCTTTTCTTATCCCCTTGTGACAGGTAATGTGTTGGTGTGCTAGTACAGGTGAGGTGCTGCTTGCCTGCCAGTGGTGTTGAATGTCACAGGAAGAAAAGCAGTGTTCAGAGTAGGACTTAGCTGGACCAACTGTGTAGCTCTGCTGACCTCCTGTCACAGTGGGTGGCAGAGGAACTAGGCTTTTTTTTTTAATCGCTTGGAATCTGCAATGGACCTTCGCTGAGAAGTTCTTCAGAAAGGAAAAATGGATTTTTAGGCTTTTCCTTACTCCCAGGGCTCGACTTCACTACAACTTTTCTGACCATGACTCCTTTGTCTGTCAATTTGCTGTTCACCCTATCGTGTATCTGGTGACCTTTGACATGTGAGCACGTTGCTCATTCTTGTGTGCTGTGTCCTCCTCAGACCACTGTGGCAAACTGCATCTCTGTGAATCATGACTACATCTTCTGTGGCTGCGCTGATGGCACCGTGCGGATTTTTAACCCTCTGAACCTTCACTTTGTCACCACACTGCCGAAGCCACACTTTCTGGGAACAGACATCGCGAGTGTGACTGAGGCCAGGTATGGTGGAGAAAGGTGGAATGGAGCAAGGGAGGCTTGTAGGAGTTAGAACTGTTCCCCAGACCTTTGCCATCTGGAGTGTGCTCTTTTTATGGATTAAAATTGGCAGCCTGTTGGAGATCTCTCTGAGCTGTTGCAGCCTTGCCATGTGTGACTGGGCTACAGCCCAAAGCTGGTTGCTGGACTATACAGAGTATCTTGCTTCTCATGTCCCTGGAATTGCTTGGATTTGGTGGCCTTTTGACAGTGGTTGCTGTAAGCAAGCAGGCAGAGGGCACAGGATGCTGTGGCACACTTCAGTTGCTCCTGTACCATGGGACATCCTTTGCTTATCACTGATAAGGGATGAAGACTCTCCTTCATAGCAATATAATGATCTTGTTAAGAGATGCCCAGGCTCTCATGGGGCACTTTTTCAAAGGCTCCCTTGCAGCCTAAAGACCTAAATCTACTATTGTCTGTAGTCTTTCTTCTCCTGCAACCTTGTGCATTCTGTTTTATTGTTTTCCTACCTTGTTCCAGTATATTCTGTCTTGGTTTTCTATTTCTTACCTTCTGAGGTGGGTAATATGATTTCTATACGGTTCTGTCTGCCAGCTTGCAGAGGCTTATGATAGAGAAAACCCTTCATGTGTTGCTGTTTGCCAATCCTGGTTGGAGGCTTTCCCAGTCACTTTCTTTAATTTCTGTCACTAGTGGGGAAAGAAATCTAAAAATGGCATGAATTCACCAGCCATTATTCCACTGGATATCTGTAGTCTCCATGTCTACACATATGTACTCTCAACTTTTCTTTGGAGCTTTAGGTAAAGAGTCAAACAGCACCCTGTACAATCTTCCTCCAGAAAATTAAGTGGGAGATAATGATGTTCCAGTAAAGGAGTTGAAAAAAGAACTCTCTCAATTTAAAATGTAAACAGTTTCTAATAGTGCTAAAGTCAAGCAATTGTATACATGGACCCTTTAAAAATACTCTCTGCTACTCTCATGCATCAGTCAAGCAGAAATATTCATAAATGTTAAATATGTATTCGTAGCACTGATTACAATCTTAACAACATTTAAAAATTAATTTATTACTTCTAAAGAAGCTCGAAAACACAGGACTCCTTTTATTCCCATGCATGCCGGAGCTTCTCTGTGGGATGCTGGTTGCCTGCCTTCAACTGCCCACAACTGTATCAATGACCTGATTTTTCAGTAGAATCTGGGCTGTACTCTTCCAACTCTCAAACCTTTCCAAGTGAAGAAGCAGGGTTCCAGTTGTCTCATGAGCTATGTGCACTTTGGCTCCACCAGTCCTTTTAAATTACCTGCTCTCAACACCCTGGCACTCTGGCTATAATTACCTTGTTCAATATCATTAGCAGCACTGTGGGATGGCTGAGTTCACCTGAGGTCAACAGAGCAGTTCCTTTACATGCATGGCAGCAGAACTGAACAGAGCACCCCTGTAGAGGAGATGCAGGGTTCACATGGTGTGATCTTGGGCCACACTGGGACAAAGACATGTTTACTTATTATGCAGAATTCCTTTTTAAGTTAGCAACAGACGGCTTGCTTATCTAGTAAAGACAGTACCCATATGCAGTTGCCCATCTCACAAGTTGCTGCAAGCAGCACCATGCTGGTCTGTGTGTGGGACAGGGGTGGAAGGAAGGCAGGTCAGACAAGTGGCCACTGAAATGAACCATTTCATTGTTCCTTGTGCTGATGTGCTCCTTTTGAGTGCAGTACTTATTCTTCTTGGTGAGAGCAATTCTTGCTATGAGTAAACAAAATATAGTACCCACCAGAAGATGATCCTCCCCTTTGTTTTGAGATTATTTGACTTGGATTTTAATTTTGCCACCTGGTTATGCAGTGGTAAGTGATGATCAAACATCCTGTTTGGTCCTTCTTCTTCAGAAGTCAGTCACCTGTTTGTGGTGGGACTCTGAGTTATATGGCAAGGAGTATAACTTTTGCCATGGGACTTTGAGGCTTCTTTTGGGACTCTGGTTGTTCAAGAGACAGGTCTTCCCAGCCAACTACTCTCTCTACCTATGTATGCCACAGTGTATTGTTCACTTCACCAGCATCCTGTGGATAATCTGAGCTCTCATGCTTCACCTCCTTGCCCTGACTCCTAGAGAGCACAAGTTAACCAGGCTGTTTTTCTCTCTTCATGCAGCCGTCTTTTCTCTGGTATAGCTGATGCGAAGTATCCAGACACGATCGCCTTGACATTTGACCCCACCAACCAGTGGCTTTCCTGTGTATACAACGACCACAGCCTCTATGTGTGGGATGTCAAAGACCCGAAGAAAGTGGGCAAGGTGTACTCTGCTTTGTACCACTCCTCCTGTGTGTGGAACATTGAGGTATGTTGTCTACAAGCAAAAGTGTCAGATTGTGAGTTGCAGCTGAGGAAGTCATCTGAGGAACTGCCAAATTTGAATGCAACCACTTATTGCAGAGAGAAAGAATTGACTCAAATTTTCTCCTGTGGTTAGTGTGGTTCCTACGTGGCCTGAGTTGGAGCCAGGAACAGTTCTTTTGCTGCATTGCAATGGCTGACCAAAAGCATGAGAGGCAGTGTGCTACTGGGAAAAAATTATTTCACCGTTAAAATGTGAGAGGTGGGAGAGGGAGCAGAACTGGACAAAGCTGAATACAAGGGTTCCTTTTAGAAAATGCACAAGAGGTCATTGCTGACCTCAAAAAAAATTATTTGAGGTCTATGATGAGCAAGTGCTCCAAAGTCAAAAGAATGAAACAGGTGCTAAGATCTGAAGTCTGCTCCTTCTTCACCTATTTACCAGAACATGTGGAAGTAGCCTCTCAAGTGGCTGTCATCTTCCAGTCTGTTTAGTTGCCTTTCCCTCAGAGGAACAGAGGGAAGGAAAGGAGGTATAGGAAACAATGTAGTTGTTAATATGTTGAAATATGTTCAACAGTGGTCAGGAAAGAGGGAAGTGATTGAGGACTCTATTATTATTTATTAATTGCACCTCACCATTTCCTTCTGAATTATAAATCAACGGTAGTGGATGCAAGTTGTGAGGTGGTTGTTGCATGGTCATTTTTGTATGGTCTTTGAGGCACTCTTTTGAACTAACTTTGAACTATTAGAAACAAAGGATGCTGGCTTGTTGCTAAGTTCTTAAGGAAATTTTCTATGTTCAGGGAGGCTCAGTGAATGTTTGTTTGAAGTGAATGTGAAGCTCTGGTCTGCAAACAGGTTTTCATTAGAACTGTCTGGCTTTCACCTTTACAAAACAGAGAGGACAGCCCTTTTGTCTCATTTTGTTTTGAAACTTGCTACTCCTGTCTAGGATGCCAGGTGCCAGGCAATCTCATTAAGGGTTTGATTTTACTTGCCCTTAGATGTATCCAGAGGTGAAGGACAACAACCAGCCATGCCTCCCTCCTGGCTCTTTCATCACCTGCTCCTCTGACAACACCATTCGTCTGTGGAACACTGAAAGCTCCAACATCCACGGCACAGCCCTGCACCGCAACATCCTCAGCAATGTAAGATCCTAGGTTTTGATCACCTCTTTGCCCTTGGGGTTGGTCTTCCTCATGCACAGGTATACCCAGGTTAAGGCCCAAACTTCTTTGGATCTCTAAGTCAACACAAGCTTCTCTGTAAACTGAGCACAAGTCTGATTAAATGTATGAACCCAAAGAAACATGGAGTATTGGGTAGAAAGGCAGTTTGTCTGAAATAGAGCTGGGGTCTGTTGCTGTTTTCATAAACATGAGGGCCATATGCTGTGTGCCCTAATATGCTGTAATCACTAATCCCAGAGTTTGTCTGTAGTGCAGGAGATGCTGCTAATTTCTAGCTTGAAGGGTAATCTTACAAAGGGTCATCGTGAGACACAGTTTTGAAACTTTCATCCCACAGTATGAAGAGGCTTAGTGCTTGTTCCTAGCAATTACAGCATTATTGCCAATGAAGTGCATAGGTTGGCCGGGAGCCCAGTTTCTAAGGCAGATGCTTTGCTTTCATATTTTGTAACTATTAAATATTTCTGGGTGTGTTGTGTCCCCAGGACTTGATGAAAATTATCTATGTAGATGACAACACTCAGGTACTTCTGGACACTGATTACAACTCAGCAGGAAGTGCGGAGAAAGCTGATGCACAAGTGATGGATACGAAGGTGGGGATACGCACTGTCTGTGTGAGTCCCAGTGGGGAGCACCTGGCCTCAGGAGACAGGATAGGCACTCTCAGGTAATCCCATAAAGCTTCTTATGCAGATTGCAAACTGGCCAGGCATGAGAATCAAAACCAGGTCTTGCTGTCTTGCTAATTTTATTAAACATACTGAAATGAGTCATGTTGTGTCTTAGGATATATGAGTTGCAGTCTCTGAAAGAAATGCTGAAAGTGGAAGCCCATGACTCCGAGATCCTGTGTCTGGAATACTCCAAACCCGACACAGGTAAATGCAATAGAGCTTCTTCCTTTTTGTGTATGAATATAGTATTGAGCAAGTCAGAATGTCCAGCCATGGTATTTTAGAATTTTCAGTAGTGAGCTACTCCTGGATTTTGGAGCAGGCTTGCAGAGTTGGGCCAGTAGAGCCAGACTTTACAAAAAGGCTTCTTTCTCATACTTTTCCTTGGACTATGGTAAGGTGAGATTGAAACTTGTTCTGTTTATTATTGTAGTGTGAAATCCGGGGGTGTTCCTTTGTGTCCTTCCATGCAGTTTGCTACATTATAATGCTTTGTCCCTAAGATGACTTGAGAAGCTCTTTTGAAAATGGTCATGCACTCTTTTTAACTTTATGACAGGTTTAAAGCTCTTGGCCTCAGCCAGTCGGGATAGACTGATTCATGTCTTGGATGCTGGGAAGGACTATAGCCTGCAGCAGACCCTGGATGAACATTCTTCTTCCATCACTGCAGTGAAGTTTGCAGGTAGAGAATCATGGCCTCCCTCCAGAGCTGGATTTGAGCACTGCTGTTGTTCCATTGTGGCAGTAATTTTAGCTACTTAAATACTGGGCTAGGCCAATTTGGAGCTGCAGCTGGTTTTTTTATGCCATCTTTTGTAGCTGCAGTCCTAACAGAAGGTGATATGTCATGATAGTTGCCTTCTTTTCCTTTTTTTTCTTCTTCTCTCCCTCCTCCCCACTCAAAAAACCTTTCCTGATTGCTGTCCTCAACATTTCTTTGGAAAGCTGTTTTTCTGTAATGATTTACTCCCTTTAACTGATGTCAGATGGCTAAATGTTGTTCTTAGTGAGAAGAACTGTGAAACAGTTGTCCAAAAAATTCCCCAAACTAGCAAAAAAAAAGTTTCAGGATTAGCTAGTCACAAGTAAAGTTGTCATTGCAAACCAGTGTAAGACTTTGCATTTGTGGTAATAGAGCATGTTGCATCCCCAGCACTCAGTTACCACTGATGGTCAGACACCAGTGTGCTGTACTGTGCTGTTGTCAGGAATAGCAAGGGTTGGCTGCTCTGTCAGGCCAAGCTGGTAGCCAGGAAGGCAGGTAAAGGTAGTAACCTCACTGGCAGTGGGATGGTCCCACATTACCTGAACGGGGTGGAACAGATCAAGTCCAGCTAGATCCACCTAGTAGTCCAGATCACCAGACAAATCCACGGTAATAAGACAGGTCAGCAGTGCAAGGTCTGGATCAGTCTGAAGACAGTGGTCAGGGTCAGCCACAGTTCAGCACCTGCGAGACAAGCGTAGCATCACAAGCCCTTGGCAGCAAGGCAGGTTTGAATTCAAATCAGGAATCTGAGTCTGTGGGTCAGGGTCAGGATTCGGATCAGTGGCATATGTGTCCAGGCCCAGGTGTGGTTGCAATGGTGCTGCAGTATAGCTCAGCTGGGGCTCAAGGATGAGAACCTTAGCTTGAAAATAGCTCCAGAGTGAAGGGACCTCGCTGAAGCTTCATAGCAGAGGCCCCCCAGAGCCACCGTGTGGCTTTTTCAAGTTTTTTTTTTTTCCTTGAGGAGCTTCAAGGCCAGCAAAAGTTTCTCTAACAAGTCTGTCTTATCAGTGAGCTGGCCTTGAATGCAGCTAGATGATCTCCCAGTAGATGAGGGAACTGGGCTTAAGGCCTGGCCTTTGTGCTGGTCTGTGAGCCAGGTGCAGGCGTGCTTTAAATGGGTGCAGTTCAAGGGCCTGTGTGATATTGGATTAGTTTTCATTACTTTGAGTTGTATCAGGTGTTCCTTTGCTGAAGGAGCAGATTGGTTACAGAAGATTGCTAAGGGAAGAAGGAAAGCCTGACCCTGCTGTAAGAAAGGGTGGCAAGAAACAAGTGACCAACTCTGAGGTCTGAAAAGTGCCTGTTGCCTGTTTTCAGCTCATACCAAGTGTGAATGTGCCATATTGCCATGGAATGCTGTGGCACAGAGAGAGTCAGCACATGAGCATACTGGGGAGGGAGAAGACAGAATTACATCCTAATCTGTTCTATAAAGCTGTATTAGGGCCACATGCACTCTGAGCATTAACAACAAATGCTGTCCCTGAGACAGGGTTTCTGTTTTGCTGCTTACAGAGCAGTCAGGCTTAGCTAATTAGTACTAGAATACATGAGGAGTGGTATGAATTAAAACATTTCCTCCACCTTGAATCTGTGTTTATCTTTTGTCTTCTGCTTTTTTGTTCCAGCCAATGATGGGAAAGTGCGAATGATAAGCTGTGGGGCAGACAAGAGCATCTATTTCCGCACTGCGCAGAAGGTAACCTTATCACAGCTTTTTCTGTGTGCTTTTAATTAATAATCTCTGCACAAAGGAGCTACTTCAGAGAATGATATCCGAGTTTCTTTATGAGCTTGTTGCTATTGCAGTCTCAGTTGTCTCCCACTGACTCGATACAAGAGATTACATTTGGAGAACTACTTCTGTGAAGTATGCAGCTAGTTCTGGCCTAACCTTTCACAGCAAGATGCAAAGTAGAGAGCAGTTAGGATATCTGCTTTTCTTTTGCTGCCAGAGCTATTGTGAGGAGTGGTGAAAGAGTGTGGGCTGGAGGGAGGAGTTCATTGTGCCTCCAATCCCAGCTGCTCCCAGCAGCTCCCTGGGAAGGGTTGTTTTGGGCTGGCTGTGTAAGAAGACTCATCTGTATTATTTGTGTTTAATAAAGGGTTAACTCTTTGATTGTGACACGGTCTTTGCCCACATGTTTAGACAGGAGAAGGGGTTCAGTTTACCCGAACACATCACATTGTTAGGAAGACCACTCTCTATGATATGGATGTGGACCCCAGCTGGAAATATGCAGCTATTGGATGCCAGGATCGTAACATCAGGTTAGTTTACTTCTCATCTTGAAAATATGTTTGCAATCTTCAATGAGGCGGCCCCATTTTCATCATTGTTCCTCTAGGTTCTTTAATACAGCGTTTTCAGACAGATCTGAGGCCTCACCTCACACTATGAGGTTGAACTCTCCCTATCCCCTCACTGATAAAAAGCTGTGGATATGTGCAAATGCCCTTGGGACTCTTGGCTTCTCATTGGGTTGCTCTGCAGAGCAAAGCTCTTCTAGTGGGAGAGCAAGTGTGCCTTTCTTGGCACATCATTGAGCTTTGGGGCAAGAACCTCTGCACTGCGGTAGTTTTTGGTTTTGAAGATATGTCTAGTGAGAAGCTGTGAGGTCCTGTGGAATAGCTGGGACTGTGGGAATCTAAAACTGAACTAGGTGTTACTGTCTTTGAACAAGTGGAGTCCATTCTCTGCTTCCTTTTTATCCATTTCTCCAATCTGTCTTGCTTGTAAGCAAAGGAGTTTCTCTGTAGTTTTGTGTCTTCTGCTGTTGCAGCTGGATGAGATGTTGTGAGTTTTGGTCATAGCTAAATATCACTACTGGTTTAGTATTCTAAATAAAGTGTCTTGCTCTCTTAATCCTTTCCTTTAGTATGGAGCTGCCACAGGTACTTTTACTTCAGGAAGGACTGAGGCTTGATAATAAAACCTCAAGTTTAATTCAGATAATCTGCCTCTACATTACTTTTGAGGTTGTTTCTTGAACCATTTAAATGATTGATGGTTATACTTCATGGAGATCATTTCCCCACTTCCTGTGGCCCTGTTTCATGTATTTTATGTGGAATGAGGAACAGAGATAGAAAAGGATCCTGGTGACAAAGAGCCCCAGAAGAGCACCTGGGCAAACTGAACCATTTTATCTTCTGGCATCCCCTCAGGGTTTTCAACATAAGCAGTGGGAAGCAGAAGAAGCTTTACAAGGGATCCCAAGGTGAAGATGGCACTCTTATCAAAGTAAGCTGTTTTCCTTTTTCTTCCTTTTTTTATTTTTTTCAGCTTTTGTGAATGCAACTGAGGGACAAGGAAATGAATCTGAACACAGTATTTTTTTTTGCTTGCTCCATACTTTGTCCTTTGCCCTGCTGCTGCTTCCTCCTATCTCCATCCTTAATGGCTGGTAATTTGGATTCCATCAGCCTAAAACAGGAAAAGAGTCAATAAATCCTGAAGATGATGTATGATTTTTCTCTCTGTCCTGTTTCTGCAGTAAGTCACTGGCCCATGATGTAAAAACAAGTAGAACTGCACCAGAATCTGTCAGGAGATAATCCATTTAATTTAATCCTTTACTTTCTGCTCCAGAGAGCTCATTCTGGATTTCTTGACTGTTTTTGTTAGGATTTTTAAGGTGGAGATGCTTGCTGATCAGTGTTTGTGAAGTGGTTTTCAGAGGGCAAATACAAGTGAAACTCTGAGTTGATGAAATTAAATGGCATCTGACCTGAAAAGCATGCATCTTAGAGTACTGAACAAGCCTGGTAACTGCTTAGAGAGAGTCTGTTCATATTTTCCACCTGCTGAGTGCATCCAGACCTTGGGGTAGGGTAGCATGCCTGCTTCTGCCACTGTCCAGGCTTACCCTGGTAAATCAGGTGTGTTCAAGATCCAGAGTTAAGAGTGATGTCAGCACACTGGGATGTGGAAGAATCGCATTCTTGTCTTCAAAGGAGGAATCAATTTACACAACCAGAATATCTCTCAAGTTAAATTGCCAAACAAACTGCTTCTTTTTTTTTTTTCCCCTCACTTTTTTCATACTTTTTAAACCAAATACTTCTGTTCAGCTGAACAGGTCAGCAGTATTATTATTAGGGACTGGAAGGAATGTCCTATGAGGGGCAGCTGAGGACTTTGGGCTTCTCTAGTTTGGAGAGGAAGGAGCTGAGGGATGACCTCAGGATGAGGATGAGGAGAGGATGTGGAGAGGGAGGTGCTGATATCTTCTCCCTGGGATCCAGTGACAGGACATGTGGGAATGGTTCAAAGCTGCACCGGGGGAGGTTTAGACTGGACATTAGGAAGCATTTCTTCACCGAGAGTTTGGTCAAATACTGGACCAGGTTTCCTAAGAGAGTTGGTCGAGGCCCCAAGCTGTCAGTGTTGAAGATGCACTTGGTCACTGCCCTTAATAACAAGCTTTAG
Source organism: Manacus vitellinus (assembly GCF_001715985.3). NCBI lineage: Eukaryota > Metazoa > Chordata > Aves > Passeriformes > Pipridae > Manacus > Manacus vitellinus. Next base: position 5,345,370 of record NW_021940750.1, read on the forward strand.
TTTGGTCAACCCTGAATTAGTCAGGCAGGAATAAGTGATTATTGTAGTTCCTTTCCAGCTGAAATTGATGGGTATCAATAACTGGGCAAAAAGGAAGGGGAAAATAATTTTGTTCAGTGTCTTATCTTCTGTTTTACAGAGAAAAGATAAGTTCTCTTTCTCTTTTCCTACAAGGTTTTTTATTAGTCAGAGTAATGAAAATGAAAAATTGATGCTACACTTCATCGCTGATAAACTTAGGTGCTTGATTATGTCTTTCTTAGACCGGAAACCATGAAATGGGCTGGTAGCTGGATTTTTTTGTTTTTAACAACCTTTAAGGTTTTTGTGTTGTTTTTTTTTTTTTTTATGTGTACCTCAAATGGGGAATCTCAATTATTTTTTAATGTTGCTTTGCTCATTTTTAAGACAGTTATGTAACCAAGGGGATTATGGTTATCTCTGGAATTTAAATTTTTTTGGCCTGTTTTTCTGAGATCATAATATACATTGCAGTTTAATGAGTAGAACCCAAACAGTGACACTGGAAGCAAAAGATACAGCAACAAAATAAAAATTAAAGAAAAAACCCCAACAACTCACCAAACCAAAAACCGTTCTTTAAGTACCATGTTTCCCTTAAAAACCAGACATTTTCACTCTCAGTTCCTTAAAATTCTGTAAAGAACAGAGCAGGACATTTGGTGACAGTAGCTGTATTTGCTGTATAGCGCAGCTTTAGACCTGGTAAGGCATTTGGAGGGGATTTTATATTTGATCTGAGGTAAAGCAACCAATGGATGCATATGAAAAAACAAACAACAAACTAGTCCAAAAGTGGGAGTTGCAAGTGCCGAAGATTTGATGGTATCATTGTCAAAGACCGTTTCTTGGCAGTGTTTAGTTCTTTTTTGATTTCTTCCTCAAGACTGGAATCTTTTAAATTTCACTTAACTCTGTCAGCTCTGATTTTTTTTCTTGTGGCTGGAGGAGGGATGTTTTGGGGTGTGTTTGGGGTTTCTTATGATTTTGTTTTGATCTTAACATAGAAGAAAATAAGACCTCAGTGGTTAAAAGAAGGTAGGAGAGGTATAAGTCTGTCCATTGGTGGTGATGTTTTCACAGTCATGAAGGCATTTAATGCAAGTGTCTGTAGCCTCTGATTAGGTTGGAGGTAGTCTTAAAAGTTTAGTCAGATTGGAGATTTGTCCTGGGATGCTGGATAGTCTAGTATTCAATTGGAGTCCTGTGGGAGCTACTTGCATTTTATTCTGTTAACTACTCTGACTGTCTTTGGTATTCTGGACCATTTTCATGTGGTTTGAAGGTACTTTCTCCCCAGGTCTTTGCATTCCTCTTGTCTCCTACACCAGGTGCAAACGGATCCCTCTGGTCTTTATATTGCAACCAGTTGTTCTGACAAGAACCTGTCTATCTTTGATTTCTATTCTGGCGAGTGTGTTGCAACCATGTATGGACATTCAGGTAAGGCACATTAACTTCTGCAATTGCATTTTTTTCTGCTGATGACTATATAATTAGGGTCTGATACTAATCAAAGATTCTGAAGGTTTCTCACCACTAAAGTTTACCTGATTTGTATTTTTGAGTAGGTTGTAGCTAGAATTACTTGTAATAGCTTATTTCATTGCAATTTCAACTTTTGCATTTTGCACACAAGCACACACACTTGTCAAGCCATGTATTTGTTTACGCAGTTTTTCTATTAGGCTATAAAGTAATCTGTGTTTTTTCAGAGTATGTTGAGTTTCATTATGACATAACCTCAGCTCATACCTTGCAGGAACTATTCTATCATAGGCAAAAAGAAAATTCAGTCTTCAAGTATATTTTGCCATGGGATGCCCTTTCCACGTCAAGCCTAGATTCTTGGTTAAATGGTTATGGTAATTGGGGCATGTTGATCTGTGAAGTGTGTTGGCTTTAATCAGAATTTGAATTACTGAGTACAGATAGGCTATTTGGCTAATGATCTCTTCTGTCCATTGGAATAATTCAGGTAAGATTTTTTTTTTCTTTTGGTTTATTTTACACAGAGATTGTAACCGGGATGAAATTCAGTAATGACTGCAAACATCTGATCTCTGTTTCTGGTGACAGGTAAGAGGTGTTTGCTTGTTTATGATATCTGCTCATTTCACACTGGATTTAAGGAGAGTAGATTTTTATTTTTTTTAATGAAGGATGTTTTATGCATTCCAAATAAACCTTGGAACTTTCTGAACCCTAAATATGTGCTGTTGGTAAAGTTCACAGAGCTTATATTATCCTTCCATGGAATGAGACACACAGTGAAGTACTTCACTTTTCTGAGTGTAAGTGGTATTTGCTGCTGGAAAGGAGACAGAGATATGGCCACTTTCCTGACCAGCCTTCAGGTTTGTAATGTAAGGCAGCTTGTGCTATTTTTACCAGTGGTGCCAAAACTTTTTCTTGCAGTACTCCTGCAAGTTTCACCAGGTGAAAGTGCCTGTCTAGCACCAAAAGGGACAGGCTTGTCCCCACTTTTTGATCCTGTCTGTAGAGTCCTCTTTGCCACTCCCCTCAGTCAGCAGTGATGCAGTTGGCCCCTCATTCAGCTGATTTAGGTCACTCTCCCCAGATAAGTTTTCTGCTGATTTAGTGGACTAAATCAGTTCACTAAAAGCTTGAGTAATCACCAGACTGAGCCCAAGGGGAAAAGGAGAATATATGCCTAATATGATGATTGTAGGGGGGAGTGGACCCACTATTTCTGGAATCAATGAATGTTTAAATCACCTGAACCGAATAAAATGTTTCCTTTGAGAAAGATGGTTCCTGGAGTGCTATTGCAAGTCCAGAGCAACCCAGATTTTCTCTCTTTTTCTTTTTTTACTAATAAAACACAACTGAATTGGAAAGAGAGTTTTGGAGGGTAAGTTGTTACAAAACATACAATATATCATCTTAAATCTCATCCCTTGGTTATTTCTGTCTTTCAGTAAAAAAATAAATAATTTAGTTTTCATCTTTACCTTTCACGTGTGTAAATAGGTTAGGGAAAAAATTGCTGGAGAGAGAGTCTTTTTGTTGTGGACTTCCAAAAAATTCCAGAAACATGGAAGGTTGGAAGTCCCCAGTGATCCTTGTGATTTAGTGCAGCATCCCCTTGTTGATGTTTTCATGAGCAAAAAGGTAATTTTCTTCACTAAGGGTGTGGAGGAGGTGGATGAGAAATGAGAAAAAAATTCACGAGGAGCTTTGCTTAAAGAGATGAGAAAGCATGTTTTTCAAAGGAGAACAGGGAAAATAGTCTGTTCACACACGGCAGCATGTGCAAAGAATAAAACTGAGAATAGAAGGAAAAGCTGAGATGAGAAAGGGCACAAGGACTGTGAGACTCATGTAGAGAAAAGTACTGCAAGGTAAGAAAAAAGCCGAACCAAAACGTCCCCCCCCACTGCAAACCCCAGCAAAAGGGGTAGGTGGGAACATGTTTTTTTAGAGTTTGTGTTGAATGCCAATGTATTCACAAGTTCATGTTGTTTGCTGTTTATCTCTAGGTTGGATAGCTGTGGGAGTGGGATAAATGAACAAGCCAGATTTGCTTTCGGAATTTTGTTTCCTCCTTTTCGGTAGTTTATCAGCCGCAGATTAACGGCTGTTACTTCACGAGAGGTGTTGCTTGAGGGGAAGCAGCTGCTTGCCCTGTGTTGCCATAGTTCCCAGACACAGTGCCTCACCCCTTTCTCCTGGATGAAAAGCTTAGGTGGGAGGATGACAGTGTGTTCCCTGTCAATGGGAAGCGTCTATGTGATTTCAGTAGCTGGGAGGGATGCTACTAAAGTGTGGCACTGAGGGCAAGAAGGGAGTTTTTAATTTTTTGTTAAAATCTTCACGGGCTGCAAAAAGGGGTTTATGTTTTCTTTTTGTGTGATATGGAACTTGACACCTTTTGAAGTGTCTCCTCATGAGAGATAAAATATAGAGAAGATTCAGGCATTTAGGATCCCGGACCATTTGACATTTACCTCATATGAGGGAGACCAAATTTTGTGGTCATGGTTCAAAATGGCAAAGCAAATTAATTTTTATGGACTATCAAGAAAGAAGAAAAAGTCACTAATTGAAAAATCTTCCGTGAATTGGAGTATACCCACGCGTATGGAGGCAATGATGGGTCTTGAAGAAGTGGATTAAATCCTCCTTGGATTCAAAGTAGAGTGCAGGATTTTATAAGTGATAGCAAAAGCACCAGCTCTGTTTGTACATCAGTGTAAGTACACCCAGCTAGACAGGAAAGATGGCTGAGATGAAAAGAATTAGTTAGCACTGAGGTTAAATTTCAAAGGCAGTGCTGGTTATTTTACTTTCTAGTAGCTGAAGAAGAGATACAGGATTCTCTAATGTGATGAGGAATATATTTTTTTTAAAAGCTGAATTTCTGAAGAAATTAATGAAATGAGACCACACTGTTTCCCTTTCTTAAATGCTTTCAAATCCATTGACCAAATTAAATTAAATTTCACAGAATATTCTGAGTTGGAAGGGACCCACAAGGATTATCAAGTCCAGATCTTAAGTGAATGGTCCATATGGGGATTGGATCCATGACCTTGGTGTTATTAGCACTGTGCTCTAATCAACTTAGCTAATGGCCATATAAATTCCTCAGAAGTGCTCTGGAGGGAGTCCAAGTAAAGTAGTAGGAGCACCTGGACTGCAAAAAGTACTGCCACATAACAGTTACACTATGGAGACTCTATAGGATGGTGGGCATTAATAAGGCCTTGCCCGTGGGGGTAGTTGCAATCAGATGCTGCAGCTTAGCCACAGTTAGAGGATGCAAGGGACATCTGTAGGCTCCACTTATCCTTCTGACTGCAGAGGGACCTGTTATGGCATTTCCTTCAGCAACTGATCAGATAGTCAAATAAAGGTATAGGATCAGAGATGAGTCCGTGCAAATACCTCTGCAGTTGCTCTTGCCCACAGGGAGTCTTTGCCAGGCAGGTTTTTGTCATGAGGCTTGGGATGGGATTGAGTTTCTGTTTCTGCATGTATCTCCCTGCCACAGACAGAAGGGCTCTTGTTTGTGTCTGCAGAGGGAATTAGTGTCAATAAACTAAACCAAGACTTGATCCCAACCTCACCTTTCCCTCTTTCAGCTGTATCTTCATCTGGCGTCTGAGCTCAGAGATGACCATCAACATGCGGCAGCGACTGTCTGACATGAAACAGAGAGGGAAGCAGGCAGAGAAGTCTCCTCCTCACAAGGCAACTGGACTCATGAGGTGAGCAGAGCAGACTGAGAAGAGGTGGCTGGCTTTTTAGCATGGGATGTGAACAGTGTGGCACTGGGATTCAACTGTGAGGTTTCTGCTGTCTTCACTGATAGTGTCTTCCAAAAGTTCTCTTATACTTCTGATGGATTTGCCATGGGTTTTGTGCCCTTCTTCTTTGGATATAGAAATCAGACTGTGATCTTCCAGACAGACTTATTTAGTGTGCTTCACTGATTGAAATGTATATACAATGCCTCTTCTGTCTTAATTTAGTTTAATGATATGGTTAGAAACTTGAATAAGCAGTTCACCTAGGAATACTGAGGATGGTACATGGCATCCCACCAAGGAAGCTGTGATCCTTCATGAATAAAGTTCTTTGAATCTAAGATGAATGCAATTTAAAGGCTCTTTTCTGTGGTGTCAGTAGTGAAGTATACCTGTGAGCTGTACGAGTTTGCTATGTTGATCATAATTCTGAAAGAGTCCTTACAATTGTACTGTTTGTTGTTAACAGTTGTTAACTGTTTTCTGGAGACTTTGAAAAAACTCACCTAAAATAATTATAATATAAATAATAAATATAAAAATAATTTAAATGGGAAAAGCTCTTGGCAGCTATATCATATTACTATTTTTTGCTTGGTAAACAACATATCTAAAAACAAAGTCCTACCGCCTACAAGCTGAATAGATCTAAATTTATCTGGTGACCTTTCTTTAAAAAGTGTTGCTTCTGTTTTTAAACAGAACAAGAGTGACAGGGGATTTTTGATTATTAGTGTAATGTATTCAGTTTCTCTGTAGTTTGTAAGTAGCTGAGACTAGTTTGACTGTAAACAGTGCAGAAGAGAGTCCTGACCAAGCTGATATGAGATCATAGTGGGGAAAAAAGAATAAACACAGGTGTGTTTTGGTTTTTTGTTGGTTTTGTTTGGTTGTTTGGTTTTTGTTTGTTTGTTTTTTCTTTTTTAATTTTTTTTGTTCCTATGTTCCACAAGTTTCCTCCTCCAAATGACTACAAATTGAGTACTGGATATGAAAGTACCAAAGCACTGGAGGATTTACCACACTGGTTGTTGAGTGTCACGAGGACCTCCCCACTCCTTTTGGGAGCAAGCAATGTTGAAACAAGTCTGTCTGCATAGTTTTGTTTTGGAAAGCCTTAATCTCCTCATTCTTGAAATGAGTCTTGTCTAATAAGTGTTTTCAGTAATGATACTGGGAAAACTCAGGAAGCCTTTTTTTCTAGCCAAAATTCTGCGTCTATCAAGCAATGTGCTTTTTATAGCAGTCTCTCCATTATTCCAGCAGCTGCAGCCTCACTCTACCAAGGCTCAGCCCGTGGCAGATAATCCCAGTCCTCTTCCACGTGAGGTGATACTTATTTCCATCGCAGATGCTTACTGAAGGGCGGTGCTAGTGCCACGCCAAGCCCACAAGTTTATTAAACTTGTTTGGTAACCTCTTTGCAAGCCTGGAATCTACTTGTCAGCTTTGAAAGCTTGTTTTCAGTTTTGATCGACCGCTGTGGTCACTGGAGATCAGCAAAGACATAACTCCCGAGCATTTTGGACTGGGACTAAAGATGGAAGAAGAGCCTATTGGACCAGCATTATTGAGGTGGGAGAAGGAAAACTAGTGAACTTGAGTAAGATTGGTTTTCTAGGTGCCCTGTATCTGTTCTGGTTGTGTTTCCAAAGTCTGTCTGTGTAGGTTGCAGTAGAGAGTTGAGTTGTGACTTGTGGTATAAAGTTGTTGTCTCAAAAGACTGACAGTAGTATGGGAAAGCTCCCTGCCTGGTAATAAGTCATTTTGCTACAAGATTTTCTCTAGAACAAGATTACTAGAATTTGGTGGGGGATGTAACATATTCTGCTAGTTCTATGAGTGTATGTACAGGATGAATAAACAAAATAAGATTGGGGTAACAAAACTGATCTGATGAGGCAGTGGGAGCTGAAGATTTCCAAATCAAGACAGTGTTGTTTGTCCAGTTGCAACCGTCAGGGCAGGAATTGACCCAGGTGAGTAACACTGGGAGTGTAAATACACAGAAGATACCTTTTTGGGTCAAACCAGTGCTCCATGAAGCCCAGTATTCTGCCTGTGACAGTGGCAATGCAAGATGCTATTTAGTGAGACACTGCGTGAGCCTTGCTGTATGAACCTTTGTGGTCTATTGGCTTCATGCTCAATTGTTATCTCAGGGATGTTAGGAGGAACACCTCTACCTGTTCCCTTTAGTATTTGGCCCATTGTCCACTGAGTTTGTATGAATTCTTTTTGAATTTTGTAATACGGTCTGTCTCTGCAGCCTTCTTTTGTGACAAGTTCCAGGAGTTCACTGCTCTCTGTGGAAAGAGGGACTTTTTTGTCTCTGTTAAAACACATCCTACTAGTTTTGTTGAAAGCCCTTTGCTTCTGAATATTGTGAACTTTGGTGAACTATTGTTCTGCATCCAGCTATCAGTAGTGCTCATGGTTTTGTAAACCTTTATCATAACCTCTCTTCATCCAACCTCCTCTCTGAACTGAACAGTCCCAGCATTTTCAGTCCCTCCAAAAACTTTTAGAGAGACTAATGTTTCTCCTCTGAATGATATCTCTGACTCACCTTTATGGGGCATTGTATTATCTTGGAGCTGATCAGACCTGTATGACTCACAGTTCTCCACAGTGCACCTGAGAGCCTTTCAGTTCTGCCTCTAGTTGTGGTAATTGCAGATGTGTGCTTTTTTCTGAACATGAGGAGTATAGTTGAGGATAATAGAACTTATACTCAGCTGATATTGATGGTATGTTTTGGTTTAAGGCTTTTATATTTTCAATAAAGGAATCATGTAAAGGCCATTTAATAGGGTTTTGAATTTGATCCAAGTATGCATTTATAGTTTAAAAAAGCTTGTCTCAAATTTTTGGAAGTTTTAAATTGATTTTACTATGGAATATTTGCAGGGTTTATAGTCATGTTTCAACTGAGCATTTATATTTTTTACATTAATTTTAAAAATCACATTTCTGTTGCTTTTCTTGAAGCTCTACTATGAATAGCAGGAGATGAAAATGTTATCCACATTGAATTGCCTAAAAATTATATATATATGCTGAAGAAGTACTGTGTGCTGTCAGATATATTTGGAAAGAAGAACTCCTTATCAGATTCTCAGTGAGTCCAGGAAAGCTGTGTTGTTTCCAGGGCTCAGAGTGGCTTTTGATGCCATATCAGAAATGGTGCTTGAGTCTGCGATGAACTACTGCAATTATAACACCAGGGAAACTCTGAAGTCAGCAGCATTGTGATCTTTCTGTGGGGAAAAGCAGAGTAACTTTCTTTTTAAAACCCTTAGGCATTTGAGGGGGAAGCAAGGGGACACAACCTGCTAGGGATACCTACCACATAGGATGTTACAGTTTCATAAATATGTCCCTAAAGCTGAGGATTTAAGTAGCACAAGATTAGAGTGGGAGTGCTGAAAACATACCTCTTTAAATGGATAGTTGCCATTCTTGTCTGCTCTGTTTTGTTTTAAGAAAAGAAAACAGGGTTCGATTCAGGTCATACAAAAGAATACAGAGTGCCTGTTATCAGATGTCTTAATACTAGAATTCCATAAGGACATGTGGCACTTGTGAATCTTTATATATGTCCTGAAGACTTTCTAACTGAAGGTTCTTCCCTGCCATTGACCCCGTACTGTCCGACCCTTCAAAAACTAGGAGCTGAAGGGCAACTGGCTCTGCTGACCTGTACAGAAAAAGATTCAGGTTGTAGCAAGGTGGGAGTTTGCCTATTCTCTCAGGAAACTAGTGGTAGGACAAGGGGAAATTGCCTCAGGTTGTGCCAAGGGAAGTTCATGTTGGATATTAGGAAAAATTTCTTCACTGAAAGAGTGGTTAAGCATTGGAACAGGATCCCCAGGGAAATGGTGGAGTCACCATCCCTGGAAGTGTTAAAAAAATGATTAGACGTGACACTTCATGATATGATTTAGTGGGCATGGTGGTATTCAGTCAAAAGTTGGACTTGATGATCTTGGAGGTCTTTTCCAACCTTAATGATTCTATGATACTAGAACAGGTTAGTTCCTTAGCAAAGAAGAAGATGAGCAAGGACAATTAAAACTTACTTTAAGTGAGTCATTTAATGAGAATTGGACATGACTGTACATGCTATTCTGGAATAGCTACTGTGAAACATTCATTCTGGTATAATGATGCTTTGGGATTTGGCTGAACCTGCTCTCAGTGGGAATTCAGCAAAACCTAGAAGTCTTACTCTATCGTTTTCAAAATGCTCCCTCGTGGTGCTTATTTGGAAACAGCTCCAGTGCTTGAAAACTCACTGTACATTACTCTGACTCCCATCTAAGCATGAAAAAGAACTGCGGAAGAGTATTGAGGAGATGTGTGCAAGAGGGACTTAGGAGAAAATCCAAGTACAAACGGGAAGGCAAGGAAAGAAAGGAGAAAGTAGTGAAGTCTGAATTGAGAAACTGATTTTGACAAGAACAACAGTTAAAACACTCAAGACCTTGGAAATCTAGGTTTCATTTCAGGAATATCTCAGTTTCAAGTTAGTGGGCCTAAGGTCCTTCTGAAAATCCCATTCAGTCATCTCCCTTCAAGTTAAAGGACTGAGTTTGAAAAGCATACTTGAGTTGTAAAAAGGAGAATGTGGAAGAGGGGTATGAATTTTTGCTGGGATAATGCAAGATAATCTTACATTTGTATCAAACACATGTGACTTCGTAATTTGTTTATCACTTCCTGTGAGGTATAAAAAACCCACCCATCTGACTTCCAAAATATGTTTTACATTCTATTACTCTACTACTTTAAGAATACTGGAACATACCTTTTCTCCTCTTACTAATTTTGTCAGTCACAGTCTGATGGACAGGGGCCGTCTTTCTATTCGTAACATAATACACATGGATAGCAATCCTCCCTTCTCCGTTTACACCGATGACAGTACACAAAGGAGTTTAGCAAACACATAATCTTACCTTGCCATATAGCCTCATTATAGTGAGATATTCAACCAGTTAGATGTTACAATGTCTAATAATCTAACCCTTCTGTCTCAATAAACTCTTCAAACAACCATGATGAAAACAAGCAGAAGGATGTAATTGAAGTTACCGATACAAAGTTAATATTGCCTATCACATTAATATGTCATAGGATGAAACATGACATAACCTCAAACATACTCTGGGGCTTGGACTTTGTTGGGATTCACCTGCTTAGACACAAGAATCTGAGGGTGATAAGCTGGGCACATGAGGAGACAGTAGAAAAGAGAGAGACTGACAAATGTCAAAAGTAGATGAGGATGACCAATAAGAAACTGTTTCACTTGAGAACTCTGTAGGCTACAATCAGTTTCACTCTTCTTCTTGCCGAACACCTCAAAGCTCATCTGAAATGGTTGGGCAGTTGTTGCTCAGGCGCTCCTAATAAAATGGAAATTAATGTTCTGCCACTACACAGGAAGAGAAAAGATTAAAATATCTTAACTGCTTCTTACCATGTTTCAATACTACCTGCTATCTGTAAGCTGCAGGAGAATGGTCCCTTGCCAGACTGCTCTGTATTTGGTGGATGACCTATTTTCGTTTCATGAATAATGCTTGCCACTCAACACTCACCAGTGATATCCTATAAATGTCACTAATGATGAGTTTGGCACTCTAGCTCAAGGCTATGGAGTGGGTACTACTCAGATGTATTTGTTGGGGATTCTTCTTTCTTCAATTATTGTCCAAAGGGGGTTAGTTCATTTGGTTCTGTGGACTGGAGGGGTGAGGGGTGGAAGGGGAAGAGGAGAAAAGAGAGGGAGGATAAAGTTTGGTGTTGGTGAGTGTCCTTGATTGGTATTGGAAACTACTGTGCTAGGAGTGCATTTTAGGTCTGTATGGTAAAACTTGTCTTGATCTACTTCAATCAAAGATGTGCCCAAAATATGTTTTACATGATCCTTGTGCTTGAAGACTAAAATAGGCAGCGTGATGCTCTTATGGTGTGTGGGCTGTACCTTCAGGTTCTACCTGGTGCAATCCGTGAAATGAACCTGTCTTTTATGGGATAATTTACCATAAACAAAATTACTTTCAAAGAAAGACTATGTCTGACGTTTTTGATATGTAAAACAGTTTCAGAGAGGAAATGCTTAAGGGTGGGAAAAATATTTGCCTTTCAAATATAGTCTGTCATCTTGACCTTATCAGTTGGCAGAGGCTGAAATGGAAGGCCAAGTTTCATTCCATTTGACTTTCTCAGATTTGTTTACTTCTGTGCTGCTTTCTGTCATCCTTCCATACATATGAGATGATTGCTGTGGCAGGGTCTACACAATGTTGTGCAGGATTTAGCTTGCCCTGCTTCTCACGTGGGTTGTGCTAGAGCACGGGCTGTGTGGGAGAGTTGAGGCAGCCTGCTGAGTGTGGATGGAGATGAGCTGGAGAATTGATGTAAGGGTTGAAATGGTAAGCAGTTCTTGTCATGGACTATAATACTCCTTCTAATTCCTGCCTTCCAGGCACGAGTCCATCTCTGCCCTGTCCTCTGTGCCTGCACTCTCATCAGACAGTGACAAGGATGGTGAAGATGAGGGGAATGATGAAGATGAGTTACGTGGGCTGCAGTCTTTCCGTATTCAATCCAGCTGCAACACTGAGAGAGACTCAGGTATAAATGGGAGAGGAGCATGGGCAGAGATGGAGGAAAATGGCATGAATGCGAAGGGGGAGAAGATGAGAGATGCTAGCTTAGAGATAACAAGTTATGGACAGAAAGAGAAAGACCAAAACAGAAACAGATGGATAGATAACAATGGGTAATGTGGAGTTGCCCATTCCTGCATCTGAAGAGGGGTACTATTCAGAGTTCTAGTTAGTTCTCTAACTAGAAGTTCAGTTGTTAAATTGCCAAGTTTCTTGCTAGTTCCAACTGGCCAAACAAATTTTGAATTAGCTTCATGGGCTTGGGTCTACAAGCTATTGGATGTCTGTAGAAGCCAAAAAAGATCTCATGGTGGATTCTAGAGGTGTCTAATAAAACTTACAGTAGAGATTACCATTATTAATTTGATGTATTTTTACCACAGAGTGCTACAGTGTATTGGTCCAAGCCTTTGGGAGGGCACTGCATTGTGGCAAGTGTTCTGCAGTGGGTCTGCTGAGTCAGTAAAAATCTTACATAAAAGAGTATGTCTCCATAAAAATTTTGATACAATGATTTGGTAGTCTGTGGGAAAGCATGTACTGACAGTGGTTCAAAAGGTGTAAGAATACCGCTTTTGAGGAAAGATGAGGTAGAAGGTTGTTCAAAAGCTGGACTGCTGGCCAAGGATGTCAACTAGCTGTATATGTTTTTACCTTTCCAGATCCAGACCTTACCCTCTCAAGAAGTCTTTCCCATTGGGAAATGAGGAGGGTGAGTTACTAAACCTTCAAATTGTTTTTCTTGTCATAGAGAAACTGAAAAAGAAATTTGCAGAGATTAAAAACTGCATTTGCACAGGTGGGAAAGGTGCAGCTGTGGTGGGAAACCATTGAGAAGCCTCTCTCTGAAAAATGACCTGGGGATGGCAAAATAAAGCCTAGTTTAGGAGACAAGGGAGTTTAGAAGCTAGGGTTTCCCTTGGGATTTTTACATCAGTATCTTTCCATCAGATGTTATGCTTTTTCTTCTTCATTTTTGATCTGAATCTCATGTGGTGCTGAAGCTGTTCACATACTTGGATCTGAGCAAGACATTTAAATATGTTCAATTATGCAAGAAGCAGCAACAGAAGTATCATCTTTACTTAATGCTTTATGATTAAAGGTGGGATTTTAAGCTGTCCCACAGATGGTTTGGGGGCTTTTATGTAGATGGTCATAATTGTGTTCTTCTGTGAGCTTTGTGGTTTTTTTCTCTTGTTTTTCCATCAGCAAAACTCAGTCTTTAAGACTGTCTGTCTTTCAATTTCCTTCAGGCCAAAGAGATAGCGGCAATCCAGCGCTCAGAGGCTCCAATGAGTAAGATGCCCCGACAACGTGGGCGCTGGTCCCAACCAACCAGCAACATAGAGATGACCGTGAAATCCATGCTTGACTTGCGTCAGTTGGAGTCCTTCTCTGTTTCCCGTTCTCCAAGTCGAGACTCGCTGTCTCAAAACAGCAATGGGGATGACAGAGAAGAGCACGCTGACCTTCCTGTGCACATCAACAAAGTAAGGGCCGTAGTGCTCTGAGGAGATGAATCTACTCTGAGTGCATCTGTCCTGTATCTATTTGTTATTACCTTTATTACTAACTGATGCCATTCTTTTTATCATTAAAGGTGTTCTAAATGACTTCTGAGAAACTTGTTTAGACAACTCTTTTCGTAGTTAGTATTCCTGGAATGTGTGATTCTTCCATCTTATAGCAGAAACTGTATGGGATCAAGTTTCTGTGCAGTGACAGGAAGACCTCATGTTTTCTTTTAGTTTTGATTATTTGTGTCAAAAACAAGCTGAGAAGCTGAACTCTGAATTACAGATGTGTACCTGATTACCTGTTAGTTCACTCTCCTGGGGAGCAGTTTCTTGACTCTAGTAGCCACTGAAATGTGGGCTGTGCTAGATTAGTAAATTCTTTTTAATCTTTGTATTGATGGGTCACAGCAACTAATGTGTGCTCATACCTCAGAAAGCTAATGGCTGTTTTCCAGTAGCAGTCTGTCCCAGTGCCTAGCTTAATTAGGATTTTTCCTTCCTTTATAACTGCACAACTGAGAAAAGGATTGGGCTTGTTGTGTGTAGTAAATCATTTTTTCAGCTGTGGTCCAGTTTTATGAATTATGTCTGATCAGTTTATAGAAGGTAATGGAGGAACATGCTGTCACATGGCTTACGCTCCTGATGAGTGGTCAAAGAGTACTTTACCAAGGAATCTTAGGGGATTGCAAACGGGAGACAAAACAGGAAAGCACAGCAGTCATCTGATAAATTTAGTAAATAAGGAACAGAAAACACATAGGAGTGCTATGTTTTCTGATCTCAGATTCCTGTGCTGTAATGCATACCTTCTAGCTCTGCACAGCACTGGCTGACTTAAGGAAAAACTCTGGAAATATCTAATCTTCTCTCTCTTTAATTAAACCAGGTTAGCAGCTCAATACCTCCCCAAGATAACGGGTCTTGTGTACGACCCCAAGTGATTCGGCTTGTGTCTTGTGAAGAGGGGATTTTCTCTCAGGAGCTGGAACCTTCAGAGAGTGAGGAATGTGTAATCTACCCTGAGCAAGATGAAATCCATCCCACAGACTCTAGCAGGTTAAAAATAAGCTCTCTGCTCTGCATGGCTTAGATGTTTCTGTTCTGGTTTTCTTGCAGCTTGTGTGGTAACTTGAATGAGTTGATTGATGTCAGGCATGTTTAGTTGAGAGTTTAATGTCAGACGGATGCTAAAGGAATATAAAACTAAAAAGGCACCATTAAAATAATTTTCCTTCAAGGAAACTGCACATTAGCAGTCTCCTCCAAGTTTTTTTTTTGTTGAATAAACAACTTGGGAGCAGCCTTTTTGCTTTCTCCCTTATCTGGATTGAAATAAGCAAGAGAGAACTTGGAAGCTGGAAAACCACCTGACAGTGACACATATGTAGCAGTGAAATGTCTGCCCAGGAGAAATGGCAGAACACTTATTTATGATAATTGGGAAAGAATTTAACAAATGTAGTATGTGATGACTCTTCTGTTGGAAATCGAATGGCTTGCATGATATAGATGGAATGGAAAAGGACACTGGAAACAGTGGAGACCTTTTTTATTCCTCTGCTGTTTCTTCTGTTTTAATTTTACGTAATTCAATTTTTCTGTGCTCCATTTTATTTTCCTTCCCTGAATTTTATTCTCCCCTTCCCCTCTTAACCTGGTGCTAATAGCTGTTTAATTTCCTTTGTCTTCTCCTGTTCTGTTAAAAAGAGTGGGCTGATAGCTTTAGACAGAATTTTATGCAACAGTGCATGCCAAGACTTTGCGGTTGAAGCTGCTAGGTTTCACCTAGTTTCTCTATTTTTCATTTTCAATTTTATTATGGTAACATTTGGACAGAGTAGACCCATGTACTGCTCCACCATGTAAGAAAGGGAGACCCTCTGGTGATGTTGAATACAGACTGGACACATCTCAGTGTACATGTGAGCTGCCAGGGGTAGTTGCTGTTGGGTGACTTCTGCATCCTACATTGAAATGAAGTACATTTGAAACCAAAGTATTTCATAAAGAGGAAAACTGAAGTCCTTAGGCATCAGGCAGAAGAACAGTGCTGGTGACATTTGACAAAAAAAGATTCATGAAATCATAGCAGAAATTGGGAACCCTGTCCTATGAGATTGTATTTTTGTATGATGTTCTTCGCTAAATTAGTCTTTATCTAACCCAGAATCTTCTAGATTTTGCATCAGAGAAGTTGCCCAAAGAAGCAGGTCATGAACATGGAAAAAGTAGTGTATTAGAGCTTAAACCTATGGCAAACTAAAGTTTCTCTCATGCAGGTATAGGCCTGGTTTTAGTCCCTTTCTCATCACTAAGACCTCTACATTTGTTCCTCACCTGTGGTGGAAATCAAGCCAGGGCAATGCAGTGCTGGTGCCTGGTAATCATGGGAACTGACAACGCCCAGAAAGTCAGACAGTCCCCTTGGGACTTCACTGTCCAAGCTTAATGAAATGCAAAAAATATACTGTATTATAATGAGAGAAATCAACTTCTTTTTCTCTTTAAAGCCTTACATTTGTAATCAAAGGTGTTACTAACACAGGTAAGGCCTTATTAAAGTTAAAATGTGTTTCTTTACGTGTAGAACAAATATCTTTTCTAGTGCTGTATCTTCCTGTCTCTCTTGTAGTGAGTTCCAGGTAAAAGCATTGCCCCATGGAAAGCTATGTAGAGGTTATCACAGTAATGGATGCCCAGACAAGCACAGTCCGGACAGTGCTTGCTCTGTAGATTACAGCAGCAGTCGTCTGTCCAGCCCAGACCATCCAAATGAAGGTAAGATGCAAAGACATTATGAATGTATTTATATGTGAGCACTTCATGAGGTGAACTGAGGCCACACTCCTATTAGTCACACTAGTACTGCTGTAAAGATTCAGGTGCATTTGAACAGACACCTGAGCAAAGCCACTGTAGAAGTAGGTGTTGGTGCACTTTCCTTGTGCATCTTTGGCTTTCTTTTACCTTGCTAGATAAGGAGGCAGGTTTAGTATTGATTATCCCATAGGCTATGTTGTTTGTGGGATACTGGTAGACTAGAGAATTATTACACGTAATGCCGACTGACTTTAACATTCTAGGTTCAGTTTAGCATCTTCGTTGATTTTTTTTTCTTTTTTTTTAACCTGACTAATGTTACTCTGATTGAGTTGTTACAGCATTGGAGTTTTTTTGCCTTTTCCCAGATTCTGAAAGCACTGAGCCCTTAAGTGTAGACGGCGTTTCTGACCTGGAGGGAGAAGAAGGAGAGGAGGATGTGGGTGCTAGCATGCCAGAGGGAGAAATTCCCCAGATACCTGATCAGGAAAAGTTCCTCAAGGAGCATTTTGGGACCCTGAGCAACACTGATGGAAAAGGTACATCTCTCTGCTCAGTGGGGAGACTTTGTGAGGTCACTCTTTATTTTTTCCCCTGTATGAACCAAACCAGGCTACAAGTTTTTCTAGGCTTTTATGGACGTATGTGTACAGGCAGGGGGAAAAATGGGGAACAGTGTAGAGAGGCCTAAAGAAGTGTGACATCTGTTAACTCCATCGGTCTGTGTGTAAGTTTGTGTGGATGAGAGTGGGACCTGTGTCAATTTGGGTTAAGTGTTGTCCCTGGAATCCTGAAGAGCCGTTCTCTTGTTCCCAGACTAGTTTTTCCTGTTGCATAGGAAGGTATTAACTGTGTGTTCACCACCACCCCCATAGGTAACACGCAGTGGCCTCTAGTGGTGTCTCAAAGCATAGCAAATGTCACAAAAGAAAAGGCTGAAATGCTGGGTGGAGAGACAGATTAACAGGAGACGTCAGAGTGGCAAAGGAACTGGTTTGTCTTTATCGACCAACTCCAGAACAAAGCATATATTTTTAGAATTGATAATGGTTGCAGGCAGCAATATCTGTTAATTTTCTTTTTTTTTTCTCTTTCTTTCCCCTCTTTGACTGTTTTGTTTTCTGCTTGCTGCCAGCGCCTCACAGTCCTACAGGCAGGATAGGACACAAAGGGAAACAAAAAAGGAGGAGGCGTACCCTTAGGGAGAGTAGCAGCTTAAGGCAGAGTAATCTAAATAGAACAGAAAAGGCAAAGGAAATGTAATTATTTCATTCTCTGTGGTTTTAGCTCAAAAAAATACCCTTGTATATGAGGGAACACTTGATAGTCTCTGTGATAAGAAAATGCATGTGTCAGAATGTTTGTTCTGTAACTAAACTGCTCATTTTTCTCTCTTCTTTAACCAAAATTTTTAGGTGGCTCATGTAGGAATCTGGAAAGAACTGAAAACCTCAGCATTTCCTCTCGCTTTCTTTCCCAGTCCCCGGCTCTCAGGTATGGCTCAGCTTGTTTGAGTGTTCCTCTCTGTCTATTTTTACTAGTGTGAACATGTCTCATGCCAGGTCCTGGGTGAAAATAGTTGAGCAAACTTCTGGCCTTGGTGTGCCTAGGCACAGCAAAGTGTTAGCATAGCACCTGGCAGGCTGGCTGCAGATTTGCACAGTCTGTCCTGGTTCACTTTAGCTGTTCTATTTCTTCCTAAAGCAACACTATTGTTTTGTTCTTTTTCCTCTTTCAACAGTGTGCTTAATTGTTTCATGATTAATGCCTTGGCTGATTAAGTTGGACGAATTGCTAATAATCTAATTTACTCTTCACTGTTTATGCTCTGTTTATTCTTTTGCATTTCATTCAGCTTGGACAATGAAAGTAGACTTGTGAAGTTTTCCTTTGTTTTACAGTCTTTTCTTACTCAGCTTTGTTTCTCGGTCCCATGCCTTCACAGGGTATTCTGGGGATATTATTCTTGCTAAAAACCCTCAGCCCTAAAAGGCCTCTCCAAGCTGTTTCCCTTGTTATTTAAAAAAAAATAAAATCCTACAAACATTGAAAAAAATCAAACAAAAGATGAGATAAATACTTTTGTTGATTCATGTTCATAAATGTTTAAAACAAACAAATACTCCTGTATTTCTCTAAAATGACAACCTGAAATCTCTGCTCAAAGGAATTCCTTGTGTAGGGCTGAACAGATTTGAATTCATCTTCTATGGTTCACCAGCTGTGTCCAGATTTACCACGTTAGGGAAAGTTGTTTGTTATTGCTGTATTCAGCTGCTGTTGCTGCTGTCAGGAGTGCCTCATAGTCTATCTCATGTTGGGACCATATGTTTAGGAAGAAAGCCACTGGTTAACTATTGTATAAAATTCTGGAGAATTGTAGTGAAGAGTTCAGTGATGTAGGAAGTCACTGGTGTTTTAGAGATGTAACAAGAGAGGTAATTTTAGGTTTGGAAATCTCTGGGCTTTTAATCTGTTTAGCTCTTCAAACATTGAAAGTTGCCTCCTTTCTGAAATAAGCCCACTGTGCTTATCTGCAGTGGAGAGGAAGAGGAAACTTGACTTTCCTCTTGAAGATACTGACCAGCTTTCCTAGTCATTATGCTTTCATAATGTTAGGAAAGCATAATTACTTCCTCTTAGGATATCTTAGAATTGAAAAGATTTGTTAGTAAGGTGAGCTGAGAGAAAAGACCTGACCTGACTTTGCCCAGTCTTCCCTATACCTAGAATTTTTCCTTCTGTTTTGCCTTCACTTTTTACAGTGTCCTCCACGGAAACAGCAACCCAATGCCATTTGTGATTGCACAGCCTAGGGGCAAATGCCTGAAGAGTAGAGCTTACAAGGTTGAGTAGAATGAAGTGGTAACAGCTTAGGGCATTTTTGACTTTGAAAAGTCCAGATAGGGAAGGGCTCTTAATGCATGTTCCTGTTTATCCAGGGCAACATATTTACTTGTTTTAACTGGGGTTCCTTTATTGCATTCTCTAGACGATTGTCGCTCTCTTCCTCAAATCTGGTACTGGATTCAAAGCCCATTGAGCTGACAACCCAGACCAATCGGTTTACACCAGACCTATTGAAAAGTGCCAGCAGCCACCCTGATGATGCACTGGAGAACAGCCAGCTTCTGGAGCGTGTAAATTCAAATCGCGATATTTATGTGCAGAAAAGACGCCGATCGGCTTTGGAGGCCAGCAGAGTTGGTATGGCTCCGGGGCGAGTTATTGCCTCCTTTCCAGAAGGTCCTGTGAATGCAGTGATGAGAAAGGCGCAGTCAGTTCATGACCTTGTGCATGAGGGTAAGGACACAGGTTGGAATGAAGGTATAGACCCAAGAATGAAATGGGGACATTTGAGTAGAGATTTGAATTAAGCTTATCTCTTTCTGCATTCTTAGCTACAGGCTTTACATGTCTTCTAACTCCTTACCTGACAAGGGGAAATATTTCCAATTTTAATGCAGATGCTGGTCTTCTAATTGCCAGTCTCTGATATTTGTCTGGCAGCTGTGGGAGGAGCATTGGCAAGGGTAAAATGAAGTATTTGCAAAAAAATTCTCTCTTGCTCTGGGTAGTTGCTCCAAGCCAAGACTGAAGCTCCCCAGGGTGAGGAGGAGAGAAAGAAGGAAGGAGGAGACAGTAACAGAGAGCTTACTGTATCCATGCCCTCTATATGAAATAACTATTTTTGAAACAATCAGCTCATGGACCATTACTGTGTATGCAGTTTGTTTAAAAAAATGAAAACTCACCTAATCATCACAACAGCTATATAATTTTTCACCTACTTCCTCTGGCTTCTCTGTTAGCAGTCACAGTAGTCTGAGGTCTTCTGATCATACACTTTTAAGAACAAATCTCTCTTATCAGGAAAACAGCAGTGTGTGAGCAGGATGAGGGATGGGAAAAAAAGACAGCTGTTGAGGCTTGGTAATATTAACCTGAAGTAGTGGTTTTGTACACATCTCCTAGGGGCTGAACTGAGTCGCATAGGCAGGAGCAGCTCTGTTACTTTCCAATTTAGGAATTCACTGCAGGTTCTTGTCTATTTTTGGTGTGTTTGTCTGTTTAATTTTCACAGATAAGGGTCCTGGAGTGATATCCTCTGCCAAGCAGCGTCCTCAGACTCTTTTGGTGGTTGAGAAGGATCCCAGACCTAACAATTGCAGGGTGTTATCAGCCAGTGTGTTGAAGATGGATGGATCTGGTGCTCTGCTGGCCAAAGATGTCAGGGCTGCAAAACCAAAGTCCTACATGAACCCCACAACCAGCTTCCGGGCTAAGATGTCAAGGAGCATATCTGTAGGGGAAAATCTGTACCTTGGTTCCTCCACTGAAATGTTGACTGATGGGAGGACTAGCCCTCCAGTGACAGAGAAGACTCAAGTTAGTTCTGCAGCAGACGCTGAGAAGATTAAGCTACCAGTGAAAGAAAATGTTCCAGTGAAACCCACACTTCAGCCAGTTGTAAACTGCTCATCTCCCAAGTCCTTCCACAGCAAGTTGGCATCATCAAACCGAGCACATCTGATTCTTGACATTCCTAAGCCGTTGCCTGATAGACCCACATTGGCCTCCTTCTCACCCACTACCAAAACAAAAACCCTGCTTGAACCACAGTCTCCACAGTCACCAGCTGGGGCCTCTAAAAAGAAACCTTCTTTTCCTGAGGTCCGAGCCTCCAAGAGGGAGAACCAAACTGCCGGGTCTCTGGTTCCTAGTAGAGAGATCCCAACAGGGCTTGCTAAGGAGAGCCCAGTGGATTGTTCAGTCTCAAGGACAGATTGCCAGGATGAACCAGGGGTCAGTAATCTAAAACTGAGAGAGTTGTCAGAGGGCCTGCACCTAAGGTCTCCTGAGGGCACACTGCCCAGGTGCAGGGAGAGGATCACCGGCATCGCCTGTGTGCTAGACAACCAACCTGGACTTTGCCCACTAGACTCCATCAGGCCGAGGTCTCCTACGTCTATAACTGCCTTGGCACAGGTCTCAGGTGTGCATGGATACCCGTATCTTATCTTCCCCCTTCTGTCTCCTGTCTTTGTGAACCGCCTCACGATCCCATCACATTTCTTTACGTCCAGCTTCTGGCCTGTCTCGTCCTGTCTGCACCTGTCTCGTTCCATAAGCCATCCCCTCAATGGTGAGACACTTCTTCAACTAACATCTTTTTCTCTGTCTTTAGTTTCCATTTCCTCTGGGTCTTATGTCTGATGGTCCTTCTTAGCTGAATATTTTGTAGACCTCAGCACTGTCGTGTTTTTTAGTGATTTAGCTGTACAGTTACCTATAGGGACTCAAACCTCTTTCTGGTCAATGCTAAAAGCTGACATGCTGGGAATCCCCATGAGTGTGTAGGTCACATCCCCCATGCTCCTCTCATTGCACATTTGATCAGCAGGTGAATGTACAGGCCAACATGTGCTAGCTGAACCAAGCAAGCACTGATAACACTGACAGTGAAGTTATGCCAGGCAGCTCAAGCTTTACTTTGTTAATATGCAAGTGTGCAGGGCCCAGAAGGGTTTGCATACAATTTTTTTGTGTGAGATAAGGCTTGACCAGGGTGAGCTCCTTGCTGTAGCCACCTATAGAGTGAGAAGGTCTCTGAGCTGCTATTGGTCTGCTTTGAGGACGTGTCTGCAAAACGGGTATGTGGTGCATGTGCAGGCATAGCCTTTGGGTTTGAACATAAAGAACATGGATTAATTTTTGAATTATCTCTAGTTTGGAGAAAAAGGTGGGAAATTGTTTCACCTTCTGAAAACAGCTCTTGGATCTGCTACAGGCCCTGGTTTAAGGTACTTCAGTCAAATGAAAACTAGCAGGTAATTGCAAACTGAAGTAAAAATCCTGCCTTCCAAGACAAGAAAACCTCCAGTGGCAGAGAAGACACAGTTTAGTCTCACATCATCTGCTGAAGTACTAAAGCATCTAGTGGTTTTTTTTTAGTGTCACAATCTGAAAGGAAATACATCTTTCCGAGTCATGCAATAGAAAGCTGGATGTTAAACACTGCAGTGATACCTTGTACCTTCAGCGGCTATACAGTGCACAGTTTTTAATCCCTTTTGCTATTATTGTTCTTACCTGTATCTGAGAAGGGATACCTCTGTAATCCTCAGATAAATTACTTTCTGTGGTGCCAGGCTGTTGCACTATTCATCACAATAGTTAAGCACAATATTTCTGAACTGAAGGAATGTGGAAGGATAATCTGGTTTTGATGCACTGTTATTTTTTTCTGCATTTCTAGAGGGATCAAACACCCTAAGATTGAAGCACTGTTATGTAAAACAGGAAGTGTTTTGTCTGAGGGACCTGCTGCTCTCATACTATAACTGCTCTAAAGGACAGTGAGTACGTCTGAAACTTTCAGACCTTCCCCCCACAGGGGTGAACTTTCCTCCAGCAGCAGATGCAGCCTGAATTTGTGGAATCACATTCTACAGCAGAGTTGTAATAGTACATACTCTTTAGGCAGAGGTTTCTCTTCTAGATTTGGAAATCAGGCAACATATAAAATGGGTCTTGGTCAGTTTGCCGAATTAGCACAGATAGTGCAGAGAAACAGCAAGGTTTTTTTTTAGTATTGATTTATTTTTTTAAACAGCTCCCAAGACATAGCATACCCTGGCAGAATATTTAACAGTATTCTTTAGTGAGTTAGGATGATTTAGCACTGTGGATCCCCAATATTATTTTTTTTCTCAGTAGACAGCTGTCTGCCTTAAGGTTCTTGCAGACCACATTTCCCAAAACTTTAGTGGTAGATGCTGGAAAAACTGTTTAGATCCAAGTTGGTTGTTGCTGTGAACAACTTACTGTGGCTTATGTGAATCACGGTGTGGCAGTTTAGATTAAAACTGTAGGGCTGACAGAGAACCTGTTCTGCTTTTGACTTGCTCTGTGACTTTGGGTTTCCACTTAATTTTTCTGTCCTTCCATTTTCCTTCTTGTGTAACAGCTGCAGATAAAGAGACTTAACTGTTCTTGTGAAAGCATTTTGACATGTACAGTTAAAACGCTGTAGATGTGCTTAATACTGTTGCTGTGTTTAATATTCTGTACTGGTTTCTGAAGAGCTCTGTACTGCACACCCAAGAGGCAGAAAATGCCTGTTACTTAAGCATTTCTATTAGGTTTGGTGACCTTTCTCCAGACTTGCAGCTCCTAGAGATGGAGACCAGAATAAAAAGAATAATCAGAGGACAAATCCAGAAACAATCATGAGAAGAAACAGCTGAGTTTCAAACATAAAGAGGGAAGGGAGGGGCAGAAGGCAAGAATCTTGGACTGCACTGAAGCCCACTGTGCTCAACCTCCATTGGTGATTTGGGATCAAAACATGCAGATGGAAGGATTTGTTCATGCCCCCTTGTTCTTCTAGATGTGTTTTTTAATGTATAAATAGATGTTTTTCTAACTGTATTTGTTTTAACATCATCTAGATATATTCATAAAGTTAGCTCAGATCCCCTCCAGCATGTTCAAAGATGATGTTCTTAGAAGTGGAGAAATTATAGTGCTAATGTGTCCAGGCCTTTGCAAATTGAAGATAACTGCAGACTGTGTGTGTGTGTCTATGTTCATGGTTTATGTCTGACTCATGGAAGTGTTTATTTTATCAAAAATTGCAGGCCTTTGACTCCGATGCTTTGGAGATAATATCTGGTGGGGACAGGCAGAAGATACTGTCCTTCAGTTGCTTACTTTCTTTTCTCAGTTTTGAATTACAGTGTATCAGCTGTGTATGTCCTGAATTGCTCAGAAATGTGATTCTGTTGTGATGGAGTTTGTTTGTCAGCACTCCTCTGGACCACAGTCCTCACTAGAGAACAGTGTAATAATTCAGTATAATCTATCATCCTCAACATTTAGCCGTACACTGTGCAGAAGGATACTTGAGGGGAAGATTGTAAATTTCTGACTACGTGGAAGCTAAATTAAGGGCTACTCAGATCAGTCCCTATTGCCACTGGAAGCCTTAACACAAACTTGACTTTAATTATAATTGAAAATGGGTAATCTGTGGCTATCCTTGACTGTGACAAAAATGTGCAACCTGAGAAAAAACATTGCTGACTTTGGAGAGTCTAGAGATTGGAAAAAAAAGGGATGTTTGAAACAAGCAGCATCTCTAGGTAGTATGAAGGAAAGTTCATGTAGAACTTGCCTATTTAATGATTTGCTCAAACCAGCCCTAAAAATTGAACGAGGAGTGTGCACATGATCTTTCAAATGTGTGTAAAGAACCCTGTTTTCTTACCCAACTGTGAGATTGTGGATAGTGGAGTGTCTATGCCTTAACTCATGTTTTTGTTTTTCCCTTCCATTCAGAATCGGGCATCAGCATAGAGCAGTGTAAGCACGTGGTATCTGAGCTCCAGGACAGCATGCGCAGGGCCATTCACCTTTACCGGATGGTGAGTGACGTGAGACGTGGGCTCTGTCACAGCAGGT
The DNA here is from genome assembly GCF_001715985.3 of Manacus vitellinus. Taxonomy (NCBI): domain Eukaryota; kingdom Metazoa; phylum Chordata; class Aves; order Passeriformes; family Pipridae; genus Manacus; species Manacus vitellinus. The sequence goes on from NW_021940750.1 coordinate 5,370,153, forward strand.
TGGCTTCGCAGCCCACAAACACTGAACGTGTGTGCTTGCTGGCTCAAGGTGTTCTCCTGACAGGAGAGCTCACAAGCTGCCTGGTTGTCCGCTTGACTGCACCTTAAGCTTGACTGCACCTTAAGCTTGAACCAGAGAGGCAGGAGCTCCCGATTTCCAGCTTTTGGATTTACCAATAGTTTGTTATGGTACTCTGAGCAAATCAATTAACTTTTCAGTCTGTTTAACCTATCTGTAAACTGAAGATAACAATATGCTCTTTTTCAAAGGGGATTAGGGAATTAGTTAATATTTATACAGTGCTTTTGGGATATGAAATATAGGAGCTTTAAGTTTTATTATTCCCATCTGTTCTTTGTGTTTGATTGCATGGGAAAAGGATTAGCAAATGTGAGATAGCATGGGAATCCAGCTGTGAAAGGGAGCATGCAACCATTCTCCTGTCCCCCTCGCTGCCAGACCAGAGTTACATGCAGAACGATGTAACAGCTCCTCATTTCTTTGCTTAGCACTGATCTCTCAGGTCTCCTGTAATGAGTGTGAAACTTGCGGTGAGGATCTGCCATGTGGTCCTCTGCAGCTCTGGCCACAGCACTCTGACCTTGCTCCGTTCCTGTGACCAGCTGCATCTGGCAGACAGGAGGGAAAGCAGACTGTGGGCCTGTGCTGCAGCTGGGAAACATAGCACCTCCTTAAGCCCAGTATAAGGGGAACTCTACCCAAAAATGTACTTCCCATCTCTGTCCTGTTGGAATAATGCCTCTGGATTTTGTGCAGTATTAGATGCATGCCCTGCCCATGACTAAATAGGCAGTCTTGAACGTTGAAGAAAAGGACACTAGATCAGTCTGCAAATCTTCATGGCTTCATCTCCTTAAAAGGCTGAAACTGCTTACTTGGTGCTGTACCTAAACCCAAATGCATTTTTTTTTTCCCCTCACCCCTTTTTGTTTTCAGGTGTTAAACAATACAGAATCTTCTACTGACAAAGATAAAATAGCAGGCCTCCTGACAGAAACATTCTCCTCAATGAAGAAAGAACTGGACTCTCTGAAGGATGAGGAAGAGCTTCCAAAGGTTGAGGAGGTACTGGCAAAGCCACAAGATAACACTAACCCGTTGAATGAGGGGTGCGGTGCCAATCTACCGAGTCCCAAGGGTTTGGGAGATGAGCAGACACTAGCTTTGCTGGAACAGTACTCGGAGCTATTGCTACAAGCTGTGGAACGACGCATGGACAAAAAGCTCTAGAATGGGTGGCTTTCAGGTGTTTGTGTGTACACAGAAATAATCCCAAGAAGAGGACCACAGAGAGAGCTTCAGACCAATGCTATCATCACGCTGGTCTAGGGCTGATGGGGACACCGTTGTAAATGAATTTCCTCAGGCTCCTACAACAGACTTGCTCCAATTCTTAACAATGTGCTGGCCACAGTTTTAATATTTTTCTTCAACTTCCTGTCTCTAAACGAAGTCTTGAAAGAGGAGTTTGGAGAAATTGCCTTGAAGTTTCTTCATAGCCAGTCAGGATGTTTGGCACTTAAAAAAAAACAAAGAAATTCCAGTTTATCCAAGAAATTCTGAACTGCTGACTAAAATCAAAGGAGTCCAAGTGAAGCCAATCCTTTCCTCTCCAAGGCTTCAGGAGAATCAAGAAGCAGACTTTTTCTGGGTTTATTTATTAATTTATTTCTCTGACTGTTCCTCTGTGCCATGTTTGTGGCTGTTATCTTTGTCTTTTAAAAGAACTGTCAATCCCTTTGCCATATCCCAGCGAGAAACAATCTCTGTATTATAAACCTCCAACAGGGAGACAGGCTGGAGTGTCTGTGCAATTAATGAACTGTTCTCTGCTTAAATCTTGTCTTGCTCTTCTTTCTTTTCCTGCCTTAGTTTTGTTACCTGCAGTAATCCTGCTGTTGTTTGATGACTCTGTCTGCTTTTCTTGTGTTTCAAGACAGACCCCACACTGTATTTTATCTGCATTCACTTCCCGGGGAATGCTCTGCATCCCTTGGACCATGCTTTGGAGATTACTTTATGAATTCCTAGTGGTATTTTTTATCCAGAGTTTGATGTTATATTGATACTTCAGACCAGGTTTTCTGCAGATATTTTAAAAATGAGATTTAGATACAATACAAAAGCCTGTTTCAGCCACTTTTCGTAATTAGGAATTGGGTATTGACTTTGATGTTGTCATGACTCGGAAATTTGGGGTGATGATTAATTTGTTGAGAAGTGACACAGAAAAACTTGTTTCCATCTCTTGCAGTGTAACTCTGGATCTGAGAGATCTTCAGTGTCATGACTCATCAATGTAATTTGTTTCAGTGTGATAGGAAGATGTTTTCTTCTTGCCTTTACAGGAAAACAGAATATTCACATCTCAAGAAAGTTGGGATTCTTTTACCTTTTGTAAAGCTATTTCAACTCCCCACGGAAAATGATTTCCCAAGAACTTCAAACAAGATATTTTGGGGTGTGATTACTACCATTACCCCTACCTCCAGCCTCTTTGCTTTTCATGAACTTCTGATCTGAGAAACAGAAAATCTTGTCTTCTTGCATTTGTATGTGCAATATTCTTCTTGCCCTGTGGAGCTTCTCTAAGCCCATGCTAACTTGTGTTTGTTGTGGCTTAAAACTGTCCAGTGATGTTTTCAGGTCAATAATAAGCTAAGAAAAAAAAAATTTCAAACCAATGAAATTCTTCAGCACCTTCCCCCTTACTCCCACTCCTTTCAAAAACAAGGGCAGATACACAAAATGTTTTATTTCTTTCATCTGCTGTCTGTCTTGCATTTATTTTAAGGCAGAGCAGTGTAATCCTAGTTTATAAAACTAATGCAAGGAACAAGCCTTTGGTGAGAGAGAGACTACCATCATCTGTGGAAGTCAGGCAAAGGCAGCTAGACTACATCACTTGGTTACATAGGTTGGAAAAATTTTCTTTCATTTTACTGTCCTGGCTTTGTTTCTCTGAAGCCCTGTGGCACTTGGAGATGTGGTCTGTTGACTTCTCTGTCTGTGACTGCACATCTGCAGTGCAACCTTTTTTCTACTGGGCTGACTAGACTATTGTAGGATGACCTATTTCTTCCAAATAACTCTAGGGCTGAATAATCTGCAGTTCTCTCTCTCCCCCTAATAGGTTTGCTGCCTTATCACCACTGCTGAGCACTTCAGGACATGGGACTATGGGGAACACTTTGAGAGCTTTCCAGCTACTTCTGCCTGTAATTTAAATCTGCCTAATCATGTTTCAGGTGTCCTTGCTAACCTTCCTTCCATGGGCTCATACTGAAACTTTAAAATTTTCTAGTTCTGTCTCTGCACTGCACTGTGCTGAATCAGCTGGTGTGCTTGGTCCCATGGGCAGCTTCTCTTGCACAGACAGGTTTTGCGAAGGAAGGCAAGTTGAAAACCAGAGAGGAAATATCTGGCGGTTTCTTTGAGTGAAAAGGTCTGCTGGAGAGGCCGCAAGTGGAATGTATGATGACAGTCATATTGGGTCTGTGATGGGAGTTAGTGTGGATCAAGCTTGCTTTTGAGGTGACCAGTTCCTCCACTTTCAGACTGTGAACATATGTCTTAGTATACAGGAAATTTCTTGATGTACTGGGGCAATAAGACACTCAGGAAAAATAGCAGTCCCTTCAATCCAAGTATCTTTTGGTACTGTTGATAACGGTTTGAGGGTTCTTTATATGACTTCCTTGTGCAATTTTATTCCATTTTATTATTTAAACTTTGAGGTAGTGACAAAAAAGTCAGAGATGGTACAGAAGAGCCAGTGGTGAGAATGAAATTCCCATTAAGATAAAGAGCAACAACTAGTAAAGCTGGCATAGAGATATAGAACAAAGCTCCTTGGAAATGAGTCATGTGAAACAAATCTAGCTTCTAAGCTGATCACAGTGGGTTTTGTTCCCGGGAATGGATTTTGCTCAGGGTCGTGGCTGTATACAGGAAACCAGAGGTAAAATCTGATCAGAATGATGGTAAGAGAAGTGTCAGGCAAGTAGATGAGCTGGAGAATAGTTGTGTAGTTTAAAATAAATTTAGAGAAGTATATGTAGGAGACTCGGGAAAACAGAGTAGAAGTAGAGGTAGTTTTGGCCTGAAGAACACCATTTGGCCAATACCCATGAAAGGCAGAGTACTGAAAAGCTTTAGGAAAGTAGATTTAGGACTTGGAGATGATGGTCTGTAATTGAAGAATGAATTGGAAGGGGTTTGTTTTTAAATATGTCCTATTGGGCCTCTTGTTTCTTCTCTTGCTGTTCCCTAAGCAACTGCTCTTTTCTCAAATGGCAAAGTCATGACCTGTTTGTTTAAGGCTTTGGTGTTATGAATTGAGTAGTAGAAGCCCAGTAAAGGAGATGCTGGTGCCATGAGTTTGTTGCTGAGAGGGATGAGGAAGCAGTGTTGCTCTTTATAATTTGACACTGATCCAACTGATTCTTCCCTATGAACTTCCTATTGCTGGCAGTAGGAAATATTCCTAAACATTCTAGTTTACAGAACAGAGAGGGTGTAAATGTGTTACATTTTGTTGCACCTTGTGAGTATGTTTCATCACAGGCTGTCCATTGGGTCAGGTAGAGAAATACTGAATGGTAACTGCATGGGAAGCGAAGAGGCTTGTCAGAGGAGCTAATAAATATGAGTCTATCCTTCTTAATGGTTTATGACCCTCTTACTGATTTGTGTGGGTATTAGCACAGACACAAGATACCTGTGTTAAGACAAGTTATTTGTTTAACATAAAGCCTTTAAAAATAATTTGGACTTACCTATCCTCTTTGCATACATTTTTTCCCCCTCCAACCTAACATTCCTGGTCAAAATGAGAAGTTGTAGGGGAGGTTTTTCCATCTTAGAAATAGTACTGCTTTACCCGTGAGACCCCTCAGTTCATTCTAGGGCTCTCTTGAACTGGGACAGTAGGAAGGGCTGCAACCTGATAGAGCAGCAAACTCTCTGTTTCATGCTGCAGGCTTGTCACACCCTCCTCCCCATACCCCAATTGCACCCAGGAGCTGTGGGTATGGGAGTCTGCATTTCTTCCACCTCCTCTCTCAGGTTGTCCTCTCCTTTCCATGCAGCCTCCCACGTGATAACTGGGCCAAGGCTTTACAGCAGCCCCCTCCCCAGTCCCCCGTTTTGCAGACTTCATCATGACTCAGAGGGATTTGGATGTTTCTTTCTGGGAGTAGAAACATACCAATTAAATTTTTTAAAAAGAACGAATATGTATATAAATATATATAAGAAAAAAAATGAAATGCAGGTATTTAAACGCCCTTGGTAAATTCATGCATGTATACAGTGTCTCCCCCCACCTCCACCCCTCTGGATGTGTAGCATCCAGGATACTAAATGACAAGAAACCTCATTAAAATGGTAGACAGGTCTTCTAGCAACCCCGGAGAGAAGAGGTGCTTCCTTCTCTGGGTAAGTCCCGCGTCCCGTGTTTCAGATCGTGTGTGCGAGTAAGCGGGGGGGCTGGAGCTGTGTTGGTGTGTGTAACCTGCTGCGCGGCGCGGCGGAAGCCGTGTGGGGCAGTAGCGTAAGGAACAAGCCATGTGAACCCCCTGTGCCCTTGCGTGCGCCTCGCACCAGGCAGGCACCTCCTCACCTGTGTTCTCCGACACTGCCCTTGTCCTTCACCCCTGTAAAAAACCAAGACAAACAAACAAACAAAAGTTCCCTCATGCTTTATTTATAAATGTGTGTTTTTATACTTTTGGCTTTAGGTAAAGTACTTTTTTATTATTATTATTATTTGGAAAAAGTAAAAATTCGTTTGTTGGGTTATTTTGTTTTTGGTTTTGCTTTGTTTGTTTTTGGTTTTGTTTTGTTTTTTTTTTTTTCTTTTCTTGCACTGTGAGGCTCCCCCGGGAGCAGTTTTTAACTCTGTATTCATTTGTACTCCGTGTCTTAAACTGTTTCAAATAAACACGTGACCATTTGTTACCGAGCTGCGCGACCCACTCGGCCGAGGTTCGTTTTCCGGGGGAAGGGGCGGGGAGAAATGGGAGCGGGAAGGAGGGAGGGAGCCGGCGGCCCCTCCTCCTCCGGGGCCGGGCCGGGCATGGCGGAGGGCGCGGGGTTGCGGGCCGTGCGGGGCTGCCTGGCCGCTTTCCCGGCGGGAGGCCCGCGGTGAGCGCCGGCCGGCGGGGCGGGGCGGGGGCGGGGGCGGGGCGGGCTGGGAGGCCGCGGGTGGTCCCGCCTGTGACGGGCGCTGGTGCCGGGCTGGCTCCGCCGCGCTCCGGGGGCACGGCCCGCCCGCCCGTGGGGAGCAAAGCGGGGCGTGAACTGGGGCGGACACTGTGCTGTCAGCTTCATGTTTTCGGCGTGAAGCAGAAAGGCTTTCTGCTTTTCTGCAGCAGAAAGGCCGCAGAGTAAAAAAACCACAACAACCGAAACTCAAGAAAACGGCCTTTTTGGGTTGTGTTCCTTTGTATAAAATAGCAAATCAAAGCACTACTCCAGCTTCCCAAAAACGATCCTGTGGTATCACCTCTGTGTGGGAGTTGTACCTCCTGTAACATATGCCTTTCATCCCCATGGGCGACGGCCTGAGTTTTCCATCTGGCTCTGAAACCCCCCAACGCCCCCTGGGTTTTAACAGAGAATTTCAGGATCCAGTGGGGGTACACCGCTTGCTTTCAGTCGGGCGCCTGTGGTGTGGGATTTGAAGCAGTGTGGTGGCAGGAGGCAATTCTCCGGGATGCTGAGTAACACTGTTTGTCGTTTACCTGGACAGAGCTGGGGTGGCCGGAGTCTGTACCCTATCTTGATATGCCTCCATCCCCACTGGAGTTTTATCGAGAGTGGGTGAGTCCAAATAAACCTTGTATAATTCGCAATGCCATCAGCCACTGGCCAGCTCTGAAGAAATGGACCTCAGCGTACCTCAGGTATGAACAAGCTTTGGAGCAGGACCGGTTATCAATTTTGGCTGACCTCACTAAAAAACCCTTGGTTAATCTTTGCTTTCATTTGCAAGATTAGCTCAGATTCCTCCCTGCTTCTGTATGAAGGTGTTCAATCTTTCTAAGATCAGGTGCAAATTTATTCCTTGCAAACCTACTGCTCTACCAGTTCTGAGGCAGCCAGGTGGGTTGGTGTTTTGGCTGTGTGCAGCCAACAGGCTTAGACTATTGAAACCTGGCTTGCTGGAGTGTGGCTGTAGCAGTGTAAGGACAGACTGACTGGTTCATGATTGAACAAACTTTTAGTCAAAAAAACCAAACAACGAGCATTTTAACAATGAATGAATTTTTAAAGAAAAGTCCTCCTTTATGAGGGAATTTATGATTAGACTTAAAATCTGTGGGTTAGATCTAAATGTGTAGGTTTTAAAGCTAAATTTCCTATGGAACTAAGGGCTATTAACTTCATGATATGTGTATCTATCAGTTTCTGTCCACCCCTTCTCCCTGGTCGATTGCTTTTGAATGTGTGAACCCTTGAACCCTTGGATTTGGCTGCATTGAGTGGTCAAAAGAATATCAAGCTCAGTCATGAGTCATGAAAAGAAGCAGCTGAAGAGGGCCCTCTACCTCCAGGGAGGAAAACAGAGCTCCTTTTTGAACTTGCCTGTTAGGAGAGAATTCAGACGGGAGCAGTTGGAGCAGAATGCGAGAGTCCTTACCGGACAGTAGAAAATGTAATCTAGAGACACTCATCCATGGAAAGACAGCCCTCTTATTTTTGCTGCCCATGAAACATGTTGTTTTTGAAGTAACCAGTATCTAATATATGGGTCAATTGCAGGGCGGGCTATAAACCTTTGATTTATTTTGCAGGGAGGTAGTAGGTCCCAAGGTAGTGAGTGTGGCAGTAACACCCAATGGTTATGCAGATGCAGTGTTTCAGGACCGTTTTGTCATGCCAGAGGAGCGCCAAATGCCTTTCATGGACTTTTTGGACATTGTGGAGAAGAAAGTGACCTCTTCCAGTGTATTCTATGTGCAGAAGCAGTGTTCAAACCTCACCAAGGAGTTCCCTGAACTTGTCAATGATGTGCAGCCTGACATACCATGGATGACTGAGGCACTTGGTAAACTCTATTTCTCCTGTATTCAGTAAATGTTTTGCATGGAGCTTTGAAACAATCACACTGGGTGAAACAATCGCTGCTTAATTCTTGTTCTCTTTCTGAATGCCACAGCTCAGTTTGGTTTCATACTCTTAGAAAGCAGAAGTGGTAGAATACCTAATAAAATAATCCAAGTTTTGGTGTTGGATTACTTTGCAATCGATGTCTTGGTTGTGCACTGGGACCCTCACAACTGAAAAAAATTGTGGTGATAGTGCCACGTAGCACTTCTTTACATCAAGTGGCTTTTCTCTGATCTGGAGTCATCTTTTGGCTCAGTGCTCCCAGTGTAGAAGGAGATTTCTGTTGTTCACAGAATGCTATTTGCAATGAAACCTGTCATAGTTACGAAGGAAGTTACAGGACAGAATTTGGCAGAAATTGGCAAAAAATTATTTGAAACACTTTTAAACATGACATATATTCTTTGTTGTTGACAGCATTTCTGTATTCATACAGGGAAGAAGCCTGATGCTGTGAATTTCTGGCTTGGGGAATCAGCAGCTGTGACATCTTGTACGTACCTTCTGGTGCTGTAAGTCTTCTGCGTGCTTTCAGCATAGGTTTAAGAGGGCTTGTTTTGAGTTAGGGGCTCAGGAGGATTGTGTGGTTTTTCTGACAAGGCAGTTCTATTTTAGCATGCTTTTTTTTGCATTCTTCCTTCTACTCTTCTGTGGCCTCTTGCTACTGTGTCTCTGGGTGCATCTACTTAGCATTGTGTCAGGCAAGGCACTGACAATTTATTTCATTCAGTGCTTTTGCTACAACATGATGTTGTTACATTCCTCTCCCACTGGCTACAAGAGGAGAAAGCAGCCTGATGATAATAGGACAAGCTGGTATTTTCAGTTGACTATAGTTTCTGGTGCAGAGAAGGAAATAGCACTGATTTTCTCTCTTTCTCCACATTTTTTTTTCCCAATCCTAGTACATAAAGATCATTATGAGAACTTGTACTGTGTGGTATCTGGAGAGAAATATTTTCTACTGCATCCACCAAGTGACCGTCCCTTCATCCCATATGGTACATCATTTTACTATGCAATATGTCTGGAAGTTGGAAGGAGGAGAGATTAAAACATAGAAAGATATGAAAAAAAGGAAGCAGAGATAACATTTTGATGCTTATGCAGTATTATGCTTTCCTCTGTGAATAGAAATCTCTTCTATTTCATGCTGCAGGTAGTTTGTAATACAATTGTTATTCTGAGGTCAGATTTTCCAGTCCAGTAAAGTTATAGGCTCATTGATATGCACTTCGAATACTGTCCAGTTCTGGGCCCCTCAATTCAGGAAGGACATTAAGATGCTGGAGTGAGTCCAGGAAAGGGTAGGTTTGTTGCGTGTCTAAAGATTAAGTCCTATGAAGGGCAGCTGAGGGAGCTGGGGTTGTTTAGCCTGGAGAAAAGGAGGCCTGGGGGAGACCTTATCACTCTCTACAACTACCTGAAAGGAGGCTGTAGTCAAGTGGGGTCAGCCTCTTCTCCCAGGCAACTAGAGATAGGGTGAGAGACCATAGCCTCAAGGTGTGCCAGAGGAGGTTTAGGTTGAATATTAGGAGGAATTTCTTCACAGAAAGGGTGATTGAACATTGGAGTGGGCTGCCCAGGGAGCTGGTGGAGTCATTGTCCCTGAGGTGTTTAAGGAAAGACTGGACGTGGCACTCAGTGCCATGGTCTAGCTGACATGGTAGTGTTTGGTCATAGGTTGGACTGGATGATCTCAGAGGTCTTTTCCAACTCGCTTGATTTTGTGATATTCATGGCAGTCTCTTCAGCTTTAGAGTATTTAAATTATTCAAGTATCTTGTCAATATTGTAGCATGTCATCTTTGATAGTTTACAGATTCGGATTCTGCCTGCTCATTCATTTCTTTAGGAAAAAAAGCCAGAAAGGTTAAAAATAAGTTGTAATTTAATGAAATACTCAAGTTACTAACTGAATATCTGAAAACTGGAGAACTGGACAAAGAGATTCTTATTGGCAGCATTGCTTTACATTGCCTGTTTTCTGTTTCTTCAAGTTGCTTTCCTATGTGCACAGCAGTAGTTTGCTTTGTTGCAGCATCATCTAGAAGATGGACAGCTTAACTTTATGCCTCATAAAATAAGGTTTTATTTTTCTCATTCCTTGACTTTCAAACCATTGGGTTAAGTGAATGCAAGGTGCTGCATGACCCACATATAATTTTACCTAGATATGTGAGCTACTACAGTATTTTATTTATACTGCTTTTATTTTGTTTACAACCTTGAAATCATAGAATCAGATAATAGTTTGGGTTAAAAGGGACCTTGAAAATCACTGAGTCAATTCCTCTGCCATTCAATAGACCAGATTGCTCAAAGCTCCATCCAGCCTGACTTGCAACACTTCCAGTGATGAGACATCCACAACTTCTCTGGGTAACCTGTTCCAGTGCCTCATGATCCTCACTGTAAAAAATGTCTTCCTTATATCCAATCTAATTCTACACTGTCTCAGTATGAAACCATTGACCTTTGTCCTGGCACTACAGGCCTTGGTAAAAGCCTTTCTAAGTGCCCTTTAGGTACTGGAAGGCTACAATAAGGTTTTCCCAGTACCTTCCCTTCTCCAGACTGAACAACCTCATCTCTCTCAGCCTTTCTTTGTGGGAGAGGTGGTGTTGTATGTATGTGAATGTATGAAATACTTGTGTGTGATACAAATCATACTTTGTAAAACAAGTTACTATTAAAGCATAGAACAGAGATAATGCTAACATTTCATAGTGTGCAGTAAAAAGACAATTCCGTCTTTTTGAGCATCAGGTTAATTAATGGAGAGAAAGTCTCTCAAGGGAGGGCTTGGAAAACCACATACTTAAAGAAAAGCAACCAGCAGTTTCTGAAGCAGTTGATGAGCCCCATCAATTGAAATTAGAAGTGAAATTCTGGCCTCGAGTCACTAATAGCCCTTGCTAGACTGACCTAAGAAGAAACACCTGAGGATAGAATGATGTGTAAGACAGGGATGCATTTATGACTTCTGAAAGGGAAAGAAGGCTGGAACAAAATAGGACTGGGATACAAATGGGCTTGGGGAGAATTCCTGTGAAGAAAGAAAACTGGAATTCCAAACAGGAAGGCAGCTTAGTATTCAGATTGACTTAAAAAAATTATTAAGAAACTGAATACAATTTGAAATGGAGAAAGGGAAGGATAGTGAGTACAGTATAAGTTGAAAAAGGTTTTGTCCTAATTTTTCTTTTACTTGGCGGAAGTGTGACATGCCATTAGTTTCTCTGAGTTGTGTCATTTAATTCTTTCTCTGATTCCAGAGCTCTATCAGCCAGCAACCTACCAGGTATCAGAAGACGGCTCGTTTGAAATTGTGGATGAGAAGACTGCAGATAAGGTAAAAAGTTTATAAAGAACATAATCAATATAGTAGAGACCCCTCAAACTGAGCATATTGATCGATATTTAGAAATCCTTTATTACTTGGAAGAGAAGGCCCAGATATTTCGCTTGTATTTTACTATTTGCAAAGGATACCCAGCTTCCAAAAAAGATTTTTACTGCACACCTGAAACCATCGATAGCATAAATTGTCTTCCATGCACCAAACTTACAGTTCCAGTTTTAAATGCATCAACAATAAACAAATTGATTGCATTCAGACTGAAATAGACTCCTCTACATTCACTTTCTTTTGACCTCTACTCAGATCTACATTTTGCTCTACAGTAGTATCACGCAGTGCAATAAAACGTATCTGTCTCAATGAATAAATTGTATTTTCTTAGTAGTAGCACTGTTTATTTGATTAAAATGAGGCACTTCACAAAACCTCAGTAGAATCTAATCTCTTGCCTTTTACCTCTGCAATGTGTGAATAATGCTACAACAGAACTTGAGCTGGGGCTTGTTCTCTGTTTCCAGAATGGTGCTCGTGGAATGTCATTCCTGTGACACATTAAGGTGGATTGGTGAGGTTAATGATTCTGTAGGGCATAGAAGAAATTAATGCAGGCAAGAGGGATTTTCCAGCAACAAGAGGTGTTTTAGTTGCTGGGAATAAAAATTAGACCAGAGAACTTAAGAAGAAGAAAGGAATTTATAAAAAGACTGGTGCAGATGAAGTATTTAAGTACTGAATGTAGGAGGAACGAGTGACTTAAGGGGCTGGAGGTGTTTTGAAAGTATACCACGAGACTGCAATCTCATGGATGACATTTATCGCCTTTTCCCTATTTAGAAATCCATCACTGAAGGAGGCAAATTTTTGCATCCTTGACCTGTTCCCAATTGCATGTGGGAAACTGTGTAGCTGTACATGTTTTGCTAGATAAAGTACATGTTTTGTAACCTAGTAAGTTTGACTATCAGTTGATTTTCTGGAAGCTTGCTGGAATTTTTTGCCAGGGTCAGTACCATATACACATTCTTTTGCCTTCAGGTGCCCTGGATCCCTCTGGACCCCTTGAACCCCAATCTGGAACTGTATCCAGAGTATGCTCAGGCACAACCTTTGCAGTGTACGGTGAAAGCTGGTGAGATGTTATATCTGCCTTCTCTCTGGTTCCATCATGTTCAGCAATCACATGGCTGTATAGCAGGTAAAAGACACAGTATTTCCAGATACATTTTTGAACTGTGGTGGGTGTGCAGCTAGATATCCCACAACAAAGCATTGGATAACTTTCAAGTTATCTGCCTCTCTGCAGGTTGAAATAACAATCTCGCAGATCCCATGGGGCTGCCTCCTTGCAGCCTGTTTTGTGTATAATTGGTAGCTTGGTTGACAAGTGCTTGGGATGTAGCAGAAGACAAAGTTTTTCTAGTTGTCAGGTCTGGAGAAGGATAGCTAATGCAGTGATCATGATCCAGTTTCTGTTGAAGACATGGAGTAAGCAGTTTGTCTCTCTAGCCTGCTAACTGGAACTGGTCATCTATGTATGTTTTGCGAAGAAACTGCATGTGGCATGTGCCATTATCACATGGCAAAAAAGCCCGAAACCCTGGAGGAAGAAAAGGAAACCAGAAAGTGAATGACTTCTAGGCATAGATGTAGACACAACATGAAAGATACTCTGTTTTCATGTGAGCTGAAATGTTCTGACCCAGTCTCTTATCTTGCTAATAAGCCTGTGTTTGTTATTGTTCCCCTGCACTTATCAAAAGTCTTGTTGTCTCTTTATTTGTAGGATTTATCATCACCTCTATGTCTCTTTTTTTTTTCCTTCCCCAAGAGAGTTCCAGAATTGCAAACATTGTTCTTTTGGTGCAGGTGGAGAGTGGGGATACTGCAAAGTATTATTGTGATGTCATGAAAGTTTTGCAAGGTTTGAGGAAGGGATTTTGCTGTCCTTTACCTGGAATAATGCTGTCTGTCAAGAAAAAAGTATTTTGAACAACACAACATTAGTATTAGTGTAACACTGCAAATATTGCAAGCCCTTTTTGTCAGTACTTGTGATTCTGTGATAAAAAGACAAGCTACCAGTAAAGCAGTATTTCTGATTCTCTTTCCCCAGCACTGTTGCCTCAATCCTCTAAAAAATCAGAAGATGTTTTAGAAAAAGTAGTGTTGTTTCCAGCTGCAAGCCTGTGGCCATTCTTTTTTTTTCTGCATTGAGAAGAAATGCAAAAGAGTTTGAGTTTATTTGACCTTTAGTCTGTTAACTGCAGTACAGTCTGTACACACTTGAAAAATCAATATTCTCTGGGTCTGGTCCAGTGAATGTCTGAAGCTAGAGTATATCCTCCTCCAAGAGGCATTGATACAATATTACACTTCTTGGCTTAATTTTTCTAGGAAACATACACCAAAATTAACACAAGAAACAGAACTAAAGCACTGTTTAATTGATGGCCATTGTGAAGTAGTGGTGAATTTCCCATCCTTTATATGGGAAGAAGGGTTCCTATCCAGATATTAAACTTTGTGATTTGATATTTTTTGTATAAACAGAACTATATGTTTTTTGTTCCTAAACGTTTTGTCAGCTTGTGCTTCAAGGAATCTCCAGTATACAGTATGAAGAGGAGTACGTTTGGGTTAAGAAAGAGTTGCACTGGCAGCACTATTAAAGAACACCATTGTTCACTTATGTTATTTTTGGCTGTAGTCAAAGATTTGCTCATTCCAAAGTTCAGTCAGTAATGAGGAAAAGCCTGTACTAACTGAGCTGTGTAAAAGTCTATGAACATATTTGTAAATCATTACATTCTAGCCTTAGAAATGTTTTTCCTTTTTCTTGTCTCCCCAGTGAATTATTGGTATGACATGGAATATGACCTTAAGTACAGCTATTATCAACTACTAGATGGTCTCACAAAAGCTGTGAAAATGCTGTAGCAGAGATGGCAGACTCGAGCGTGTGATCTCTCTTTCTGATGCGATGCAATCGTCAGCATCTTGTGACTGGAGTATGAACGTGACTCACACAAAAACAACTGAATTATCGTCAACAATGCCTGCCAAACAGATCATGGCTACTTTGCTTGATTTCAGAGTCCAGAACAACTGGCCAGATTTTTTGGCTTGTAAGGAGAAGGTTTGATAATAGCACTTTTAGGCCTTTGTGTGTTGCCTTTGTGATGGTGAGCAAGATAGAATTTGAAGGGAGGCAATCCAGGTTTTGAAAATCCCAAAGCAGAAGCCCTGGCTGTTCAGATCTACACGTTGTTTTCATAACAACCCAAGTGGACAAGGAAGGATCTGCTCTGCCCCTTACCTGTGCATCAGGCTGCATCTGTCCAACACATGCATTCTGCTTAAGGCAAAAGTCTTGCACAATTGTAATTCACTAAGTTCAGTGGCTCTGGGGTTTTAATGGTGGGAAACTACAACTTCTGGAATAAATAGGTCAGTTTAAAAGTTTATTTCTGTACTATTTTTTTTCCCAAATGAAATGATGGCTAAAGGACATCTAGGAGGTCATGCAAAACTCATTGGCTACTTTCCATGTTAAGCTAATAGTTTTTATTACTAGTTTTTACTTCTTTCCACTGTTGTATTTAAATGTAGCTACATTCTCTTTCATCTCGAGGGGTGATTTCAGAGTTTCCTTGCCAGATCTACAGTCCATCTGCACATCATCTATGGTCTTGTGGCATGATGTGTGATTCTGCAGCCTTATTCTGTGCCAATAATTGCTGCCTAACACGTGGTCAGGCGAGATGTGTGAACCAGGAGCCTATTTCTGCAGCCTCAATTCCGATTTGTATTCCACAGAACGGATTGAGACTACTCACATGTCTGAGACCCACAGAGTAGGACTAGAAGGCTATTAAATACACAAACATTGCAAAAGTATAATATAAATAATATTAAAAGAACCCAAAGATAGTGTTTATAGTCAAATCTTCAAACAGTTCCTTAGAAACATGAGCAATATGGGGAAATTTATTTTCCATGTATTAATTAGGAAAATACAGATACCCTTTAGACAAGATTGATTGTGAAGAAAAATGCAGGGTTTTTTTTAGTCTGTTTCTTTTGTTTTTTAAAGAAACATAGCATAAAATTTCATTTTATCTTGGGGTGCTTGTCGAAAAATTGCTGAAAGCTCAAGAGGAATTAAAAGCAGGCTTTGTTTCGCAGCTAAATTAAGATCTCACGTTACTTCAGACTTTCCAGCTTGTTTGTGTTTACTGTGCCTTGGCAGATGTGCCCAAGCCAGTTCTGCAGTCAAAATCTGGAATTTCCTGCAGTCGCGGTGGAAAGGCAATTTGAATATCTTTTTGCTACTTTGAGGATTTTAATTTAGTCTCTTTCTCTAATCAAAAGTAACACCACACGCCAAGAAGTGCCAGCTTGTGTCTGTGCAAGCGGGCGGTGTTACTGTGCCACCTCTCTGCCGGAGTGTCTGGAGAGAGGCGTGCTCTGAACTACATCTCCCAGCAGCCCGCGCTGGCCGACTGAAGGAAGTGGTCATGGTGGTTCTTCCTGAACTTTGGGCAGAGATTTTAAGCCTGAGAAGCGACGATCTCCTGACGGTGCTGTCTCACGCAGTTTCACACGACCCGTGTCTCGCCACAGGAAAGCTCCGCTGGGATGGCAGTGCAGGTGTTGGTCCTGCCTTCCCCCAGGTGTCTGTTCGATGACCCTATGCAGATCCGTGTGGTGGGTCTCCGGCCGCAGCAGGCGGTCACCCTTCGAGCCAGCCTGCTGGACGAGAGCGGGGAGCTTTTCCAAGCCCACGCTCTCTACAGAGCTGAGAGCAGCGGAGAGCTCGACCTCAGCTGCTCCCCAGCTCTGGGGGGCAGCTATTTGGGAGTGGAGCCGATGGGACTGCTGTGGTCTCTGCAGTCTAAAACGCCCTATAAGCGGCTAGCAAAGAGGAATGTCCTGACCCCTTTCTGTGTGGACTTGGAAGTGTATGAAGGCCATGGGGACATAAGCCGCTTGCTGGGAAAATGCACCAACGAACGATGGTTTTTAGGAGAGGGGGTGAAGAGGATTTCAGTCAGAGAAGGTCGTCTGAAAGCAACCCTCTTCCTCCCTCCTGGTGAGTTTTAATTCCATTCTGGTTTACCAGGTGTGACTTATACCACATATTGTGCCCCGTGTCCCCTGGATGCACTCAGCAACTCAGAGCAAAGCCTCAGCTAATGATTCTCTCAACCTGTGCGTGGTCCAGATACTTGGATCCTCACAGCAGAGCAGGGAGGAGCAGGTGTTGCCCAGTCAGGTCAATGGCTGAGGCAGGAGTGTAGTGGTGCAGGGAGGGCAGTGGTGGTAACACAAGATGTCTCCTGATTCTTCTAGTTGAGGCAGGTCAGGACCTCTCCTGTGGTGAAAGCTCCAGCAAAAACTGTGTTTATTTCTTACCTCTTCTGTGTAGCTGACAGGACAGAGAGGCCCCTGGGCTTTGGAAGAGCTGTGATACGGGACAGCTCTGGCTGTGGAGTGAAGAATGATGAGGCATGGTGGGAGCACTGAACTCAGGCTGCAGCCAGCCTAGGCTGCTCCAGCAGCTGCCATGGATCTTCCTACAGGCTCTGGCCTTGTATTTTTGTCTCTCTTTAGCTAAGGAAAAGCCAAAGCTGGTTGAGCAGCTGATCTACATGGGATATTTAGGAAGATGGGAGACAAATGGGAAAATCAAGGTCTTAAGTAAACTGGTGCCATATTCCACAGCTTCATACAGAGACAGTGCTGAGACTGGATCCTGTGCAAAGCTGCTTTGAGCCGTGAAGTGTTTCAGTTTCTTGAGCAGAACTTGAACATGGCTATCTTGCTCTGTAATTAATAAACAGTTCCTTACAGCTGCTGCAACATCAAAGCTTGTAAGGGAAGTCTGGCTATAAGAATGAGCAGAGCAGCATCAGGAAAGGAAAGTCCTATTGCTGCAGGAGGAGAGCTGAGGAGCCCAGGGGTAGTTACCTGTATCACACTGAAGCCTGAATTGCCATAGGTTAGTGCTGGTATTTGTGAGTATATTTCATAACCCAAGTATTCCCTCCCTGGCAAACCTAGCACAGTTCCTAAAGAAGTGCTGCTCATGCAGTAATACTGTTTATTCATTGATCCCCAGTGGCCTGAAAACATCTAGGCAAATGTCAGCAAAATTCATGATGGGAGAAGGATGTCCAACCTATGACTTCCTATAATGAGTTTCTAAGAGAGAAAAGAAATATCCAAAATCATGAGTGATTTTTGTGTGTGCCCGAGAACAACGCCACCACAAAAAGCTTCAAAGGATCATTTCTTCTGGTATCTACTGATGTGTGCTGAGAGGGCACCACTGAAATGACAACTGTGGGAACTTATCTCTTTGGTAGTACACTTTGCTATACATACCCCTTTGTTGCAGGACCTGGTCCGTTCCCTGGACTTATTGATTTGTATGGATCTGGAGGAGGTCTTGTTGAATACAGAGCAAGTCTCCTGGCTAGCAGAGGCTTTGTGACTCTGGCTCTTGCTTACATGGCCTTTGAAGATATCCCTACTACTCCAGAGGTTCTTGAACTGGGCTATTTTGAGGAAGCTGTGAACTTTTTGCGGAAACAGCAGCAGGTAAGAGACAAGTTATGGTGTTCTTCCTGTTGGAAACTATTTTGCAGTTTTCTAATTGGAATAGTGTATGTCACTGAATGCAACAAAGTTTCTGAAATGTTAGAAGGAAACAACATTGTCTGAAAGACAATGTGATCTTGAGAGATGGAAAAGCATGTGCTTCAACTCAAATTTTGCAAGTAGCTGGGTAGCCAGTTTTGCACAGCATCTTATAACAGTCCAAAACATGCTGGCAAACCAGATTTGTGAAAGATTAAATCAAAGCAGTTCGTGGACTAGAAGTACAAAACTGCTTAAGCAGTAAATCTTAATTTTTCCCAACTTTTGCATCTTTCAAGATTTTAGAGGGGAAAACAATCCATTGACTATATTACAGGCTTTTGATTCTGTTCCACAAGTGTCCTTCTAAAGTTTCAAAAGACAGTAATAGAAAACTTTAACAAAAGAATCCCCTACAGTTGTAGCACTGGAGGGTGTGACACATCTTAAGCTGAGGCTGTATTTGAAAAAGTGTGTGGGATAAAAAAGACACTTAATAGCAATGCATCATCATACTTCACTCAAAAGTGACCAAGAGATACTAAGTAGCATCTAAAATTTTAATAGAGTGCTGCTTAAAGAGGTATTAATTTCACAAAGTTATTTCCTTTCTAGCACATGGACACCAGGATTGTAGCCAGTGTGAGAGGGGAATTCAGCCTTGCTTGTCTTCTTTCTCATAGAACTCTGAAACGTCTAGATTTTAATATAAAGGGCCTTCACTATATATCAGTTGATTTAAACAACTCTTGGGGTCACTGAGCCTCAGGTGTAATGAACCTTACATCTTCTAAGTCAAAACAGAAAATAACAGGTCAGCTGTAGGAGAGTATTAAAAAAATGGCAATAAAGAAATTTAATGCAAGTAAACCTGTGAAGAAGTGGTTTGGAGATAGAACAGTAAAAGATTCCATATCGAGACCGCGTGTCTAGCTGGGATGTGGAGGGAGCAAAGAGGCTTTGTCTTTAGAAGTCACCAGGAAGGAAAAATCTTACAGGAGAAGAGATGTTGAGGAGCTGTGGAATTCATAGTCACTCTTGTGGAACCTCAGCAAAGGGATAGATGAAGGATTGATATAACCTGAACAGTGAGAGGGAAGGGGCAAAATATAGATGGTCTTAGAGGGATGAGTGAGAAAGCAGAACATTATGTCAGCTCAGGAAATAAGAAGTAGTTGATAATGTTTTCATAACTCTGTTTCAGGTGAAAGATACCGGGATTGGTGTTTTGGGCTTGTCTAAAGGAGCTGATCTAGCCCTTTCCATGGCCACATTTCTACCTGGCATCAAGGCAGCTGTCAGCATATCTGGAAGTGGTTTTAATTCCTTCATTCCCCTGAAGGGGAATGGCTTCACTATTCCTCCCCACCCATATAATCTGGAGAGGATGAAGATCAGTGATGAGTCTGGCCTAGTAGATTTTTCAGATGTCTTAGATGATCACAGGGACCCAACAACTTGGGATTGTCGCATTCCAGTGGAGAGGTCCTTAGCCAAGTTCCTGTTCTTGTCTGGACTGGATGACACAAACTGGAAAAGTGACCTCTATTGCCAGAATGCTGTTCAGCGCCTTCAGCAGTGTGGACGGGAAGTGGAGTTTTACTCCTATTCTGGAGCAGGGCACCTCTTGGAACCACCATACTTGCCTCTGTGCCAGGCTTCTATCCACAGAGTGCTTGGGATGTTTGTGTGTTGGGGAGGGCAGTGGAGAGAGCATGCTAAAGCCCAAGAAGATGCCTGGCGCAGGATACAGGCCTTTTTCCGGCAGCATTTGATGGACTCAGACATCATTAAGAGCAAACTATAGTGGAAGTTGTCAAAGATGCTGACCAGGGTTGGTATTTCAGTACTTACTAAATCTTGGAAACTCATCAAAAGTTTCCTGGACTGCCTTCCTCTAAACCCCACTGTTGCATCATTGTTTATTTTCATTCTCCTAATAGTTTTCCACTTAGTTGAATTTCCATTTGGTTGAATTTCGTTTGACTTCTGGCCACAGCTTCACTGTATATTGACACCATCTGGTCTGCCTGTTGCTGTAGTCTGACCTGGCATCCCATCATGTAGATTGCATTTGTAATGAGCTATTTTTGCCCTCAATCTGCAACCATCTCTTTTCATAAGAGGAAATACTCTCACAGGAGTTTTCCACTGAATTATTTAGGAATATTATTCCTATAGGAAACTACCATTAAAAATAAAAATACTTTCTACCAGCAAATCAACAATGAGGTCACAGATGCTTTCATACAGTTGTCACGTTCAACCATCAGGTTCAAGGAAAATGGTGTTGAAACTAGAGGATGAAGGGAGCTGACTGATGACTCCATCGACAGTGATAGCACTTGGGACCTCTTTGGTTTTTTGTTCTGGAATGAAAGCTTTGCTACCCAGTTAAAAGCCCTTTATTTGTCATTTGCATGGAAGCTGGCAAGAAAGACTGAAAAAGCTGGTTTAGCTGAGCAGCTCTGTACACATAATGGAAAATATTCCAGCCAATTCACTTTCACTGGGAATACTTTTAAAATGAAACTCAAATTTGAAACTTATCTTCGGGAAATAGGAACTGGAGGCAGACTAATATAAAATAATTGGAAATGGCTTAATTTCAATAAAATGCTTCTCTCTGTTCTTGAGCATGTTCTTAAGTATTTTGCTGAAGACTTTGATATTTAATGTTTCTTCTGCTGAAGAGATGATTTAGACAAATAGGGCTAGAGGGCTAAGATCACATTCTTTTTCCAAGTTAATAGCAAAAATTCTTCTAATTGCAGCCTGTTGAGTCAGGGTGATTTATATAGTTTCTCCAGGTCTACTGAATACAGACAACATTATTCAAGAACAATGTGAATTATTCAATTAAAGATAATAGACCTTTAGCTGCAAGAGATCCTCTGCCAAGCACAACTGATAAAACTAATAAAAATTGGATAGGAGAAGCTGGTCTTGTAATCTGCTTGTAATTGAAAAGTGCTTCAGATAAAATAGAACATCAAAGAACTAGCTTGAACCAAAAGATCTCATCTTGCTTCTTACATAGTCATTCCTTGTTTAGCACTGTGCACTACATTTCTGTTAAGAGAATGAGAAAAGCTTGTGACAAGTCTCTTCAGAAACTGAGAATCTCCCTGCATGTAAGTTGCTATGAACAAGTTTATTACAAGGGAACAGTACATCTTGAGGTGCTCTTTTGGGGCAGGATGATTTCCCTAGCTAACTTGGAATCAGGCAACAATGGAGAGTGCTGATTTGCAAATGTGTTCTTAAAATTTTCCATCTTTGATTTGGTACAACTTTTGGTCTCTTTACATAGGAAGGAGATTATCCCAAAAAGAAGAGTGCAAAAAAGCATGTCCTTGAATGGAACATCTCTGAACTCATCTTTAGCCTTATTGCTCAGAGCACATGGAACTAAAATAATCTGGGTGAATGTGATCTAAGTTATATGAAACTTTTATAGCTTACTGTTTTTAATTAGGTGTCCCTGAAGCAGCCCACAGACTGTGAGACCTTTGGACACAGCTTTTTGTATCACAGTGCAGATGATTTACTTTACACAGCTCCGTCCTCCTGGTCAATCTACTCAGTAACCCTTTGTGAAAAACTCCAGGGACTCCTGACAGTTTGGAAATACATGGGCACCACATGGAGCAATGTTCTCTGTACTTCTCAAGGCTTCTTGAAAAAGTTGCGGGGTTCTCTTCTCATAGTTTGCCATATATGTTGTAAGGCTGTGTATAGCTCAGGAAGAAAAAAGTTCTTGATGTTCTTTACTGGAGACCTGAAAGTACCAGGTCCAATCAGGTATGAGGTTGAACACAAGCAAAAACTGACCCTGAAGCATTTTGATACATGTAGAGGAAACTGCAGAAGAAAAGTAGTCAAAGTACCTGTAAGCAAGAAATGAACCACAGGTACAGAAGACCTGAAACATCTTTGGCAAAGTAGCTGCCTCTGCAGAAGTAGTGGGTATTTGAGACTGCAGTGGGTTTTTAGTAGGGACTGTGCTGAACAAGGACATTTCAGTGCAAATGTGCTCCTGTAACACCAGTGGCTTCTTACTCAGGCAAAACAGTGTCTCTGGATGGCTTCTGCAAGCAGGGTTATTTCACAGCCACAGGACAGAAGAGATGAAGTGGAAGATGAGAATATACATTGTGTGGTGTAATTTAGAGGTGACTTTTCTCCATTTCTTTTTTCTTTTTCCTGTGTGTGTTTGGAAGTCTAAAGGTTTAGATGTTTTTTTTTTGATTCAAAACTTAGTTCTCTAATGCACTGCCAGATCATTTGTTATCAAGCTGAGGGATAAGACCAACGTTTAATGACAAAATACAAATAGTAAGAATTTTTTTATAGCAGTATTTTGCTAAGAAATTTATAATTCTACCATTTCAGAAAAAAATCACTATTCTGTACATTTTAGTGCTCCATATACATTATTCAAAAATGGAATCTGAACCAAATGTAATGTTAAGCACAGAGAAAGTGATACTTTACATTTGGCAAGAAGGAAGATTAATATTTCCAATGAACTAACACTCCTTGCAGCATTTACTGCAAAATATCCCTGGTACTTTTCATTGTCTAGGACAAAAACTAGAAATGCTAAAAGAGTCTTAAAAAATTGTCCATGCAAAATTTGCATTAAACCTAAAAATGTCTGGACCCTGACTTTAGATAGCACTTAGAAAAAATAATTAAGTGAGTTACATTCTATTTATGTAGGATTATATCTTTTTGTTGACTTCAGCCACTGAACTTTCAACATCTTGTGTTTAGACTGTAAATATATGTTTGCATTAAAGTCACTTCAGTGAAAGGTGTGGTTTTATACTTTTCTTAACTGTTTTAAGAATACCTTGCTGCGCAGAGGGACACATGCCTTTTTTCCTGGTTACTGATCTAATCCTGTGGAAAAAAAACAAAACACAAAAGATTAAAATGTTCAGCTGGATCAAAGAAGGAAGCAGCAGGAATGTGCATGGTGTTATCAGGAGAAGCAGGGGTGAGTGATTCTCTGCCTTTCAGGATCTGTGTGACCTTATGCCAAGGCAAGGTAATTGAGAAATTAGCAGAGTTTTTAGTTATGTTTGTAATCACTAGTCCACCTGATTCTAAATTGTGAGCCATTTCTGTATACAGTGAAGTGAATGCTTGGTGACTCATTGTGTGCTGCCCCCATTTACAGTGGATCTGGTCCTGAAGGAGTGTTCAGCAGTGGAGAAAAGATTGTGAAATGTGAATGTCAGATAGGAGGCAAGCTGGATAGATGTTTCAAGGGAGATGTCCTGTACAGGAACAGAGCATGTGCATAACTCTGTCTTCAACTAGAAGAGAAGGTTCAAATGCACTGCTATCATTTTAATATGCTATGAATCCAGAAAGATAGTTTTGAATCAATAAACCTGTGCCATCTGCAAGAGTCTGTCCCTGGATAGTGTCAGTCTGACATTCTCAAACATCAAGCACTAACTCAAAATGGATGAATTTTTCTAGTCTAGGCACTGGCTGCAAAGTGCTTTGGCTCCAGCCATTCTCCCATTTCTGGATCATTTCAGATAAGAGATACATGTTGTCTTGATGCAGGAAGACTACTTTGATACCTAACAGCATCATTTCTGTTGTAGTGGGAGAGAAAGAGGTCAGGAGTCTGTACTTTTTGTTGGAAATATCATATCCAATTGCTGAAATAGCCCAGCAGTTACTGCTTCAATGCCAGTCTACATACCACTCCCTGTAAAGCTGAGACTTGGTCTCTTTTTAGACAGCAATGTACAGGGGCAACTATGTTCTTTCAAACCTTCCAGGAGTCTTGTTCTTGCTGTGGCCATCTTCCCTCATCTGAGGGTGTAATGTCTGCTTTCTCTTTTTTTCTCTGTCTTTGGCAGTTTTGCTCCCGTCTCACTGACCATGACCCAGGCCATTCCAATTCCAGGGCACTTTGCATGATCTGCTGATGGAGGGGGAGCACCCTCAGCAATATGTAAGGCCAAGGCCATAAGGGTATATGATAACACTGGCAATGATGCTTTGGCTGGTGAAGACTAGGAATATTATGTTGTCCATTGAAAAATTCCTCAAACTGGTCTTGTTTCTGGCAAGCTACCTTTAGGTAGGTCAGAAAGACAATTTTGCAGTGAGAATGAGACGTGTTTGGTATATTTATAGTGGCTAATGACTGTATGCAGCATGTTTTGTGTGTGATCAGGAACACTGGAAAGTGCACCATATGTGGCACCTCAGCAGCAAAGAAGTGAGATTTGGAGAGTGATAGGCCATTCAGATGGGTCATTCAGTTTGGGCTAATAGTTGACCTGAAGTAGTTTTTGTTAGTTTAAATTTTGACCTAGTTTAGTGTTTAGTTTTTAAGAATTATTCCAAGGAGACCTTGAGGTGGCAGTTGTTTTCACATTGTTCACTTCTAGTTGAGTTTGCTATTACCAAAAGGAAGGCATGGGACAGCTTTGGTTGTGCTTGATTGAAAGTAACATCTGCAATAATCAGCTAGTTTGACCATGTCTGAGTGTAAGGGAGCTGGTGGTCACAGAACAGCCAAGTCTGGGTACAGAGCCAAGGGTTGGCTCAATAGCCAACCGTTATGATTGAGCTGGAGCAAAACACTGGGAAAATCCATTAGTATCACACAGTAGCAGAACTCAGGCACCTGTAGATGCCATTCTTGTTCAAATCCAGCCTGCTCAATCTCCAATTTCTGGTGAGAGAACTTGCAAAATGGGAGACATCTGTGATTTGAAGGTTACCTCCCCATGTGACATCAGGTGTATATACAGATGACAGTGAAATTTGTACATACTGATGTATGTAAATGATACAATTTGTCTTGGAGCAAGATGAAAGGGCAAATCTTTCAATCTGAACTGATTCTTTATGAGAATCTCCTATGCAATTAGGTTGATATTACATTGATAAATACAGACAGTGATTATGCTGCATTTGTTTACAATTCTGGCTACTGAGCCTAAAAATTCAAGCATTAATCAGGGACTTAGAAGTCACACTTTGACACTGTGCAGAATTTGAGAATGACTCTATCAGCTGGACTTGGTGCATTTGACTGCTGAGCAGTCAGCAGTTCCCTAGTTCCCTGCCAGGCACTGACTGTGACATGAATACTGATCTACTGTACTGCTCCTTGGTGCTACTGTCAGAATATTGCTCATACTAGATTTAAATCTGCAAAGAGATAAAGTGTATTTGTTGCTTGCATCAACTGATGTCCAGGGGTTAGAAAGATAAATTGCTTGTTGATAGAATTGCCCTGCTAAGGTTTAGGGCTTGACGTGCTTCAATGATCTCAGACCTAGGGGGAGTTTAACAAAATTTGGGGAGAACGATGTACTACTACTACACTAGATGCAAAGAATGCAAAATTTATGGACCACAAGGACCTTTGGCAGAACTCCCAAAATCTCCAGCATGTGGCTTTGGGCTGCTGCCAATGGACTGAAGAGACAGCATTTTGCTTTAGGTTTGGGGATGTTCCATGGTCTCCTCTCCTCCAATATAGGCTAATGCGATTAAAAAAAATCTTTGTGATGTATCTGTCAAACTATATCTGGCTGCCACTTTATTGTGAATATTCATAGTGCTGTTTGTAGTATGAGGTAGGTAAATGCTAACTGTAAACCCATCCAAAGCCTTTCATTATTCTGACAGCCTTAATTACCTTCCTGACTTTTTTCTCTAGCAGGGGTTATAACTCAGGAAGACAGTTACATGCTACCCTTCCCTGTAAGTTCAGGGTCAAGGTTAAAATCCTAGTTGTTGGTCCAGACTTATAAACAGACTGTGCTGTGTGTATTGGTGATTGATTATTGTGGCAATGTTCAAGGCTTTAAATAAGAAAGGTCAGGTACCCTAGAGACTTCTGCTGAATACCTGATCATCTTTTATAGAATAATTTGTATGCTAGAAACATGGTGGCTGGTAAACACAGCTGTTCTGGTAAAAACTACTTCATTCACTTTGTGGGTTATCTTGCATCTGCAGGTGGAAAAAACAGTCAGACTCTCAGACACAATTCAACTAATTAAGCCACTGACACTAGCTGAGACACTATTGAAAGAAAAAGAATATATTCAAAATAAGAAAGTGATACAGATTGAGTGTGCTCTATTCTACTAGCAGGAAATGTGCAGTGCAAAAACAACACATAGTGGTCACTGTTTGCCACATGGGACAATTGGGAAACAATAGAGAAAAAAATTCTTCACAGTGAGAGTGGTTAAACCCTTGAAGAGCTGCCCAAAGAGTTTGTGGATTCACTGTTGGTGTACATTTTTGACAGAATAAAAGAGCAACATCATATTACTTTGGAATTTAGTCCTGCTTTGATCAGATGTTTGGATGAGATGACCTTGAGGGCCCTTTCCAATTTTTGAGGATTATAGGAAATAGTATATTCAGGTTCACTTTCCCCAGTGTGAAGTGCACTTGCCTGAAATAGAAAGGGCGGTTCATGAGGTGTTAAACACATGTTGTTTATCCTTTAAAATGGTATGTACCACTCATGCACTTTGTCCACAGTCAAAAGAACAGGTACTTGAACCTCTGGCTTCATTTAACAAATGTATGAATACCTCAGGAGGGGATGCAGTAACTCCTTCTGTCTTCTGGAATGTGTACATGCTTTAGGCATCATCTTTCATGGAAACTGAGGGATAAATTTAACCAGGCAGCGAATGCCACAGTTCTAGTCAGTTCTGTTGAGGCAGACATTCATGGGATTCCTTTCTTAGAAGAAGAAGGTACATACTGGAACTGAAATGTTTTTTAGGGGTAGAAACAGCTTCCAGTCTGAGAGGAACTAGTAGAGTTTTGTAAAGAGGCTACCCTTGGACCTAGCAGGCAAGTAATTCCATAGAGTACTTGGGGATCTTAAAGATATCTCTAGGATAGTTTTAATGAGTGAATGCTGTGAGTACTGTATGTCATGTAGAGTACTGTAAGTCAAAGTAGAGCTAAGTGGTGGAGGAGGTTTGTTAATTAATTAAAAGAACTGTAGCTCCTGTGGAGACACCAGTTCTTACTTTTATATTGCTCTGTTTGTTGTTCCCCAAGAGAACCAGTTGGGAAGTGACAGTGAGTGGATACGTATATACCACCCACAGCACATCTTCCATCCAAAGCTGTCAGTGGTTTTATATGCATATTGCTTCAGAGCAAAACCAAACCCTTGCTTACAAGTGATGAGAGATTGCTAAAAGCTGCATGAAATCCTGCCGTAGAGCAGTTCTAGCTGGCTTGTACTGGAACAGAACAAAAAGATGATGCTTGAGAAAACTGAATGTGAGGCTGTCTTCTGACTGGTTCTTCATTTTGTGGTCTGACTCATTTATGCCCTTCTCATCAGACTGTTTATTGTGGTACAAGTCTCCCTATAAATGACTCCCATTGTCTTATTAAAAAAAAATGGAAGGAGAAAGGGCAAAAGAGTATCCTGCAGAAGAATCTATACATTTAATTTGTCAGGAACATCCCCACAGAAAGGGAAGTTAGTTATTTCAAAATTGTCTAGATTTTATCAGGAACAATGGTTTTGCCTTTTAAATCAAAACTCACCATGAAAGTAATTTTGTTAAAATGTGACCATGAAAAATTTGGTTATGATTGCCGGATAATAGTCCTGTCACAGCTCCTTATTCGTCTCAATCTGTTACTTCAGAGGTTTGTTCATAGTCAAAGGTCAATGCATTCAGCCCATAGTCACTGATTTATTGTGTCATACACTGTCACAAGTGATTTTCAATACTTTTTCTCAAACACATTTTATCATCATGTTTTAGCTCTGTGGAAGGAAATACTATGCAGCTCAAACATGGTAGCTTTTTAAAAGTGATCCATTACAAGTCCTCTTGCCCACTACTGTCTGAAGTGTTTTTTTCTAGTTTCTACTTTATGATGGGAAAATATGTAGAAATATTTTGCTCCAGTTCAATATATGCAGTGGAATTTCAGTATATGAAATACCTAAACTCAAAATCACAATGCAGCTAGACAAATCACAAATCAACTAAAATAGAGGTATAAATTGTACATTTATGAAGAAAAAAAGAAAAAACCTGCATTTAAGGATTATCAGCTCTTAAATTTCTCCCCTTCGTAAAGGGAAGTATGTGAGTGTGTGTGAGAGGAGGGGTGTGGGTGTACATAAAAATCCATTGGAAAGGAGGGGGGAAAATGGAGAGTAGAAAGAAAAGGAAAAACAAAAGAGTATGGGTCACTTACAACTTGAAATATTCTATGATTAAAAAAAATCTGTTTAGTAATAACTTGTATGTTTTTTTGTAGAATGTAGGATCCCCATCAGAAATCTCCTTCTGCCAGAAGACACACATGTGCAAGTGAAATCATGATGGCTCAGGTTGTGACCAGATGGTTGGTTTCACTGTGCAGTGCCAGAGGTGAGTGGTAACCACTTCTAGTTCTGGGATTAGTAGAATAATCAAAGTGCCAATTGCTCAGCCACAAGGTGAACCCATTTTTCTCTGTAGAATAATGTAATGAAGGTATCAGCAGCTAACACAGAACACGGTATCTACTTACAAACAAGTCACTGAAATCTGTATTTCGTATGCCTTCTTAACTAAGAGGTTTTGCAATCAGTTATTGTTAGTACAGTTATTGTCTTGGGACGTTGACAGCTAATGCTTTTATGAAGAGGCAATAACTACTTTCCATCACTGAAGCTTTAGTCAGTTTATAGAAATTTTCTCAAAGTCTCTCACTTTGAGGTCATTGTAGAAAACAAGGAACAAGTTCTACTTGTTTCATGTCTTGTTGATTCCACTCAGATTTTTCAGTCGCTCATCAGAGGTGAAAATAATGTAGTCCTTTGTTTTCTAACTGCTAGAGAGTCCTGAGGTAAGAAAAGTATTAAAAAATAGTTTTTCTCCCACTGGGGAAAAGATTAGCACATAGTTGCATAACTCCATTTTATCCTCTTAAAGACTGATGCTAAGAGTCTCCCTGAAATAGCCATTAAACTAAAAACTGAGGTTTGGAAGGGTGATACTCATGCCTTGGCTGTGCCTGATGAGGTTCTCCCACTTCCCAGATTAGTGTTCTAATCACCAGGTTGTTTACTGGGACATGAGTGCTTATGATGAGTTCAGAAAAAAGTCTTGGGTTTTATTTCCTGTTAGACCAATAGGTTTTGAAATCTTGTTATTTTTTCCTAGGTGAGAGTTTTCTTTTATCAACAGTTACCTTACACATCATCTAATGCAAGGTGAGTCATTTGGTAATTTAGCTTCCTTAGGGTATATGGCTTATGGTGTGCCCTGTCTGTTTCCCTTGATTCATCTGGAATACTATGCCCAAAAGAGGAGGGAGGAAGATCAGAGATAAACATTAACTTTTTTCTCTTTTTTTTAAGTTGTCTCTGACTACTAAAGTGCTTTTTGCATAGCCTAAAAACACTGTCCGCTAGAAAAAGAACTGTTTGGAGAAAGCCAACCCCATTCATCTCCTTACATGGCTTTTTCCTCTTCTGAGGCCTGAGAAAAAGCTTTGAACCTGGAAGGTGAAGCCTAGTAGTTTCTAAGCAGCAAGGGTTCAGATATATTTAGACCAGACCTGTCTTCTCTCTCTGCTTCATTTGCTGCTTGTTCCATTTGCTTGTGGGTATTTTTATCAGTTGTATCTGCCTTGTTAGCCATGTAACAGACACCACACAGAGGATGATAATGGGCTGAGGCAGGGAATACTACTGTACCTTTCAATTCACAAATTTAAGAAAAATAGCTTGAATTTTTACGAACATTCAAATTTTTTAAGTAATTTACTCTCTGTCCTTTGCATATGCAGGTTCTCCCTTCCACTGGGTTGAGAGGAGAGTAGAATTTTTTAAGATAGTAAGTTATTATTCTTCTTCATTCCTTTCAGTTCTCCACATAAGGCTATTTGGCTTTCCAGTGCTTCTGCTTTTTTTCTTCTCCCTACAGAAGAACATAATTTAGCATTATCAATGAACATCAGACTAGACCTCATGGGCATGCAATTTCCTGGGCTCAGGAAGGAGTCCAAAGGTTAGTCTCATAAATCCTATGTATGCTGTGTAGCTCTTCCAGCTCTTAGCCATGTTTGGCAACAGGGTCATTTGTTCTAGCACTCACATAGTGGAACATGTTTCTTTTATGACCTCTGAGCAAGCTGCTCAGGGTAAATCACTGTACATACAGTCATGACTTGACCAATGCCTGTGCACATCTCCGATGCTTTCCTGTTATTTTGTCTGTAAAATAGTGCAGAATTCTCCTTATGAGGTGGTGTTCCTGGATGACAGAGCCTCCTGCTACACATAAAAATACGGACTGATTTTTCTGAGAGTCACCATGTGTACAGATTCCAGAGTCAAGGAGATTCTAGATGGAATGTTTCTTAGTATAAGAAATACAGTTCTTCTGGAAGTAAATGAGTGTTTGTGGACAGTTCCTCCTTGCTGTGGTCTCCAGTTCTCCAGTGCAAGGTTCCCTGTGGAGAAAATCGGGAATGCTTTTATTTGTGAGATTTTTCTTCATGTATTTTAGGTTTTCATTGAAGAGCTGTAAAGGCTGAAAGCATATTTAAGGCTGTTTTCAATATTTTCATACCTCTGAAAGTGATAGTATGTGGTTATGTGCCTCCAAACAGACTTTTCATCTAAAAAACCAGACAAAAACCACAAAAAACTCTGCCTTCTCAAAAGCCATTAATTGTCTAAAAATGTTTCACTCAAACAAGAGATACTTTGATGAGCTTAGATGTCATGATATTGTTTGCTTGGCTGGCAATTCTGCAGCTCTGACTTCCTGCAGGTGCCATAGAAACAGCAAGCACAGCTACCTATTTCCACTTTCAGGGAAGAGCCACAGACCAAGCCACTGTGTTCTGTGGTTGTTCTCAGGCAACTAGAGGCCTGAGCTTTATCCCTCCTTGGTCCTGTGTTTTATTCTCCTCATATTTTAGTTTGTTTCACTCTGTTAGGTTTTTTGAATTCTGCTTTTCTTTCTTTCCTCGTGTCTCTCTTTAGAAGAATGCCAACTTTATTTTGAGCTCTCATTGCTGACAAAGTTTGCGAAATGAGTTCTTTATCTCTTATAATAGAAATTATCGGATTATTTTGATGAAGTAGGTTGAAAGGAAAGGTATTAATTATCAGGTCTCAAGCTTTAGTCCAATTAGTAGGCTCTCAAACATACTTAGCACTGGTGTGGACTTAATGCCTCTGTGACTGTTTGGACTGCTGTTGCAACCTGAATCCATTCTGGGAGCAGACTGTATCAGAGAAGGAAG
The DNA here is from genome assembly GCF_001715985.3 of Manacus vitellinus. Classification (NCBI taxonomy): domain Eukaryota; kingdom Metazoa; phylum Chordata; class Aves; order Passeriformes; family Pipridae; genus Manacus; species Manacus vitellinus. Next base: position 5,401,591 of record NW_021940750.1, read on the forward strand.
AGCCTAGTGTATTACTGCAATAGAGAGGAGATTATATATTAGGAAGATTTAAAGATTATATTTGCTTCAGGGCAGAAGGACTCACTCATTACTTCTGGTAGGTCTTAAGCCCTCCTTGTGAAATAAGGAAGAAATGGCAAACCCAGCACAAACTCTTGTTCCAGAAGCAGGTTATATTTAAAAATAAAATATCTGTATGTCTGGAGCTGGGCTCTAAGAATATGGAGATGTAAATGCTGCCATGGCAAGGATTCCTGCTGGGACATACTCCCTTTGTCATCAACATTGTGACTGTCCATTTGCATATGTGGATTAAGTCTGAGAGAGAGGGTATGTCCTTGCCAGCTATGGATTTACTTTATGGATTTACTACCATACCACAAAAAAACATGATCAATCCCTGAACATTGAATTCCTGAAGTCTGGATTCATAGAGGTTTTCTGACAGTATTCTACTATTTTTTTCTCATGAGTGGGTCTTCTACCCCTTTCAGAGGAAAGGAAGGATCTCTTTTGCAGTATTTGTCTGCTCTAAAGAGTTCTTGTTTCAGCTCACCAGGTGGAGTTCTGAACACTGTCTCCATGATTTTGACCACAAGATTACTACGAGACAAAATGGTACATATCCTGAAGGGCTTCCAATTGCTATCAGTGGAATTTTACAAGTGATCAACCAAAGTGATCAGCATCTTATAGGAATGAATGCTGAGTGAGTATAGAGATTCATTTTTCCTCTTTCTATATTCTAGAATCATGATTTACTGGATAGATATGAAGTCAGTAATGGATCAGTGGGGCTTTATGGGTTGGGACTAGAGCATTTCTCTGTGCAGATTGGGTGTAATAGTTTTTTGCTACTCAAATTCCATCCTGGTTGTAATCTGAAGGCTGCTCTGGAGTTTCACTTGTACATTGCCTTTGGTTGACCTTTTGTGCAAGAACTCACTTCATCCAAACCCAGCAGAGATATTGAATACTTTCTTTGCTGTGATAGAAGGTGGCTGTAAAAGAGATAAGGGGACAGGCAGGTATGTGCTGCTGAAAAAAATATTTGTTCCCTAGATAGTCATCAAGATGTACTTTTAGCTCCAGCAGACTTGATGTCTGGTTGATGCTTCATATTTCATTGTATCCATTGGTGCTTGCTGGAATGAAAGGGAAAAAAATGAACTCCATTCTCTCACTTGGCTATAGAGTATTAAAGATAAGCTTTGATGTGAGATTATGTTGTGGAATACATTTGGTGCTGGTAGCTCAGTGTGCAGTGGCAGTGGAGCTGCAGATTGAGCTCTGGGGCGTGGGAGCCCAAGGCAAGAGGCTGTGACTTGGCACCAACCACCCTTTGCACAAGAAAGGGCACAGGAACCTGTGGCCCAGACAGGTGATTAGACACTCAGAGACAGCAGGAACTGAGGGCTCATCAGGAAGAGATGAGACTTTCACGGGCTTGGCCTGTGGGGGTGTAAAAGCCCAGGATTACCTCTGTTGGGGGTCCCTGCTTGGAAGCACCAGCTCGAGCTATTTCTCTGTTACTGCACCGTGACTAAATTGTTCTAAGGAACCAGACGTATGAGTCTGCGCTAAGGGAATCCTGGGGTCGAGCCAGTAAGGAAACCTGGTCTGACTCTCAGAGTGAAGAGTCAAGCAAGGCTTAACATGAACCTGTCAGCTCACTGGAGCCATCCACTTTGAAGGAGCTTCGGTCTCAGCAGTTAAAATCTCTGGTGGTGCAAGTGTGACTGCCAGAATGGCTCCTGAATGGTCAGACAGGAAAATTTCCTTAACAGATGGTTTAATTCTTCTACTGCACAATACACATAGTGTAAGGAGATTACACATTGTAAAGGAGATGTAGCAGATAGTCCGGAAAACTGGAATTCACTTCCAGTTCTATAGAGGGGATTGGAAAGTGGCTGTCCAGAGTAAAAGGTATTTACAGTTCCAGAAACAATAGTATAGGTGTCCTTTCTCAGCCCTTTCAGAAGGCTCAGCTACCCCAGCTGCATCTCACACTGTAGGTCTAGATTTTTGCAACTGGTCCTTACACTTACATTCTCCTGGGTCTCAGGCACGTCAGCTGTGCAAGCTGCAGCATCTTTCCTGCAGCGTGCTGTGCTATGTCAGATGGGTCACTGCTAACTTGCAGCACAATGTCAAGGACTCTCCTCCTCATGTGACTATGCCAAATATCTCCCCTGACAGCAATTGCTTTGCTGTCAGAAATACTGGAAAGAAAGGATCTTGAGATGCCTTCCTTGTCCTCTTAAGCAAAGGTCTATGCCTGTCATTACAGACTTGCTGAGGCACTGTGGACTTTACTCTCTACGTTTTTTTTCTTGACTTAGCTTTGCAAATGGATTAGATGTAAATCTGCCCAGAGCTTCACATTGTCATAGCAGTAATAGTTATTATTATGGTTCTTGAAATACACTGCTAAGTCTCACAGAGATGATTCAGCTGGCTGTGTATTTGCCTGAATACTTTATAATTATAAGAAAGTATAAAGTCGAAAGATTTGAAGTTACAATTATACAATCAATGCAATGCAATTGGCCTACTCAAAAACAGGGAACTGGCAAATGTAATCTTCAATGGTTAGCTGGGAATGCTTATTCTGCTGTGCCATACCCTGAAGAAAATACAGTGTGTCCTGGAAACTAATCAGAGTATAAATGCAGGATGCTTTGGCAAACAAGGATTAGAGAGAAAATATGATTTGGTTGTATAATAGTGGTTGAGGCTCTGATAGTGAAGAAAGACTGATGATTTGTCTCCAGGTAGAAGTGTTGAGGAAACCTTTTAGCTATGAATGCCTCTCATGGGCTCTGCCAAACAATGCCTCAAGCTCAGAGCTCAGAACTCTGCTTGTTCCTGTCATGTCTCTGCTTCTGCCTTGCACATGCATTTCAATTTGTCATTATTTCAAGGTTTGATTCTATGTGTTCACTTCTAAAGTGTCTTGGGAGTGAACACTGATGGAAGCACATATAGTTGAAGTATAATGAAAGAACAGGAGGTTACTGGCAGAGGGGTTCCCAGCTTTTTTTTTTCAATGTGATTGCATCCATACTAAGCCTTTTTGGGATATTCCAAAGTAGTATGTAAGCAGTCACTGTGCAGCTGAAGTCTGTACTGTTTCAAGGGAACAGCATAACCACTTTGACATACAGCTATTTTATTTAATTTAACCAGATGGAACAACCTCGTTTAGATTCAGAATACAGCCAATCGTAACACAGGTTTTTTTCAAGCAAGAAAAATTCTACCATAAATATACAAGCTTTATATTTGGGAAGATGGAGAGGAAAATTTTATCATCAATGTGCAAATTTATGTAATTATTTATAATCATCAACCTTCCCAGCTGTAAAGAATATATCTTTTTCTTTCAGTGTATACTGTAGTTTTCAAATGCTAGCTGTGTGTTTTGCTTTCTAGAATGGATGATTCTCTTGGCAGCAGGGGGACATTCTGTAACCTTTGTTACAAAACCACAGTTCTTTAAATTGTGGGTTTCACCCCCTCTGCAGGGCTGCCTGCAGTCCCTACTCAGGCCTGTCCATAGAGAGCACTTCCATTAGCAGTGACAATGACATTGAAGGGTGCAGCCCATGAGTCTGAATATAAAAGAGGTCTCAGCTGCTCAAAGCATCATCATTGCACATGTACACTACCCTTCCAGTCTAGGGGGAAAACTTCTGCCACTGTAGCTTAGTAAAATTTAAGGTCACAAGATGGCAGCATAATCTCACTAGTGAGGCTGACAGAATTTGAAGGATCAGGTCATTAATCTTCCTCAACTCAAACTCCTGTTTTGAGCAGTCAGAAAGTCTTTTGTGTAACTGGCTGGTGCTTCCTGGGCTCTCTAAACTATGTATATACATGAAAGTGGGTGAAAAGCCTGTTACATCAGGCTTTCAAACTAACCTATTTAATTTATACTCCAATGCACTGTGATAGTATTGACATAAATGGCTCACCAGGAGTTCAATACTGAACAAAAAAATTACACCAGCATGTTATCTAACTAATCAGTAAAAAAGGCAACACTGATGGAACATTGACTTTGCAAAGCCTGTGCAACTGGAAGTCATATTTGTTATATCTTTCCTTCCTTTCTGGTCTTGAGAGCAAGATATTCTGAACCCAGCCTCAAAATACAGATTTCTTACTGAACATTAATTTTTTTTTTGTAGTACTACTGAGTGAATATATTCTCTGCAAAGAGCTGATTCATGTATTATTCTCTTTCTGTTTGATGGATATTTAAGTAATCGGTATTCAGTTTTCATCTGCCTATTTGTCTGCCTGTCTCTGTCTCTCTTTCAAAGAGATCTGCCCATTCTTACCATTCGTTCTGTTTGAATGTGCAGTACTTCATTTGGAAAAAAAACCTGTGCTAGGGAGAGATGATTCATCACATCAGTCACCATATTATATAATGCAGAGTGATAACAACTACTGTGAACATTTCTAGCAGCAACATTCCCACTCATGACTTTAAATACTTACCTCAGAAATGCCTGTAAAAATAAATGGAGATATTTGCATATACTTGGAAGAAAAACAAGTAATGAGAGCAAGTCAAAAATCTCTCGATTTTCAAAATTAATTGTAATTTTGTGTGATATTACTGCAGAATTAAACCATGGATTTTTAAGTTCGCCTTCCAGGTACACTTTTTTGAGAAGAAGGTAGAATCATAGATTTACCAGTTGCTTGCATCCACCAAGTGATTAGGATGTTTTGGCACAAATGCAGACTGTGCTTATGGATGTTTACTTGCTAAACTTACAGGTGCATTTCCAATGGACACTTTTGCAAACATTAGACTTTTGAACATAAGCTGAAATCCCAAGTGGTCGCTGGCTTTGGTTTTGTGTACTTGTTCAAATGACCATTATTCTCATGGAGTTTACTCTCACTGGTCAATATAGTTGTATCTGAGCATGCCTAAGAGAAATTTAATAAAGCAAAAGAAAAATTGGAAAATTGTACTCTGCCCTTTCTACTAGCAGGTCATTTCTGGCCTAAGCAATTGGCCACATGGTGTCACTGTGTTTCAAGGCAGCAAAACTTCTAGCAATAAAGCCTTTAGCAATTCCAAGTTTTCAAAGTATCCCAACCATGTGATGTTATCTAAGAAGGCACTTAAGCAAAAATGGCAAGGTCACGAAAGCTTCACAGTAGGAGTGTTTCAGGAAGATATTTTATAGAAAACATCTGATTCTCAACTTCTCGTACCTTCCTGGAATACATCAGAAATATTTTTAGCCCAGAAGCACTTGTTCACCAGATGTCTGCATAAGTGAGAATGCTTATATGGAAAGCTTTATCTTAAATTGTTGCAAGTTAGAATTTTAAAAATTCAGTGATGTGTCCTACACTTTAGTCACAGTCCTTCTTTTCTTCTTCTGTCTTTGTATATCTGAATGTGCAACAGCTTTTGACTTTGCTAAACAGGTAACTTGGTGCTGTGGTGCTCAGAGTAATATAAACTGCATCTCCTGGGACCCACAAAATACTGTTTAATCCCTGCTGGCTCTGAAGAATGCTTTGCAGAACACACCTGCTCAAGAGAGCTGTGCCAAAAGCTGATGTATTATGTGTTTAAAGAATCTCATGATGTACAGCTATAGCAACAGTGAGAGAAACCTTTGTGTACAGATACAGTATGAGCCCTTAGCCAAGAAGATGATATCTGGCTCAGGGCATGTCAAAAGATTGCAAAATCTCATGCAATAGTAAGTGTTGGTGTACACTGTTTCTTCTGGGAAATGGTAAGTGAGCCTAGAGTAGCAGGCCTTACTCTTTCATCCTGATAGTCTGCATAGGTTGGGTTAAGATTTTATAGAGAGGATAGATGTCTGGCAATGACTTACCACTCACATAGAGAGCAAGGTGCTTTGTTTTGATTGCTAAGAAATTAGATTGTTGCAATGCTTTTCCTAAGTCAACTGCTTCTGCTTTGTATGAAGCTTAGTCTCTGCATAGCTGTTAACAGTGACAGTGCTGTTTTAAGATGCATGTTTCTTATGCAATTAGTTTGCAACCAATTTTGTTTGGACCAGGAGTTCACTTGTAATATATCTGTTTTGATGGCCGTATCGTCAGTTTAAGTACACAGTCACGTCATATTTAGAGGTATTATGTGTACAAAGCATGGCACTCTGAAAATTTGAGTGCCTTAACATGAATTTCAGTGCAATGGTATGAATTGAGGAAATAGCTGTGCTAGTCTGGCCTTGAATGTGACCTGAGACTAAGTGCTAAATAAAACCTGCCCTGTCAGATCTCACAGGCCAGAGCAGAGCTGAGATGCCCTGGAGTGTGTGACTTCCTTGCAGAGACAGCAACTGCACACAGGGTGGGTTCGGAAGACCATTTCTGAGTTGCAGGTTATTTTGTGTTTCCTTTTGTATGTGCCATAATGTTTATTTGGGAACACTTACTTGAATATGATTTTGGCCTATGATTCCTTCCCATTCCCCCTCACCATTGCTTCTGTAGTTATCTTACCTGGAAGAATTCTCCATTGGCCTCTCTGCTGGTGGCAGCCCTTAGTATGGGAGCTTCTGCAGAGGGTAAAACATGATATGGTTCATCCTGGGGGAAGAAGAGCCTGAATCAGAAAGTAGCATTGAACAGTAATGCAGAAAAGCAGATGGGGCCTCCTGTAGGAGAGGGTGGTATGGGCAAACTTGAGATAAGTTGCGCCTATTGCCAAAACAATTTGTCCTGGTTCCACAAATCTTGGAAACTGCTGACCTCATTATCTAGAAACAAAGTGTCTCCTGGTAGTGTGCAAGGGAGTTCTAACATAACTATAATTATCCTAATGGCACTTCTGCCATGAGGGTATATAAAATATAAACAGGAAAGGCTGAAACCCACTGACACAGATGAAATGCAAATGAAGGGCTGGTGCCTCTACTATAGAAATTTAAAGAAGAAATGGAAACTGGCTGAGGAAATCATTCAGGGTTGTCTCCAGGAACTGCCTTCAAAGTCTTTGCTCAGGGAAGAAAGCTGTGAAGCAGGGGAAGGATGTATGTTTCCTCCCCTTGTGATTTTATGAAGCTCAAGCCCTCAAACAAAAGCTCCTTCTGACGAAACTTTTATATGTTGTCTTGTGCAATGTATTCTCTGGGAAGCTCTGTTACTCCATATTTTTTGGAAGAGGTACACTATGTATCAGTGCCAAGGGCATTTTTGTGTGTCTCTAATAGTATTAGACTGAAGAGTGAGTCTTGTCGAAATAATGGGAACAACTTGTCTCTTCATCTGAACCTTTTTTGAAAAGCACATGGACCATCACTGCCAGTGGATATAAGTCAACTACGGATTCCTAATATATGTGTGATATATAAAGAAAAGCTTGAAGAATGAACGAAAAAGAGATTTCTAAAGTGAAGGCAATCTATGATTATTTAGTTGGACCTACACAATGCATGCATTTTTCTCAGTAATTCTTGAATCAAGTTCCTATTATTTGATTGAGCTACACATAAAAGAGAATCATCCAGTTTTGATTTAAATTTAGCTATCATGTGGGAGGGAAATGTGGTGTGGAGGCTGAGAAAAGTCAGGGGTCACAATGTGAAAGGAAGGTGTAGGAGGGAAAATACATAGTTTAGCTGTAACACAGGTTTCAAGATCAGAAATAGAATTTATTGACATTTATGATACTGTGGCACTGCGAAAAGTCAAGAGAGAAGCAATTTGCTAAAAGTGATAAGAGTTCCCAGATAAACTATAGACCTTGCTCAGAAAAAACCCTGCAATCTAAATAGATTACATGAACCCCAATGCAAAGGAGAAAATAGAAGTAAAAGAACAGGACAATAATTAAACCTATGAAAAAAAAATGTGATATGTTTGGTTTTCACGGGGAGCAGAGAGGGGAGACTAGGCTGATGTTTCGTGCATATTCCTTTGACTGTTTTTTGGTTGTGCTCCAATTCATCAAACACTTGTGCACCTGGAGTGGCACTTTACCTGTGAATTATCCTATTAATAACAGTTGGAGTATTCCTGAGAGGAATGTATGATAGTTTCCAAGAGGATCAAAACTTTTGGCTTTTTAAATGCAATAACTACTAAATGGATAGCAGAAAAACTGGTATTGTCTAACCACAAAATCTACTATGAATTAGCAGTAGCTGCAGATTAGGAAGATGTCTCTGAATCTTTCAGCACATCTTTTCCCAATAGCAAAGCCACAGCTTTGAACTTTCAGCATTTTACTGTAGGACTTTTTTTTGGCTGGATGAACTTTGACTAGCTCCCCTCAGTAATCTGAAGTGGTGAGGCACAGGGGGCAGATCGTAAGGGATGAGGATTTTACTTGAGCTCAGTACTACACAGCTAGCAGCAAAAACCCCAGGATGTGCTCCTGTTAGTATGTTTTTCATTAAACACTGTCCTGACACAGACAGACCACATAATGGTGATGACTAGATATGTCAGAAGGGAGGAAATGGAGCTTGACTGATCACAACCAGAACTAGAATTAAGATATCAAATAGTTGTTCTTGTGTCTAGAAGCTGAAATGGATTGGTATGGGTTCATCTGTACAATTTTCTTTCAAATGTTGGGAATGAAAGGAGTTGTTAATACACAGCTGTTAAGATCTGTTCCCATTTAGGAAAGCATCAAATTGCTTTACGGTATCTTTGTTTCTTGGTTTTTCAATGGAGAGCATAATATCTTACGTTGAAGTTTATTAATATAGACTTCCTAGTACATGAGTATATTGAATGAAAATTAGGCACTACTTCTTACAGACTGTCCTGATGCTGAGTGAAACCATTTATTAACTTTCTGACTCCCAGGTTATTCCCCCCAGAGCTGAAGGATGTTTTGCTTGGGACAAGTGAACAGCATTTAACTGCATCTGTAATAATGTAGAACAACCATTCATTTTGTTTGATTCAGAGCCACATAAGGCTAGACAATGTCCTGTGTGGAACAAGAAGCATCTTGGAGTATGAATTCAGGGGGTGGGACACATTTGTGACTTATGCTATGGCTGCTGGACCTTTTGGTGCTCTCTGGACCACGTGTAAAATGATGCCTCCCACAATACAGACACTTAGTAGGGAATACACTAAATTTCTCTGAACATTGTCAGCGTCAGTATGCAATGTTTGCATTTGTAAATGGAAGGTGTATTCTACAACAATAGAAAAATTCCATTTTTTTCTTTGTAATTTTAGTTTGTCTTTCCTCTGAGTTGCACCAGTTTCTGTGATCTCAGGTGAACTGGATGTTGCTACTTTCATTTCACACTACAAATTGCTTGCTAACTTACCTAAGATGTGCAGAAGATTTATGACATAGCCAAGGAGTATTCAAATGGAGCAGGGGGTACCTTACCATTTTAATTCTAATTTCCTCCCTCCTTTTTCTGTTGTAAGCAAGTTATTGCACAAGGCGTTCCATGCTCCACATATCTGTCCATGTTGTCAGCTGTTTGTGTATCAAGTCTGAGGAGGAGGAAGAAATATGAGGTGTGTTAGCAATAGTCAGGTACTTCCCATTCACAGCAGAGCTGACCATAAGTTTTCTGATGCAACACTTCTCCATTCAGAAATGTTGATTGGATTCTGTATTGCTGGGTTGGCTGGTTCTCCAGCTTCTTGGAAACCTGCTTGGAAAGTAATGCTTTCGTAAACCTTGTGGACCCACCTGGCCTGTTTCTCTGGCTACCCACCATTCTGTGATGACATGACACTGCTGGCTTCTCCCAGTTAACAGGGGCTACCCCTTAGGCTGGTCAGCAGTTGCATGAGTTGCCCATTAGATGTCCTTCAGCTATTGGTCAATTCCTTTGATTCCAACTTCCTAGATATCTTAGCTTTGAAGCTTCCAGCGTGCCCAGGGAACTGTCAAGCCACCCATGTCATAGCAAAACAGCTGTGTAGGCAGGTAGGCTGAGGCATCAGCCCAGAAACGTTTCAAAATCTTTCTTATATATGTGAGCGAAATCTTTTTAGGGAAGTGCGCCAACATGATTTCCTCTGTGGGATGAACATTCCAGTTCCCAGCACTGGTGCAGGCGAGTCACAGGACATTTTACCTTTTTGTGGTTCACAGTTTGCTTGCTAGTACTTGGCTGACAAATGCATTCAGTATGTGTTTAAGTACACAGCAGGGAAGACCAGCAATTAGTGGATTTGAATCATACAAGGTGAGGGTCTGCGCCACTTTGCAATGTTTCTGTTGCATGGGGAGAGATTGCAGAGTACAAATTGCTTGTGTTGCAGAGAAGGCATCATTACTGGTTTGTGCTCTGCTGCATTGGCCAGCTGTGGGTGAGGTTTGCTTCCTGCATGAGGTTTGTTTCCTGGAGCCGTTTGTGAGAGAGGTCATCTGAAAACTAGTCTTCCATCAGATCTCTATCCCTGGAAGCTAGAGTCTCTGGGTGAGTGCATCTCCTCTAGACTGGACTCTCCCTGACTAGATCCAGGAGTTCTAATTTTGGACCTTTGGCACATGGATTTGGATCCTCTGGCAAAGGAGGCAGTGTAGGTAGCTTGTTTTAGTGTTCCATTCTGAACAGACTCAATGCCTTTCATGACCTACACAACAGTTTTCTCTCTTGTTGGCCATATCATGTCTTACCTACCACATAAACCATGAACGTGGGAGGCCTACGGTTAAAAACACTCTAGTTCATTGAGATGCCAAAGGCTATGAATTTCTATTGGCTTTGGTATTTCAAGAAGCACTTTGTACAAATCTTATGAGATTCAGAACTCCCAAGGTATTATATGAATTAAGAGGTTAAAAATGATCTGTGCCTGGGAAAAATAATTTTTCTACTAGAACAGAAGCATTTAAAATTGCAGTGTTATGCAAGTGTCATGTTTTATGTGCTGCTGAAGCAGAGGAATTAAAACTGACCTAATATGCATGTGTAGAGACATTCAGAGATAATATCAGGCTCCATGGATGACTCTGCCTTGGCACAGGTTAGAGCAGCTTTCCTGAGACCAACTGAGATGCTCAGTGTGTTTCAAGTGCCAGGCTCTCTGCTCACACTTTTCTGCTTTCTCCACTGGCTTAAGGGGAGCAGGTGACAGAAAGCTGCTTTCATACCACTGGAAGTAAGCTGAGTACCTTCTGCAAGACAAATTCCCAGTTGCACTATTAGGAACATTTCATGACTTCTTTTTGTCACAGGAATAGTACAAATTGACTAGAAGACGAGACACACACCTAAACAAGAAATTTTTCTCATTGAAAATATTTCCAATAGGGAGAAGTATCAATGCAGAAGGAGCTTTTGTATTTACTTAAATTCTCATAACTCTGTAGAACCCATGAAATTGTCTTCTGCTGTCAGAAGTTATAATCTACCAGGAGTGAGTCACAGGGTTCTTAATTGCTGTAAATAAGCTTGCAAGGCTCATAACTCATAATAACTCTAATGACTAAGTCAAACTCTGGTTATTCTATTTTAAATTGTTCACGTAGCTTGTTTGATGCCTAGAATTTTTGTATTTATAAGAAAAAATCAACATAAGTGAAAGAAGGGAAAAATTCAGTTTCCAAATTTGACAATCTTTCAGTAACCTTAGAAAAACCATACAAAGAGGTAGTGAAAAGCCCCATGACTTTCTGGTACTGAGGTCAGTGGTCGGTAATGATGCAGGAATGCACACTGAATTGTCTAATGTCTTTTCCACCTCTGATGCTCATTTCCATATGATTGCTGATGCTTTAAACAGCTTTTACAGACGATGCTGTTTGTCCATGGTCAAGTCCCCACTCCTGAACTCAAGCTGCGGTAATAGCTACATGCCACTACAGAAGGGCAGTCCTGGAAATTCCTCAGGAAAAGGAGAAGAGTAGTTTTCTTTTCTTTGGCCCCTCCAATGAGCTTAGCATTTGTCCAGAGGAGTTCCAGAGCCAACAGTGTAAAGTAGGAGCAGGAGTTTCTAAGCTTGGGACTTGGACAGGAGCAAAATCTCCTGTTTTAATGACAACTAGCTCTTAGATTTTTTGCTGCAACATGAAACTTCACCCTCAGGTATTTTTAAGACTTGAGCATTTTCAGACATTTATCAAGGATTCTGTGTCAGTATTTGCTTTTTCTTTGTGATCACTATGCCCACTACAAAGACATACTTTGCAGGTATTTCCATTGGATATATTCAGTTCATCATGAATTGGTTGTTTCTGTATTTCTTTGCCTTGTCTCTACTCTCAGATTAGTGGTTTTCTTATATTTACACTTACTCATTAACAGTACTAACCTACAGAATAACATAGCAAGGATACTACTGTTTTAGTCTTGTGTTAATTTTGGAGGGCTACTTAGACAGTAAGTTACTTGCAGGAATGGATGAATTGAACCCTTAATGAGTTGCATGTTATTTGAAATAAATAATTTTATATCTTTTATCCCTTTCTGAGCCAACATGCTCAGGCTATGCTCAGGTGAAGGTAGAACCTTGAATAAAATCACATACAGGGCTGAAACGGGTTTGACACAGAAATAGAAAGGAAATACTGCTATATGTGTCATACAGTCACTGTAACCTTTGTTTTTTAATTACTCTCGCCTGGTATAATTCAGTAGCAAACATTTCTTTAGCATGTCTTGTCCTAAAGAACTTGCAGTCACAGAGAGTGAAAAACAGTAGCAGAAAACAAGACTTAATCTCTTGATTCTAAAAGAGTGACTATTCAAAAAAATACAAGAGGTTGGTGGCAACTGAGAAAGAAACTCTTCTCTTGATAATTTGAAGATGAATACCATAACCATAAGTCAAGTCTTCCTACCAGCCAAGTGGTGAAGTGTAATACCTACCTAACTCTTCTGAGGTCTTTGCACAAGCAATTTTATATTGACATCAGTGTCAGACTATTTGAATAAGATCTGAAGATAAAGGTTTGAGAAACTGGCTTGAGTGGAATGACATTGAAATATCTTACTCAATTATTTTAATTAGCTCTGCAATCACTTGGTTTAAAATAAAAGAGCAATTTCTAAACATAAACACAGTAGGTTTCAATGTGTGGCTTTACAATGACGTGTCTTGGAAAGGTAACACAGCAGTCCTCAGATACCCCAGGTAACTAATAAGCAGCTTCCTCCTATCTTGAAGCTGCAAAGATCACTATCTTGCCATATTTACAGCCACACCTGCAAAGTATCTAAGGAAATTAGTAGCTCTCTTACTCTGGCCAGGAAAAAGAGCCAGTGATACTGGATTTACTGTATGATATCTTTGTTTAAGATTATAGTGGTTCAGAAGATAGGTAAGAGGATATAACACCTTTTACTTTTCTGAAACAGGTAGAGATCTTGATAGCCAGAAGGACGGTTCATTTACAGATGCTATCACCTGATTGCAGCTCAGATAGACCACTTGGTATTTTGTTCTAATTAACATCAGGTGCTGAAAATGGTGTTTGGAAAGTATTCAAAGATCTAAAATAATTTCAAATTATCTGTGTTGTTTGCTCAAAAAGAATGGAGCAGAGGGGAAACAATGGAAAATTAGAAGGCTTTTATTTCAGAGTTACAGGTTACATGCCCCTAAATCTGGCATTTCTGAATCTTTGCTTTATAGTTTCTAGTTTCACATGGTAACTTAGAATTGAAAAATTGAGATAGATTTTAATAAAGGTGGGTGGTTTTTGATATTTTAATTATTTTTACAGTGGTTAAATAACCCAAAGATGGAAAAAAATATTTTGGGGATCATCTAGGGAAAAAAATACCTTTTTATCCCCCCAGTTTTTGAGAACATTTTGAAAATTTTTGGTTTGAATTTGACTATAGGCATTTATTTTCTTAGGTGACTATAATTTTTCTAGCCTAGCCACTGAGCCGAACAAGGTACAAACTGATTTATAAGACAAAAAGAAAGTGATTGTTATCTCCCATTGTCACTGTCTGGCACAATAATACGTCTCCTCAAAGCTGCACAGTCTTCCACCGCCATCTCCTCTATGGTATGGCTGCATTTGGCCCTAGAAAGATCCATTGCTTATCTCTACTAAACAGCTTTTATGGGATGAATAAACAACTGTTCTCAAACAAAGTCATGGGAGATTCATGTTTCTAGGAGAGTGTTTCAGTAATTGCCATCCTTCCTTGTGAAGCTGTCAGGATTGAGGGTGGAAGGACTATGAATAGAGTGCCTCAGTTGGAACAGTTTTTGTACATCAAAACTGAGTTTGAAATTTTGCCGTGTTGTTGCCATTACTGGAATAAATAATGATCTCCATTAAATGAGACTTCAGTACGTTTTGTAGGTTCTGTCCCAGTTAGCTTTTAGGTTTATGCCAGCAGTAGGATGATCCAGTTCTCAGCTATTGAGAGTTGCTGTCATTCTGGTGCTTGGTTTTTGGTAGCTTAGTATCTTCTCGCAAGGGGCTGTTAGTGAGCAGCTCACTGGGTAAATTGCATGTAGCTGAACACTGTATTAATTGGCTTTTATTTCTTGCATGGTGGGCTTGCAACATGGGCTCGCATTCCTTCCATTCTCATTCTGTTTCACATAGTCTCTTGTGTGCATTACCCAAGTGCCAACAGGTCGCATATGCAACAATTTAACTTCAGTGTAATTTGATATGTATTTTTATCTGTTTTTTCCCCTTATAGCTTATTTCCAAGTACTTTCTTAATATTAATTCAGAGAATCAATAAGATTCAGGCACAGAAGTGGAGTAAGACCAGCCTAATTAACACATAAAATATTTATAGAATCCCTCTTCATTTTGTCTCCTGAACAGTCTTCTACAATCTGATGCTGCAGATACAGTGTAATATTTTCTAAATCTAACTCCACTAGTATAAGCCTGGCATGACTATGTCCTCCCTTTAAAAAGGGGAGGGGGAAGACTTGCTGTACCCCCTTGAAGATATTGCCTACTATTTGGCTAGTTCACTGATGTATTGTGCTGTACCCTCTTCAGGTTTAACCTTTAGTTTTGTCTTTCTTTCCTTATGCAGTTGATTTTCTTTGCCTTACTTTCCCCATGCTGTACATTTTTTGTGTCTGCAGTAAGTCTTGACATCACGTAGCCTCATATCCAGGAGGAAATGGACGTGGTACTTGTCAGCGTGCTTATTGACAAGAAACACAATGTTTTATGTATTTTTGCCCATACTGATTTACTGGAAACATTAACTTCTTGGAAGAGCTATTGGAAAAATTAGTTCTGTAGCTCTCCAAAATAACTTTTGCACCTTGATTTTAAGGCATGCTGGGACCATTTTTTTCTTTTTTCCTGTTCCATTAGGACATGGATCTCCCTGCTGCAGCTGTTCTGTTTTTAATGTGTTGCTCTGTTTCCAGGCAGATATACTGCTGTTTGAGTGGAGTTCATTTTTCTCTAGCTGTTTTTCCATTTGCCTTCTCTTTAGGAGGTAAATTTTTCAACCTACTATTTCGATCTCTCTGTTCACTACAGCAGCAGAACCTATGATCAAAGCTGCAACTGCAATATAAATAGAAAACCAGAACTCCACTCTGAATAAGAACTTTTTTCCTTTATTCTCTGCATTTTTTCTTATCTCTGGAAATGGAATGTTACTATCCCCTGTGTTCAAGGGAGCACGAAGATGAATGTGTGCACTGCAGTCTTAACTGGTCCTGTAAAAACGCACAAGTGAGGCAGCAGGAGTGCAAGACCTGCATAGTTCATTACTCTGAACCCCAGATTGCCTTCTGATGAGTTTGGCTCATTTGTCTGGAAGTAACTGCCCTTTGATTTGCTGCACATAAACAGCAGACCTTTATTTGAGATATCTTTCTTTTTAGTATTTCAAAGATGGCAACCTAACTACTCAGGTTCTCAGCCTGCTGTTTGGGTGCTTGACTGCATCCAGTCCTCACTGGTGGTGAGCATGGTGGCTGCATTGCCAGCCACAGCAGAATCTCTGTGAAATGTCAATTTGAACTGTTGTTTGTCACCTGCAGAAGCCCAGGAGCATCTGCCTAAAACTGATTTTCAACTGCTCGCAGTTTTTTTTTGTGGAAAGTATTTTAAAAAGTGGTTTAAAGGTGATTGAGTTCCAGGAAAAATCTAACACCAGATTTCAGGTAAACCTATTTTCCTAAACAACTACTGTGGTTACAATTAATTTTTTCTTCGCTTGTCAAAAGCCAAATTCTTAACTACTATTTGATGAAAATTAATTTTTGACACTGCATCAGTTTAAGGTGTCCACTGGCTGTTTTGTGAGGCTTGATCCTATCTGATATTTACAGTGAGAATATACCTTACTGCAAACTTATGGTGGCTTCCAGGCTTTTTTAAAGTCTGAGTCTCCTTGCCATCCAATATGAAATTGCAGGTGGGGATTAAGATACAGTCAGAACGGATTGCATGGAACAATGTCCTGACAGGCACCCCATGGTGCAACAGGCCACAGTAGGCATGGGAGAGGTGGAGGAAGCTATCCCTCTGCCCTCTCCAGTGGATGTCATAGGACCCACCACTGCCAACAGCAAACTGATGGGGGAATAGGATGGAAAACTGGGAGATGTCAAGTTGTCATGTTAATATAAAAGTGTGTAGAGGGGAAGAGCTCAGAGGGTATGCTGCTTTCCCTTTCTCTACCAATATTTATCTCAATTTCACCAGCATCTCTGCATTGGCCAGGTAATCAGTAGGTACTTCAAAATGAGGAGACTTGATTTACTGGTTGTCAGAAAGATTCCCAGTAATATATTAAAATAAGTCCCTATTGTAGGAAGAGTTGAAAAGAGCATTTGGAATTGGCTTGGTCTCCCACCAGAGATTTGGCTCTCCCCTGCCTTTGACTTTTTTTTTAATGGAGTAATTTGTGGAAGAACTTGAAAGATACTGAAAATTCAGCTCCTGACTAGATAGGTGGAAGAGATGGGAAGTGAAGGAAGACTTTCTGAACATCTACCCAAAAACCTGGCAGGACAATATTGGCACAATAGCAAATTGCAAGAGGTAATGAAGTGGCAGGCAAAGCTATGGTAACTTCAGCTTTCTGCTCACCTCTGACTTTGCAGATCTTTCCCTCTCAGATGTAGGCAGGCTCTTTTCCACACAGAGGAGGCAGAGGGTGGAGCTCAGCGCCCGTATAAATTATAAGTGTCCTTCAGGTTGTTTCAGCAGCAGCAGCAAGCTGCTAGCGTGTTTGTCAGCTGACAGATCTGTTAACCAAACTGGGGTTTCGGTTGCTGCCGCCATGTTTCGTGCCACGGGGAGCCCACCAGCCAAGGTAAGAGAATGGCATCTCTGCACTTTGCCGTGGCCCGGCACCTTTGCTGTTGGACCTCCCTTCTCCAGCTCTTGTGAGCAAATTCCCTCCTCGGTGCATCTGCTGAGATGCAGAGGCAAATGGCCGCTGGTGCACTGTGGCAGGGGCATCTTGAACTTCACAGATTTGCCGTTTTCCCTTTTGCTTCACAGTAACTAATATGTAAGAGAAAACAGCAACAGTGTGGCGCTTTTCTTTTATCCTGTGGTGTACATGCTGGAGTGAACTCTGTGAAGGAAGAGGAGGCTGACCTTAAAGAGTTTACCTCCCTGTAAAATGAAAGTGCTTTAGCCCTCCTGCATGTTTTTCTCAGGATAGCACATGTTCATTGCTTGCCCCAGCTGAAATAAACCAACTGCTTTGTCTAGCAACAAAGCATAATTTATATTACTTTAGCTTCAGGGGAGAGATGTAATGAGCTACTTGGCTGATTTAGCTATCTTTTAGGTAATGTTTACAGCATCTGCAATTCTAGTGGAAGTACTTCATGTCTGGACTCGAGTTTTCTAATAGTAAATTTCATTCAGAGATTTTAATTGATAGCATTTAGTATAAATCAACAGAATGATTAGCTGAGAATTCTTTTCTCATGTATATCTTTAAAAAATAATGGACGTGGTGTCTGAAATGCAAGGTGTGAATTATTTACAACTAACCACTCTTTATGTATCAAATCCTATGTCAAATTTTCCAGCAAAAAAAAGAAATATGGGCATTTGTGGATTTAAAATATAGTGGGAAACAATGTTACATGCTATGGCCTCTAGAGATCATTAATTGTGCAATGATAATATGTGCAAGTGAAGTTAAAGGCTCAGAAAAATATCAGTAACTTGAACAGATACTTCAAGTGATAGATTAAAAATATTCAAATATTGGATGCTCAGGGCAAAGAATATACATTGTAAATGTCATGTACTTTTCGGATAAAATTTGTATCTGATCCATCTACCAGTTAGATCTTAAACTAACTATCTATTGTAGAAATGACTGTTATCTATCAATTTTAAATAGTAAGGTATCTAATAAGTTAATTCTGGATCTGATATCTAGGTAGATAGCTTAGGTATAATTTTATCTAGAAAGTCTCAATTACAAAGTTCTTGCACTTCATCCCAATGCTGCAACTGATATTCCATGAGCGTAGACATACTCCTGGTTAATAGGCACCACTGCCAAAAGGTTTGAGTACCAGCATAGGTTCAGATCATAAAGCTTCTGTTCCCAAGGAAAGAGATTAATTCAATACTTCAGGTAGCTCTGGTGTTCTGTCAGGGAAATGTGTTTTTCAGTATGTGTAAGTTGGTAAACAGATATAGAAATAAGAACAGTGGTTTTGTGGGTGGTTTTTTTGTTGTTTTTTTTTTTTTTCTTTCATATTAAAAAAACCCCATGTTTAGAAATGTGGATACTCCTAACTATCTAAGAAGACCTCCTTAAAGTCTAGTAGTAGTTTAAAAAAGCTACCAAATTGACACAGAAGTGATGGTAAGTATTAATTTACAACTTTTGATATATTTTGATATATTTGATATAACAAGGTTTTTTCTTCTACTCAAACAAGAATAATCACTCTTTAGCAGTTTTATTTTGTGGACTATGGAATAATTTTTACCTAGTAAAATACTCAGAAATTTTATCAATACAAAGCCCCAAGGGACCCACTCATACATGTAAAGAGGTGAGTGATAGAATATGAACAGGAGATACATCCAAAATCCACAATGACTCTAGAAGCAATCCATCAATGCTAACATGAAGTTATAGTAAATGTGTGTAAGGTGAATTAGATTTCCTCGCTAACTGTTCAACTTCCAGTGAAAAGATTTTGGATAATTGTGATTCCCAAGAGAAAGGAGACTTCTGTGGTCATGCTCTCTCCTTCTATCCCCTCTCAGAGCTTTGCATATTTCTTCAGTCAGTTGCTTTTCCCATCAGAACTTTTCATCCCTTCAATTTTAATGAAAATAGGCAGCTGGTTGGAAGGACAAATTCCTATCAGTATTCTCACTGATGGGGGGCTAATAAACTCAGCCCATACTAGACATTAGAGGATCTATGTGGACAAGAGTGCTTTGGAACCAGGTTTATCATGAGGCTTTATTATAGTTTGTAAATTTATGGATTTAACTTTAGTATGATAAATCTCCAAGCTGTAGTTGAATCAAATCCTCAGTATCTAAGATAAAATAAATGGTTTGGCGTGAGATTTAGCAGACAAGATATTGTACAGCTTCTAGTGCACCACTGAAGAAAGAAGTAATCCATGAAAAGAAGTAATTACTCATGTCTGAAAGATATTGATAAAGCTGAGCAAGGAATTCTACAACTATTTACAGAATGTCAGAAGGTAGCAAACTCCTCATACTAAACTTAATATAACTTGGTGTTATCCCATCATGATAACTCTGCTCAACGAACTGCTTAGATTTGGTGTAGGGGGAGTGAAACACTGACATTCCAATCAGCCTTCCTACATTTACAAACCAAAGACTTAAAAAAAAAAAAAAAAGAAAGAAAGAAAGAAGATGTAGGTATGGGAGGAGGTTCCCAGATTGCAGAAACTTCCCTAGAAGACTAACTTTCTAGTGAAGGTAGCCATGAGATGTTGTTCTAGGAGCAGCATGGAGGGGCAATAAGGACTGAAATCGAACATATGAACTCCTGGTAGGTTTTTGTCCTTTTACTGCCATTTAAAGACTGTCTTGGTAGGCTCCTCAATATTTATGAGCTTTGAGGAGATTTAATACTCTCAGAGTTGTCTTTTTGGAATGAAACCTTAAGTGATTAACCACCTATAAACAGGAGAATTATGTGTCCTCCTGAAGCTGACCAACATTCATATGACTATTCTCTGGAAGCCAGTGAATATGTATTATTGTAATGAGAGAGATGTTGGCAACAGATGTGAATTTTCAGTTTGTTAAGGTTTGACACAGCTGTGGCAATTTTGACATGCTAGTTTTATCTCCTGATTGTTGACTTTTCTGTATTTTGAACAGAAATGACTCTCTCAAAAACTTGCTTTGAGAGTACAGAAATATTGTTCAATGGTAAATACTTCAGAATGAAAAGAAGTTTGGTTTTTTTTTTTTGGTTTGTTTGTTTGTTTGTTTGTTTGTTTTGTTGGTTTTTTTGTTTGTTTGTTTGTGGTTTTTTTTTCCTTTGTTTTGTTTTTTTTTCCCCTCCAATTTTTAGCCTGCCCTTTCTTTGGTACTCTGGAGGTGCTACTATTTGTTGGTCTGGAATGTTATTGTTTAGAATGCAAACATACACAGGTAGCTGAATCCTGCACTCTGTTGTTGGGCTCAGTGTGGCACTACTACTTTTCCAGCAAAAATAGAATGATACATTTGTGGGACTTGTGCACCTTTGACTCTGGATGTTTACAGAGGGATTTTGTTACTGTCTGCATGCCTATGCAAGAAACCATATTTCTCCCAAGGAAGTGAACTTAAAATAACAAGACCAGTACAGCTGCAAAACTGTCAAGAGCTATCTGGATGTGGTGTCTGTGCTCATCAAGTTGCATTAATTGAGAAGTTACATGTTGCTTTTCATGTTATGAAAATAGTAAATCTTATCTCTAACCATAATTATTTTTTTCTAGAAGGGTATTCTGGAGTACCAGCACTTTTGGGCAAAGACATTATTTTTAGACCATCCAAATCAGACCCTAATATTCTGCTCTGGGCTATTGTTGAAGAAAATTGGCTGCCTTTATCTGATAAAGAAACGAATTAGCCCACTTCTGAATGGTTATCACAGGCTGAAGTAACTGCAGTCTTGGGAGAGGGGTGGTTTCTGGTTTCCCCATGGGATTTACACAGCCCATAAGGTTTGTTATGGCCACATTTCCCCATCAGAACATGCTTGCCTTTTACCCTGCAACAATGTCAGGGCTAAGATGCACTGAATCGGAAGTAGTGAACAGTCATCTTTGGTTATATTTCCATTGGTGGGCAGATGTTGACATGTTTAAGCAAAGTGATTGCTGTTGAAAGGGGAAGGGAGGGTCTCTGGCTCTAGTGGGAAAGGATGAAAACACAGCATCTATTACAACTGAGAGTACTCTGAGAGTACTGATGATGAACTGCAGATGCACCATTTTTATAAGCCATTTTTTCATCACAAATGGTTCAAAGCAAATTTTATATCAACATCCATTTCTTCAGTGAAGGCAGACTCTGAGAATGGTTTGGGCTTCTGTTGAGCAAGGAGGAAGTTGATTACAAAATAACATAACATTTACAAAATAACATATTAATAAAACCAGTCACCTTTGTACTTGTCTGCATAATCCAATAATTTATGTAAGTGAAAACCACAAGGAATGTTGAGTGAGTTTTCTATTTGGTAGTCCTATGTCAAATAGCTATTTGCACAGGAAAATTATAGTCAAATTCTTTCAGTGGGCAACTGGAACAATATGGAAGTGTCTCAGCTGGAACCTGTAATGTCCACAATGCAGTAAACTCAGAAAGTTTTAAAAATATCAATTTTAAATTTGGAGTGACACATAATAGAACTGATTCTTGCCACACAAGAACAAATTTGTCTTGCATTTTTATACAAGCAGTGTTTCAATCAACCATTAAAAGACCAAGAGACAGGGTCATGTGATTTTGTACGTTTAACAACAGCGTTTCTCTGCTCAGGGTGACTCTTGAATATTGATCTGAATTTTAAAAGTATATAACTTTAAAACTGACATAATAAAATTTAATATCAAGCCTTCTTTTCAACATGCTAATTTACAGATAAGTTGCTGTCCATTTGAAGTAACATAATTTACCTCAAAATAAGCCTGAATTAAACTGAATGCAGGTTATTTTAATCTCTAATAAACAAGTCAGCAGTATCCACCCCATTTTAAAAGAATTTCAGATTAGCTGAAAGTAAGTGAATGATTCCTTCTGTAGAGAAGCTCCTCCTTCCCCAACAATTTGTCTCTCCAAAGTTAATCATTTCAGTGTCAGGAAAATTAATCATGGTGCTAACTTTCAAAATAAAATTGTGAAATTATTTAGTTACATTGTACTGGGATTCTCTTATTTAGACAAATTGAGACAATGTTTCAGTCAGTGTGTATTTAAACTTTAAGTTTTAATTTATTAATGATAGTGGGACTGCATGTTATTACTGCTTATTATTGCTGAAGAGCCACTCTAATATGCAAACAAGCAAAAAAAACATAAAAGAACAGAAAATTTAAAAAAACTTTTATATGTACCAATTTGAAAAAAGAGTTAAATATTTCTCTCAATTATTAAGATTGTCATGGTTCATATGTGTGCTCATTCACACTTATGAGAATGTGTTTTGAAAATGGCAAGTATTTTCTGACCAGCTTAGGCTGAAAAGCTTAATTTTTTGTTAAGAGTAAGGAACAAGTAACTTGAAATAAGTATTACAATGATAGCTTGCCTGTGATAGAAATAAATCTCATGTCTGGAAGGGAAGTGGTTCCATTCCCATTAGGTATTTTCAGGATACATAATGATACAGGATTCTGTGATACCATTCCTGCAAAGCGGGGCACTTTTTTCTTCATCTGAAGGGTCTGTGCTGGACCTGTGCACTGTTCACTTAAAGTCATCAGGATGTTTTGGTGAGCTTAGCTTACTTACAAGTGTCATGGTAATTTAGTCCTAGTTGGGATACAAAGTCAGGAGTTTATAGAGCACTTTGGTAAGTACCATGTCCTGGCCTACTGTCAGTGCTGTTCCATGACCTGGGCAGGCAGCTGCAAGTTCCTAATATCCCCTTCCACGGGCCCTGTTATGACCTCCTTGTGGCACAGGACCCGTGGTGGATTGGCAGTGCAACCATCACTGTGGCTGTGCATGCAGCAAGCTGCATGAAAACAGGCACCTCTAGGGTGACTATGAGAGCTTTCCATGCCGTTGTCTGAGTCTGTGTTTTCTCTGTCTTCATTTACTCAAACTACTTAGCAAGTAGCTGCACGTTGTGCAGTTGTGTTACCGTCTTAGCATGGTGTACTTCAACTGGAGGGTGGGTACCTCACTTCAAACAGACAAGTGGAATGACAGACTGTACCCTGTACTGTTAAAAGTACATCTTGGTTTTGTATTCTGAACAAATTGTATTTATTTTCTTTGCAGATGAAGTTTTGCCCCCTCCACATGCTTTCTGTAAGAATCATACAAGCTAAGAACATCAAGTCAAAAGACCTGTGTGAGTTGTGGTTTGACTGTATTTTTAGTCACCTAAGTGACACAGTGAGCAATATTCTTAAGTTCTGAAGGTATGCAAGCAATGTACATAAAGCACAGCAATAGCAATATTAATGCCAGGGCTATAATTAGATCAAATGCCTGAGGTATCCTTGGATTTGAATACATCTGTAGTGGCATTTCAGGGAACTGGTAAAAATTAAGACACACGGTTGAATTTTTTGGGCCACCACAGGAAAATAGACTTTGTGAGAACACTGCAGTCTATAAATCTGCTTGGAATTTTTTGGTTTTGATGTTTCTAATTGGTAAAAATCATATAATGGACAGGAATTTTGCCACACAGGCCACATATTTAGGTACCTTTTAATGAAATCCTGTACAATCATATTCAATAATCAAAGGTAAATTAGAGAATTTCAAGCCTTCTAATATACCTTATCTTTCAGGGTATTTTCTGTTCTCCAATGACCAGTCACACTAAATTATATTGGTAGTTTTGGTTAAGGAGGGCCTCTGTGGATCCAGCCCTAAGCACATGCTGAACATGAGGGCAAAACAGACTTTTCTGTGTACATTTGTGTTCAGCTGTCTTTAACTCATTATCTCACCCTCACAACCTCCTATGGCTCCTTCTCAAGGTGTGCTGTGGACCATTCAGCTGCCATTTTTGCAGTGGTCTCCCACGGGTTCCTCAGTTAGGGCAGAGACCATGAACTGCCTTTTTTCACACTTTAAACTTCTGGCCTCTGTATTCCTGTAGTGAAAAATCACTCATTCAGCCAAAAAAAGCATCACTTTGCAACCATTTCCTTGAGTTACAGCAGAGACTGTTTGTGTCTTGCCATTTAGGGCTGAACCTGGATGCGAGGGAGACCAGACCTTGTTGGTGGAGTAACTTCCAGCCACGGGGCTTCCTGTACTCTGGTGTCAAATGCCATGTAGCACTGTCCAGAGGGGGACACTAGAAAGGGGTTAGAGTGCCAAGACCTGTATTTCTGAGTTTCAATGATCTCTTATATCTACTTTATTGAAGGGACAGGTCCACTTTCCTGCCAAAACCTTGCGGGGCAATGTTATTCACTGCTTGATACCAGTCTGAAGTATTTAGGCATCTCGGGCTGCAGTAGACATCTTCAGTCAAGTCCAGACTCCAGCTCTGAAAGACATCACCCTGGAGATTTCCTTTCACACCGTTGTCAAGCTTCACAAAGTAAATGTGCTTTCCCCCCCTGGCTCTCCCCAAAGGATGGCCGCTCGAGGCACTGACTGCACTAACCATAAGGACTAGATGTAGGCTGGAAGTGACATGAAGATTTCTGACTTGCTCATGCTCTCCTGTTCTTGGGTCCACACCAGCTTTTAGCTGCAACAGATCATCTGCCCTAGTACCTAACCCTTCTAGACAGCCATTATGTCCCTCTGCATGTTTGTGTTACTAGACTGAGCAAGCCAGTCTCTTCTGATCTTTTCTGTAATATGCATTCTCCTTTCCTGTAATCATCCTAACAGCCCTTTTTGGAACTAGCTGTAGTTTCAGTTAAACTTTTTTAACATCATTGACTTGAATTGTAGGGACTGTGCTCACTGAATGGTCAGTGGAGTCTTTTATACCTCTTTCTCTTCACATGGGAAACATGGCTTTTAGTGTACTTTGTGTGTGCATGTGTACACATTTGCAGTTTGTAGTTAATCAGTAATTAGATGGTTTTCCTTGGTTGTTTCCAGCTGACGATCTCTTTACTAACTAAAAAACCAAAATGAATAAGTAATAATGTTTATTAATTCCCTAGGATTATGGCCTAGCCCTACTTTTCATCTATAACATTGGCATTAGGTTTTTAATTTTTCTCTGCTGCAGTGACTGCATCAGACTGCTATGTGCGCTTGTGGCTGCCATCTGCTTCAAAGGGAAAGCTTCAGACCAAAACCATCAAGAATTCTGACAACCCTGTCTGGAATGAGACTTTCTACTTTAGGATCCAGAGAGAAGTTGAGGTAGTAAAAAAATAGAAATGTCACCATTTTGAATATCTGGGAGTCCTCAGTTGACACCCTGTTGATCAACTGTGCTAAATAACTTAAGAAAATGCTTGTGTATCAGTGTGGTTTGCACAGAACAGTAGACATAAGCAGTAGTGTTCCCCTCAGCTAGTTACAGACATTGGTGATGTAAATGCCTATATCTAAGCTAGTCCAAATTCCCTTTGTTGTCACCTGAGTGAAATAACCACTGTTGTAGCAGCTTCTTCTGTGCTGTTTTGAATGGCTAATTTAGAAAGAGCTCTCTCTCCACTGGTTCTAAGCGAAGACTAGAGAAGTTGCTGTGTTGTAGACAACGAATTTAATCCTATTCTAAACTGCGTAATTGAGAGAACTTGGGGGATGAAGAAAATAAGTGTGTTCTTTGGGTGGGTTATCAGTTTGGTGCAGAGCACTGACATCTTTTCTGTCGTGGGAGAGTGGGAACTCTCTCTTACAGATAGTTGGTTTCTGTTTCATAGGTTTCCCAATATTAGGTTTAATAATGTTCCACATTAGCAAACTCCTGAAGGAAAGCACGTTTCTTTATTTTTACCAGTGTGCTATTGAAGCAACTGCAAAAATTTAAACCATTTTTTCGTTTACGCTTAACAGAAGCTCCATAAGTGTTCTTATTTATTTTTTCTACTACTAGAACATTTTAGAATTGGCAGTGTGTGATGAAGATCCTCTCACCAAAGATGACATGCAGTTCACAGTTCTTTTCAATGTTGCTAGAGTCAGACCTGGGGAGACAATCCGCGAGACATTTGCCTTGAAATCAGAGGTAAGAGATGAAAATACAGGGAGTGATTGACAAGACTGTATTGTCCACGTTGGCTTCCATTTTGAGTTTGGATCTTCATAAACAGACAGGCTTATATATCGTTACTGATACCTCATCAAAACAGATATAATTTTGCTGGATTTTTGTGACTTCAATAATCTCTTTACAAATTCAGAAAATGAAGCAGCTTCTCTCTCATGCTCTGTGGCGGCAAAATATTTTATCAAGAATAACCTGTAAATAATAATTTTTATCTTTTATAATCCAAATAAATAACTTCCTTACCTTTCAGCTTTATTCTACTTTTGCCACACTTAGAGGACATTTCCTCTTAAACGGCAACTTGTTTATTAAAAGTATGAAGACAATTCACTCATCACTTGAATTAAATGATGCTTTCAGGCTTCTCCTGTTGGTGTTCATGCTGTGTTTCCTTCTAGGTGATTCAGATTTCTCTAGCACATAGTAAAGGAATGTCTGTTCTGCTAACATCTTTGGTATTTTATAAAGGAGCCCATGAAAGAGAGTTGTCCAGGAAACAAAGGTGGGATAGGTCTGTGACAACTCTTGGGCTTGTCTGAGCTGTAGCTGAGGTATTGCTACACGCTCAATGCAGGAAGGAGATAGTCCATAAGAACAGCTACTTCCCAAATGCTGAAAGTTGTTAACATGGATTCTCCTTGTGACCCTGCCAGTTGGTGCCATGCACTTCTCAGCCAGTGGGTGAGTCACTGGGAAATGCAATGATTCAATAACCTCCTCAGTCACTTGTCTAATTCATCTCTTCTGGATTCAGTGTAAATGTGATTTAAATGGTTTGTGTATGGAAATGTCTCTGGCCTTAGTCTGACTTGTTGCTGGGCTTCAATGCCTTTCTTCCATGCACATTATCTTGCAGAAAGCCATTATATTTCCTGTTCAGTCAAGCTTTCCCTCTCCGATGGTATCTTTGGAAACATGTATTGTTCTACGTATCACACAATGGGAGAGTATTAATCTTACATGCCATTCACAAGTCTGTGGTTTCCGTTGCAATCTCAGCTTTGGAAAGACATAACGCAGAGCTTTTTTGGTATCATAAACAGGAGAGATATCAGCCATAGAAGTGCTTTTTAGGTGTGTCTATGCTGCCAAATTCTTACAGCCTCCAATAATGTATACTTATTTTACCGTTTTCTTTTTAGACAGAGAAGTGCGCTAAGAAATGGGAAAGTTTGGAAGTGGAATTCTGGATGGAAAAAATGTGAGTAAAATTCCAAAGCTAGAAGGTAATGATCTGCCAGGGAGTAATAATATCTCAGAGAAAGAGAAACTTCTTCCAGCTCTTCATCCCAGCAGTGAACCTATATTACAGTTTCAAACTTTTTTTTTTAACTTAACTTCTCTAGCTAATTCCACCTTTCAGGGTGGAACTTCTGTTCAACATGTACATCCAGATCCTAGAAATGGTATAAAATGGGCACAATGTGGTAACTTTTACACAAGATGCATGCAAAACATAACATAGATGTTCTTCAAATTGTTAATATTAATTGAACAATGCGTAGAACACTGTGGAGTTTCTCAAAGACCATAAAACTTGTCTTGTATGATTATACATAGAGCTTTGTAGACAGTATTAGAAAAGCTACCCGTTAGGTGATAGCTTAGTCAAACTGAAAAAAATACAATCAACAAGTAATAAAATTAAGACCATCCCTCTCAAAGTGGTGATCAGCATTGTCTGGAGGAGAGCAAGTCCCAGTAAGATAAACTTTATCTGTCTTTTAAAAGCTATCACAAGTTTGGTTGAAGAAAACCTGTTTAACTGCACATTCTGGCGTATTTGAGTTTAGCATTAGCAAAAAGAAAAGAATGTAGCCCAGTCAAAACTGGTTAATTGCATGATCAGAAAAAGGAGCTATAAATAAGGCTTCTTATTCTTAAACATGAAGAAAGGAGGAAAGTTCCTCCTTCTTCTCAAAATTTGACGGGTAGGACGGGTGCCTTCTCTAACAGATATAAGGCTCTGGAACTAGGACGCCAGACAACTGATGAGGTTCTTTTGGGGTAGTGGGGCCTCCTAAAACAACACCACCTGTAACAGACATCAAGACCTCCTCTGTTAACGGGAAGAGTAGTTGTAATATGAGACTCCCTTTTAAGGGGAACAAGGGGCCCAGTATTCAGACTGGACCCAACTCACAGGGAAGTCTGCTGTCTCCTGGGCGTTCAGATAAGGCACATTACTAGAAAACTGTCCAGTCTAGTAAGGCCCTCTGATTACTATATGATATTGGTCGTTCAAACTGGCGATGAGGAAATAATAAAGAGAAGTCCTAGGGCAATCAAAAGAGATTTCAGGGCCCTGGGACAATTGGTAGAGGGATCAGGAGCACAGGTAGTAATTTCCTCGATCCTTCCAGTAACAGGGAATAATATTGATAAGAATAGGCAGATCTGTCAGGTCAGTGAGTAGCTCCAAGGTTGGTGTAATTGGAAAACTTCTGGGTTTTTCGACCATGGGATGATCTATTCAATACCTGGTCTGCTGAAACCTGATGGGATGCACCCATCTCAGAGGGGAAAAAGAGTTTTAGCGCAGGAGCTAGCAGGCTTTGTTGACAGAGCTTTAAACCAACTTGGTAAGGGGAAAGGGACAAAACCAGGCTCACCAGTGATGAGCGATGGGATGGTGTGCCAAAACTTGAGAAAACCCTACTGGGGTCCCTCACTCTGCCTCAGGAGGTGTTGACTATAATGTACCACACCTGAATTGTTTCCACACCAATGCACGCAGCATGAGGAACAAACAAGAGGTGTTCAAAGCTTTGGCCCAGTCCCAGAGATTTGACATCATTGGCATAAGTGAAACCTGATGGGATGAGACCTGTGACAGGAGTGCCCTATTGCACAGTTACAGGCTCTTCAGGAGGGATAGGCATGGCAGAAGAGGTGGAGGGGTAGCACTGTATGTAATATAAGGGTTATGGAGCTTTTAGTTGGCAATGACACAGTTGAGAGCCTCTGGATAAGAATCAAGGGGCAAACCATTATGGGACTCTGCTACAGACCTCCCAGCCAGGACGGTGACACTGACGAATTCTTCTTTGAGGAACTCAGGGACACTTCCAAGTCAACTACCCTTGTCCTTATGGGGGACTTCAGCTTGCCAGAAATCAACTGGGAGCATCACACAGCTGGTACAACACTGGCCAGAAGATTTCTGAAACACCTGGATGAAACTTCATGGAACAGGTCCTAAGGGGGCTGACTCGGAAAGATGCTGTCCTTGATCTGCTGCTTGTCAACAGACTGGATCTCGTGAGGGAAGTGGAGTTGGTGGCCGTCTTGGCCACAGTGACCACAAAGCAATTGAGTTTAAAATCTCTGTTGACAGAGGAAAAGTGCCAGCAAAACTTCAACTCGGGTCATGAGGAGAGCAGACTTTGGGCTGCTCAGGCAATTAGTAAATAAGGTCCTCTGGGGAAAGGTTTTTGCAGGTGCTGGGGTCCATCAGTGCTGGTCACTTTTCAAACACCACCTCTTAGGGGCACAGGAGCAGCAATTCGCAAGTGTCAGAAATCAAGCAGGCAAGGCAGAAGGCCGGCTGAACAGGAATCTTCTCTCTTTGAAATAATCAAAAAAGTAAGATGTATGTCCAGGGAAAGCAAGGTCAAGTGATGTGGAAGAATTCAGAGATGCTTCTTGCCACTGTAGGGAGAAAATTTGTGTGACCAAAGCTCTACTGAAGTTGAAGGTGGTCAGAACTGTGAGGGATAATAAAAAGTTTTTTCAAATATGTTAATGGCAATAGGCAGTATAGAAATATCATCTGCCTGTTACAGAATGAGGATGGTCACCTCACAAACAGGGGCAGAGACATGGCAGAGGTGTTTAATGCTTTCTTTGCCTCTGTTTTCAACATGGATGACGGACCAAGGAGATCCCAGTGCCCTGAGCTGGAGGGCCGTGACTGTGAGAATGATCAGCTCCTAGTTGACCCTGAAATTGTGTGGGACCTGCTGCTCCAGCTGGATCCTTACAAATCTATGTGGCCTGATGGGATTCATCTCAGAATCCTCAAAGAGCCTGATGTCATTGCAAAACCTCTCTTGATGATTTTCGAGCTGTCTTGGGAATCCAGAGAAGTCCCAGATGACTGTAAGCTGGTGAACGTTGTTCTGGTTTTCAAGAAGGGCAAGAAGGAGCAACCTGGAAACTACAAGCCTGTCAGTCTCACTTCAGTGCCTGGTAAAATTATGGAGAAGATTATTCTGGGAAGTATTGAAAAACACCTGAAAGACAACGCTGTCATTGATCAGAACCAGCACGGCTTCATGAGAGGAAAGTCCTGCTTATCAAACCTTGTTTCCTTTTATGACAAGGTAACCCACCTAGTTGATCAAGGGAAGCTAGTGGATGTAACCTTTTTGGATTTCAGAAGGCTTTTGATGCTGTCTCTCACAGGATCCTTCTGGACAAAATGTCCAGCCCACAGCTGGATAAACACATCATGCAATGGGTGAGCAATTGGCTCACAGGTCGAGCACAGAGGGTAACAGTGAATGGGGTGACATCAGACTGGTGACCTGTCACTAGTGGGGTTCTGTGGGACTCCATCTTGAGCCCTGTGCTCTTCAACATCTTCATAAATGACTCTGACACAGGACTGGAAGGGATACTAAGCAAGTTTGCATATGATACAAAACTGGGAGGAGCTGCTGACTTCCTCCAAGGCAGGGAGGCCCTGCAGAGAGACCTCAACAACTTGATCAACCATATGAAGGAGAAGTGCTGGATTCTGCACCTGCAATGGGGTCAACTCTAGGTGTTTGTACAAACTGGGTAATGAGATGCTGGAAAGCAGTGCCATGGAAAGGGACCTGGGGATCTTGGTCAAAGGCAAGTTGAATAGGAGTCAGCAGTGCCCTGGCAGCCAGGAGGGACAACCATGTCCTGGGGGGCATCAGGCGAAGCATCACCAGCCAGTCGAGGGAGGGGATTGTCCCACTCTGCTCTGCACTGGTGCGGCCTCACCTTGAATATCGTGTGCAGTTTTGGGTGCCACAATGTAAGAAGGATACAAAGCTCTTAGAGAGTGTCCGAAGGGAGGGAACAAAGATGGTGAAGGGCCTTGAGGGGAAACCTGAGGAGCAGCTGAGGAGCAGCTGAGGTCACTTGGTCTGTTCATCCTGGAGGAGACTGAAGGGAGACCTCATTGCAGTCTACAACTTCCTTGTGAGGGGAAGAGTGGGGGCAGGCACTGATCTCTTCTCTGTGGTGGCCAGTGACAGAACCCGAGGGAATGACCAGAAGTTATGTCAGGGGAGGTTTGGGTTGGATATTAGAGAAAAGTTCTTCACCCAGAGGTTGGTTGGGCACTGGAATAGGCTCGCTGGGGAAGTGGTCACAGCACTAAGGTTGCCAAAGTTCAAGAAGTGTTTGGATGATACTCCTGGACACATGGTATGACTCTTGGAGATGGTCCTGTGTAAGGCTAAGGGTTGGACTCAGTGATCCTTGTGAGTCCCTTCCAACTCAGCATATTCAGTGATTCTGTGAAAATCACTGGTGTTCTTGGTTAATTTCTCCCACAGTGAAACTCAGGAAAAATGTATTTATCCATGAGAGATA
The DNA here is from genome assembly GCF_001715985.3 of Manacus vitellinus. Lineage (NCBI taxonomy): Eukaryota > Metazoa > Chordata > Aves > Passeriformes > Pipridae > Manacus > Manacus vitellinus. The sequence goes on from NW_021940750.1 coordinate 5,433,477, forward strand.
CCTTAAGAGAGTTGTAATCATCTCCTGCAAATGTGGAAGCAGTCACAGCTACATATATAAGTTCAGAGTGAGACACAGTGCTTGGGAACTAGACTAGAAATAAGACGAACACCTTTCACCATTCAAGTTATAAGGCATGTGGGGGATTCTCCATTCTTGGAAGTCAAACCTAGCTATTTACATTTAAAGACATTTTACAGCCAAAATAGAATTTTTAAGGCTGAAAATGGTGTTTGGTAATATACCCTGGACTTTACACAAAGTCAAAGATTGCATGCTACATAACTTTAATGGTCCTTTCAGATATATGAGAACACTTATGAATGTATGTAACAGAGGAGTGTTGGAATATTGGCCTTAATGAAAGATGCTGTTCTTAGACTCTATAGGTTACTCATATTATTAAATAACCACATCCATTCAGTGACAGACCTAGGTCTTACAAGGTAAATATCTGGGACAAAGATTTTTATTGCTTACCTCTGTGTTTTGCAGTCATACATGTAGCACAGTGGGAACTAATTCTTGTTTACCATTCATTTGTGATCAGCCATAAATTATAATCTGGAACAGTCAGAAATGTCTTTTCTAATAAGTATTTTCAGAACAGATTAATAGTAGTCTTTGCTTTCCCCAAGTCATATGGTCATTTGTTAATAGCAGGACACGATCCCACCCAGATCAGTATGTCTTTGTTCTGCTGTATCTTAGCATATAGTTTTAAGCAGTGTTACTTTTATGGGCTTTCCTGTCCTTCTTCTTGTTTGGCTACTATATTTTGGTTCATGTGCTTAGCAGGTGATTGTGTATTTTGCCTTTTAGAAAACAAATTGTGCTAAAATAACTATATGCAGTTTTAAGTAGGAAAGGTCATAGCAATGCTATTTTAAAAGAAAAAACAGCAACCCAGATACTCAAATGGCTTTCATATGTTTGTTATTGTAATTTGATTATGTCTTTTCAGCCCTGGCCCTCCAGAGCGCCTCATTACCAATGATGTCCTAGTGGTAAGGTTCACATACGTATTTATCTTGGAGTGACTTCTTCATTTTGATTCTCTCCTCTTCCCTGTATTCTTCTCCATCATTCTGATGTATTCTCCTTGGAATATGTCTGTAATTTTATAGAGAGAACAGAAACTACATGATAGAGAAGAGCACGGTGTGCATTATAAAGTGAAAGATGTGGGACAGTTCCTGTTTGTTACGGCTTAACTGTTGCCCTCTCCATGCAAAAACAGAAACCGTGTTTCTTGAAGTCCTCAGATATTACAGATGTCAATATGTTGTGAAGCTGTTGTTTGTTAATGTCACAGAGCCCTATATTTGTCGGTGTTTAAAGTGAAAACAGCTTGCTTTTCATGTAATACAGTATGGTACTTGGCAGGAAAAATAAAGGTTCTAAAAGGGATGAGTCTGTAGAAGACAGTTGTAAGTATTCAGTGTGCTTATGACTGGAAGGATATGTAATATAACACCTTTTTGGGAAATGAGTTTTTTAATGAAGAGTTATTTTAGTTGTTGAAACATAGAGCTCTGTTTCAGTATTAGTCAGCATGTGGTACATTACCTATCTCCTTGGGCTGGCCCTGCAGCTAAGGAGTACAAAGTACCTCATGCCAACCACTCCAAGCCTGCTCATGGTTTCCAGATGCTAACCCTTAGTACCCCTGAGGTAAAGTAACACGTATTCTGTTGTTTCCGCCTCATAAGGAGGCATAAGAGCTGTAATGATTGGCATGTATTGTTCCTGAGATGACTTGAAAAACTGCCCTGGCATGAGTTATTAAAGGTGAACTGGACTGACTCAGGTGGAGAGTAGGGTGAAATAAATCCATGATTTCCCTACATCAGGGCCAGTAAGAAGATGCCATGTAGATTAATCACTGCCACAATACACAGAAACTCATCATCAGATGTTTTCCTCCACCCTTCCTAATAATTATTATATATATATGTAGCTGTTTGGGCAACAGTGTGTTGTACAGAGTTTCCTGATTTTGGGATAACTTGAATGGGTTAACCATCTCTGACAAAACACCACTGTATGGACAATCTGAAACAGTGCAACTGGGCTACTGTCCTGGGATAATGAGCTCTGAATTTACTCTTGTGCAACTTGATTGCTCCCAGCACTGTGACCAGTTCCATTTGCTTTATATTATAGGTAGTGGTTTTCCGCATGATGCTTCATTATTTGCTGCAGATGTGGCATTTGCTATCTTCACCCTTTTCTACTCCTGTCTGTTACAGTCCCGTGAGGTTTGCTGCTTGGAAGTGCAAGTGGACATTAATGAAAGCAGGAAATATTTGAAAGGTATGGTGATTTCTCTGTGAGCTGAGGACATAAACAGATCAACCCTATCATAAGTCATTCAGATCCAGAGACAACTAAGAATGTTCTGAATCATTCATGTATATATATATATATATAAATGTATAAATATATAATGATATCTGTTCTAAATAATAAAATGTAATGCAGTGAAAGTCCCTGAAGTACCTTCAGTTGTAATGCTGATCTCTGTGTCTTTTTCTTGAAGCTGTCAAGTTTGGATACAGTAAACTTTGCTGGTGGAAGTGTGAGAGGGTGCTGGATCTGGGAGCACTCCAAGCTATAGGGTAAAGGCAGGAGTACCAGTTCCTGTGCTGTAGGAGACTTGCCAGTGTGGCAGCTTACAGAGAAGCTACCACAGAAAATTACTCCAGCAGAAAGTTTGTCAACTTTGTTAGCTATTCTGCCTGAACAGCAGTATTATTCTCTAATTAAACTTGTTTTCGCTAGAGGGTAAAAATCTCGTGCTTAGCGTGCCTGCCTCTCATGAGGGAACACAGAAGACTGCAGAGGACACAGATACTTTCTACTTCCATTGCTTGAAGGCTTGGGAGCCAATTCTAAAAGTCAGGCTGCAGGTAATGGGCATTATATGCTACTACTGTTCATACTGCATGCTTATTTACAGTGTCACCAAAATAGCAAAGAACTGGATTGTTTGTATTCTGTAAATACAACCCATGTTTTTTGTTTTGTATAGAAAGTTTCTGATAAGGAAGATGACAACAGCAATTTAAGTGACACCTTAACAGTACCACTGAAATATCTCCCTGTTGGACATAGAGTGAAAGTAACTCTCCCTGTAAGACATGTAAGTGTTTCAAAATTTATATGATCTTTTGGAGAGAAGAACAGAATAACCCTCAGTATTTGACATCATAATATTGAAAAAAAAATTTAGTAAATCTGAGTGAGAATTTTGGGCAAATACAGATTTTCTATGAAAAAGGTTAGTTTTCTCAAAGAAATATGAATTTTTTGTCTATAAAATCAATAACTGGGAATTCATCCTGGCCAGTTTGAAATGTATTTCAGACCAATCTCTGCTGTACTTTTACAGTTAAAGGAGAATTTTTGATAGCCTTAGCAAGCTTTTGGGATGCCCTACTGCTCTTTATCAAGCCTCGGTGGCTACTACAGTTTATATACCTAAATTTTAGATGCCTAAAGTTAGATGCATTGAATCATGCCCTCAGAAAACAATGCTACCATGTTCTTCTAAGTGTATAGTCATTATGGTAACTGGTGCAGAGATACAACTTTAAAAGCAGCAGTAATGCTACCATGTGGCCAAATGAATCTGTTAACAATAGCCAGACATCCTTTTCCAGACTGTGCAGCAAAAGAGAAGCAGAAATAGGAGGAGAAGAATTTCCCTGAATTTTCAGCAACCTTTCCTGTAACAAGAAGGAAGAATGAATGTTTTGCCATTAGTGATTCCCCACCTCTCTTTTTGGACTATCTTTTACCTCTAGCTTTTTGAAAGGATGAGATGACTTGTATTTCCTCTTTTATCACTTCTATCACTGTCTTTATCTGGCTGCTTTTCTTCATCCTCAGGGATGTTTCAGTGTAAGTTTTACTGTGTGGCAGTGAATGCAACCAATGTATTTGGGTGCAGAGGGTGGCAATGTGATACTGCTGCTGGGTTAGGATGGTTCATGGAGGTGTGTTCACAGTGAGGAAGAAATCCTGTTTCACAGCCTGTTCATCTAACCACTTTGACCCCTCCTTCCTCTTTTACTTCTCTGTACAATATGCTTGGTGTTGCTTTCCACTTTATTCCTGCTACAGTTTTTTTTTAAAAGTATGCAGGGTGTTAGTGGTGGGATATTCCAGGAGACACTGAAAATTTGGATTTCAAAGCTTTTCCTTTTCCCACTCATTCACATCCCTGCTCTTATTTCTTTGTTTACAGAATGTGCCACTGCATCTGTACCTCCAACTTAATGATTGGTAAGAGGAATGTTTTATTTTTCTCTAAAGGTTTTATTGCTCTTTGAACTGTGAAATCTAGAACAGAGTATCTTTTATTTAGATACAAGGAATGCACAAGACTAGAGGCAAAATATAACAAAACTCACCATTAAAGAGTCACCACAATAGATCAAAGTTAGATGTCCTTGGGGCAAAGGAGTCATAACAAGATGCAGAAGAAATTATGAGTTTCAAACAGTGAGGAACTTAGTCACTGAGTGTCCTTTGCATCAAAGAACCAAAGACCGAGATTGAAGGCTTCTTCAAAAAGGACACAGGAAGAAGGCAGAGGGAAAAGGAAATTTGAAACAAGCAAAACATCCAGAGTCCATACATTACTCAAACCACACAGGTATTCTTAAGAAAATAAACTTGTGGTTCTGGTGATAGCAGTAGAAAGAAGTATAAGCTAGGAAAGACAAAATGTTACATTGTAAAGTAATGAGTCAGACAACAAACAAACAAAAATTATTTTAATATCTTTATCATCACATTGTTTGTGTGTTAGAAATGCCCATGAAAGACCTTCTTAGGTTCAAGACACCCTTTGCTCAGAAATGATTTGAAGCAGAAATAGAAAGGACTCAATTTACAAAGCCACTGAAAGACACAAAGCCTTTCTCTTTTCATATTTGCTATCCTTAGCTGACAGTAAACCTTGCACTGAAACATCAGACAATAGACACCACATAGAAGCAAACCAATTGATTTCCTTGAAACTGGAAGATGCATTTCTGTTTAAATGTGAACAAGGAATCGTGATTTTTTAATGATATTTAGTAGACTGAAGTTGCTGAAAATAAATCCATATGCATTTTAAACGCCAATCCCATGCCTCTGGGTTTATTTATATTTCAGCACAGAAAAGCTAGATGTGCGTTTCGGGTATGATCTGTGCCAAGAAGAGCAACAGTTCTTGCAAAAAAGGAAGAGAGTGGTTGCCGGTGCCCTGAAAAGGGTTCTTCATCTGAAAAGAGATCTACATGGACGCGAGGTCTGTGAATTGAAATCCAAGCATGGCGTGTGGGTCTGTTGAATTAAGATTAGCACAAGTCCCCACAAAATTTCTAGTAGATTTTGCATGTTGATAACATAACCATAGATTTGATTGGTAGCAGAACAGAAGTTCTCAATGTGACACACCCCCTACTCATGTAAAATTTCAACTCAGCTGTTCATGCCTCCATTCTTTTCAATGGGCCAAATTCCCAAGGACATAATATACCACACTTCAAAGCCAGAGTTCCAATGCTGCAGTGCTGTGGGTCAGCAAGATATAGGATATTGTGTTAGATACAGCCTAGCCAGACAACCCAAACCAATAGGAAAACAGGAGTATTGGAAATTCACCTCACATAGATATTTATTAAATTATTGTAATGTCCCTTCTTTGGCCTTACCTGTTTTTTTTTTCATTTTCAGAACACTTCTCACAAAAAGTCAAAATTGTTTGGGGTGAAGAAAGAACATTTTATAACAAGCTGAAGTATTTTAGTTGCCAAGATCCAGGGTGAATTTTTAAGGGAAAATTTTTTTTTCTTGTTGAAATTATATTTGTTGAAGGAAAAAAATGCTGTTGAAAAAATCATTTTGGGTTTTTTGAATTCTGCTAAGTTCAAAAAACTTCCTTGTCCATTCTTAATTGCATTTACTGCAATTTTTTGTCATTTTTAATAAAATCATATCATTATCTATTAATAATCATTGCAATTCCAATTATAAAGAGCAAGGATAGGAAGGAGAGTTAAAATCGTTGTGTATTGAAACTCATCCAAGCTTTGGGATTGAGAAAACCCACTGAGTATCTGGAGGTTAATTTAAAGAAGGTACTGGTAAAGACGGGCTAAATGTTGATTTAATTTCATTGTCCTCCAATGAAGTCTGCTGAGGAAATCCTATGAGCTGTAAATAGACTTCTCCAAGTTCGCAAGGGAGTAGCTTTATGAGGATAATACTTATATTTTGAACAGGTCCCAGTAATAGCTGTTATGGCAACAGGTGGAGGTCTCAGAGCAATGTCAGCAATGTTCGGCCACCTCTTAGCTCTTCAGAAGCTAAATCTGTTGGACTGTGTTACCTATCTCACTGGGGCTTCTGGCTCAACATGGTGAGTATAGAAAATGAGGTTTGGTTGGGAATGACTGTGACTACATTTCTACACAGTGAGAGGGATGCATCTCTTTTAAAGACTTACATTGTTAATAAGTGAACATAATTGCCTGGTGAAGCTCTTACTGTTGGTTCTCAAATATAACTTCAGTTTTGGCTTACCGATTCTCTTTGTTGATTAAAGTGATTGTGTAAATATAGCAATTTTCCAAAATCATCTAAATAAATGGTCGATTTTCTCACATTTCTGCTGCCTAGGACCCTAGCAGACCTATATGAGCATGCTGACTGGTCACAGAAGTCTCTAGAGGAGCCACTTAAGGCAGTAAAAGAAAAAGTGACAAAATGCAAACTCAATCTTATGTCTATAGACCATCTGAAGTATTACCACAAGGAACTCACTGAAAGGGCAAAAGCAGGACATGTGTCATCTTTTACAACTCTGTGGTCGCTTGTTCAGGAAATGTTCTTACATGAACGGGTATGTACATGGTCCTGCCTCACAACTGAGAAACATCCACTCATTTTCTTTAGAGCTTTACTCTTTGAGAGCATGATGTAATGTGTGTAACAAATTCAAAGAGACTGAGGCATCCCAGTGTGATTTGTAAACTATGACAGAGGATCTTGGAGCCAGGATTTTCCAGAGTAGATAACAGTGTGAAGGTGCCTCTGTACTAGGGTACCCAAAAGCTAGGAAATTCAGGAGGGAAACTTTCAGAAAGAGCTGAGAAATTCCTGTACCTACCCTCCTGAAAAGTCAGATCTTTTACAATCTGTTTATAATTTGACACTTAAGAGCTGGAGTAATCTGTCCTCATGTGAACATTAATCTCAGCCTTAGTAAAGATCTATGGGATGCAGACAATCAAGGCACTTAGATATTCTAATGAAGAAGCTACTAGGTATCAAAAAGACAACCAAGAAGGAAAGCTCAGGAACATGAAGGAAAAGGTCTCGTATTAAAATGTGACTCACAGATTCCTCTGTGTTGTAAAATATCTGTTATCAATCTGTATACGGGTAAATTGTGTCAGTGTTATGCTCTTCCAGCGGTTTACTGTGATTTTTTTTTCTCATTGATTAGCCAAGAAAGTACAAACTCACAGACCAGCGCAGGGCATTGGAGCATGGACAAAACCCACTGCCTTTCTATGCAGTCCTCAATGTGAAAGACGAGAAGTGTGGTACTTTCAAATTTAGAGGTAAGTGTCCCTAGAGTTTCTTCTGATTCTGGGTATGGACTAAAGAGAATTTGGAGGGAAGGTGTGTGTGTGTGTAGAAAAAAAGGGGAATACATCTGTTACTTGCCCTGATTCAGTAGTCATCTCTTAATAAAATGTTTGTCTTTTTTGCAAACTACTGGGTTAGAAAGAGCAGATCTGCTGGGTAACATCCTCAGCCATAAACAGGACACTTCTGAAATTCTGGGGTGAAATCCTACAGACATTGTGTAGAAGTAAAAGTCCTACTACAGACACTGTGAGTGAGTGTGGGCAAATCATCTGATGTTTTTCTGCCTCAGTTCCACACCTATAAAATGGCTTTGATGCTTCCTTAGTTTGTAGAGGTGCTGGAAAATGTAATTGTCACTTCCCTAAATACTACACTGATAAAGGTATGAAAATGGAGTGGAGTATGATGCTGTGATATGACACCCTTTAAATGGACACAGGCCACATTAAAGAAAGGGTTTTAAAATGAGAAGATTCTGGAAGGAAAAAGCAATTAGTGCTTCCATTAGGTTAGGTTTATAGCTACTGTTCTACTGCAATGCCTGTACAGGACAGCTTGAGTCAGGAAACTGCATGGCCATGCCCACACTGTGATACTTTCTAGTTTTGTGCTGATGTGTCTTCAGGCTGCTTTGTTATATCATGTCGACTGGCAGATTTGGGTTAGCTTTTGTGCCAGTTATTCCTTGCAGTTTAGATCACGCTTGCATGTTGTACAGTTGATGCTCTTTAGATTTAGAGAAGCAAGTGGGATTCCAGAATCTTTATATAGAAATAGATATTTAAGCTTTTGAACCTAATGTTAGACTTTTTTCTGAGGGGAAAAGGCTAGATCCTTTTGTATGCAAATCATCTCTCAGTTTGTATGGAGGTCTATGGTACAGCTTGAATTAAAAAGCTGCGAATAGTACTGTGCTGCTGAGACAAGCAAGATCCATGGAGCTTGTGGATAGTTTTATCCACAGAGGAAGGTTTTGTTTTCTTACTTCTGTTACAGTAAACATGCCATGTGTCAATTCTTTTGTAGAGTGGGCAGATTTCTCTCCTTATGAGGTAACCATACCAAAATATGGAGTCTCCATTCCTTCAGAATATTTTGACAGCAAGTTCTTCATGGGAAGGCGAGTGAAGAAGCTGCCAGAGTCTCGGATCTGCTATCTGGAAGGTGACCTGACAGTGCAATACAGTTAATCATGATATTAGCTAGCCACTGACCTGTGTACAACACTCCTTTCCAGCAAGTCTGCTCTAGTCTTGATTCAATGTGCACTTTTGTACACTTCTGCTCTTTGTAAAGCTTCTTTCCTTCTGTCCTCTCTTTAAGCTGGGCAGATTTGGGAAAGTTGCAGCATGGTTTCCCTTACATTTTCTAAACCAAACAAGATAGTGGAAAAGGCAAGTGGAGGAAATAATAAGCCTTCCTTCCCTGGGCAGTCATCAACTCTTCAACTTCATAAACTATATTTCTAGAGAATGCATTACTACAGTAGAATTGGAGGGATCTGAAAATAAAATATCATCTAAAACAACCCACAAAGGTGAGAGCCACCTGAGCTTTGTGGGTTGAGAATGATGTCACTAATCTTCTTTGCCCATAAGGATGAAGGAAGCCCTTTGAACAGCTACCTTGACTGGCCATTCTGCCAGTAAAGGTAAAGAAAAGGGTAAAAACAGCTAGTCAGAGGAACCCATCTATCCCAGGCAGATTTTAAATCCTTGGGAGAGTTTTAGTTTTCATACCAAAACCAGGGGTCCAGTGGAGACAAAAAATATATTTCTCTCACTGTGAAGTCTGCTAGAGGTTGAATTTGTTCCTCATGTAAGTACCTGGCATGGGGCTTAATGATAAAGAATAGTTCTTTCTTTTCCAAAAGCAGACTCACATATGGAGCCAATTCTATTTTGACCCTGGACCAGTTGTAGTCCACAGAAACAAAATGTGCCTGAAAGGAAGAAATGGGTCTTAGATCAATTTAAAGAATAAATTGGTTTAAAGAAGGCCCTGATGCTTCACCATGCTTTTAAAGCCTGCTTCTCTCACAGCTACACAGTAAACACTTTAAAATATCATTTGGGTGATAAATACCTCTTGTTACTCTCTACTATGCAGTGAATGGTCTGTATGTAGTTCCCTCTTGAGAAAGAGCAGTGAAGTGCTGACACCATTATTTTTGAACTCTGTGAGACCTACTGCTTAAGCTGTGTTATGACAGGGTCTGTTTATGTGGGCCAATAATATGAGACATGGATACTTGTAATAGTCAGTGGTTAACATGTGGTAGGGCAGTGTTTTCACCATGTGATTTGGCTTGCAGGTCTTTGGACAAACATCTTTACTAGGAATTTGCTGGATGGCTTGTACTGGTCCTCAAATTCAAATGAGTTCTGGGAACGATGGGCCCAAGATATGGTAGATATAGGTAAGAGTTTAAAAATCAGTATTTATTTTTGACCAGATAATACTTCCTATTCAGGAGAAGCTTAAGAAAGGTACACTGTTGATGCTGTTTGTGAATAATCTCTCACATCTTCACTCTAAATTGCATGTTGTGTTGCCTCACTGTGGGTCTTCCAGAATAATTTTAATCCGTATCAGAATGATCACTATGTTATGTTTTCTTTCTTTTCTTTTTCCCTCCCCTACCCTCCTGTGCCCTGCCCTGCCCCTTCCCTTCTTTTCTTTTCCCCAGAGCCACACTTCATGCTAGTTACAAATGTTTTTCATTTCAAAATTCCTCCTGGTCTGTTATATGACTCTGCCCATGACTGCAAATGAGAAGGGTGGCTTTTACTTGTGGACAAAAGTACAAAGCCAGTATGTCATTTGAAAGAGTAAAAGACAAAAGCTGTGGTTGCTTTATAGAAAACCAAATATCTCTTTGTTTAAATGATATGGGTCATGTGCATGTGTTTTCCAGCAGCCTGCAAGAAACAGAGAGAAGAGGGACCCACAGAAAGAAAAGAAGGGCAGGTAGCCAGTAAATGGGCCTGGCAGAACAGGTTGCTGATTTTTTTCCCCTCTATTTCATAATTTCTTCTCTATTTCAGAAAAACATTCCCCTGAGGATGATATCACTGTCATCGAGCCTCCATCCTGTTTGTCAGGGAAGTTGTATGAAATGTTTCAGGACATTATGACCAAGCGCCCACTACTGGGAAAGTCTCATAACTTCCTGAGAGGCTTAGAATTTCATAAGGATTATATACATCAGAAAAAATTTATTGAATGGAAAGGTAACTGCAACAAAGAGTTAGCTGCATTGTGCAGGTAACATCTCAGATTTTTTTTTTTTTTTTAAACTTTGGAAAACTCACATTTAGAGATATTTTTTTCAGGGTTTGGAAATCTGTTGAGGTAGAACTATGTTCACAGTGTCTTTTGCTTTAGGGTAACAGGCTAAAATGAACTAGTCCATGGGCTGCTCTTTCCCTGCTGGAAGATATCTGTAATTTGTGTCAAACCATGCTCTTCTACAGGAAGTTCGTCACTCTGCATAGGTGCAGTAGTCCAAAGATTCATGAAGGGTAGAATCTTTTGAGGTCAAGAAACAAAGGTAACACCAGAAGCATAAAATAGCAGGTTATTATGTGGATCAGATGAAGGAAAGGACTGGTTGCGAGCCTGTGGTTGCCCATATGTCTGGTATTTCTGCCTGATGATTTATCCATCCAGAGACCTCTCTTTAACCCCTCAGAAACAGAAGTACCAAGATCCTGCTACAGAAAGTTGAAATCACATAGGGTTAGACTGTATGTATTAAACAAACAGAATATGTAGACTTGATGTATAAATGGAACAGCAATTTTCTATGGTCTGTGCTCTGCAGGAAGGCAAAGTAAACAGTCATAATAGTTTTACCTCAAAATCTATGAAACAATCTGTGAAATGATAGCAAGGTGATGGAGCTGAGGTTTTGTGGATCAGAAACCTTCCTATAATCCCACCACCCTCATTTATTCCATGAACAGGTAGCAGTGTGGGAGGACCCCACATTATCAAGGTTAATCCAACTTCAGCAAGAAAGTATGCGTTCTCTGCCTCCTCTGAGTCTTTCTCTTTGGCAACTTGTGTTTTCTTTCCCCTCTTTTATGCGAGTTACAGTATGTTTTGTCCCTTTCTGCCATTGCTACATGGTTTGATGACAATGGCAAGACATAGTGGTGCTTTTTTTGGATTAAGGCAAAGCTCACAGTGTGCTATCTGCTTTCAAAACGTTCAGTAAGCAAAAAGTCAGTGTCCTGAAAGAGTCTGCTCTTAGAAAGTAAATGAGAGAAGGAGAAAACAAGGAGCATAAGAAGGGTGGGTGAGAGAAGGAGCAAGCAAGTAGCTTAAGAAGGTGGATGAAGGATGAAATTGTTAGTCAGTAAATGTTAAAAAAAAGCTTTCCTTACATTTGCTGATTACCAGTTTTAAAGACAAATGGGTAGAAGCAGATTTCAAGGAGGATTTTGTGGAAGCGAGCATAGGAACACTAAAGACTATCTCCGGATAGACAATCTACAGATAAAGTAAAATATATGGAAAGCGTGAAGTCTGGTGAGGGAAAAGGGAAACTAAAAGTCTGGAGTGGGAAAATGACCAGATTTTCTATCTTCTTTTGGTTGCCTGCACAAGACCAAGCTAAACCCTAGGAGCAAGATGTCAGGTCTGTGAACAGAACTGATAGTCTTGTGGTAGGTGAAGTCTCCAGAATATAACTTTGTTTTAAAGGCTTCCCTACATCTGAGGTTATCTGACAGATTAAAACAAAATTTTAAATGTCTGCTTTTCCTGGTGAGATATTTCAGAACTAATATCGTGGAATTAGTGTAATGCGTTTACAGTACGGTTCATGCTTTCAAGGGAATTCCTGAGACAGGACTTCTTTAAAGAAAGTCTCTATTTGCATGTGGGATGGAAGAAGAGATTCTCACAAGAAAATGCCTTCTTGTAGTTCACATGTCCAGCCATGAATAAATGCTGCATATTTCCACCTCTGTGATAAGAAAAGGAAGGTAATGTAATTTCAACTAAAAATTTTCACTGGGCCAAAGACAAGTAAAAATCTCTGTTTCTTTTGTGAGGGACTGCAAGCAAATGTCTCTCATGACAGCAGAATCTGTGAATTCTCAGCAGCCTTGAATGCTAAAAGAAGCACATTTTGTAAAGAAAATGTGAGGAAATTTTGTGAGGAAATGGAAAAATTTTGAGTTATTACTTCAAGCTGCTGTGAAACATTCCAGGCTATGGAACAAGCTAGTTACTCTGTGCAGTTTAAATTCACACTACAGAATGAGGCCAAGGAAGCAGAGAGGTTGAATGAATTAAATGCTGCAGTATTTCTGTGACCAACAGTTTCTTAAAATGCCTAAACACAATAATTTAAGGCTCAAGTGTTCTGCTCTGGGCTTTCTACTTCATTTTGTGAACTTGAGGGACACCCTTAACCCATTTTTTGATACTTAAAACCATGGCAAAATGTTTCGTGTTTCATGGGACTAGAAGAGTACTAGGGGAACAATAGAGGACTTGCTGTCTACAGGACAAGTTGGTGAGGTTGCTAGCATAGAAATAAGAGTCTAACTATCAGAAACTGGCTTTAGATCTCAACTTACCAGTTGGTGTAATCCCCTTTTGGCTCTTTTTGGCATTAATGTGAGGTTTAATCAATTCAGGCAGTATTTTAAGCTGTGGGTAGGGGATACTGTGTGCATGATGTGGTATTTTTTTGCAGATAATTTATATGAGATCACTGAAAGCAGGTTGAAGTCAGATTTTTCAACATGGGAGAGGAGCCTAACCCTGAGAATACAAAAGCAAAAAAAGAGCAATGCAAAAATGCAGTGATGTATTGCATTTGTTAGCTGTGTTGCTACACTGTGAAATTGTTTTTGTTGTTTACATTTTTCCCAGTTCTTAGGGGGAAAAAAATCTGTTGAAGTCTGTATTCTGTGAAAAATGACTCCCCAGAGCAGCTGTGAGGTCAGTGGAGTCTGTGTATCACCTGTCCTCTTCCTGGCTGCCTCATGGCCTGCCTTTGTGAGTGTGTCTGGGAGAGTGTGGTAACAGGCCAGATGGGCCCAGATGTGCAGTCTAAAGGGCATGCTTCTGAGGCCATGTTTGTGGGCTTGTGTTATGGAGGGAGGTGACCCTGGTCTTGAGGCCAACCAAGAGGCAGCTCTTAACATGTAGCACAGACAGAATTACTCACTCCTCCTTTCCTAACAATGCAGCCCTAACTATATTCAAAATGTTTTTCAGACACTGTACTGGATGCTTTCCCTAACAATCTGACACCGCTGCAGAAATATCTTTGTCTGATAGATGTTGGCTATTTCATCAACACCAGTGGTGCAGCACTTTTCAAGCCAGAGAGGAATGTAGATGTCATTATATCCCTTGATTATGGTTTGGGGAGTGTGTTCAAGGTGAGAAGATTAACTTTGGTCTTTACAATTATGGTAAAACTATTATTATCTTATTAAAACTTTTAAGTAAGTGGCTCTCTAAATCTTGATCATATATTCAAGACCAAACCAGTCACTGTATCTTGGAGGAGGAAAGAAACTTACTTCAAGAACAGAACTATAGAAACTGTTAGGCTCTTTTCTCTATAGTGAATTACAGCATACACTTCCTAGGATCCTCAGGGAATTGCAGTAACAATTGTTTGCTGGAGACATGCCCTTGATCTCTCCTGCTCTGTCATGACAAATTCTAAATGTGGTTTTGGATCATTCTCTTCAGCTTGTAAAAAGCGTTATAAACTGATAAGAGGTGTCATCTGACTTGTGGTGAATGGTGGCCAAAAGTAGAGTTGTACTGCAGCTGCTTTGGACTACACATTCATTTCAGAGTGATTCTAGGGAATGAGTTAAGATGCCATAGTATTTCTAGGATACATGAGTAAACCTGATTCTTGGCTTAGAGCTTTAACTCCGTGACAATTTGTGTCCACAGCAATTAGAGATGACGTACAAATATTGCAAGATACAAAATATTCCGTTCCCCAAAGTGGAGCTAAGTGAAGAAGAAAAGAAGAACCCAAAGGAATGTTATGTCTTTTCGGATGCCGAGGACCCCAGAGCACCCATAGTAATCCATTTCCCCCTGGTGAATGACACGTTCAAGGAATTCAAGGAGCCAGGTAAATTCAGTCAACAAAACTATGTACTGTGCTCTACTCCTGGTATGTTTCCACTAATGACAGGCAGAAGAGCAACCTCTGTACACCTGCTGGTCATTCTCCACTTGCAAAGTATGGAGGACACAATCCCAGGCAACTCAGTGCCACACAGTGTTGGAAAGCATTGCCAGGAGTGGGTGGGTCTTCAGTTTTGTGAAAAACAAAACAAAACAAAAAATAACCCAGCCCCTGGAAAGCATCTGAATGTTTAATGAATGCAAGAGCAGGCAAAATGCCAAGGTTGCTGCAGTGCTCTGCCAGTGCACTCACAGGCTGCAGCTGCATGGCCGGCTGGACCTGGGGCCTCCTCTCTGGCCCTGTTGCTGTGGTTGGAAGAGAGGACCATGAACCACTTGTAGTGATCACCTACTTGCACCCAGCTCAGGAGCAGGTGAAATGGCTGCCTGCAGAGAGGGCATGTGGTGCTCTGTCTGGCCCAGTTATTAATGCAAGTAGTGCAGAATTGGTGGAGGCAGAAAGGCAAAATTCCAAAATTCTATTGTGTTTATAAGTAGGACCACAGCAGAATGGGTGTCTCTGAGGCAGCATTTGGAGAAGGGTAGGAACAGCAGCAAGACATTTTAAGTAGAGGTCCTTTCTGCTCTGCTATTCACCGATGCTCAGTGAATATGTGCAGTAAGAGCTAACCGAGAAAACCACATTTAGAAACTCTATGGATGAAAAGAGGAAATACCCTGTAGGCTTGTTCAGTGGTTGGAGATGGTCCAGATGGCAATGTGTGGTGAGATCTGGTCATTGAGCAGTGGCTGGCAGGTAAAGAAGGTGAGGTTTTTGGAATCTCTCTGAATGAAAGATAGATGAGATGATGCAGAGCAAAGCAGCTGCTGCAGCTTCTCAGTGCTCCAGGCACAAATTGGTGAGCTATGACGCTCACTTCAATGTCTCTAGCAGTTGGTGATTCATCCATCAAGCTGACAACTAGCAACTGATGTGGGTAGTTGTGGGAGGAAGGTCCTTGGCAACCTGGTTTTGTGGATTTCAATTTTAACAGTGGAGCTTTTTGTTTCTAGGCGGATGAGAGACACCTTGTGGAATGTGGGTACTTTTTTCTTGTTTTTAACTATTTAAATTCCAAAGAGACTCAATTTGTGAAGTGCCCATTTACAATGCAAGTATTATAGACTGTGCTTTTGTGTGCTTGAGGCAGATGCAGCTTTATATGGATGTGGGTAACACAGATAATATCTCTCTGAATATTGGGAGGCTCAATAAAGCAACACTGAATATTTTAATACAGCCACTTTTAGTGACAGCGTGTGCCCAGGACCCTGATATCACGCTGCCCTGAAACCACTAGGTTAGACTAAAACCTGATATTTCTCAAGCAAAATTCATGTCAGTTCATGAGCTTCTGGTTGACATCATAAGGAATATCTCAGCAGTCTTTGTAGTCCTGGTGACAGTCCTCTCACATTACATTTGTGTTTTGGGCATATTTGGTTCAGACTGCAAGGAGATAGGCAAAAAAAAACCCAGCAAGAAATGTAGCTAAATTTTTGTAGAAACATAAATATGAGACTGCAGAAGTCCCTGGTGCAAAAATACTGGCCTAACAGGGATTATGGATGTTGCCAATTCCAAGAGGCTGAGTTAACTCAAGGCCAAGCTGGAGTTTGCTAAGAGTCTGATGTGAGGTCCTCTGGTCCATCTGTACCTACACACGCTGCAACAGGCAATGCTATGTGGTTAGCATCACAAGGCCTCCTTGTATGTACTCACTCTAGCTGGCAAATGTGCACTTGTCCCCTGTCACTGTTAACTGAGGGGTGATCATGGATTTTGAAAGGTGTTCCACGTGTGTGTCTTGTCTGAGAGTCAGAGTTACGGGGTTTGGGAAAGGATGTGGACCCATGGGCACACTGCCAGGAATAACTGTCTGCAGGGGCAGGATAAGGAGGAATGTAAGGATTTGTGCCAGCTCTGCTGAGGGATTTCCAGGATGGAGCCTTAGCAGGAGGGGAGGGAGGAGTACCTGGGAAAAGTGACCAGGAATGACTCTTTCAAGCTGTGGGGTGGGTTTGTAGTAATTCCTGGGGGTTGTTTTTAACAGTGGGTTCTGCCAAGTAGATCAGTCCCCTACAACACCGTGTATTTAGTACTCCAGATTCAGCTCACTGTGGTGGTTTTTGTCTTACTCTGCAGGGGTAAAGCGTGGTCACTCAGAGATGGAAGAAGGCAAAGTAAATCTGGAGAACAGCTGCTCACCCTACTACCTCATTAGGCTAATCTACTCCTCTGAAAATTTTGATAAACTCGTGAACCTGAGCAAATACAACATCCTCAATAACAAAGACATACTCCTCCAGGCAATCCAGAGTGCTGTAGAACGGAAGAGAAGCAGCAGGACTGGGAATGTCTCCAGCTACTCTGGATACCCCTAGGCTGGGTTTTTGCACTGTTTCCTACTGAAGGCTATGGCAGCACACTGGAACACATCACAGTCACATTGCAACACATCACAGTGTTCATTATTTGCAGAAAACTGAGGAAACCTGTACATTTCTCATCTTGCCTTGTTCAAGCTCCTAGCTTTCAAAAGGGTTTATTTAATCTTTTTCCCCCACGTTTTCAGCCCACAAGAGCCTCACAGTGTGGTCTTACTTGTTAAGAAATTAAGGTCCTGGTTAGCAGAGACCTCTCAGGATCTCCCTGATGTTATATGATATGGTGGTGCTAGATAGTTTCTTGTATGTGCCTGTCCTTTCAACCCTGAGCCCATTATTGATGTCTTTTCAATGCTTCATTACAAACCAAGTCCTGGCCATTTGCATTCAGTAATGTCCAGATTTTCAGATAGGCTGAGCAACTAGAATTTGCACTGAATTGGTGGGCTCAGCTTTGAAGTCAGGCCAAAGAATCATGCATATATATGTGAACAATGTCCAAACTGCAACGTGGACAGTCACGTTCTGTCTGGCCAATTCCCCTTGCTGATTTAGAAGTTACTCCTCTTTTTTCTTCAAGAGTTTGACGCAGAAACGCTGCTCCAAATGCCACAAAAGGGGCAGTTACATTTCAAGGAGAGATGATGTTAGCTGCAGTGAGTGAGTACGGTTCTTTTGAGCGTTGGCTGGAGGAAAAGTTCTGAATAAAGCGTGAGTAATTGCATTGATTTATACCAGCAGTGCCTCTATGCGTTAAAATGGCAAGAGCCTGAAACAAACTTATGATAGCAGAAGCTTGAGAGGAATAATTACCATAGACTCAAGTACATTTAATTAAATAATCATGACCAAGCCATAAGCTGGTGCTCCTTATGGATGTAAACTGAATGTACGACAACATAACTCACTAACAGAATGCATAGCCATTATATTTTCACAGCCAGAAGATTTTTACCTTTTATAGTCTTCTATCCCTAATATTACGGACAAAGTATTTTTAAAAGGTGCTACACAAAATAGGGCATGAATAATAAAAAAAGGGAATTCTCTATCATGCCTCCTTGTTGGAGGAAAATATTTGGAAAAATAACACCTGGTTTTCATTTGCTTTGGAGTGCAGTGAGAGATTTTTGCCTTAAAGAAACCCCTCCCTATAACCTGCTTGGACAGAACACAAACTGATTCCATGATGACTGCAAAGAGGCTATGTGCTCCCATGTCTCATGTCCTGGTGCACTCTGATTCACCTAGGCTCCACAGACATTTGGTGTTTGACCCCCTGCTTGCCCTGGCTGGAAAGGATGGACAAGAAGTGAGTAACACCATCATGCTGTCCATCTCGTATTCTCACTGCTCTTAGGACATCAAATTATTGCCCACATTTTCCAGCATTACACTATTACACAGGAGCTGCAAAGGTTTGAGCTGGAGGAGAGGGCTGGGGGCTGAACAGTTAGGGGGGAGTCCCAATAACAGCAACTGATAGCAGCTAGGTAGCTGTGGGCAGGGAAGGTGGAATCTCACTTTACCAGGTGAACTGTCACCAAAATTTGTGCCAACACTTAAAGTCAGGTTGGGGACTGTTGTTCACTTTTGCAGCTGGAGGCACAGACAAGCATATACCCTTTCATCTCCTTGGGGCCCCATGTGCTACCACTGTAGCCTTAAATGATAATAGTTTTATCAAATATATTTTTGTGTTTCAGGGCTTGAAATTGTGTGAGGGCTCTATCATTGCCTGTCAGAGTGCCTTTTTGTTTTATTTTGGTTACTTTTTTGGTTTTGTAACATGACATGGATGTGACACATGGGAACACGTTTAGTGGTGAACTTGGCAGTGCTGAGTTAACGGTTGGACTCGATGGTCATAGAGGTCTTTTCCAACTTAAATGATTCTACGATTCTATGACATTAAGGGAGTACGTTGCTGGCTTGATGGTGTGGCAGGAGGACCTGGAGGGCATCTGTGAGGGCAGAGGCTGCTGGAGGACTCTGCAGGGTGAAGGGACCTACACCTGACACAGTCTTGTCTGTGCAGCTTCTTGGGAAGTGGTAGCTGGTACAGGCTGTCTCTCAAAGCACACCTGAGCTGTGGTTCACAGCATTCTGATATGCACAGCCCCGAACTCATAGAACTATAGAGCAGAGTTTCAGCAACATGAGGCCGATCAGTGATCTGTGCTCTGGACTGGTCCTTGGTCCTTGTTCTTTTTGGATATACAGCGAGTCTAAGGGCTTCTGACATTTTGTGTGTTTGTTCCCCAAAGGTTGTGGTTTCATTTTTTTACCTTGGCCCCATTCTTGCCTGGCCTTGTGCCACATGTTCTAGTAACTGCTAACTGTTCTTCAGAGAAATTGCTTGCTTGTGTCTTTTAACCATTTAATAATATATTAATTAAAATATAATAATATATTAATTAATAAAATATTGTGAAGGAACACCAGATCCATGAAACTTTATGCACTTAAACACAAGACAATTTTTTTTCCACTTGTATTAGCAGTATTTACTGCTAAATGCCTGCTGAGAACTTCATAGGGCATTTGCTGGTTTCAAGATTGGATGGAAAAATCTGGGAGAAGATCTCCAGGTTTACAAAGGCATAGAGAGCCTTGGAAAAAGTGGAACAAAATCTGCTTCCTGTGGTAAAACCCTCTTCAGTGGAATGGCACAAGGCAGGGTAAAGAGGCAGCTGTACTAAGCCACAACCAAGGCACAGCTTTGTTTTGCCTCTTGGTGGTTTGACCTAAGTGAGTATAGAAGGCTGCCTTTCTTGATAACTTTGCTGTTTTCAGTTGAATGATAAGTTTAAATGGTAAGTTTAAAATATTTTAAAAAAATGTTAGGTTTTTTGTGTTTTGTTTTTGTTTGTTTGTTTGTTTTTTGGGTTTTTTGTTTGGTTGTTTTGGGGTTTTTTTGTTGGTTTTTTTGTTGTTGGTTTTTTTTGTTTTGTTTTGTTTTGTTTTTAAATAAAAGCAGGTAAAAATGATCAACAATAATGAAAATTCATCAGTTTCCCATTACTTTCATGTGCTGGGTTTTTTGGGTTTTTTTTGGTGACAGGCAGCAGCTCCAGCTGAGGTACAGCAGATGAGAGAGCTGGACTAGCCAAAAAAAAATAAATTATTAGATCACCTTGTTGGATGCAAGTGACTGATCTGAATAATTCTAAATTTAAACTCTAGATGTTGCATGTACCCAGAAAGTATTTACATAAACTTGGTGTAAAGGGTTCTCCTTCCCTTCCACTGGAGAATTAGTCAGGGCAGAGGAGAAGACTGCAAGGAAAGAATGAGAGTCATACTTCAGATGGGCTAGAAAAGGACCAAGGCTGAAGTCCTTGTCAGAGGTTTTAGGGACTTGAAGCTTTAGCTTCCATCTGTCAAAGAAGAGCCCCCAGCCACTATGACCTGGGGGTAAAAAATGTCCTTTCTTCCCATCTTCATGCTAGATAACTTTGGCTCAGCAACAGAGATAAGTCGGGGAAAATATATATATATATTCGTCCCCATGGTTACACCATACACACAAGCTCCAAGCATGTGGAGCTTGCTGCTTGGGGACTAGACCTCCTCCTTGCTAACCTGCATTTCCTCTCCTTTTACACTGAACGAGTGGTTGTTCATGCCTTATTTTAGATTCAGATTCCATTAAAAATGAGTAACACTGCAGGACTTTTCTTATTCCTGATAACTTCATTCAGAAAGAATTGGCAAATAGGGAATTTTTGATTAATGTGTTGTAAAAAGGCAAGACTGTGGAGACTACAAAACACTGCAGGAAGTATATAGCAAACATTACCTTTGGGTGCACAGACCACCGAAGCCTCTTTAATCTAATCTGTTGGTATCTGCAAATCCACTTGCAGGTGGCTGTAGTTCAATCACAGCTTGCACCTCATGCTCTGCTAGGTGCTCCCCACTCCTGTCTTGCAGAGTCATTCCACTTGAGCTGTCTGGCTTAAAGGTGCCTCTGCTCTTCTCTGAGGTAACTCAGAGTAGATATCACTTGTGTGGTATGCTGAATGACAGAGTTGTCATACACATAAAAGTATACCAGAAGCAGTCCTGTTTAATTGTATTTAAAGATTTTATGAGATTTAATACATAATTTAAAAAGTTTCAAGGGAACCGATTACCTTAAAACATATCCATATATTTCCAGAGGGCTGAGTTAAGATATAATGATCTGGTATTCCTTGAGGCAAATATAATTTTTCTCTTCCTGCTTCTAGTAGAGATGGAAGCAGTTTTGTTTTATTTCCACTTTGTTCTAGACTTAGGGTGGTGATGGAGGCTTGTGTCCCTGCAGTCTCATCTTCCTTAAAATCTGGAAAATTCTGCAGACTTTCTCTCCGCTTTGATTTTGAAGGATGGTGTTCTCCTATCAACAATAAGCATCACCAGAAAATCAGGTACAATCTAGAGTAGTTTAAATAACTCTGTATATATAAGAACTTGCAAGGCATCTAGCTCAGCAGCAAAAGTCTGCCTGGTAGCAGGACTAGGATTTCATATCATAGTCTGCAAGTTTTTTACAGTCTCCAAATGCAACAGAAAGTGATTTACAGGAGCCAAATTTCTGAATTTGGCTATGGCTATGTTTTCCATGTCTGTGTCTCCCCCGAGCCTCCTTTTCTCCAGGTAAACAATCCCAGCTCCCTCAGAGGCTCCTTGTAAGACTTTTTTCTCTAGACTTTTCACCAGCTTTGTTGTCCTTCTTTGGATACACTCCAGCTTTCTTGAAAGTGAGGGGCCTAGAACTGAACACAGGACTCAAGGTGTGACCTCACCACTGCCAAGTACAGTGGATGATCACAGCCCTAGTCCTGCTGGCCACACTATTTCTGTGACATTAGTGACAGAGGAGTAGGACTTTTTGACCTCAGGGCAGTCTGTAGGTGACTGCTACCTGAGCACGAACAGCGCTGACATCTGTTCAGCTTTGTGGCACAGAACCCATACCTCACGAGTGAGCTTTTGCTGGTCAGTCTTTCAGCAGAGTCCCTGTCTGTAAAGTCCCACAGTCTTTTCTGGGAGGTCTCTGTATTTGAAGTGAAAGGTTGCACCATCACTGTGGAATGTGATCTGTTGCTGTTTCCTGCAAGGTCAAAAATACGCACAAATAAAAGCCTTCTGAAGTAGCATTAGAGGCAGAGTTTGCCTTTTCTGGGTCCATAACAATTTTCTCTGTTCTTTGACTTCCTTTCCAGTAAGCCACTGCTTAGAGAAGTGTCCAGAAAGAGATTTAGATTCAGCAGAAAAGCTGTTGATCAGGATCCAAGGCAGCTCCTTAATAAAATACAATCCTTGGGCAAGGCTTGGAAATAACCTGATGTTGGCCACAGTACAACTGAAAGGCTGCTTTGTGAGTCACCCTGGGCATTCTCCTGCCAGGTCACTACATCACAAGGTGGCAGGTGACCTGTGTACTGCTGTCTAACAGAGGCAAAAAGGACAGCTCAAACTGCGCTGAACTAAGGACACTTCCTCATTCTCTTCTCTTTCTTTCATCATCACTTGCTAAAAACACAGCTCATTCTTGAAGGAAGTGAGAATGTACCTATATTATTCTGTAGTGATTGTAGCCAGTCCTCCATCAGTGTCTGAGAAGGTGCTGCAAAGTAATACTCTGCCCCATCTCTCAACCTGTAAATGAGGATAGAAGTTGAATTCTAGTTAGTTTTGCCTTATACCTTCTGTCTTGGTGAGTGTAAGACATATCAGTTATGCCTCTGAACAACATACAGTCTTAGGTGACTGCAGGCAAATGTAACTGTACAGGTAGCTGTGTAGCTTTTCATTTGCACACTTCTCCACAAGACTTACCGCAACATGAAGCTGTTCTCTTTCCTGGTGTAATTTATTAGCTTCTCACATTTGGAGCCTGCAATACTGAGGGAGAGGAGTGTGGATGTGTTCTGAAGTGGGATAAAATAAAAACAAAATGTCTTCTGCGTCTGTTCTGCTAGGATTCAATTCCATACCAACCTGCAGGCTAACTAGACACCCATATTTTTATGCCACTAACTTTATAACTAGGATCACTGAATAGAAAGAACTACAGAGGAACAATGGATGATTGCATTGTATCTTGAAGGTGAATCTTGCATAAGATACTTCTTTTAAGGAATATCCTTGAAAATTTATGAAAACTTATTATTCTGTTTTATAGTTGGTATCAGTTGAATAATTGCTGAATTTTCATTCAGCTGACATTTGAAAGAGAACTGATTACCCCTAACCCAAACCAAAGCAAATGTTTTTAAATGTAATCTTTTAAATGCACTTTTACATAGGTAGACAGAGAGATTGCTAGAAAGAGTCAAAAACTGAATTACCTTAGATGCTTCTTTTTCATCATTATAGAAATCAAGCTTTAATCCATCAAGTTTTACATAGAAGGATTTCCAAGACCTTGAACCTGGCTACATGAATAGAAATGGTAATAAAATTCAGTCATTAATTATATATTTTATAGGAGTAGTGAAATCTTTCATATGCAACTTCCCCAAGAAGCCAGGAGCTATCCATATTATGATCACAGAAGTTCTCTTAGTCATTATTATCTCCTAGAAGAGCAGAACCTACTATAGTTTCTGGTGAGGGTGATTCAAGAAGGGCTCTCTATGAGTCAGGACTGAACAAATGACATAACCTGGCTCAAGCAAGCTTGGTATACCATCTTGGCCAGCGACATCTTTGAAGGTGGATAATCAAAGTTATGTCTAATTTTTGGCCACTAAAATTTTTTCCTAGCTGGAACACCAGCCCCTGCCTGCTGGTCACAGGCTAGTTTTGTCAAGTGTGTGGTTTCAACCTAATGTGGCTGCTGAACTCTTCTTAATTTCTTAAACTAACCCCAGTGGAATGCTACTGAACAATGTGCAAAAGCCAACCCCAAGTATGTATTACTGTAAGGTTTTAGTTTAGTGCCATGAGACTCTTCTGGATGAAGGATCCTATTACTTTTGTATATTCATATTTTGTTATGTCAGTGAATCAAGTTGACAATTTGGTAATTCAGAGAAAAGGAAAGAAAAAAGTTCTGAGGAACGTAAGTCATATTTTTTTTGTTTGGTAATATGGAAGTTTGGTATCACTGCAAACTAAATTCTATATATACAGAAGAGAAGAAAAACTAAATTTCTCTTCCAGAAGATGGAGTCCATACCAGATTCAGTTTTTAAAAGAGGTCTTTCAAGTTAAAAAATTTGGGGGAAACAATCTATGGGACAAATAATCCAAGACAACTTTATGTGCAAGACCTCAGGAAACACTGAGATGTATACAGATTGGTGGTGAATATTAGAAAATTTCCTGCCCTGTTATGATCATTAGGCTTCTGACCTGAAGTGGTATTATTTCCCAGGATAAGAATTTAGATTTCCGTTTCATTCAAATCCAGATTTAAGAAACCAATTCTTCAAAGATAAACAGAACTTTAATTCTCTTCTAGCACAGTTAGAAAATATAAGTATTGGGAGCATGGGACTGAGGGCTTCCATTGCCAACAAACTATCACATGCTGTTATAGGATCATGAAGCTTTAGGTTTTTTGGGGTGTGGGTTTTTTTTTTTACTTTTTGGTCTTGATGTTTTTTGGTTTTTTGTTGTTTTTTTTTTTCTAATATTGGTGGGTTTTTTTTCCAATTCAGTTGATATACTGAAACCTGTGTTTATAACTAGGAAATGTAGTTAACATGTTCATACAGCCTAGACTCTGGTTCATACATCCATTAAATGTATGACTCCCATGTCAGGCAAAAATTACCTCGTCTCTTAAGGACTTGATCAGGTACTGCCAAAGTCAGTGGACACCTCCTAATACATTTTAGGATAACTGAAGCAAACCCCTAGTACTGAGCTCCTCTTCAGCAGGGGATTATCCTGAAGAAATCTGAGCAGGTCTGGACTATAATCCAAGGAAAATGAAAAAACCCAGAGTGATGGCATTTGTTTCTACCTGTTGTCTTCCTGGAAGGACCTGGTCTCTCTTCTCTAAGAAACCCT
Organism: Manacus vitellinus; assembly: GCF_001715985.3. Lineage (NCBI taxonomy): Eukaryota > Metazoa > Chordata > Aves > Passeriformes > Pipridae > Manacus > Manacus vitellinus. The sequence continues at coordinate 5,458,716 of NW_021940750.1, forward strand.
CCATGTTCTGGAGACTTGCAGAAACCTGAGACACACAAGAACATTGCTACTTAACTTTAAAATGTCCCTTAAGCATAGGTTAAAATTTCTGAAGGTCTTTTTTAGATAAATTCCATGCAAAGAAACTAATCTTCCTCTAGCCTTTACATTAACAGCACAGCTAGAAATCCTTACTATGTTGCAATCATATCTTTGATATACTACCTAAATGAAGAGAATTCACATCCTTCTAGAGCAATTTGCTTATGAAATTTGCTCTATCATATTGTTAATTAATATTATTTTTATATTATTAACTACATTTTACAACTTAAATGGTTCAAGTTATTCATACCACCTCTATAAATACTGAGTTACACCAATGTATAGTGTTGTACTGGTACACTTGGGTATGTGACAAACACATTCCTCTCAGAGTACAGGAGTACAGGAGTGATGAGTTAACAGTGTGTTTCCTGCCTGGGTGAGCAGGAATTGTTGGTTCTAGTCTTGCGCAAGTCAGCTCTTTGGCAAGTGTGCCATTAAGTCCTGCCTCTCTCTGACTTCTAAACTCAGTGGACATTAAGCACTGCTACCTCACATAGAGGGTGTAGGTAAATCTGCAGTCTTGCCTCTTTGTGAGACAGCATCTCCTGGCTGTTTTTAGGTGCTCTGTTGAGTATTCAGCAGCCGGAATAACCTCAAGTTTGGGAAAGAAAAACAGAAACCGATGTAGTTGTTAAGACCTAGTCTATAAAGCTGAGCAAATTAAAAATGGTTTTAAGCTTTACATAGCTGCTTAAGTCAACTGTCATCGTGGAAAGTGTTTCAATTGCAAAGGCACATTCTGTGGGCTTACCGAAGACGTATTCTCTAGTCTCTCCCGAGAGGAGTTAGACAGCAGTAAGTTTGGTGATATATCTAGGGACCTTTGTCCAGGCTCGGGTGGTGTTGCCATTAGTTTGAAGATAGAGGAGCCTATAGCGCTTTTTTCTTGAGGAGATAGGTGGTCTGTGGCACGAGATTCTGACAAACTGCTACTGTGTTGCTGGTTTATAGGAGTGGGAGACAAAGGAGAGCTTAAAGAACCGTGACTTTCCAAAGAACTAGCTTGTGGACCCACCATCTTTGGTGTAGGTGGAGGGATAATCTCACTGAGCCTTGTTTCAGCTTTCATTTCTGTTTTTTTGCTGCTCAGCACTTCAGGGACATCCTCAGCAATGACTTGTTGGAACCTTGTTGGAGATTTTTCAACAGGGGAGAAAATAGTTTCAAGTGGGGCCCTCCAGGACAGGCTGGGGAAGGGCACAGATGGCAGTGGCATTGTGCTCTTTATCTCTGTCACTTTTGGTGGTGTATTCCTTCTGTCAGATGTTTTTCTTTTCAGAGAGGGAACCCGTACAACTTTGCCTTTATCCTTATGCTCACTGTCTTCTGTGTCCACTTGTTTCAGAAGATTCATTTCTCTCTGTAGGACAGAAGTATTAAATTTTTTAAATTACCTTCATTGCATTTATGGATACTTACCTAAGATTTTTATTATTTTAAGCAGGAATCATTTTTCAAATACACTGTCACCTGGCATTGAATTTTAAGGCCTGTTCCTCTGTTGGCATTCTTAGAGCTAGATCTGAACTTAATTGCTATGTGCTAAGCATTATTTTGTTACCCAAACCATGAATACTAATGGCAGTTAATCTCAAATACAGTGAATCCTGACCTTGCTAAGTTCTCTAGAAGCTGATTTTTTAATAAGCTCCAGAGAACTTATGCTCCTTTTTTGTGTCACTGCTTCTTTAAGTTTTCTGTAAGAGCACTGAGTATCTAGGGGTGTTGTCAGGGAAAATTTTAGAGGAAAGGACCTTTGTCCCTTCATTTAGCCAATTTGCAAATCAAATGAAATGAATGAAAGACAGATTTGGCCAAGCTAATTTTTAGCCTAATGTCAAATACAAAAGCTATGTTTTGCTGGTTATTTCAGGAAAATAATTAAAACCTCCCACATTGAAACAGGATCTGAGAGACTCAGTGAATGTATTTTGGTACTTATCACAATCCATTGTAAAACTCTGATGTCAGAAGGAAAAAGGCCTATCAGTGCTTTTATTTCCCTTTATTTTCAGCCCTTTGCTATCATCTAGAATGCTCAGGTAGCTCCAACTCCCTACTGAACTCCCGAATAAAGCAAAATTTCTCCATCTGTGTAGCGAGGGATCACACCACTTCTCACACTCTTTTTGCTTCTCCTAACAGAAGAAAACTTCCACTTCTTCCCTAGAGCTTTTGCAAGCTAGTTATCTTTTTTGATCCACGTATAGGTCTGGTTCTCAGCTGCTCTGTCTGCAATATCTAAGCTTTGGTTACTCATTTACTCCATCTCAGCCCAGGAGTTCATTCGTATGTGGAGTGATATCCAAACAATCAAGGACCCACATCATCCTGTCTCATACACAGCTGATTAACCTTCTAGTACTCACCTTAGTTTTCCTGCTGAGCTGAGCAAATTTCTCCTCCTGTGCTGCGAGCATCTTCTCAAAATCATGGTGTTTCTTCAGTAATTCCTCTACTTCAGACACTGAATCCTGAATGGAAAAATCATCAGACACGGAGGTCCAAAATCAAGTCCCTCAGAAGAGACCATGCCTAAGATTTTCAGATTTACCTCTTTTATTTAGCCAAATTATGATTCTGAAATTTTTGTAATTGAATGTCTAAATCCCTCCTAGTGTGTGAAAAATTTACATAAAAGGTCTGTAGCTTGCAGTCTGTCTGATGTGCAGGAAGAAAAAGAGCTCAGATAACAACCTTCGTTTTTCTGCAAAGCTATGTAGTACCACGGTTTCCAGCTATAACTGTTTACATACAGATTAAGTATATGGGTTCTAGCTTGTGCTACACACACAGTAATTCCTGCCCTATGACAAGGCATCTTAAACCTCTGTCATGCCCTCTGCTTAGTTTTTGATACCTGAGTTTATGACTTTGTTTTCCCATCTTATAAACCATCAGAAGACAGTTCACAATGAGAAAAAAATGCCAAACCAAAATAAAAATGTTGGATGCTAGTGTTTAAAAGAGAATTGACAAGCTAGCTGTCAAGCCATCTGTGTAAAACATTCTACCACTTGATGCGGAGAATGAGGTGGGGAAAACCCCCTTTTCCTTTCAAAACAGGCTCTCAGTATGACAGGGAAGGTTGAACCCTCTACATGTTATCTTATTTCAGAAAAAAGGTCTGGAATTCTCCCCAGTCTTCTACCACCCCTTGGAAGGACCACTTCGAGGAGCCCATCACCATGTCAAAAGCAGCAACTACTCTGGGCTCACTTCTGTAAGACAGCAGAGCTCCCCCCCTTTCTAATCTCAAGGGTGCATTACTGTTTAGACTGTGATTAATTTCAGGCCTGAGCTGGTACACGTGCCAAGCTCTCTGTATATGCTGAGGCATAGAGTGTTCAATAGTGTTTCAGTAGTGTTGCACTGTTGTTACTCACTCCATAGTTAGGATCTGAAAGAAAGCTCTCCTTGGCAGTCAGCCATGCTTCTGCTTGTTCTAGCTCTCTGCGGAGCAATTGAATCTCCCAGTTTTCTTCATATAACACTTTCCTCATGTCCCAGCTCTCCTTTACCTTCTTCATCAGCTCTGACAGCTCTAACAGTTTTTCTTCAATCTAGAAAAATAACATTTGCAATGCCAAGAGGTGAAAAATCCAATCAGATTTTCACAGGACAGTCAACTAGCATGTAATGATTTAGCCTTCATGATTTGGAAGATGATCTCTAGATAACTTTGTGGTGTTAGCATAGTTTAGAAAGGGTGTCTGAGTTCTCATTTTTCCTACTTAAATTCATTTAGCCTGTACACTGTATAGCTAGATGTTAGAATTTTATGCATATTCCACGTACTGTATGACCAATATTCTGCCATATGATTTCCCAAGATGAAACTTTGGCAACTTGTATTGTAGAACTAGTGAGAAGGAGAAGATTCAACAAATACATCTATTTATGGCAAGGCAACAATGGAGAGACTTAAACTGCAGAAAGTTCTCTTATTCTTTCTGCAACAGAAATAATGTAATCCTGCATAAATTCTGAAGATGTTTTTGGTGGTGTGATTTACAAAGAGTGTCAAGACAAGCTTGGGCAAAGTCTAAACATACATAGATAATAGGATCACAGAAAGGTTAACATTCTTGTTCCTTTGAACATTTCTGAAGAATTTTTATGTATCTTCTGATGTATGCAGGGGCATCAGTCCATCCTACAGGGGATTGCATTGTGATGTGTCATAAGAACTTTAAAATGTGTTTTCTTTCTCTGTGTGTGACACAGGGTGTGTAGCTTTTAACAGTTAAGAATCGGATTGTCCTGTTTAGTTCTGCTCTGAAACAAAGCTGCAACTTCTGTCCCTTTTATGTCATTGTTCACTCTTGTTTGTAAAATATTTAGCTGATCAACACACCTCCACAGACATGAAATGTGCATTCTTCACCAGGTCACCTCCTGCCCGCTGCATTTCTTCATATTTTAGCCACTGCTTCTCTATCTCACGCTTGTATTCCTCATGACGCTTGATAAGCAGTTCAGCTCCCAGGACATCATTTGCCAGTTCCTCAGATATCACTAGTGCATGCATCTCATTGGCCCAGGTCCTATAGAACAGAGCCAAAGGGTAAAAAGGGAAGGAATCTGAGTCTGTTGGATATTTGGGAATGCCCACACACATACTTATGGCTGTGGATGCATCTATACAGACTTCTGTTTCCTCACAAAAGATATTAATACTGTCCTGATTTTGGCTGACATAGAGTTAATTTTAGTAACTCTTAGTAACTGGTACAGTGCTGTAATTTTGATTTAGTATGAGAATAATGTTGATATCACACTGATGGTTTGGTTGTTGCTGGGTAGCGCTTACTCTAAGTCAAGCACTTCTCAGTTCCCCATGCTCTGCCAGTGAGAAAGTGCACAAGAAGCTGGGCAGGAGGGGAAACATAGCCAAGAAAGCTGACCTGAACTGGACAAAGGGATATTCTGTATCACAGAACACCATGCCCAGTATATAAACTAGGGGGAGTTGGTCAGAAGTGGCCATTTGCTGCTTGGGGACAGGCTGGGTACCAATCAGTGAGAGGTGAGCAATTTTATTGTGCATCAATAGTTTTTTTTTTTGGGGGGGTGTATTTTCTTCTTTTTTTTTTTTTTTAAATTATCATTATCATCTTCATAATGAGTATTATCATCATTAATATTATTATATTTTACTTTATTTCAATTATTAAACTGTTCTTAACACAAGTTGTTTTTTGTTGTTTGCTTGTTTTTTTATTTCTGATCCTCCTCCCCATCCCACTGGATGCCTGGAGGAGTGAGTGGCTATGTGGTACTTAGCTGCTGACTTGGGTTAAACTGTAACAATATACAAATACACTGATGAAAGTTTACTCAAATATCTATGGATTTTTATAACCTGATATAATATTTCCAGGGCTGTTTCCATAGATAATCTACTAGAAAGACAGCTGCAGCAACTATACATACTGAAGCACTGAGAATTCAAATCCTCAGAAAAAAACTAACTGCAAATGCCTAGGTTATACACATTAACAGTACTTTTATACGTTGTAAAGGAACACAGAGACTTTCAGATATCCATCAAAACCTTATCATCATACATGAAAGTACTTCATATGCATATAGAGCACTCCTGCAAAGAAGCATATTGATAGATTTTAAGGAAAATTTTCTACTCCATGAGTCTCAACTGGCATAAACCAATGCATCCTGATTTATCTGAGCTCAGGATCTATCCCTTAGCATAGTTAATATCCAATAGTCAGTAGTAACCACTTCACTCTATATTTCTACTCATTTCATAGATTAACTTCTTCATTATCTACACTGATCTAAAAATGTCCACATTACTTCTATGGAAATCCTGCTTTAAAACCACAATTTGCATTAAAAATGTATAAATGTTGATGAAGATGACATTAAAATGATGAAATATAATATTTAAGATTGGTCTGGCACTTTAGCATATTTCCATGAGCTATTTCAATTTTTACGTTAGACCTCTGATTATAGATACTTTGGCATGATTGATTTAAAAAAAAAAAAAGAGATTTAGCTCAAAATGCATTTTTAAAAACATTTGTAGATGCTTTAAACCTTCAGCATTTTGTTCTAATACTGATTTAAAAAACGAAAAAAAATAAAGGAATTTCCCAGCCATTGAATTCTTGCAAAAAAATGATCCCTAATAATAATGGACAGAAGAATGTTGGGCAATGCCATTAAATACATGTGTGCAAGATGCTTTCAGCACCTGAGCAAGTGCTAACCTATTTTAGAAGATTATCTTTAATGTAGTTGCTTTGACTCGGAGAAAAAGGGGCACTGGTAGCTGTGCAGGTGTACAAATTACTTCATTATCTAGCCAGAGATATCCCACCTTCCTATAGAATCAACAATATTTTCACTTGGAATTGTGAAACCACCAAATCTATCCAGAGTGACTGAATTCTCCAAGACTTCTTAGGAAATGGTCTAAAAATATAGTCTAAAAAAGTAGCTTTGTCATGCCCTCTGTGCTGAAGTGCTACGGTCACCTCTGATATGTGGTAAATTCTGTGAAGTGCTGTTGAGCAGATGCCATGAGAGAGACTTGAAAGCAAGCTGCAGAGCCCCTGGGACGGGGGTCAAAAACCTAACAGGTGGAATTTTAAAAATCCTATATAGGAAAAACAAGAAATAGGGCCCACTGTCAAGCTCCAGGGGCCAACACATACATCAGCTCCCTGCAGGCATTGAAGTAGAGCTGGACTTGTTCTGCCTGACTCAGTCTTGCCTTCCTCTCCAGAAATTTTTTGTCCAGTTTTTCCCAGGACTCTTCCACATCTGTGAGTCTCTCCATGATATTTTCCTTAACTTCAGGGTATGTGCGGCTGAGGTGCCAAGCCTCTCCTCGAATCCGTTCCAGCTCTTTCATGATGACTCCTAGATCTCTCTGGAACAGAGACAGAATGGATTGTAAGACCAAGTCACTACTTAGATCTATCAAAAGTAGATTTTAAAGATGGTGCATATCTTTTCTACCCACTGGCTGTACAGAGGCTGGAAATATGAATCTGTCAAGACTTTTTCTCTCAGTTTTCTTTCAATGCCTTTTAATATCCATCATCAAACATAAAAGAAACTTCTTTAGATGTAACACACTGATTATTTTGGTAGGTGTGGAGCTGTAGTCTCCCGTAGTTCAGATGACACCTTTGCAATTATAATAACAATTTTGAATAGATTTTATAAGAGAAACTCATCCTTAGGAGCAAAAACTTTATTAATATAATATCACAATCTTAAAAGCAGGAGGAAAAGGTCCTCTTCTGTGAAGCACAAAGAATATTTAAGGGTGCAATAAATTTATCTTTTGTTAGCCTGCAAGCAAGGCCCTTGAAAGGATTTAAAATCAAGCTTTTTTTTTTTTGCCATCTATGCTTTTCTGCCACTGCTTCCTGACAAATCCCCTTACCTCTACTCCCTCAAGATGACTGAGAAGTGTCTGTACACCTGGAAGATCATAGCCATAATCTTCTATATCCACCACTGCCTCTTTCTCCTGCATCCAGCCCTTTACTTCATCCACATCATGATCGTACTGGTGAACTTGACATGCTGCTCTTAGATTCTGCAATAAAGAAGCAATTTAATGGTAATAATGTACAGCATGTCTACAACACAAAAAAAGGTAACCCTAATATGTCATAATGCAGTAGAAACTGAACAAGGCCTGAAACACCTTCCCAATTAAGTCATCTGAAAGCGAGATGTTAAGCTAACCTAATTTCCCCAAGCTCCCTAGGACAGTGGAAAGAAGTGGATGTCTCCAAAGAGCAATTTATCCCTACATAAGAAGAATGATCAAAATGGAGAATGTGAATTGTCCTCTAAAGGTAGGTCTTTACACCTTTACACCTAAAGGTAGGTCCTAAAAAGCTTGCTTGGATAAAGGTCTACACTGCAAACTGTGAAAGTAAGAGGTGTTAAGTAAAATTCATATTTTTCTGAAATTAGAAGATTAAAAAATGTTCTAATACTATTTTATGGTCAAACTATATATTAACAATTGTCATACATTTATTTCTGCTAACAGACAATAGTGGGCTTGAGCCACCTTATAAGCAAAATGCGTATGCAAGAGTAGTAGAAAGAAAGAGTTGAGGACATCTGGTATTTTATGTTCTCCTTAAAACAAACAAAAATGTTGAGTTCTAGGTATCATCTCTGCTTTTTCAAACACATCTGTGACTGCAGTTTCCTGAGAGAGAGTGAGCTGATTTAACAGCTAACTGCTGCCAAAAGGTATGGGCTTTGACTTTGTGTCCTCTATCACAATCTCTCCCATATGCCTTCTTCGACTTCAAGTAGCTAACTTAGCAAAAAAACCTGGAGACTTTCAATCTTGTTTAACAAGCTGTTTAATAAGTAGTTTAATAAAGAGACCAATAAGTGTCAGAGCTGGACTCCTGTTAGTGGTGGCTTTGTTTTTCAGGAAACCAGAGTTAGCAGGGAATTAAAAAAAAAACAATTACTTGAGGCTGATAAATATCTTTGAAGTATAAGCCTTGCCAGGAACAGTAGGGTAAGCAGGGGCTATAAAGGGAAATGAATCAAGAAAGAATTGAACAAAATGCACTCATTTCTCTTATAAACCTTGTGTTTCAGCATGAGCAATGCACTGGTTTGGAAAAGAAAGAAGGATATGGGAGACTGCACGTAAATCAATAACCCAGTTTTTCATGTGTTTCCTACCTCTGTCCTCATCTGAATGGCATGGCATAGTTTCTCCCAGGTTTCATTGATTTGCTTTGTTCTTGTCTCAATAATGTCCATCTTGCTATGGCCTTCCTTAGAGAGTTTAGATGTTAATTCATTTAAGGAGACAACTTTAGAATGTCCCAGAGGTTTCACCTCATTTACAAAATCTTTAAACTTTTTCTCCAGCACCTGCAGAATAAATGGGGACACAGAATTAGATAGAAGAATTTCTGCCTACCTCTATGAGAGAGACAGAAGGAATCACTTTCTCTGTTCTGTATAACACAAAAGCTATGTATTGCAATCTACAAGTGCAAATCACTTGACAAATGATCTGGAGTCAGAAGAAGGCATCTACTGTCTTGATCATTTAACATCCTATGTCACAAGGAAAAATCACCCACATTCTGACAAGCAGAAGCTGCTCAGATCAAAAGCTAGTGAACATAACTTTTCTACATATGCAGCAGTTGTTGAGGAGTGGATACTATGACTTATACCTCTCTGCACTGTGTGTCCCAAGGAGGAATTTATCCTTGAAACTGGCAGCTAGAGGTGTGAATGCTGCATCCAAGAATTTTCTATAGAATTTGTTACAAGAGCATGGCCCATAGCCAAATTTTTTAGGTCCTGTCAAATTTATAATCAGGGTAAGCAGTGAAGTGTACTGACCTCACCTTATCCCAAGAAAAGCTAATCTGACACACTTTCTTTTTCTGTTGGAGGATGCTACCTCAGAGAGCCCTATATAACCAGACAGAAGCCAGTCAGCTCCTGCTGCAGAAACAACTGGTTTGCTTAGTTTTTGCAGACATAACACGCTTCACTGTCAGCAGCTGCACAAACATTGCAGGAAATATATTCCTGCTTTGCCACACAATACATGCAATACCTTTTATTTTCTTTTACCTCAACATCATCTAAGTCCTGCCCATAGTCATCCGACTCTGCTACAGACTGTTTACTGGAAAGCCATGCATCCACCAGCTGGAATTCTCTTTCAAACTGATAGAGCTGGAATTGTTCTTGTAGGCATTTTCTCTGGGTCTCAGACTTCTGTAGGAGAGACTGGTAGTCTGCTAGGATCCCCTGGAGCTTTGAAAGTATGACTGAGCTGCAAAGAACAAGAATCAGAAGGTATGTCTTTGTTTTATTGTTCTTTTTGAACATTGTCTTTTCTGACGTTGGATTTGCAATGCCTTTAAAATACAGAATAAACAAGAAAACGTCATGGAGTGAGTTATGCTGTGCCATTAAAGCCAGCTAGTTCAAAAAATTAAAGTATATCATATAAATGGCTGCTCTTTACACTTCCTTTCCCCCAGATATAAACACAAACTTGCAATAAAAACAGTGAACTGTCAAGAATATTCATTTCCTTTCTGAAGCACAGTGGGAAAAAACAGTCATGAAAACATTAAAACAATCATCAAGCTTTTGGGGAGCTCAGTGTGTCTGATGGTGATGAAGGAGGGTTGGATGTCCCCTCAAGTCTTATTTCTGAAGGAGCCATCAAACTTTTCCATATTTGCCTTCTCTAGGCATTTCTGTTAGACCTGGAGAAGAAGCCTGTTCTCACTTTCCTACCTCTCTGGACTGTCTTTGTTTATTAAGCTGGCACCTGTCTCCTGTACTTTCTCGATCCGGGACCTGAAACTATCCATGTCCAGTTTGGTAGCTTCAAGTTTACGAAGTAAGACTTGCGTGGATTCTTCATTCTTCCCATAATCCAAGGTATCCAGAATGAAACTCCTCTCTGCCAGCCATGCCTCCACCTCCAGTAGCTGTATAAAATACAGGGATGGACCTTAACATAGTTTGGTTTAGGTCAAGATAAAGAAAACTGGAAAGCAGTGGTGCACTGATCTATCAGTGAAATCAGAGAGTAGCTTAGGTGTCTTCCTGTAATGCAGTCTAGCAGACACTTCCAAAAAATATGTACCCAGAACCCAGCAACTGCAGTTACATGTTACTCACTGCAGTTAGTTGAAAGGTAATTGTTATTTCTCCACTGTACCCATATTTACCAGACATGAAAAATTGGGAGAGTATGAATTCTGTTCCTTTCTCAGCTCTTACATCCATTCAACAATACAGATTCTTTTAAGCAAAGAATGACCAAAATAAATCTCTCAGGAAACATTTTTACCTCATTTAGGAACAGATGGGCCTCATATGACTGCATGAGCCTCAGTCTCCTCTCTTGAGCCTCTGCCTTCAAGTTTTCTACAGAAGTCTCAAGTTCCTTCAAATGCTGCATAATCTTGAGGGAGGCTGAGTGGCCTCCCCTTACCAGTTTCTGTCCTGTACTGAGCACTGCTTTGGTCAAAGCATCCCGACTGTTTATCTCATTCTCCAAATTCTGGAAAGAGTAAGGGTAAAGTGACATATCAAAAATAAAAGTTGTGGAGATTTTTATTCCAGAAAACCTAGTCATGTAATTATGAATTTGCTTCCTATTCATGAAGATGAGTCAGAGGTACAAAGTCCAAGTGCATGCTCTTAGTGGAGTGAAGGAGCTTTTGGAGGTGAAGGCATAATTATAGAAATCAAATTTAGCCATGGAACTTTGTTGTGTATCCACCTCAGAGTCTGGAGGGAAGAGGTTGTAAGCATAAACCTCTTATCTGTAAATTCCACCGAAATATACTCACTTTCACTCCATTACATGGTGTTTCTTGAATGGTGTACCTAGGTAAGAAAAACCAGTTTGCCTGCTCATTAGTTTTTATCACGTGCCGATGCCTTTGTAGAAAAGCATAACAGACATTGCAAATGCTGTGGGTACATATACTATCAGGCAGCTAACAGGACAAGGAGAGAAGAAAACTACCTGAATCAATTCTGAAAGACTTTCCTTGAAATTAATTTTTGAAGACTGGTAGATTTAAAAACTATATGCATACCTCTGTATAGCCTCTCATATGATATTTGCCTGGGTAGACAAGGACCATGCTGTGATTTATCTGCAAGCATATGTGCATTCCTTGTCTGACTATGCCTGAGCACCTTGAGCACAAACCCCACAATTTTACAGGTGTTCTGTTTAATTTCATAGCTATGAAACAGTAGCTTCAGAGTTAGACTGCAGTGCTGTGTTAATGTAGAAAAGATGTCTTCTATGAGGAGAGGAGCCGCTTTCTCAACTTAAGTGTCAAGCTTGGCTTGGCTGGAAAAGAGCTCTGATTCTAATCTTGCCTTTAACTTCCACCGATAAATTTCAAGACGGTCACTATGCTGTTGAAAACTGACACCATATCTGCTCCAAGCCAAGCAGTTGCTTGTACGCATATTATATTTGTGTGTAAATGCTGTTTTGCAAGACAGTGTGGGGTTTTTTTCCCTTTGGCTAGTGCATTTCATGCACAATCTCTTTTGTGGTAAAACCTCAAGTTTTTCAAATCTGACTCATTAGGTTGAACAGTAGAGGGTGGAACTAATAGTATATTCAACTCTTGACTGTTAAATTCTTGACTGTTATGTTACCTCTGACATTTGCTAGCTTGTAAATCAACATTAAAACAAGGTGTAGAGGCTCTAGCTACTAACACATTGAGAATTCAAACTTATATTTTAGTCCTGTTTCCAGAAAAATAAGAAGTAAGATGGCAGGAAAACTGGCATTTTATTATGTACTGATAATCTGGTCTATATCTCCCATTCTCACAGTTCATTGAACAATTTTGAGACTTAGCTAATTAAAATTAAGATAATTGCAGCCTAAAGCAGCCTAACTGCTCCTTCAGTTATTTGAAATACTTTCTCAGATTAATTCAGCTCAAACATTCTTTTCTTCTGTGAATCTAATTATCTTCCTACCACGTCAACCACAATTTTTAGGAGTAATTGCACATATAACAACATTTATACTTTTAATCTGGATGAAACAAGCTTTTTATTAGTACTGGTTGATAATGATTGTATCGAATGCTTGGGATTTCTCTCTCACTGTATATATATCACTACATTCAAAATTTTTATGATTTCTGTCTTTCCCAATCCTAAAGCAGGTTGAACAGATTTTTCCCCCAGAGGCACTTACTGTGGCACTTAAATGTGCTGCCATTTGCTAACATTAAATACCAACAGCTGCTGGAAACTTTTAGTGGGAATATTTTTTTCTTCCACCTCGTGTTTGCAAAGAGACTGTGCTCCTTATTAAAAAATTATCAGGAAGGCAGCTGTTGTTTTACTGGTATTTGAGATGACAGTATTCCAGATGCTGCTTTCTCTGATGGCCTGTCTGAACCTCATGAAATAATTCAGCAGCTGTTTTGAAAGCTACCACTGGAATGAAGGTTGTCTAGGGTTTGTAATAATTCCCTGCTATTTCCCTTCCTTCAGAGCACAAAAAGTTTTGGGGAAAAATGTTTTCCTGGGAGATCATCCTGAGACATCTGAGCAATGAGCTTTCTTGGATGTACTTACTGAGTTTCAAAGCATTTTGTTAGGACATCTGTTGCCCAAAGAACCTATGAAAGCACACAAAAGTTTGTAAAATCTATTTTGTACTGAAAAGGTCAGGTTTTTAACTCAGTTCATAGAAAGAGCCAATGTATCCACAGAAAAGCATATGGTGTGGTACTTGAACCACTGCAATGATAAGCAGGATGGAATCTCACATGTTGCCAAGCCATGGACATATCCATCAAAAGTGAAAGGGAGAAGAGGCATCATGACTCTTGTTAGCCAAAGCATAGCAGACAAAGTTTGATACAGACAAATTCAGTTCAGTGTTCTCCATTTGATTCTAAAGACTGTGAATAGTTCTCATATGACATTACCTGGTGCTTTTCTTGTAGACTCTGAACAGTTGCCAGGGATTGGCCATAATCCCTGGAGGAAGCCTGGGGGAGCTTCTCATGAACCCAAGCCAACTCCTCATCAACATCTCGGAAGAATTGGTACTGAAGTCTGCTTGCCTCCAGATTCCCGCGTCTCTCCTGCAGAGGATCACGTAATCTTTTGTATCTGTAGGTTTTAAAGATAATCCAGTGAGGACCGCAGATTGGTTCAGAATGGTGTAGAGAAGGAAAGAAAAAAGAATATTCAGGGAAGAAATAGGTTGATAAAAGTAGGAAAAAGATGGCAGGAGACAGGCCAGGTAGTTACACACCTCTGCACCAGTTGATCTACTCTCTCTTCTAGTTCATCAGCAAGAAAGTGTTTCTCCTTCTGGAATTGCTGAGCTGTGACCACAAGCTCTTGCACCCGGTCCCTGTGGCCAGCAATATGTTCCTCCAATTCCTCTTGTTTCTTCAGATGACTGTTCAAAACCACCAGATCATTGCTACTGTATGGTGCTTTCAGCTCATTTTCCACACCTTCCAACCATTTCTCTGTGTCCTCTACACTTCGCTGAAAATGAAGACCCTGAGAACAAGCATAAAGAAAAGATATTTAAACGTTTAGGACATATAATGTGATGTAAAAATCTTCATCACTTTCAGTAAGAATTACACACAAACATTGAGTGACTTCCCAGTGCTCAGTGAACTCTTCCCAGATATGATTCTTGAAATGAAGAAGAGAATTCAGTCATGGTGAAGACAACAACAGATGCAGAAAACATCAAGATTTCATCTCACTTGTGTTGCATAAATGCAGATCATGGACACAGTACCTTAAAGGGAAGCCATTTAAAGGGAGAGCTCTGTTTTCTAAACAAAGATCTGAGAGCCCATGCAGAACTCCCAGTCACAAGAATTCACGTGCCTAGAGCTGGAAGAATGAAAAGCAGCTGTGGGCTTCTTTCTCAATGTACTGGAGAAAAGATGCCCTTGTGACAGATGAAGAGAGCTGACACATATTAGTAAACATATTTTTCCTCAACATCCCTCTCTGGAATCTGGATCTAAACCAGCAGCAGAAAACAGAAGGGAGCCCAGCCTACAGATCCTTTTCCCTCCATAGGAATGTACAGTTCTCCTGCCAATTCCATTCAGCCAGTCTACGTTTTTTAGTTTCTTTGCACTAATGGTCTTGAGGAATCAAGTTTGATTGTATCAAGTGACACACTTGTAGATGAGACATGTAGCAAGGCAGCTGTGCTATCTCTGGAAATGACAACAAGGTCCACTGGTATGTTGTATTACCTTGTAAGCATCTTGCAGTTTGGTCCATTTCTCCTGGCAACTTGCTAGCAGTTCCTCCCATAGCTCATCCATTTCTTGTAGTCTGGACTGAATGGCTTCTGAGGCATGGTGCCTTTCATGGAGCATCTTCTCCCCTTCCTATAGCACAGCGAACAAAGTTTTCTTCCTTTGTTGAATGCAGCAGAATATATCACTTTTGCCTCCATAAACAAAGCCTGCTGTCACAGCTATGTAAAGGGCCAACTGCAATTGCCGTTTCCTCACCTAGCACAGAGAGGCTACAGAGACAGAGAAAAAACTAATAACTGCAAAAGGGTTACTGAAACCTGGGCAGAGAATGCATAGCAAGGTAAGCAAGATGTACAGCTAAAGAAAGTTGCTATAGCAGGTCAGTAGATGTTCTAAAGAGCAACTACTAAGGCTATTTCCAATGAAAAAGGCAGAGCATAAAGAAATAATGCGAAAGAGATTGTACAAACAAGAAAGGGAAGGGAAGGTTTGGGAAGGGAAGGGAAAGGAAAATAAAATGAGAAGAGAAGAGAGAGAAGAGAAGAGAAGAGAAGAGAAGAGAAGAGAAGAGAAGAGAAGAGAAGAGAAGAGAAGAGAAGAGAAGAGAAGAGAAGAGAAGAGAAGAGAGAGAAGAGAAGAGAAGAGAAGAGAAGAGAAGAGAAGAGAAGAGAAGAGAAGAGAAGAGAAGAGAAGAGAAGAGAAGAGAAGAGAAAGAAGAGAAGAGAAGAGAAGAGAAGAGAAGAGAAGAGAAGAGAAGAGAAGAGAAGAGAAGAGAAGAGAAGAGAAGAGAAGAGAGAGAAGAGAAGAGAAGAGAAGAGAAGAGAAGAGAAGAGAAGAGAAGAGAAGAGAAGAGAAGAGAAGAGAAGAGAAGAGAAGAGAAGAGAAGAGAAGAGAAAGAAGAGAAGAGAAGAGAAGAGAAGAGAAGAGAAGAGAAGAGAAGAGAAGAGAAGAGAAGAGAAGAGAAGAGAAGAGAAGAGAAGAGAAGAGAAGAACAAAAGGTTTTGCTAAGATAGTGATTACAGGTGAATCTGGAGGAGGAAATCTAATGATTAGTAATATATTGCAAAATACAGCTAGTAAGCACTGTGCTGAAAATAAAGTTAATTAACATGTAACAGTCTGTCCTTCCAAACTTATCATCTGATCACAGCTTCTGCCAAGTATCTGACAAAGCTTGTCAGGCTTCCTTCATATCTCGCCTACCAATATGTATCTGCAAAGGAAGTACTTGAAAAATCTTTATCCTTTTTGTTAGATACCTGTTAAAGGTTGTGCACCCAATCAGCTAGGTTCTCCACTAGAGAGAAACCAGTACATCTAATGTAGCATCCACCCCAGAGAGATGTTCCTAAAGTCAGTGGAATGAACCTTTTATTGAAGGCACTTGTCTGTTTCCTTTGCATCCGTGGTGAATATAGATAGCAAGCTAGCATTGGATAATAAGAGAGAGTGGGAAGAAACTGATGGACACAGAAAATTCTTGATGGACTAAAATAATAAGCTTCCTCGTCCCCTCAGAAAGAACATGAATAACATCAGTGATGAGACAGTGATTCCCCCTCACTTGTTTGAGATCACTGTAACTCTGTCTGCAGAGTCTTTCATCCCAATTGCCCACCCCTGCCATCAACCCCGCTTCTCTCACAGATTTGATGGAGTCCAGATGATTCTTATTGGCCATGATCTCTGCTTGGAAAGTCTGGTGTTTCTGCAGTTTGGTCTGCAGATTGCTTGGATCCTTCCAGCTATCATCCTGGGCAATGCTATTCTTCTCATTAATCCAGGCAGCCACCTTTGGTGAGGAAAGAACAGAAGTAACCAAAACCTTCAGTGTTTCTTCAGGTCCAGCCTGTCAGTCTCTCCTCTTATATGTATAAAACAGGGAACCAGAGAGTGGGGACCCAAGTGAGTTGTTCTTCTGAGGTTCTGCTTCCCTAAGCTCCTCCTGTCCTTCATAAAGTCACCTCTCTATGTCTGCTTATGAGCACTGTTACCTGGAAAGGGGGATGGTTCCATGGAGTGAGAAAATGCATGGACACCTGTGTGCATGAGGGAGAATAGACAATGATCTCCCTATTTCTAACCCATTGTCAGTATCTTCTCATGGGTTTTTAAATGGTGGTACATTCCCTTTTAATGCTTTCATTTCTTCTGCATTTTGCTGGCATCCACTGTACATTAGACCTTTCATCTGATTGCTAGAGGGAAGATGAAAAAAATATCCCTTTATTCTTATTCTCATTTTCCGCAATATTATCTCATTCCAGACTCAGTTCCTTGATTTTTCTCACAGTAAATCTGTCCAGGGATTCAGACCTATGCGGCATAGCATGTTTTGAGAAACTAGAATACCATGAATCCTGTGTAATTGTACCTCAAAGGAATTCCTCAGGAACTTCTGCAGAAGCCTTGATTCCTCTAGCAAATGTCTGCGAGCAGCAGCATTCTCCAGTAGTCTCTCTTTTCTGAGATGAAGACAGATGTGTGAGGTCGAAATCACAGAGTGAATTAGATAAGGGTTTCCAAATTTCACTTCTAGAACACACATGCTCTAACCCTCCATTCTTTAGGAGGGAAATGTCCATAACATACAGACTCCCTTGATCTGAACTGTTAGAGAAGATGATCGGTGCACTGATAGGAAGGATTGCTAGCAGATATGTTTAAACTACACACAAATTCTGTACATATGATATTTGCCTTTAGGAATAACCATTACTGCCTTTCAGAGTTCAAGAGAACATAAGCTCAGCATGTTTCTTATGTGGAAATACTGTAAGCATCATGGTATTTGCCGTGCATAAACCAAAGCTACACCATCCTTTAATCTCTTTAGCAATTTTGGATCTGCAGCACTTTATTCATGTTAATGCAGATTTGAGATAATAATAAATAGTATCAAATTAGATCATATTAATAAATTTGTATGTTCACTTTAATTATAAGGGGTCTCTAATCTCTTTTCATAACTTTTATGTATATCTTTTCATCTACCATAGCAGTGAATACAACTGCTTTTACTGTCAGCATTTGTTTATGATGAACAATACGCAACGTGCTACAAGAAATAAAGTAGTTCACATGAAAGGGCAAGATCTGATCAGAAATCTGAGCAGGGCTTTAAGATCAACCCTATTAGAGCAGTGAAAAAGCAGTTGTCTAGCTAATGACCTATCTTGATGGTATTAAATGATAATGAATTATTTAATGGCACAGCAGACCTCAGTCTTTTTTTTGCAGCACTGTCCCTAAGGCCAGAATACAGAATTACAGAAATCTGCCTTTTTCTGCATCCTGCTCACTCTCCACTTAATTTTGCATTTTGGACACCTCCTGATGAAATTATTATTAGGCTCAGGCCAATATGGGAATACGACAGTGCAAAGCACAAAGGTGAGCAAATGCAAATCAGTTTTTAGTTCTCTTAAATAATTTAAAGACATTAATCAGCATGGAGAGGGTCTTATCACAGAAAGGATGACATGGGAAAGGTTTGACTTCACCTCCTCAAAATGGCCTGGCATCTGTTGGTGATGTTGTCTGAGTCATAATGCTTGTTCTGTGCTAGCTGCTGAGAAAATGAAGCCATTTCATCAATTTTCTCCATCTGAACTTCCAGTGCTTTTTCAAACTGTGTGTGTTTCTGCTGTAGGCTCTCCACACTAGACAGTGAGTCCTGGATAGAAGACAACAAAAGGTAGCTGCTTTCAGTCAGAGTTTTTCCATCCACAGCACTGATAATCCACAATCTAAATGGCATTTACCCCATATTTGCAAGCTAGCTGTCAAGAAAATTTATTGTTCTTTGAAATGTATTGGCACTGAATATGACACTTGGGGCCTAAATAAGGTTCTATGCAAGGTCTGAGGTCATTATTTCAGGGTCAAAACTGAACTGACTGCTAGATGCTTAGCTTCTCATGCGTATTGTTGTGCTGCATAGAACACATAAGTTCTCAAGAATTAAAACATGAGAGCCTAATTATAAATCAACCTTAAGACAGATGCTATGTTGAAAGCAAATATGGAATGCTAAGCAGAAATCACAGTTAAGTGAACAAATATGTCACAGAAGAAGGTTAAAATTAGAGCCTCAGTTTCAACTCATGGAATTTAGAAGAGCTCTGATCCAGATTTGAATTTGAGGACTAAAGTCTGACATTACAGTTCATCTGGAGATAAATACAGAATTTGACTTCTTGTAATGTTTGTGAATCCCAACCTTAATGACTCAGAGTTCTCTTTGCAGCATCCCTCTGGACTTTAAATTATAGATTCAGTGGAGTCAAAATGTTGTTACTGTGATAAACTCAGCTTCCCCACAACTCTAAAGGAAGCAATAAAGCTTGCATCAAATGGTTCAGAAAAAAATTCAAACTTCTGGGTGCTTACATGAGTCATTGGATGGGAAATTACTCACAGAGTATTTTCTGTACATTGCTGAGCTAAATATGATTGGGTGACTCCTTGTAAGTCTCATACTGTAATGAAAGGACTGTAAATACATACCTCTATGCTGAGAATTACAGAGGCAGACACCAGCCACTAGCATTTTATCGTTTTCATACCATTTGTACCCATTGTGTCTACACTGAACTCTGAGATGTCATTGTCATTCCTGCAGAGACAACTAATTAGGTAGCACCACCTACACAAGATGCAGGATAAGCTAAGTATCAGAACGTATATCTGGCATCGTACACAGCTCTTGCAACCCATGCATCACTTATTGCAGTGTTGCTGATACCTGTGATAGGTAATTTAAAGCTAAACTGGGTATGTAATCAGTGACAGCCGTGATGACTTGTGTACTGCTGGCAAGGGTATTTGGGTCAGATATGACAAGGCCGGGCTGAATGGAGCATTGAGCAACCTGGTGTAGTGGGAGGTGTCCCCACCCATGGGAGGGTGGTTTGAACTGGATGATCTTTCAGGTCCCTTCCAACCCAAACCATTCGATGATTCTATACAGTCTCACTTTCCTGTTATAATCAGAGTAGTTGGATTGTTTCATTACTCTTGGGGCTGAAAATCCCATCCTGAGTAAAGTATCAAGGAAAGAAATCTGATTCTAAACCACCAACAAGACAGAGCAGTAAGGAGAAAGACCACAGGAAGGTTCAGAGCACATTACCATACTTCACAGTCCCCTTTCCATCAGACTGATTGCAGAGAAAATTGTAATTTCTCAGAGCACATACCCCTGAGTCCTCATTAGCTAGGAAAGCTTCTTTGCTGCTGAGCCAACTCTCAATCTGTTCCACATAGCCATAGAATTTCTGTATAGGGAAAAAAAGCAGCCATAAACATGAAAAAATGCTGTAAAAGAGAGGCTAACCTGATTTCGGCAGAGTACACTGAAAACCCCTGAACTTTCATGGCTATTTAAAAAATTAACTGCATAGCACTGGATGGCAATAAGCATTAGATTCTAGAAAAAACATATGTAACAATTATTATTGTGACTTTCTCCTTAATAATAAGACTATTTCTTTCTTGTCTAAGACATAGGATACAATATAAGTACTTCTAGATTGTTTTTTAACAGTGTAGAGAAGGCTGCATAAGTAACTGGCCAATGAAAAGTTAGTAACACAGCCAGAAATAAGTACTATGTAATACATAAAGAAGCATTAAAGCAGCCCATACCATATGATTTAAGTTCTCATATATATGAAGATTTTTGATGGAACTAGTAGCCCAGCTTTTATTTAAAGTATTTGACATTCCCATTTTTAAAATCCCTGTTTGAGCAGAAATTTTTTAAGTAAGATGACTATTACAGGGAAGTATTTCTAGGAAACTACAGCCAAAACAGTTCTTTTCTTAGGGAAAAAAAAAACACCCAGGAAAAATTAATTATTCTGTTAATGCTAAATTCATCTTCAGATTTTTTTTTTAAATACTTGTCTGGCTCCATGTTTTTGGGGAAGGTTATAGAATTTGGTAGAGTCATGATGTTGCTTTTAAATATGTGTTTTTTTCCAGCTGTATGAGAGTTTGAGCACACTTTGCTAAGTTTTAAAGGCTTTGAAAAATTTATGAGCACATATTTCACAGAAATTTCTGTGATTGTAACTTAAAGCCCTGTAAGCACTGAATGTGCTTGGCCCTCAGCATGCCTTCTGAAAACCAGTGAAATATATATTAAACACTGGGTATTATTAGCGTTATACTACCTCACAAATGTGCTGTTTTTATCAAGGAAAACTGTCAGTGGCACGTGCATTCTCTCTTGAATGTCTTTTTACTCACCTGTAAGTCTTGTGCCTGAAACAATTTTATATATCGCTCTTTCCATGCTTGGGTCAATTCAGACCAGGCTAGCTGTAGTCTGGAGAGGGACTGGTGAATCTCGGGGGTTGCATAGTGACCAGAATTGGCAAGTTCTTTACCACAGTCACTGAGAGAGTTGAATCTTTCCACTCGTGCTTCAATCTCCTCCTAAAATATATTACTAAGGTTGATGTCAAGGGTTTATGAGAAGCCAGTTATTCAGAATACAAGCCTTAAGGGGAAGAATATGGGCTGTAACTTTCCAGCACTAATAGCTGTATGGAAAATCATTCATCTTTCTTTGAGCTATGTTACTGGAAGAGCATAGAATTGCTAAGAGAAAATAAGTGTAGAAAATGAATTACTTTATTGCTTTAGGAACAACTGTTTTCCTACAAATGAAAATTGGGATTAAATTAGAAACAATCTACCTCCAGTCTTCCTACATAAAGGTAGTTCTTATGAGAGACAATGCCTAGAGTTTTTCACCTCCTGACACATAACTTGGCATCAGACTTTTACATTAAAGACATAGTTTTACTTTATTTTGTGGTGTTAAAATGAAATACATTTAACTTTTGCACCTAGTCTGAGGAATGAGTTATGTCCATATACTGAGTCCTGGAGGCAAAAACAACTATGGCCCCTGCAAACCAAATGTGGAATTTCTAATGCATGCAATTTGAAAATGAAAATAACCATGCACTGAAATAATACCATGTATTAACTCATAAACTACCTTAAACACTATGGCATGTACTATTAAATTTCTGAAATTAGAACTGCAGCTTTTAGGGATTTTTGGGGTTGCGATCTTGCCTAATCAAAACACAGCTGTAAAAGAGTAATTTCATGGGGTTTTTTTGTTTCACATCAGCATCTTATGTTCACCTCTAATCTCTCCAAAGGACTTTATTTTGAGCCAGTAACCTAAATGAAAAAAAACTCTCAATTTTTCTTGTTTTGTCTATAATTTTAGTTTAGTCAACATAAGAACATATTGCCTGGATTCCTCCTTTTCTGTATGACTGTCTCCTTAGAGCCATTTGGGCTCCTTTACTAGCAGATATTAAAGACTTAGATCTTGCTTCCATTTAAATTTGGAGCACACTACATCACTGGATATTTTTAGTGTGACAGAAACATTGTGAAGTCTGTGATATAAGAAAGCATTGTTAAAATTAAAGACTAAAAAAAAAAGAGGGAATTTCAGGTACTTTGTACTAAATTCAGGTTTAGAAAATTATTCAGAATCTACAAACTATTTGTGCTAATTATGGGACCCACAAAGCACTGGATATTGGTCAAGATTCTGAGAACACGATTTCTAGAAAAAGTAACTTAATTGCAGAGAGAATGTAACAAAACAGCTGAAGGACAGCTATGATGCTTGGGAAAAAGTAAAATATTGATTTTTTTTCCCCACTAAGGTTAATCAAGAATATCACTCCTTTTAGAAAAGAAACCAAAAATATTAGCCAAATTAGCCACCAAAATATTGTGTTGCAATTGAAGTGTTTTGGAACTGAATGTGTAGCACTGTTCAATGGTAATTTACTGCCCTGTGTGAAACAAACTGCTGTTTCTATTTTTTTCTCAGGCAAAAGGAGTTTGCATGAAAAAAACTAAATCAAAGCCAGAATTGACTGGCATGAACTTTTTGGGCAATCTTAATAAAGAGATCAGCAGCAAGCATAGTGTGATACTGAACCTGTTTTTTAACTACAGGCTTGGACAGCAGTACAGGTGAGAGCTAATGGGGCTTTCTGAGCCTTTCTGAAAAGACACAAGCTGTCAAACAGCCCACGAGACACAGTTTTGTCAATATGTAGGTGACTTCTATCTCTAATCTGGTATTGAAAAGTTTTTTACCTGTTACTGACAGATGCGTGCAGCAAAATTCTGCTGTATCTGCAGCAAATAAGAAAGATTCGCAGTATGTTCAATTGGAAGCAATGGTGATACTTGCCTTTCTCTCCTGATGCTCCTCAATCATACTTTCGGCTTCATTTGCGCTTTTAGGAAGCCCCCCTGCTTCCATTAACCCTCTGATGTTTTGGGTCCAGTCTAGTAACTCCTTCATCTCCAAGTTGAATTTCTGCAACTGATATGAAGCTGCCAGCTTCTCCTTCCTGCCACACAATGTGCAATTCAGCATTATCCAACATAGAATTATTTAATTGCTTCTCTCTCCCCATTTGCAGAGGAAAGTATCTTAGGAGAAGCCAAATGAAATGAATTCAAGCTTTCCCTTACAGTTCCTAGCCGTCCTCATGTCAACTAAAATCATAGGAAATGCACACTGCTTTGGAGACAACATGCTTACTATTTTTACTACATCAGCTCATTAGCACAAGAAAGGCAAAAAAGCCTTCATAGCTGTTGCTTCCAGCAATGATTACAGACCAGGCCTAAGCCTTTCTTGTTTTGGAAAGATTTGAGAAAAAAATATCGCCTAGAACTATCCAAAAATAAGTCTTTCACAAAGGCTTTATGATAGATTTAATTTGATAGTCACAAGGCATTATTTAATGAGATAAACCACAAAAATTGCATTAGTTTTCTCAAAGTCGTATCAGTGGAATTTTGTGTGTGCCAACTCACACTTTTTCCAGTGTAGGTGTCTAAGACGCCTGTGTAAACTTTGTAAAGAATCCTTAAAAACTTTTAAAAGGCCCCTGGCAAGCAGAGTTTAGACCCCAGAGAAAAGCTTTTCTCCTGCTGAGAGATATTCAAACCACTCTCTAAGTCTTTACCTTTGTTTGGCCTGTCCCTGGAGTCGTAGCCAGTTGTTTTTCATCTCCTGTTGCTTCATAGTCAGTTTGTCATTTATGGATGGATTCCTTGTGGAAAGGTGGAAAGATTCCAATTCCAATGTCTGGGAAGAGATTTATAGTGGGGTGAATTTATGCCAAATGCTTATATTCATTCCTGAGTTTGCCTTTTAGGAAAAATAGTTCATATTAAGATCCTAAGCAGGTACTTAAATTACGATAACAAAATAAACAAAGGGAAGATGTTATATGCAAAAAACCAATACATATGCATTTGCAAACAAACATCCATGTGAAGAAAGATAAGTGTGCACTGCTTCACATGTACAAATGGTAATTTACAATGAAAAAAATAGTTTTGCAGAATATGGACAAACATAATCTAACTAAGCCTAACAAAATCTAACTAAATGTAACAAAAGCCATGAAAATATGGAACAGACAGAAACAAACAGATTTGCCTTTCAGCAGAAGGCTCAACAATTTTTTGTATGTGTCTCAGCTAACAGCAGCAACAAACCACGATTTTCAGTGTAGACTTCTAGTTGATGTTTTCCTTAACACAGACTGATAAACAGTAGAGAACACTCATCAACTCAGGTTTAAAGCTGGTAACTTTCTTCCAAAATTCCATCAAAATTATGAAAATGAATAATTCTAATTAGGCAGAAAGGAGAATATGCCAGGCTGGTTTTAATCATAAAAAAGTACAGTTACTATACTTTGTACATGGTACTTGTGGTACTATATCAAAAAAAGCAAACCCAAACCCAAATGTAAGAATTGATACACATGCAGGTAAACCCAGATACCAAACCACTGCTAAGATATTAAGGAAAAGTTTACTCTGAAGTCAGAAACTCTAAATATGCTGCTAAAATCTCACTATTGAGAACAACACCTTTGGAGAAAGTTTGTAAAAATATTTTCTATATGACAGGAGTCATATAACTGACCATAACACTCTGGTCAACAGTGAAAAAATGTGAGACATTGTCACAGCATTTCCGCTACTGTGGTTCAACAGAAAATACTTCTTTTTATTAAAAATATACAACTATATAGGAGCTTAGACCCATATCTAATGGTTAAGATTAGTCCTAAGTGATGCAAACTGGCCATTTTACGAAAGCCAGAGTGGATCAGGCAGGCAAGTATAATCTAAGATTCCTGCGTTTGATGTCTGTGTCAGGACATTACCTGCACCGTGGGCTTTATATCTAAGTTTTAAACAGAACTAGAGTTGTGATTTTGGTCAATTCAGTACGGAAACTGGGGGAAAGATGGACTCCATACTTTCCAAAAGGTATAGGATAGTCTGATCTGGTTTGTAAATGAGAGCAAGAGAGTCAGACAACATGTTAAAAAGGGACTTTTCTTCTTAGATTTAGTGTATCAGAAAGAATGATATTGATACGATAAAGCAGGAATAATCAGAATGGTATTTTACTGAGAAGAAATTTATGCTGCATTTGCATTGCAGAAAATTCATACTAATCAATCCAAATGATTTTTGCACCATATTCCCAAGAAGCAAAAATGAAATTTTTTACAGTACTTCCTCACTTCTTACCTCCATTTTGGACTTTATAACACTGATTTCTCTCTCCATTTCTTCATGTCTTCGAATCAGGTTTTCCACACTTTCCACATCTTTTCCATAATCCAGTGCTTGTATAAGTACACTCTGGAAGGAGCAGTAAGATGTGCAAATGGTGAAGATTACACAAAGCAAAAGGATCATATCTTAATTATTTCAAAGAGTCTTTTCCTTCACTTCTTTGCATTGCCATCTAAATGTTCTTATTGTCTTCTTAAATATCAACAGAGTGCATTGTCTGCTTTCTGGTACAGAAATAAAACAAGAATCCACATCACTTTGAACAGTCATAATTCCGCTTAAAATGCCTCTGGCCATTCACATGTAAAACAGAGACAGGCATGCTTCCCTGCATTTCTCAGTCTTTCTTTTTCCTTTTTTTTCCAAATACCAAACCAGAAAAATATTTCCCGATAAATTGTGGCACAGAAATTTTCAGATATGTATTATGAAAATATGAAAAGTAAAATTTACTCTCAAGCTCCTAACAGAAATTAGATCCCATAAAATGAAGAAATACATTTGTAAAAGTTGCTATAAAAATTCTGAGCCAACAGCCTCATGGTACCTTAAGTAGTACCACTTGCCTACTGACACATAGTTAAATAAATATATAATATTATAATATCTATAATAATATATAGTATATATATGATCCAGGATAGGTATTTTTACTTCAATTTTCTGAATGAATAAGATTTTATGCAACTTCTCAAAGCTGCATACTTAATAGGTCTGTATTGCACAGCAGGGAGAGATATGCAAGCTAGTGTTGAATGAACTGGCTTTGAATTTGCTACACTAGAAGTTGTATTCAAGCTAAGTAGGTAATGCAGAAACAGCTCTATGGTAACTCAGCTAACTGGCTTTTGGTATTCAGAACCAGCTTGGCTCAGCATTGTCTGAAGGAGATGCATACCTGTGCCAGTAACACAGCAAAAAATAGGCAGCAGTCCCTTAGTTTCTAAGATATGTACTCTACTTACTGCATCTTGCTGTGTTTGTTTATTGTGGGAGGATTTGCTAGACAACATGGAGATGTTTAGAAATGTAAGGATGCCACTACTTCATGACTTGTCTAATTCTGCTTACAGTTAGTGGAAAGGAGTCATTGCTGGGGGATAATTTATTTCATCTGGGAGGTACTGGAAAACACCCAAAAGACAACACTGTCATCGGTCACAGCCAGCACGGCTTCATGAGAGGAAAGTCCTGCTTGTCAAATCTGATTTCCTCTTATGACAAGGTAACCCACCTAGCTGATCAAGGGAAGCCAGTTGTAATCTTTTTGGATTTCAGTAAAGCTTTTGATGCTGTCTCTCACAGGATCCTTCTGGACAAAATTTCCAGCACATTATCCACAATATCCACACAGCTGGATAAACACATCACACAGTGGGTGAGCAGTCGGCTCACAGGTTGAGCACAGAGGGTAACAGTGAATGGGGTGACATCAGACTGGTGCCCTGTCACTAGTGGAGTTCCACAGGGCTCCATCTAAGGCCCTCTGCTCCTCAACATCTTCATAAATGACTTGGACACAGGACGGGAAGGGATATTAATTTTGCAGACAACACAAAACTGGGAGGAGCTGTTGAGTCCCTCAAAGGCAGGGGAGGCCGTGCAGAGAGACTTTGACAAATTAGAGGACTGAGTAATCCCAGCCATTTGAAGTTCAATGAGGGGAAGTGCTGGATTCTGCACCTGGGATGGGGCAACCCTGGATGTTCATACAGACTGGGAATGAGATGCTGGAAAGCAGTGCTGTGGAAAGGGACCTGGAGGTACCCAATGGCAAGTTGAATCTGAGTCAGCAGTGCCCTGGCAGCCAGGAGGGCCAACCATGTCCTGGGGGGCATCCGGCAAAGCATCGTCAGCTGGTCAGTGGAGGAGGTTGGTTGGAAGGGACCTCTGAACATCATCTAGTCTTGTCTCTGCCCAAAGTGGGGTCACCTTAGGACAGATTGGTCAGGGTCTGATCTAGTTGAGATTTTAATTTTTCCAAGGACTGTCTCTTCAGGTAACTTGTTCCAGTGTTTGACCACTCTCATTGTGATTTTTTTTACTATACACCTATTTTGAACTTCTGACTTTGCTACTTGTACCCACTGACTTTCACTATGAACTTCCAGGGAGAGTTCAACTTGATCTTCTCTGTAACCTTTCATTATATAAAGAGAGCATCCCCTTTTATTGCAGACTCTAATCTGTGATTTCTCACAATACATTTCAAACGTACCCATTATAATGAATGCCTTGGAGTTGGTAATCTGCACTGTTTAATGATATTTCAGCCTTCCTACACACTTTAAACACAGACAACTATCAAAGATCACTGTTGAATACTCAATGGTTCTCTCGAAATCAGCATGCCTGGGTTTATTGCTGTTGGCAAAATACAACATTTTTCCATTTTAATCAATCAAAATTTGAAAACTTACCTTCTCAGTAATTCTTTCTGTGATGTCATCTATTTCTCTGATTAAGGCATGAATCACTAGGGCTCCCTCTAATTTCTTCCTGTATGCGTTCAGGTTACCATGGAAACTGTTCCACCTTTTATTGAAAATAATATTTTAGAGATGTATTTCATAGGTAAGGATTTCCACAACTGAGTTTCATGATGCTCATATTTAAGTAAAAAGACAGGATTTCTGAACTACCTTATGCATTGATCCCCAACTCCCCATAACAGGGCACATCACAGAGATAAAGCATTAGTGTGAGAAGATTATCTGGTTATATTTATACCAGGTTTTCAGGATGGCATGGGGGCTAAAAGCTAAAAAGTACTGATCCAGTTTCCTTAGACTCTCAATAACTTCATAATCCACATGCTTTTGTTTCTTAGACAGTGGACTGTGAAGCAGCAAAAGCAATAGGCAATTCACCAGGACAACAATGTGAATAGATGGAAGTGTCTTAGCTTCATGAATCTACTGTGTCAAGTGCTGTGAAACAGCATGTTTGCCTTCAAGGCTAGAAACATGACTTTGGCCCTGCTGGATTAAAAATCGTTCTAGCTAACTGCTCTGAGAGTATTAGACAACTCCAGTCTCTGATGTTTGGTGGTCATGGTATTAAAGAAGAAAACATATGTTTCGATTCCTCCATTTATCCCAGCCAAAGACACCTAATTTTTCCTTCTTGTTTTTGCTTTACACAGAAGATTTAAGAGCATACTCACTTCTCATTGAGATGCTTTCGGCGCTCGTATATTGTCTTTGTCTCTTCCTTGTTCTGTCTCTCCAGTTTCATGGCCAGGGCATTGATAGTCCTGATGTGAGCATCGTCAACTGTTGACTCCTGTAAAGCGAGAAAAGAAACAAAGGTATGTGTTTGAATTGCTTGTGATTGAGTTTTCCATCGAGACATGAAAAATAACACCAGCAGCAAAAAGAAATAGTTTTACCTCACTGCCAAACATTTCAGACATATAGGGTTTGCTCTACTACAACTGCTGGTGTTACTAAGTCCCTGATGAGAAGACAGTAAAGGCAAGAAAGAACATTAATGACCATAGATACAACAATGATCTAGGTCTAGATGGGGGCCCTCAGGCAGTCGTTTCTAAGCCAGACATTCCAGCAGGGGTTCATTTGTTGAAGAAACATAGGTGCAGGTGCTGGTTACATAGGTGGCTGCTGTGGAGCAGCTGCTGTGTGGCAGACTGATCCTTTGTCAAACAGACAGTGACTCATGGCTCCTAGGCCTACTTGCTGTTTTATCTAGATAGGCTTCTGTCCAGAAGTGCCTTCTGTACTGTAGGCAACAGGCTTAAAAATCCATACAGCCTTAAGAATCCCAGATGACCTATGCCATTGCGTTTTCTTCTAAAGCAACATCACTGCATTTTAAAAGGTATACCAAGACTTCAAGGCAATTTGCTTCCCATGCACATACCATGGAATGGGTAATATTTGTACATTGCATACATAATCTGGACTATAATGAAATAATTTTTCTTTTGGAGTGTTATGGATAGCCAACACTGAGCACCGCTCCAAGACTCAAAAACATTCTCTATTTTTCTAAGAGCAGTAAATCACAGACTCAGCAGGGAGACAATCACTGGTGCAATAGAAGCGCAGTTAAAAGATGCCAGCACACTGTTAATAGAAGTATTTGCTCCACTGGGTATTTTGTTTGCTGCATCCATACCAATATGCATGCTTCCGAATATGCTTTACTATTATACACAGCCATAAAGTAAACAGGAGAAACTAGTAGACAGCCAGATATTCTTCAGAAACCCTGCAGCCTTCTCTCCTGAGAAATAATAGCAGCACAATGAGTAGAAAATCTTGCACCCATCAAAGCAGAATGATTACTCCCTACCCTGATCTCAGATTTGTCTAGTGGGAAAAAACAGACTGGATGGATGCACACACTGTGCCAGGAACACCCTGCTTCTGCTTGTATCACCCCATGAA
This sequence comes from Manacus vitellinus, assembly GCF_001715985.3. NCBI lineage: Eukaryota > Metazoa > Chordata > Aves > Passeriformes > Pipridae > Manacus > Manacus vitellinus. The sequence continues at coordinate 5,488,702 of NW_021940750.1, forward strand.
GTACTGCATAACTAAGCATCAGCTATCAGGGCATAAATGTCCCAGCTTTTTTTCTGCAGGAGTCATGTTCAGAGTATTACAGGAGCAGTGACTACAAGCTGATAATATCTAAGGTCAAGAGTTTCCTGTGGCACAAAAGATCTACCTTAGTTTATGGAAAGATTTTTCTATTCAGGGTCTTAAGCAGACTGGGACACTGTTTCTGCCTTTTTCATCATCTATTTTTTGCTGGTAAAACCTGTAGAAGAGCCCTTGCTCAATCCCTAAGTCAGCTGGTGAGTACTGAAGGCACAATGAAAGTCTCTTCAATAATTCCCTGGAGCTGAAGTTGAGCAGTTCGGCTCTCTATCCAAATTCAAGATGAATGCACTAATGTAGTGTCACGAAATTCTGCTGGTCTCTGGAACAGGGAGCTCAGGGTTTTCTTGCAGGGGTCAGGCATATCTACATTGCTACTTTGCATAGATGAGGATTGTCTCCTTCTGCTATTAGGCAACAAAAATAGAAGATGGGATCTGCTGTAACAGGAATTGGCAACAAGATAACAGGCAAACAAAGGAAAAAGAATATCAGGAGAGAACAGAAGAGTAAACCTCACTCACAAAGTCCTAATATACCTCTTTCCAGACCTTCCTCACAATTTCCAGACTGGCAAATCAGCACAGTAATCGTTCCTGTGTGACACACAGACCTGTTAGTCCACAACTATAGCAGTTCACACAGAGAGAACAAGAAGTTGCTGCAAAAGCATCCCTCACAACTCTTATGGTAGGAGCTGAAGCACATCACAAGGAGGCCCTTGTTGTGGTAGGGCCTGTTCCCCAGGTTTGGTGCCCAAGTTAGCACATTCACTGGGGACAAGAAAGGCAGCTGGCGTGACTCCTCAGCACCACAAGAGTCAGAGATCTCAGCATAGAAAGGTGAAGTGTGCAGCCAACTTGTCACATGGCTGCTACTCAAAGTGTAAACCATTGCTCTATTTTACTAAATGTCTGATTATTAATGTTATGATTCATGACTAACCACATGTACTGTATAAACAAAGGCCCCCAAGTTTACACGCTTCATTTGTATGAAGGAATATGAGAAACCTGACTGTTCCTCACAAGGAGAAGAAGGGAGAAATAAAGGATGGAAATAGAGAAAGTAGTATTTTTTTTTTCCCACAGGCTTGGTTCATGGAAGATCTATATTAGTTTTCAGATTCATACAAATATGGCTGAAACAACCATGTTTAAAACCACTTCTGGGTGGAAATGACTGTGACTTTGCAGACTGCACAAACCAAACAAAACCCTGCTCAAATTCAGGCTCACACCACAAGTTTTCCAGTCATTTAACACAGTCCAAAATTTTAGGTTGTGTCATGAGCACCTGACAGCTCTGTTTAGACATCTTCAAAGCAAAAGGCACGAGTGAAAATTTTATCTTTTTTTAACAGCTTTTGAGGTTGTAATGCTTCCTCTCACCCTGATCTTTCACCTTCTCAGTGTACTGGAACTGTATTTACTACCTGAACTGAAAAGTTAACTGCTGCTTGCAGCCGCACAAGAAATGTGCATGGAAAACACCTCTTACCCCTGATGTTGCTCCCCGGAACTCATTCAACTTTTTCTTGAGTTGCAGGCAGTGTTCGTAGTCATTTCCCACATCACCTACATTAATCATGACTTCCTGAGGAAATAAGCAGCAAACAGACAAATATTTAAGCTAAGAGTACAAGAACACAGCAACTCCCAATGCTTATGCTGATGCAATAAGTTCTGTGATTTGCCTGTAAATCACTGACCTACAGCTTCTGAAGTAGTCTCTTCTGATCTTTAAATAATTATGAGACTTACTCCCAACTCTCTCTTCAGTCTATTACTGATTATGGAAGCTACCTCTGAATGAAAGTGATTCTTCCTTCACTCCTACAAAGAGAAACTTTCAGATTTGATATATGAGAGTGCAAGCCAGTTGCCAAGTACTTCAAGTCTCTTTGATTCTAGTCTGCTTTTATTTCTCTGTCTCAACAGAGACATAGGAGATGGCCTCCAATAATCACAAACTCTTCATTTGCACATTTTACATGAGAACATGTGCTAATACTGTCCAACTAATTCTGGTATTAGGTAGACTCCAGGAAATGTTTAGAATTTATTGAATCATTCCTTTCATATTTTCTGTAGAATGTTTCATGATTCTTACAGACAAAAGCCACTAAAAATATCCTGGAAGATGACACTTTTATCAGAATTTCATTGCTAAATAGCAAGTCTTTAGCGTGTTAGCTAAATACTAAAATACATTTACCTTCTCCCTGATCCAGGCTTCCACCTGGTCCACCTTCTGGAGAAATTCTAGGAAGTCCCGACTGTCCTCCAGCATCTTTCCACGAGCAGCAACAGCTCTCTTCAACTTCTCCCAATGCTCCTGAAGCAAGCGGACTTTGCGACGGATCTCTCCTGATTTTGGGTGGCCTTTTGATATCAGGGCTTCTCCTTTCTTCACATTCAGAAAAAGAAATTAGAAATTAAGATTGCCACTAATTTTTAAGGGTGTTATCATGTTACATGACCTTTCTAGAAGGATTCTCTCACTTCCCTAGCCTGGACTGCACAACAGATTACTAATATAAATTTTTACCACCCAAATGATACAGCTCGGCTGGAAACCTTTTACATCTGGAGGGAATCTAGAATCACAGAACACTAGGATTTGAATATTTCCTTGCCAAGAATGACATTCATGGAGTGGGAGCACCAAGAGAGATTTTACAGATGACTGCACATTTCAGCCATATGATTCACCCAGTTTCAACAAGAATATTCACAAATGGGGCATGAAATCCTGTTTACTTTTTGTAGGAGTAAACAGCCCAGGCAAGGAAGAAGTCAGTGATATTTTCAGGTCTATAAGAAAATCTATTCAGACTATAAGGAAAGATGGAAGCTCCCTGGATAGAGCAATTTACATATCTCCCTGTTGTAAATTAACAGCATTATATTTCCATGGCATAGCAATTGAGTTCTTGTCACACAAATAGGATAATTGATATAGAAGCATTTCATCTATCTGTTCTTTGGATAAGCAGCAAGAATCTGTAAAAACACTAGCAGAGTGATAGAGTTACCTTATTAACAGCTGTGATGATTTCTTCATTTGCTAGAATCTCTGCCTCAAAGACCTGATGTTTCTGCAGCAGCTTCATTTTGTCCTGCAGATTGCTAGGGTCTTGTACGGAAGGATCCTCTAACTTCTGCATGCGTTCACTGATCCAGTCTTCTGTCTGCAGCAGTGTGAGGCATCCAAGTTAGCATGACAACTACATGAGATCCTGGGGCCTTCTCCCAGGACATACCATTATTCTATGCAAGTGTCTATGCTAGGCAGACTGAGCTGGGAGCTTGACAGCTGGAGTGGCTCTCCAGTTTCTGAACTATTCTACTTGATAGGAGATAAAAGCAGGTAGGAATGAAACTAATTTTTATCTGACCACAAGAGTAATGAAAAATTCCTTGAATACCTCAGATTTTATCACAAGCCATAAACAGATCACACAATCTTCTAAATTATATTCAGAGAATCCTTGAGCAGATATTAAGCCTTAACATGTTAGACATTTAAAATGAGATTATGACCACTGAATCTTGGGATTTAGGGCTCTGAGTTTCATCTCACATCTCTGTCATTGACCTACCTTTAAGGTGGGTTAGATTCTTTAGAATTCTGTGCCTCACCTATAAAACAGTACTAACATTTCCTGATCTCAGTGATGTTGTGAGACCTAAATGAAAAATGCAAAGTAAATAAAGCCTTATTGATGGGGCCAAGCACTAATTAGATTATTTGAGGGGAAATACAACCCTGTTTGCTTTTATACTTCATAAATTTCAAAATGGTCTGGTCGGGAGTATTAGATTCAAACAAGCAGGAGATCTGTGAGAGCTAACAATGCAAGGGTTATGTGTTTCTCTTAGGAAATTATTTTTTAGGGGATTTAAATGAATGCAGAATAAAATGGATAACCGGATAGGGAGTTTTCCAAAATTTTCTTTAAAATCTGCTGAACTTTAGACCTTCGCACTAAAGGAAATATTTTCTATCTATCAAAACACTGAGAACTGTCAACTTGACATAACTGATCCTGTTGTCCTCAGAGCACTGAAGTAATGTAATGTTTTGACAACATAAGATCAGCAAATTGAAGGCAGCTTTATTAGTTTCAAATCATTTTGGCTGTCCTTGTGGAACTGTGTGTTACATGTGCACAAGGCTTGACAACTGGAGGATTTTCTCAGTTAATTAATGATTTGAAGTTTTGTTTCAGCTGCTGAAATTCTATAAATAAACACAGAAAGAGCTTTCATGAGCAGCATGCTCTCCAGAAACTGTTTCTTTCAAAGTACAGTTAGAAACTCAAACAGGAACCTTATGTCAAGATTACCCAGAAGAACACATTGTCATCTGCTGTTTTCATTTCTGACACCCTCCTCAATGGCCTTCTCCCATTACCAGCCACACATTAACTCTTCAATGTCACTGAAGTGACTCTTCATTTGAATAGAAGAGGCTCATGCCTACAGTTAGAATGAGAAACAAGTGAATCCCCTGTATGTAGCCACTTACAGGTCAATTTCTCTTCTATTTTTTAAGCAGAAGCAATGGCTTAACAGCAGACTGAACATCTGCACTCTTAGTGGCTTGGTTTATTTTAAGGCTTACTTAAGATGGCTCTAGAGAGTGAGAGATCCTTCTCCTGGCCCCATGCCCACATTCAGATGTGAACCAAAGTTGATTTGTTGTCCTAAGATCTTTCTGTGGAAAGACCTAATGGTCGTCTGGACAGGCATTTTCATTTTATTGAAGACAACAGTAAGACAAGTGTTATGCTCAGTGTAGAGACATGAGACCAGTCTTACTTCTACAGGACTCATAAAAAGTGTGGGCACTACCAATTTAGAAAGCTACATTTTCAGAATATCAGTTACTGTAACCTCATGAGCACAAACTTTTTGTAAATTACACTGATTTTTAATAAAAGAAATATTTAGAGCTTATAAAGGAGTGTGCCTGTTCCAGACATCGAGGCAACAACTAACTCTCTCACTCATCTGAGATAAAGAAGTAAATGTTTTTTTAGTCTCTTGTAGAGGGTGAAAGGGAAAGGAAGTGCCACTGATATGATGAGCAAGTTTCAGGGTCAGCATAAAAACTCAGGGCCAGCTTTAGAAGTCAAAACGTTCAACTTTATGATCTTTCCTCTGCAATTATTTAAATACACATTTCTAAGTAGCAGCCTGCTCATTTGCCTTCCACATTAGCACAGGGCTACAGACATTGTGACAATAGGGTAATCTATAAGTCTGTCTCACTTCTTTGGGACTCAAAAAGCACCCTATTTCTACTGTAGGAGGGTGTGTCCTATTTTGTGAGCTGAGCATAATCTCTTGAATTAGTGGGTTTTACACAGAAAAAAACCAAAGTCCTGTGTCCTGCAGCAGCTTGCCTTCTAAGCAGATTATATGATGTTGAGTTCTCTGTCCTCTCATCAGTAATCACAGACTGTGTCATCTTTTTACTAATGTGTGCAGCTCTCTGTGTAAGTGCTTCTAGAGAGTAACCAGGAGACTTTTAATGATGACAGCGATCACTAATTTCTGCTGAAGCCAAAAAAAGTATGCTTTATCAATAAAAATTACTTAACATTCTTGCAGGAAGGAGAGTTTTCAGAAGAGTGGGATCTGAGCTATGGATTTTGTCCTCTTAATAAGTAAGAATAACCAATGATCTCATTGATTTCACAGTTAAACTCAAAACTCATCTCTGAATTTAACTTCCCTATGGGGACAATTCTCATTTGTGAACATGTACACATCCAGAACATCATTAAATCAAATTAAACATTCCATTCTACCCAATAAAGAGAGAGAAAGAAAAATATTGCAATAAGATTTTTTTATTTTTCTTTTTAATTCCTTGGTGGCATTCACATTCTACAGTAGTAGGCAATGGTCGGCAATGTAAATGACCATATAACCTGAGAGCAAAAACTCTCTTGGATGAATTTATGTGGAGAAAGTGAATGAGAAAAGGAAAATGTTCCCCACTATGCAGGGTCAGATCCTCTGCTCTAAGTATGTGATTCAAGAATGAAGGGGGAGCCCAGTCCAAGCACTGATTTGAGCATTACAGAGAGATGGGGAGAAATGCATAGATATTCCTACCTAATGGGTTGATGATATCTCCAGCAGGGCATTGACAGTTTCTCTACCACAGAGGATGTTGACAGTTCTGGGAACTTTCTGTCAGAGTTATATTGCTCTTTTCAAAATATTATTACTGGGCAACACCCCCTCCACTCCACTCTGCTAGTCCAAAAGGTGGCTACTACTGGTGGAATTTCATTACTTCCACATCATGTGATAGTAAAAGTATAGTTAAATAATACAAGTTAGTGTTTGGGTGTATAAATAATTTCTGATAAAGTTTACTAAAAGAAAAAACAACCAGAAAAAAAGAATAGGTCTGGCTTTGTAGTGTGGTCAAAGAAGAGGGTATTTAAATGCCTGACTGTTTGGGGTAGGGGGGGTTCCAAATACATTGTGCTGTCACTGGAATTTTAGTAGCCTTAGATTATTCTTTTTCTTGAAAACAAACAAACAAACAAATTAATTAAAACCAAACCAAACCAAAAACAAACCACACAAACACAAAAACCAAACAAAAAAAAAACAACAAAGAGAAATTTTGTTGCTGGCAGCAGCTGTGTTGTAGGCATTCATTCTCTTTTGGTGATGATCTTAACCTGATCTGTGTCTTTTTCATGGGCTGGGAGGTGACCAGCACCTGCAGTTTTTTCTTTAAATCATGGAGGATGTTCCATGGGATACAGCAGCAGAAGGGGTGGATACCAAACCAGCAAGTGTTTGCAAATGTCTGCCTGAGCCTATGTGCTCTTGTTTATGCCAGTACACCAGATATGCTAGCACATTTTCAGTCACACACATTGTGCTGCTCTTTGAAAGATTGACCTAGTATGCCTTTCTAACAGTACTGCCAGGAACAGAGCTACTCAGTTACAAGACTAAGGCCAGAATAGGAGACAAACGGAGACCAACATATTCTGCAGAGACCAGTCAAAGCGAGCACTTCATCCAGTAGAAGTAGGCAGTTGCTCTGCCTTCCAGCCCCATCCCAGTCTAAAACCCTCTTACCTCTTCCAAGTTCTGGTAGAAAAGTGCCAGAAGAAGGGCAATCTGCAGCTTCTCTCTCCTATTCTGGGATAGATTCTTGATCTGATGCTTCCTCTCATGAATGACATTCAGTTTGTGCTGAATCTTTCGCCCTTCCAGTCCATCAGCCTTTTCCAGCCTGCTTGCCTGTTCTTGAAGAGATATCATCTGAGGAGACAACAAATCTGAAATTACTTTTATGCTTCCAAGTGGTGTGAAAGAAACAAAATCCAAGCTCCTTTCCATACCTAAAAGATTTTCCTTTTTTCTGTAATAAATCAAGAATAGCAGGGAGAGGTTAATCAGCATTCCCCCTCACCCTGTACTATATTACACCTATGACATTATTATTATTGCTCTGTGTGGTGGATCCCGGCTACTTAAATGAATTGAAGCTGTAGCTCCAGGAGTCCCTATGTTACTGATCAGCTGGTGCAAGGAATCATGGAGCAAGCATGACACTCATAAGTGCCAGTGCTCAAGTTTTATTTCTTTGTGGAAATCAGGTGTTGGAAGGTAGCTCTCAAAATAAGCAATCTGTCTGGCAGGGAGCTGGCAAGAGTTCTGGGAGTTCATTCCTTCTAAGGAACCCAGGCATAGTCCCAGGTTTAAGTTTAGCCCTAGCCTGGCTGAGTTAGAGCAGTGGCTATCAGGCAGATTCATTTACATGAAGGTGAGCAGATCAGTGTCTATTCCAAAGTTGTGGAGAGGCAAGCCAGTTTGGCACAGCCATTGTATACCAAATGCATATTTAAATAATTTTACCTCCTGTATTTTACTTGCTATAAAAGCCACTATTTTTTTAATGAAAAAACCAGAAACTTCTGATATCCATGACACAATAGGGCCTGCTTTAAATATTTCTTCTTGTAGCTCCCACTATTCAGCACACTGAGTGGTTTTCCTATCTGCTGCAAGACAATACAGGGAGGCCTTGGGCGTGGGATGTTTTAACACTTGTTCTCCAATGCTCTGTCTCTTATTTCCCCAAGCTTTCTCATTTTCTCTTTGGTTCAAGCATATCAGGCATATCATGCCTGTCAGCAATTCAATGTGTTAGCATATTAATAAATATAATTATATATATATATATATATAAAATTCTAGCTCTTGGGCTGGTAGAATATTTGTTGTTGATTTTTGTACCTTCTCATCCTGTGATGCCAGAAGCTTCTCAAAAGCCTCATGTTTCCTTATCAGTTGCTCTACTTCATTTACAGAGGTTCCGAGGTCATTGCTTTTCAAATAAATCTATAAAAAAAGTTTATTATTTCTCTCAGTGGATTAATTATCACATAAAATTTATTCATAAATGGGAGAAGAGGTATTAACTCTGCTGTTGAGAGTACATTTGAGAGGGAAAGAAAGGAACAGGAGGCAACTGAAATTGGAAACTAATTAGTATAACTCCATGGTCTTTAGCTAGAAAGAGAAGCATTAACAGGTCTAGCTGAAGAAAGTGACCTGTCACTGCTTATTATAATCACTAAGTCACAAGGCAGTAAATTCCAGAGGTCTAAGCCATCCTTGTAATCTCAAGTAAGATCACTCTCATGTCTGACAGATGTCCATATCATTCCTTCTCAGAAGAGTTCTTGTAACAGAGACTTTGCAGCCTCCCTGGGCAATTTACTCCAGTGCTTCATTACCTTAACTTCATTACCTTAAATTAGCAGGATTTTCCAAATATCTATCCTGAAAATGCATGGCTAGCACTACATGTTGCTATATACTGCCCTCTTCATCACATGAAGGATGATCATTCCTTTTACATCTGCTTCAGCCTTGTACATGTTTGTAGACATCACATATTGGGATTTCTGTCTTCTCTAGGCTAAAACTACACTGATCTGATCAATTATTCCACAACAGCTGTGTCTTCTTGATTCTGTTTATTCCTATTTCTCTCTGGATTTTCTCTATTTCTTCTTATTTTGAAACTTGATGCAATAACTGTCAATAAGCAATCAGACTGCCAGAGTGAAGGCTGTGAAAACAGCAGAACATTTATATGTGCCTTTCAAGCTGCAATCTTCAGCATGTGTCTGTATATGGTGCTTATCTTCTATACAATACCATGAACTCAAGTTCACCTTGCAATCTACTATAAGATTCCAGAAGCTTTTCAGAAGAACTGCTGACAGACCAGTTTGACCCCATCCTGTATTTAAGCAGCTGATTATTCCTGAAAAATGTCATAGCTTGCATCTGTACCAAGTGCATTACATTTGTTATATTTTCAGGCCATCTTTCCAATTTGTCTGCATTAATTTTATTTACTGTCTGTTCTGTCAGTGCAGTTTTAAAGAAACTGACCTCTGCACTATTTGCTTTTAACACTGTGAGAACCTTTTCCAACTATTCCAACTAAGGCACTGCAGTGTTTCCTGATTCTGTTCTGGTGTTAAGAAGGCTGACTGCCCAATTACTTCTGCCGTGCATTCTGTTATATTCGGTTTTGCCAAATGCAGAAGAATAAACAATGTAGTTATCTATTATCAAGAAAAAACTATGCTTTTCTCCAGATTAATAAGAACGTATTCTTTTCTAGTGGATTTAATTGCCCACATTTTTTTTTTTTATTCAATGAGACAACAGCAAAGCAAAAACCTCAATTAGAGGTTCTGATGGGACATGAGCAAAAATTACCCATGAGTAAGGATCACACTGAAGTGACTATGACTGGACAGACCTGGGGAAATCAGACTGTTGTGAGGGATTACATTTATCAGCAGTGTGTAATGTGTAATCCATTTTGTGAGCTCATGGAATCATAAATATTTGGACAAGGATGAGAATTTCCAACCAGTAACTCTACCTGGGTAAAGTGCAATTAATGGAGATGGAAGAAGAATTTGAGATCAGTGATACAGTGTGAAAGAATTAAGAGGCAGGAAAGAAACAGAAGAGAATCAGTGAAACACAATTGCTAATAGTTTCAGAAAAGGGCTGGTAAATAACATAGGTAAATCTGTGCCTTAAAACCATAGATATGTGCAGAAAAAAATAACATCTGGAGAGGTCCTTCTTGCTTTGCTAAGCATTACAGTTCTGTAACAGTCTTACAGTGTGTTTTTTATGAGAGGTAAAGGATATTCTTTGGCAGCTACTTTAGAAAACCAGTCATGATGTTCATTTTCTGCACAGAAGTATTGGATGATCGTTTCACTCCACAGGGCATCTTCTGAAGGAGAGGTTTCCCAAGCATGAATGCATGTGCAGGGCAATCCACATGTACTTGCCAGGGTCCGAATGCACTAACAGGCTCTGGTGGTTCTGACTGCCCCCTGGATGGACGTCCTGCTCCCATCTGGGGGTCCCTCTGAGGCTCGGCCCTGGCCACCAGCCCTGCCTGAGCTACACTGAGGGGAAGTCTGAGCTCTGCCCTGGTCCTCCCGGACAGACCCCACATTTAAGTCACTACCTCGCCTTGATGCTTTGATCTTCAGCTGGTTGATGGACTTTTTTACTGCTGCCACCACTCAGCCCTCCTTGGCAGCTGTGGATAAGAGGACTGACAGCCAGACTTGACCTGATGTTCTAGTCCATTTTTCAGGAGTGAATATTTTGCATATAGAAAAAAATGCACAGAAGACTATCATGTCCAGGCTGGATGTACAAACTGCTCTATACTAATCCATACCAAGTATCAAAAGAAAGGTAAATAAATCCCATCACAGTAATCACTGTCAAGAAGACAGTGAACACAACAGGCCTAAGCCTATAGTATGTCTGTCCCATTAATCACCAGAATGCCTAAAGAAATATATTGATGCCTCTGCTATGCCTCTGTCTGTTAAATATAACCCCCATCAGAAGGCAGATACTCTGTAATTCAAACTTTAATCCTTTGATCTATCCTACTCATCAAGTGTATGAAATTATATATTTTTTTTTTGAGAGTGTTACTGGATTTTGTTTGCTCTTTTGAAGAAAGATCTCCACATGTGTGGGTTCCAGGTCTGTCTACAGTAATGCCTTATTAAACCACCTTATTATTACCATCTATATCTACACTGCTGTTACTAACACAGAAATAAAAAGTTATCAGCTGAATCTAACTCACTGCTATTTTGGCTACACAAACATACAGTCACACACTGTATCTCCATTTTGAAGCTTTAAACACTGCTTAAAAAATACTGTAGCTTCTTTACATATTCTGTGAATTATCTACCATTTTTGGTCAAAAAAGATTTACCTCTAGGACTTTTATCTAGTACTCTTAGCAGTGAAACTGGTACCTGAAGAAATGGTCAACTATTAGTTTTCCTGCTCATAAACCTGTGATGGAAGAAAAACACAAGGGGTATCTACCGATAAAGGTGATTAGATTCCTTGAAGAAGAGAACAGAGACATTTGAGAGCAGGGGTGTGGGGTGGTGAGTCATAAGCAGCTGCCACTGGAGTGTTCAGGGCTTTGCTCCCACTGAAAACCACTAAACACAAATGACACTGAGCAAAGCTCGATTCCTTCAGATATTACAGCAGTGGGAAAAAGTCCTCCTGAAAGCTTTGGACCAAGACCTCCAAGCAGAAGCTCGTGCAAATGCCAAAACCAAGGCTTTGACACTGAGAAAGAAAACTGGTGCACAAAAAGAAAATTGCTGCAAAAGGAAAGTGGCTGCATACATTACAGGAGAGGCAATGGCACCAATTTTAGAAGAAAGTAGCCCCTGTAGCACTAACAGTGCTACTTGGAGAGCTGCTAAGGTAAAAATTTTCCATTCCATTCATCTTTTAAACAGAAATCTTATGACAGCCATTGCTAGAATCAGAACCACAACATTTTTTTCATGTAAGTACTTGTTATACCAGTCTGAAAGCAGAATGAAAATTGTCTCCTTTGCCACAATGCTGGCCTGTGGCCAAGTACATCACTTTCTGGCAGGTTTTTAGAAACATCCCCAAACACCTGCTTTGAATAAGACACATTGATTTCAACTATAAAACACTGCATAGCTCTCCTCAGGTAACCTACCAGGGTCTCCCAGAGGAAACAGTATATATAAACTTTTTTTTCAAGTTTGTTGCTATTATGAATCATGGCCCATCATCAGGAATTTTGCTCAGCCATGAAAAGCACCAAAGACTTGGCCACTTACTATAAAAGGGACTAGTTTTTAAGAGAAGACTTGCAAAGATGCTTAAAACCACAAAATGTTTTTTGAGATTTTTGAGATTTTAAATGGAGAATGGAACAAATAGTCAATTTATTAATGATGTAAAGCACAGAAATGGAGGGTTTAACCCTACTTCACTAGAGGTTTTCTCTATTTCTGAGCTCATTGCATAGTTTTCAATACACAGTCATATAAGAACTCTTGCATACAAGTTAATGCAGAACTAAAAATGAAGTCCAGTTTAAAAAAAAAATCACTTAAAATAAGTCAGTACTATATACACACTTATGTGACAGCTTATGCCAGCTCTAGCTTTTAAAGAAATACTGAAGAAACATTTTAACCATTAGCCCAGCTATGCTCTCTGGATACCACAACTTCAAATTTATATGTACTGGAAGCTGACATAACCCCAAAAGAAATTCATATTCCAAGAAGACTAGTTTCTATTTCTCTAGAATAAAATTTAAGTATTTCTGCAAATTCACTCCCTTCTGCTCTTCACAGTATAACAAGCTCCATAGATTTTGCCCCTCGCTGCCTGCCCTTGGCTTGCTGTTGAGATTGCTGGAACACCACAGAAAATCCTTCTGCTTTAAACATGCACTAAAAGCCTGAATTACTTCCAGTTTTAAAAGCCTTCACTTAAAGCATGTAATGAAGTCCAAACTATCTGCCCAAATAGATAACAACAAAGTTTGATTTGACTTAATTCTGATAGAAGTAAATAAAAAAGAAAAAAAATGATATTTGATTTAGCAAAGCAAATAAATATGTTTGATACGATGACTATATATGGTACACAAAAATGTTGTACTATGCTTCATTTCAGTAAAAGTTACAACAAGGTATCATACTATAACCATAGGTGGAATAAAATGCACTGAAGTTTTTTATAAAGAGAAAACACATACTTTTTCTATCACACTGACATCACTATATTATTGGCTTCTCTCCTCACAATCTATATGCAAAATTCTAATGTTAAAGATATTTAAAATTTCCTTCCCTCCTCCTACTGCATGCTGTCTTATGGCATAAGAATATAATTGTCTCACATTGGAAATGTATATGGGAAAAAACACAGAGATAAGACAGTGGGGTTTTTTTCCCATAACTGCTGTAATTCCTTCCTCACACCTATCTCTGTCTTCAAAATTCACAAGCTCGATCTCTATCCTGTAAGTAGTAGGTGTTGGACCAGAATCTTAAGCCCAAACAACATCATCATTAAAATATTTACTTATGAAACATTTGTCTGAAGGTAGACTAAGTTCTTTTTAAACTCCCCATAGTTTCACTGCTAGAAACTTTGCTGGGATATTCAAATTTGACATGCTATGGAGATTGAATTCCCTTCATTTCCCTCAGGAAAGGGCAGTACCTCTCCTTTTCTAAGAAGGGGAAAAAAGTGATTTCTTCCTATGCACTTAAATATTTTGGGTTTTGAAAACAAGTATTACTTTTAAAACTTACAAAACCAGGAATTAACCATTTAGAAATACAGCATTTGAGAAGTAAGAAAATGAAAACACTGAAACAGAAAAGGACTAAGAAAAACTACACTGAGTATTTGTTCCAGGTCCCAGACTGACTAGCAGAGAAGAAACTAGTTCTCGGCTCTGAAGTCGTGAACCTTCAAAGTGCTGAGCACTGTGGCCCAATCATGAAAAATCTGTAAACAGTTGCATGTCATGTTAACAGTAGCATTCTAAAGGTTAAAATGAAACACTTGTTAAGTGCTCAATCAGATCAGAGTTCTTATCTTCATTTAGCATGGATCAAGCTGTATCTGCAGCCTTGGTGACAGCAGAACACAAGTAGCTTTCTTATTGTTCTGTAAGTCATCTCTAGGGAGTTGGAACATGGCAGTAAGCATACAAATAGAAATCCATATGGCTTGATTAAATACGAATCAGATCTTCTGTTTGCAAATGTTCCTAGAATGGAATGGAAATCTTCACCACTCGCCTTCCAGAGTCAAAGGATGCAATGTTGACAGCAATAGATGGACACCCTGCACCCTCCGCGTCTCTATGACTTGAAGATGTGGTGGGAGCTGGTGTGTTTGTCAAAAGGTTGTCAGGACATACACTTTTTACAGTGCATGTTTCCTGGGAAGGTCTCCAACCAGATCTCGTCCAATGGCTAGAAAGCAATCCTGAGCAGCAAACTGGATTCACTGATCGAGAGAGGTCAGCCCCAACCTCCACAGGGTGAAAGGGTGGGCCAGCTATATCTATATCATGTGTTTTGATAAAGATTGTTGGACTTGAACTTCTTCTAAATTCTCTTACCACCTGGATAGGCATAGCAGTCCAAGGGGTGGCAAGTATCAGGGTGATTTTGGAAACCTTGTGGTGAGCAGGTGTTAGGTCATCACATGGAGTCTTCCTAAACTCTGGCCTAGATGAAGGATAATTCTGAAAGACAATCAGCTCTGGATTTAAATCCTTGCTTATGACCTCATTCCCACTAGCTGAATTTCCTCTTCCAGTCAGCATAGCTGAGGACAGCCATATATCTCTGGAGACAGACTGCTGGGGAAGGCCAGGATACTTAGAGGAAGTCACATGAAGTCTTGTGATTTGAAGGGCTGGAGATCCACCTGCAGGGAAGTCTTGTTTTGGTTTCTGGTATCCTGTTTGAAAATCAGCTGAAGTTTCAGGCATCTTCTCTAGCTGTGGTATGAGCAGACCTGAATGAGCATGACTGCTTCCATAGGAATCTGCTCGAAAAGGCTTTATCATCAAGCTGCACGTTGAAATGTAAAGCTTCATTGAAGTGTGGAGGTCTGACATATGGACATTGCATTGGCTACAGCCTTGTTGGGATGGGAGAGAATCACAAGGTTCCAGGGATGCATGCAGATTTTTGCTGTGGAATGTAGAAACAGCTGGAATAGCAGACAGATCAACATCTAGGCGTGATGTCCAGCTTGGTGGAGCTTTGCAGGAAAGGACATCAGAGGGCAAAGATAGAGCAAGCTTCAAGGGATTGCTTTTTTCAGAAGTACGATGAACACTTTTTTCTCTTTCTGAATATTGCTTGTAAGATGCAGATGTTGACTGAATGCCAGACGCCTTGTATCCATGGCTCCGAGGGTCCTTGCAAGCACTGGAACGTGTGGATGTCTCATCAGAAGGACTGACACAGTGACTAGTGCTCCCAAAACCTTTCGTCTGGTCTGTGTGTGCCAGGATGACATCTAGCCTTGAACAGTAAGCTCCGGAAGACACACTGCGTGGCGGTGAGTTGGCATTTCCTGGAGCAAGCTCTGCAACTGACTGACCAGTGGGACGATGCCATGCTGATGCTGGCATCTTTTGCAAAGGCCTGTCCTGCACAGCAGATTCAAAAGGAGGACGTGGGGTCATTTTACTGGAAGATAGAATCATTTTCGCAGTGGAGATATAGGTTGCAGATGAAGGTTTCCAGGGACGTTCCCTGTATGACATTCTGAAGTTTAGTTCTAAATGATGCAAAAACCAAAGCCACAGAAGCTTGCCTTTCCCCCTGTGTTTAAAACCAACTCCTAATCCTTTTTCCTTTGGCACTGGAAATTTCCATTCTTCCACTGAAGTAAAGGAATGAGAGATGAATAAACATTCCCTGGGAAAAAAAATATGAACTAAAAAAATCCACATTCAAAATAAAAAATCTCAGCTTTCTAATACTGCTACCACCACTTGTCACGTCTGCAAAGCGATACGAGCGTGGGATGGGCAGAAAGATAAATTATGGAGCATACGGCTCTGCTCCCTGAGTGTTCTGACAGTGAGACTGCAGACAGTAGGAGGGAGCCAAAAGTGCCTGCCAGAGACAGCCTGGAAACTCTCTGTTATTTCATCTGCGAAAAAAGGAAAGCAGCTAACCTGAGCTGCTGTGAAAAGAGCAGAACAGAGCAGAGTGTACTGGACACTGTTTCTGCTCTAAGCAAAAATTATTTTTTTCCTTCTTTCTCTTTTTTCAGCCATTGCTTGTCTGCACTCTGAACTATGAGATGTTAGTTCGCAGGTCTTACAAGACTTTCCTACAGAAGTTCTATGTGATGGCACAACTGAATTCATTATAAAAAAAATTAAAAAGATAGCCGGTTGCCTAATTTTCTAGATATGTCCTCCATTTTCTTCAGCATAGAACAATGCTAGACTATATTCTGCTGAAATCCTTTGAAGGTTTAAGCAACTTGGATGTAATATAAGATGCTGGCTTAAAGTCAAACCTGTCACACTGGCACATACAGTGAATGAAAGAGCAGTTCTCAGCAGTAGTTCTTAGTTTAAAATACTCCTCTGCTATCTTTTTCCTTCCCCTATTCCTTGCTGCTGGGGGAGAGACCATCTAAGGCATATGAAGTACTGGGATAATAGGATTAAAAAATTACAACATGGCAGAAGCTACTTTCTTAGGCACATATTTTGCAGACATATGAAGTGAAATGCACATAACTGCACTTTGCCTCAAACACAAAAGTCAGAAGAAACACAAGGGGTGAAGAGATTGCTTATATTTGTTTGCCTGAAAGGAATCCTTTTTGAATGTGTTTCCTTTTGTCCTTTCTGAAAAGAGCGAATGATGAAACTCTCATCAGGAAAGGGGTTTGAGAGTCTTCAAGTGATGCCTTGCCTGAATTTTTTTAAAAAACATGTTTGAAAGAACTGCTTTCCTACCATCTTGCCTGTCTCCCTAGGGAGCAGAGTCTACATTGCTATGCAGCCACATTTTAATTCCATATAGTAGTAACAGAGCTCCATCCAAAAGGAATAGATTCCTCTTCCAATTGTTCTTCAAATGCAGAGAAATGAAATATAAGTAGTGACTAAAGAACCTCACTTCACTATCAAATTGTATATGCTGATCCATATGGCAGATGGTGGCAGCCACAAAAGACAGCTTTGTGGTTCTTTAAATTTCTCCCTCATTTAGATGGGAATTCTGCAGCACAGGAATAACTTGTTTGAAGAACGATCACACATAGGGATAAGAGAACAAAAGCAATGGGAATGCAGGATTTCCAGCTGTAGAGGAATCAGAACAGTGTTGCCATTTCTATTCAAGGCCAAGCTGATGCACTGCATATTCAGGAAGAACTATAATCCAGTAGAAGGTAAATGCCTTCTTGTTTTTCCATGAACAGCAAAAAAATGAACCTCTTCTTGCAATGACTTGTTTTCTTTATTGATTTCACCCCATATATTCTTCAAAGGTACAACTTATTTTGTATGTAAACACACACAGTTTCTGTCTTCTCAGCAGCTTAATAGCTTAAACCTGCATCACTGTGTTTATACTCACTGTGGAGCAACTCTGCTCTCAACATTGAGGTGATCCCCAACATTGCCAGGTTTCAAACCAGTAAAACTGATTTAAAAATAGCAAAATATGATTTCAAATGAGCAGGTAGCAGTGGAATTTGTGAAGCACAGCTGAGATATGCTTTCACCAAAACCTCCTCAGAAGTTCATTGAGAAAATAGTATGAGAGAAAGATTCAGATAACAGAATTGCCCTTCACGATCCTCAAGGTCACAGTCTTCATTCTCAGGCTTTGCTTTGGCTGAAGAAAGTTGTGGTAGGAGGCAGGCACTGTGACTGATCCCACCGAGACAATTTACCCAGTCTGTGATGAACACCCACCCCTTTTGTGGCAGTCTCCCTCAGAGCATATGGCAATGGTAAATTCACCCGAACAAAGGAGCGAAAACAAGTTCCATTTACCTGTAGAGAATGTGCTGGGGCCATACCAGAAATGCCAGGTGCATTACCCTTTCATGTAAGAGTAATACAGGCTTTCAACTCAGGGATAAGAAGAAACACTAATCCACAGTGGCTTCCTACACATTTACCTCTGAAGTATACAGAGCAAAGCAGATGCCACAGTGACAGTGCCTCTGCCTCTGCATGTTGGCTGATGTCCATTTCATAAAAGGAGAAAAAATACAGCGGCCAAACTTTTGTAGAGTTTACATTTTCCCTGATGAGCTCCTATGCAGGAGCTTAGCAATGATGTTAGTAGGGAATTGAGATAGATGTAATGCAAATCATGCCACTTGCTAATGAAGCAACAAATAGTGGGTTGAACCATATAATATTTTACTCCAGAAACCTGAACCTAGGTGAAACGCTCTGTTTCATATTTCATCACAAACTCAAGAATGCAGGGCACACATGCCAAGATTGCCAATTGTAGGGAATTATGAAGATATGCATTTCCTTCAATGAATGAGTAGCAGAAAGCTCCAGGCCCACGTGCTACAAAGGGTTAAGTATCACTGCATGGCACAGCGAAGGGTCAGTTTTCAGAAAGATTTAGTGCCAGTGGCAAAGCGCTGGTGAAAAACAGCTCAGCACAAACTGAGAGCCATTATATTTTTCTATCAGTGGTCTTGGAGAATTAAGTATTATTTTTCCTTAATGAGAAATGACTGGAGGTACAACCTCCTTCAATCCTTAAATTTGGCAACCTTCAACCCACTGATGTGGTTTGCATGCCAAGTCTCAGCATGGCTATAGCAATCTATCAGTTTGTGAATTCACAGGGTGACTGCACTGTTTTCTAATAGCAAATGTTAGACCTTGAGCTGGAACCTTTTTAAACAGTTACATGAATCAAAGTGCAAGAAAGACAAAAGATAATTTAATAATGGTGAAAAAAAACCTATTTCAAGAGCTGCAAAAAGATGACAATAAGAACATCCTTCTGTCTCTTTGCATTAATTATATCTGCCCTCTCTTTTCATGAGAGGACCTTTTTCACTAGTTCATCTCTCTACTGCATCAAACAGAAACTAATACTCCTTAAAAATTCTTTTGTAGTTGTTCTACACACAGCTATCAATACCCTTGCAGAACTGAGAAGTCAATTCACTTTCCTGTATTAACTCACACTGCCAACATCCATCTTCCAGTAGTTGCATTTTCCCAGCACTAACCCTCAGCCTGAGGTGAGGTTTCCAGCAACACCTGTAAAGCAAACTCCATTCAAACCCACTTTCCCTTCCCTTTGAAGCCTACAAAACAATTTGCCAATGGTTAAGCAGCTGGTATGATGAGATCTGTTTATAAAGAGGACTAATACTGGACTCTTGTCTCCCTCTTCTGTTGTGACTCTCACGTGTTAGCTGTCATGTTTATTTGCAATTAATTATCTTTCAGGCAAGTATCATCTGTTTGTTTCTGGTTCCACACCTAAGCTCCATAAGAAGGGTGGGGGTCCTGTACATTGTTACACTCTCTAAGTAATACACAATGCAAATTATAAAAATAAAAAGAGTGTCTTGTGTATATGCAGACACAAGGATTTTAAGCTGTAGGTGAACAGTCGTGCCCCTTTTAGTTTGAAAGAATTTAAATGATTGAAGAGTTTATCTGCTTATTTCAAGTTTATAATTCGCTCACCTCCTGTGAATTCAGGAGCATGTCCAAGTGGTCCCAATCCTTGTAGAACATTTGTTCTTGGTGTATTTTCTCCAGCCACTCCTTCTTCTGTTTCCATGCATTGTATACATTTTTCTTCTCTTCCATTAAAGCCTGTAGTTTCTGCTGAATCTGAACATAATTTCCAATTAAAAAGTCATGTTGGTCTTTAGATCATATGGATCAGGGTAAGCTGAGACAAGAAAGGATTAAGCGGAGTGGTGGATAATCCCCTTAAATTGCAACAAAATTATTAAACAGAAAAAAAAGCAAAACAAGTTCTAGCAATTCTATTTGAGCATAGAGATAACCAGAGGTGCCTCATTTCAGCAATGGAGAAGTGTTTCTTACAGCATATACAGCAGTTCAAGCCAAGAGCAAAGAAAGGTAACTGTTTCCCAAGTGTGCTTTCTAAAATAAGATCCTAATTCTCCATTGTCTTTAGTCATTAATAGTGCCATTATATCACTCCAAATTTTTGTCCAGACTGTTCTGGTGTGGATATACCACTGTGATATGAGGCATAGTATTTCTGTGAAAATCCAGTTTGGGAAGTTGGTAGAATTAAATCCATTGCTCAGAACATGGTGAACTTCTTGAATGAGCCCAGCTTTGCTGCAGGGGGCCTTCAGGAGATGCCAGCACGCATCTGCTGCTGAGATAGGAAAAGGAACAGATGTTTCTGTGCCCAAGCTAGGTAACACACTGAGGCAAACATAGGTCATGTGTATAGAGAATTGATGCACATGTGTATTTGTATGCTTACAGTGTGATAGTTACACTGGTGTCAAGTAGCTGAATATGTATGATCGAACTCAGAAGAGTTTCAATTACCTCTTTTGATCCCATTTCCTCATCTTGCAGGAGTGACTGACCCAGCTGTACAGTATGACTATACTTCTCTTCTCGTGCTTCAATCTCTGCCAGTAGCTGTTGATGCTGAGTAAGTCTCAGGCTGCTAGTAGATATGTCCCGAATGGTCTCCTTGGCTCTCATTTCCCTTATTATTTCTGCTGTCCATAAGAAATAGTCCCACACCTGGAACCCAAGAAAATGTGAAAGTTGAGGTTAGAGCTCAAGCTTAGGTTATGAAGGAGGAAAATC
Organism: Manacus vitellinus; assembly: GCF_001715985.3. Taxonomy (NCBI): domain Eukaryota; kingdom Metazoa; phylum Chordata; class Aves; order Passeriformes; family Pipridae; genus Manacus; species Manacus vitellinus. The sequence goes on from NW_021940750.1 coordinate 5,509,564, forward strand.
ATAGGCCTGTTCAACTTGAAGTGATTAATAGATAATAAAATCACAGATAAGAAAGAAAATATTTCATTGGTGCTTACAGTACTTCTCTGAATTTTACAAGCATGGATAATGACTGCTGGAATTTCTACATACTGTGTTAAATCATATATGGTTTGTAATATCATAATTATAGTCAAACTCTGTCATATCATGTCAATGACAGCATGATATAATTTATTGCCCTTTTGTCCATCTTTTCTTAAGTGTTTTCTAATGTTATTCCTTCACAAAGGATAAAACAGTATCATCCTATTTTTCTGCGACAGCTTTGTCTAATGCAAGTCTATTTGAAATTAGGTTGTGCACATATTCTCAAATGAGAGTCTGAATTTTCTGATAAAAAACAAATGCATTCTAATAAATGTGGAAAAAGGGTAAATCACAGCCTAGAAAAAATTGCATAACCAAATCAGGTATACAGATTCAGCTTTTGGTTTGTGGAACTATAGAATTGAGATTGACACAGAAACACAGTTCTGGGAGGAACAAGGACGTGATGCTAGTTTACTTTCAAAATCTGATTAAACAATAAATACATTTACAATATCTTAAAATGCTTGAAGCATTCAGCTGAAGCAATTATGAGCAAGAAAGTTCTAAAACAAATATCTGAGAATTATTTTCTAACTGTGACTGAAGCAATTTGCACAAGTAAAAATAATTTGACATTTTTCTATATGTCCTTTTCCACATTTGATATCTACACCTTAAACAGTCACTTTCTTTAGGCATCTTATTTGAATCTGCAATAGGAGTTTTACTCTTCCCTGTCAATTGTTAAAATTAGGATTGCAAGGGACTATACTGGGAATTACATGCAATGACTAATTAAGTTTTGCTATAGTTTAATTGTGTCTGAATTAGTTGATTTAATTTTGAGGTAGTAAACAGTTTGTCAGGTTTTTAAAGTGTATTTTAAAAGACTATTAGGTATAGTAAGTGTTGAAAAAAACCCTCTTTCACTGCAGAGAACTAAAAATTTTCTCTTGTGAGTGGTTGCTGGCTTTTCCACTGAAGGAAACTATGTAATGGAAATAGATTCTTGGCTGCTCCATTTTACCCATGGATTTTTGTTCATATCATCAAAATTTTGTACTGCCAGCCAAGAAAAAAAATTTCAGAAAAGCACCACAAAATTGAAACTGGCCAATTTGGGATCCTGAGTCTAGGCTTTGAAGCCAAGATAAACAGAGATAAAGATTTCTTTCTTAAAGCCAACAAACACAGCTACTAAATGACTGTTTAAAAAGACTGTGGTCCTTTTAAAGGGGCCCACATAGTGCACACGTGTTGGCATAATTTTGATTTTTAGAACTAATTCATTCACACAGCTGGATGTCACTGCAGACACTGACATTGCACTTGGCACTGCAAATGTCTAAGACTCCTCGAGATTTTAAGAAAGCATTAGGAAAAAATACATAAATCTCAGGATATATAATGTGATGGAACAAGTCAAGAGCCAATGAGTGGTTACTGGACTGTCACTGCCAGCAACATTTAAAGATAGACAAGGCATCAGTCTGCAGGAAACTCCTAAGCAGAGCCTGACAGAGACCATGCAAATCCTAGCAGAAACTTCAGATTAAGAGCCTCAGATCACTTAGAAATACTTTGAGTCTATGTCTACATTCATCTTCCTTGACAAAGTTTCTTGGAAGATTTGAAGCCCTCTGCTGTTACCGTGCGTTGTCCATTAGGCCCAGCTCTCTGCTATTTAATCAGACTAAAATTGTACTTGATGGGGTGCAAGGAGATACACTAGATGATTGTGTAGAATTCTCATTTTATGGAAAGACTGAACTTTTTTTGTTTCACCTAATCTGTGCACAATTTCTTAATGAAAAACCCAATGACTGCATATGAACGATATAATGAAAAAAGTACACTGAACAGCTGTGACTAACATTGTTTGTGGACCTCTTGTCATAGCTGAAAGAGGAAAGATAGCAAAGTTGCCTCTTTGCATTCAGCAATTTGGGTGATGTTCTGCAGCAAAGCTGCTCTAACCTACCCTAGAGCTACTGAGTTTTTCAGTCACTAGACACAGCTGCATGATGCTGCCTTGTCCCATCTGGGCAGAAAGACAAGTTTACCAAACTTGCAGGACCAGATCTTCACTGTTTCAAGAATTATTGTCAGGAAAGGAGGTGAAAATTAAGAGGATCAGGAACACTTTTTGCCATCCATTGGTAAAATGGAGCAGCCAAGAATCTATTTCCATTACAAGAGGCAGGAAGTTGCCTGGAGCATAATCCCGTCTAAGACATGTCATTGAGAACACAGTCACCTGGCTTTGTCATTTTGTTTTATAATGTTAAGAGTCCTAAAGATCAAAGGACACACTGCCAGATGGAGAAATGGGCTATAGATTTGCCATTCAGACAAAATTCAAACCAAAGGTGCTTTGTATGGTTCCAGCAATAGCAATTAAAAAAGTACCCCAACAGGTGGGGAAAACAAGACATTTTCTATCTGAAGTCAATAACTAAATTTATGATGTAAGTTATGAAGCAAAGTAATAATGAAGTGAACTCTGAGTGACTACATTTTGATGGATAAATCCACCAAGACCCACCTCCCAGGTGAAGACGTTCCCAGGCTGCAGACTTCAAGACTCTAATATATGTTAGAAGAATACAATTCTGAAAGTTTGACTTATTTTTACTATCATTCCTAGATGCTATTAGAAAGACAGTGGACAAATGAACTTTTCACCTACATCACTAGAGACACTTTTATTTTCCCCATTGACAGTTCTGCACAAGATAATAGACTTGTAACAGTTAAAAAACAAACCAAGCAAACCCTCAAAAAACCCAAAGTGCCATAAGCATTCTTTATCTCTAACTATATATTTTTTTTATGAAATAGGCAGATAACACCAATTTGAACACTTATAAGAGACTTGAAGTGGACTACTCTAATATGAAGAAGTCTCTCATGCTAACAAAAAAGAACCATGTACACCTACGGTGGTCTTGCTCCCAGCTCACAAACCTAGGACAGAGTTGTAGGAAGTTTTTTTCCAGCATACCCTGGACATTCTCTGCTTCCCACCAAAAATGGAAACAGAATGTGAGTTGACACTGAAGTTACATCTAGAGGAGTTCAAGAATAAAAGAACGTCAAAGTATTCTAGAAATCTACATTACCAATTTCCTTCATGATATAAGGGGACACTCGTTGGTTTAGAACCTGCTACTGCAGTACTTGCAGCAGTAATCTACTGATTTGCAATGGTGTAGCTCAGGTGCCTTCACTGAGATTACCAACGTTTGCAAAGTATTCTATGGCAAATTATAGTTTAGTGACCTATTGAATTCTTTGGAGACAAAGCTACTGTGCATTGTTGATTACAATATTATGCTGATATATCCATGTCACTGTTTAAGCAACTTGAGAAGTTAGTGCAAGAACTAGTGAGTTGTATTTGATACATTCCATGAAGTTAACTGTGGGTTATTGCATACCCTGAGAGAGCAAGATCAAACTTTAATGCATTATAAATGGGAGTGTAACATCGCCTTTTATCACTCTTACTCAGTGGAAATCGCAGTCTTTGAAAAGACTACTGCTGCTCCTGTCATTTCTGACAACTGTCAATTATTCCATACACAGCTGGATATGAGCTTTTATTCCTACAGAGGGTAAAAGATCTTTATCCTCTAACAACTTTCTAAATAGCTACACGCACTTAAATGTTTCATTAATACCACATGTAGCACCTGCAGCCTTTTGCAGCTTGGAAATACACCTATGATTCACACAAATTGAAGGCAACTTTCTCCTGAGTACCAACGGACAGATGGCAGAAGTGCTTACATGTGCCTGAAACTCGTGAAGCTTGTATATTTGTTCCAAAAGTTTCTTGCGCAGTTCCACTTTAGACTTCAGAGTCTTCCAGTTGGTCACTATTGCCTGCTGCTTTGCTTTTAGGTCTTCCACCTGCTTCTTTGAGCAGTGAGGCAGCACATGATCTGCAGAGTGGATCAGCTCCTGCAGCTGTATACAGGGACGAAAGAAGAAGGTAGGAAGGAGAGCGTCAGAGACATCAGGTAATATCAGAAAAGTTATGATAAGGGATATGTTAACTGTGCACGATATGTTAACTGTGCACGAAACTACAATTCAAGCAATGTTATCTGACTTAGCTTTTCGCACATTAAACAAAAACTTCCATAATTTCAGTTCTATGGAGTAATAGTGACATCCAGTGTTTGCCAAGGCTCATCGCAACAGTGATTTTTCAGATTTTGTTTTCCCTTTTTACTATACCATTTATTATTTGAATAATGCAACCAGTATTGTAATTTCTAATATAATGCAAGTATTTGCTAACTATTCCCTTTTTTTCTCATTGACCATTTAGCTTAACTGTGACCACATTCTCTTCATGTGTCTCTCATGCTCTTTTACCTTCAAAAGTCACAAATAGTTGGTGGAATCAATTTTAATGTTATCTGTCCTGAAGCCAATACATTAGGCTGCTGATAATTAATACTGGGATAACTACTAAAATAATCTCAATATTACACTTGCTGTGTTTTATACTATATATACTATTGTATACTATTACATTTATTAAACAAAAGTGGAGAGTAAACTCATACTAGTTTTATTGGCCTCGTTGAAACCAAGCAAATCTCTTTTATACAAGGAAGCTGTTCTCTTGAGCTGAAACTTTTTATGTTTGTATTATGAGCCCTATCCTTTTTTCTCATGGTCCAATTTGTACCCTTCCAAACATAGAGAAAATTTCAGACTGTTGCCCTATACTTTCTTCTCTAATCCTCCATAGTCAATCAAAGCACTTTGTGTTTAATGAATATTAATTTTCTCTGCACATAAAACTGATTCTGGCTTTTTCCTTGTAATCACTTGAAACACTATGAAGAGGATGATAAGCACATCACAGAGCCCGGCATAATCATACATTCCAAACAATGATCAAAAATATCCCTGTGAATCACTTCAATAATCAGCACACATTATAGTATGTGCCTTATTTGAAAAGTTTTAAATTACTTACTTTATCACTGCCATTAGACCTTGAATATACAAAGAAAACCAGAAAACTAGTGAAAATCTGTAGAGATTTCCAGTCTTTCTGTGAGAGATGGTAGTAATTTGGTTCACAATACCAAATTATTATGCTTATCTTGGAAACTTGAATTTTGGCTACACATTAAAGATCCCAAATGACTGCCATTACCTGCTGCTCATTACCGGAGAGCTCATGTTCCAAGGTCACATGGTTGCGGAGCTGGGTTTGCACACCTCTCATGTCCTTAGCAACATCATCTGGAATACTTTTGGACTTGTCCTAGAAGGATGAAATTACAGAAAGCTTTGTTACTTTCTACTTCCAAGCAAAACTCACTACAAGCCTATATTAGTAATTTTGAGTAGTGCAACTCATACTGCACTCTTGAGGACATCCTGGGTTACTCAACTATTATAGGTAAAAGGAAGCCAGAAAAGTCTGTCCTAGTAACTCACTTCTAAGTATCTTAATGATTAAACTATTCAAATGAACTGTGACAAATAAAGGTTCAAGTCTTGCCTTGATCAGACAATATAAGAGAACGTCTTACAGGCTTTGTGTTGGGAATCAATCTGGAACAGCTGCTGCAGTGACATAGTGAATTCTTAAAAGTAGCATTAACAAGCAACAGCTTCAACCCATTCTTTGGCATACAGGTGATCTTTCTGTGAACCATCTTTATATGAAAATTTTAATTATAGATGCTCAAGCAAGTTTACTGTAAAAATGAAAGAAATGGAAGGACCATTACATAAAAGGAAACTTAAACATTTATTTAGCTCTGAAGGGATTTAGTTGTTATCCAGACATGCATCGAAAATACAGCAAGGAGACAAAAAAGAGGCTAGAGAACAACAGCTAGAGAACAACAGTGTTGCTAGAATAAAATTATTAGAAATTTGTTCCAGGTCAGTTTAGAGAAAATTAGAAGAACATTTTTAACCATTGAAGAAGTGCATTTATGGAGCAGATTCACAGGCTAGTTTGGGGTACCAACAATGCATCTTGGTAAGGTCTTATAAAAGGAGATGTTGTAGTTGTCTATACTATGATGACACTGGAGCTGATGACTTAAGCAAGATCTCCTAGTACTTGGTTCCTATAAGAAATGGCTTTCCCTGGTAGACTTTTGACTAGAGTACACACGAAGGGATGAGCAAGATGATTGTACTGCTCTCTCACTCTGGCATGAAGCTATTAACAAGATGTAATGCAAGAAGGGTGTAGTGGCTGCCTGGACCAAACAGCATGGGGATAAACTGACAGCTGGTCTGTGAAGTGTTTCTGAATTCTGTTTCTGCCTCAGAATTAACTACTTCATCATTGAAGTTAAATATGCACCAGGTTCTGAAAATCCCACCTGGCATATGGTGAAATAATATGATGCTTGATTTTCCATTCATGACAGAGGAAGAAAGTTCAATAGGGCAGTCTCTGCCAGGATAAACAACTAGAAAATCAATTGCATGTAACTAAACAATGCCCTGTTGCCTTGAAAACAGTGGAAACTATTGGATTGCTGCTCCTGTAAACATCTGCATTAGGGAAACCACACCCCTCATTACAGCAAGCATGTGGTTTCTCTGTGAAATTCTTCAGGATGTTCAGATAAAACAGAAGGCTGAAGATTTTTTTATTGGGAGTTCTCCCCCTAGTTTTCACAATGGGACTGATTGAAATTATTGCCAGTACTGGGCACTGAAATGAGAGGAGAAGATTTTTGGCCCAGCTTTTCACATCAGGTCACATGATTGCCTGACAGCCTTCCAGGCTAATGGTTACTGTAATACAGACAAATGCCTTTTTCAAAGGATAGTTCTTCAGCACATAAAGCTACAACAGCATACAAAGAGCCACCACGGTGAGGCAGTAAATAGTTTCTTAGGCCTGATGACTCCAAACAACACTACTGTATACACTGCACTGTGAGACAACTTAGTTCAAGCACTGATCTCAGCTTACCCCATAGATCAACAACTCCAGCTACACCTGCTTTCACCAATGGTTCTCATTAGGTAACCAGTCACGTATCTAAGGATTACAAAGGATTTTTTTTTTTTACACTTTGAGTAATAACACTGGTTTCTTACTGAGAACTTTTTTGAAGTCATTAGTAAGCATGCTGAGAATCACAAGAATATTCCACAAATAAAGCTGAAATAGAGTTCGCATTATATGAGAATTTCCCATTATTTTTTACCTCAATATGTGCCAGAGCATCAGTTAGATCTTGGTAACACTTGTGAATTGCCTCAGCGTCTCTCAGCCGTGCACCTCGTAATCTGGTAATTTCTAACAGCTCCTCCCAAGAGTTCCTTCAGGGGAGGATGGGGGAAAGAACCATGTAAAAAATTTAAAGTAGGAGTAATGGAGACCAACAGTCTAAAGAAAAACTGAAAACAAGACCTGCTCTTACTTTGTTTTTCATTTCTGCCATTAAATTCTGTTGGAGTGATTCTCTGAAGGACAGCATGTCTCTCACCCTTCTCTGTCCTCCTGTCTACTCCATAAGCTTAAAGAGATGGTCATATGTGAGACATAGGACTCAAAAAGCAATTATGCTTTTTGGGTTTTATATGCAGGACTTGGACAACTGAGTCATAGAATCACAGAATATCCTGAGTTGGAAAGGACCCCAAAGGACCATCAAAAACCAACTCTTAGCCCTGCACAAGACCACCCCAAAAATCACACCATGTGCCTGAGAGCATTGTCCAAATGTTTCTTGAAGTCTGTCAGACTTTCTGTCATGACCACTTCCCTGGGGAACCCTTTCCAGTGTCCAACCACCCTCTGGGTGAAGAACATTCTCCTAATATCTAATCTAAACCTCCCCTGACATAGCTCCATGCTGTTCCCTTGGGTCCTATCATTGGTCACCAGAAAGAAGACATCAGTGCCTGCCTCTCCACTTCCCCTCATGAGGAAGTTGTGATGAGGTCTCCCCTCAGTCTCCTCCAGAGGAGGCGGAACAGACCAAGTGACCTCAGCCACTCCTCATACGGTTTCCCCTCTAGGCTCTTCACCATCTTCATAGCCCTCCTTTGGACACTTTTTAAGAGCTTTATATCTTCCTTACACTGAGGTGCCCAAAACAGCAGACAGACCCACTTCTCTTTCAGGTCAGTTTGGACTGATGCCAGAACTAAGAAGCTCAGAACATTTTAATGTTATTCTAAAGAGCAATCATGGGATTCAAACTCAAAAATCAGAATAAAAAAGCAACAAAACTCCTAGCCTTTCAGTTAGGTGATCTTGTTTCAAAGGGCAAAGGAAGTTCACTCACCCTTACTTGTAAAGCACCTCTGATGCAATTTACAGAAGCTAAAAGCAAGCTAAAACCAAGTAGGTAATGCCTGCATTATAGTAGTCAATTTTTAAATGAGGGTGGCAGCAGCTCTGCTTCAATAAGCAAGCCATATATTCTGCAATTAGAGAATTAGGAGAACCTGACTTATTCTTTTCCAGTATTTTGTCTCTTCTTCTTTCTCGAGAGTGAATTGAAAGGACAAAGCATTATGGAGCTAACATGAGTCTCCTACCTTAGCTCTTTCTGCATCTGCCGAATTTCCTGGGACCCAGAATGGTCGCAGCTCAGCAAGTGGTCTGCCAGCTGCTGGAAAGCCACAACTCTTTTCCCAGCTGCTTCCAACTGGTGTCGGAATGTGTCATATCTGGCACAAAGTTGCTTTTGAAGGGAAAACAAGAATAAAAAAAACAAACACCTTTTGAGTGCTCTCATTTCCCAAACATACCTGCTCATTTAACAGAGCACAACCAAAAGACAGGTAACAAGCTGACCATACTTACAGATGGAGACCCTATAGAGTGACAGGATTTTACCTCCAAAGAATGTGAGGAGCTGCAAACTCTTAGTAAAACATGAGGTTTGTGATGCAAATGGGAGGCAGAAACATTATTAGTGGGGATGGAAACAAACATTCTATGTACAACGAATTTCAATTATTAAATTATATGTTTTCCCTTCATGAATGCAAATGTGTATTCAGTACTGTAAATGGATAATGCAGTCTCATTTTAAGGTTTAGAATACGAGTTATTTTGAAACAGATTATAAAACGAGGATTCAGAGCAGATATTGATTTTTAACAGGCTGATATTAGATTGGTTTCTATGCTCCATGAAGAGGTATAGCTGTAGATGTTCGTACAGCAATCAGCAACCTCAATGAAAAAAAAGAAAAAAAGGAAAAGTCCTAAATGGATACCATACTAAAATACTTGATTATTAAAAGTAGAGAGAACTTGCTCTCTGAAGGCATAGACATTTTAGCATGCAGTTGTTTCACACAGTTCAGCCCTCATAGTAGCAGGATGTGTTAGGCAACGCTGTCTGTTCTTCAGACCTTCCCACCCACTCTTCACCCTTTTCTCTTCCCATCTTCCAGTTATTTATCCTTATTCTTTACTCTGTCTTTTAAGTTTTCATGGACAACCCTAGAATCTGTTTACAGTCTTAATACATATAGTTTATTTGATTTTTGATCTGTTACTCAAAAAACTCACCAAGACATGTTCATAATCATTTCCATAGTCTTCAGAGCTGGCTGTTTGTTTCTGCTGAGTGATCCAGTCTTCCAGATCTTCATATTCTCGTACAAACTCATGCAAGACAAGAGTTTCATCCAGCTTCTTCCCTCTGTTGGGGGAAGGAGAAAAGGTAATACAATTAGATCAAGGCAATATGGAGGAGGGCAATCAGTAACTTTCTTCCTATGAATCCCCAAAACCTCTCACAAAAGACTCACTCTCTTTAATGAAAGAGCTGACTATTTCTGAAAAGTGGAAATAATGTTTGTAGGATGACAGTTGTCATCCAGGTCATACTCATCTCGTTGGCTGGGTGTCCTGGAAGAGCGCTGTGCCTAGTTGAGTTCTACCCCTGTTCTGCTTTTGATTTCAGTTGGGTTTCATTCCTGATGTTTTTTTTGTTGGGTTTTTTTTCTTCCCATGGAAATATTTTTTATTTTTTTCCAGATCTGCCCTGATCTGTCTTTCTAAGGATAATTGTATTGCTCATGAAAATGAGAAGGAAGTCTTTCTGAGGATGGTGCATCAGGAAAGTGGATGCTATGAAAGCCTTTTGATGCAATTCTGCTTACGTTGCCTGTTTAGCAAAATTGCTGCAACCATGGTCTAGAGTATCTTATAACTCAGCCAGACATTACAGGCCTTTCACAGTAAATAATATATCAATTTTCCATCTGCTAACACTGACTGACCATCGTGCAAAAATTCCAGGAAAGATGAACTTGGCTTCCCTCTTTGAATCACAGCTGCTCATCACAAGAGAGGCAGCCTGCTCAGAGAGAGTCCAGCCCAAAGAGAATGCAGATTAGAGGTACAAACCAGAGTGCCAATAAAGCACAACAAGACTCAGGTTAACATTAAGCATGAGTGAAAAAACAAAACAATTCTGTGTTCAACACACACACATTTTGGTATTTCTAGATTGAGGTTTTTTTTTTCTGAACTTTTCATTCACAGGATTTTCTATTGTTGCTTTTACTTTTTCAATTGTAAACAAGAATAGAAACAAAAGGTAAAATACCAGGTTTAATAATTCTAGTATTTAGATTAATCTATTTGTTATTCTACTTACAGAGCCTCATTCTTTTTCTGAATGAAATTTTTGTGAAAGAAAAATCTAAACTGTTCAGACATTTGTTCCTTCCTGACAACAAAGTGCTAAAAACCTGAGCTAACTGTCCCATTGTAAACACCTTGCTGTAATAATAACAGAAAGGAAGTGAAATGAAAAGTAAATGATTCATTCAAGAATAAAAAGCTTCCTATACTAACAGAGTCACTGGGCATAAAGATAAGTGTATCTGTAATTTTCTCCCTTATGTTATGTAACAAATTAAGTAATTTTCAAGCAACATTAAGGAAATCTTTTAAAAATACTTTTTTTTTATTTTCCTGTGGCATATTCCAAGTACCACAAATGCAAGTCAGAACCTGGCATCTCAAGTCACTTTACAGGAGGATGATTAAGGATAAAGAGGAAATTTGTGGGCTTCAAATTCTTAATATGTAGCAAAACTCCTTGAATACATTGTAGAGGTTTTGTTTAGCAAAAACGAAAAGCTTATAGGTGCTTGGAATTATAATATAGAAACAAGCAATTTCCTAAATACAATTGAAAAGGGAGGAGATAATTATTATGATCTAAATTCCAGTAAAGTAATTGGAGATATCAGTGGGCTTTGAATCAAAGCTAAGACTCAAGAGGCAGTTCTAGTTTATACCTTGCTGCTGATAGCTCCTGTAACTCCTGGAGTCTTGAACGAACTTGTTCCTTTGGTGCATCAACCTCAGTATACTGGATGAAGCCCACAAGAGGAAGACTTTGGGCACTTTCGCTCAGTTCTTTCATTAAATCTTGGTAAATGGCAATCTCATGCTCCAGTGCCTGGCAAAGAAAAATAGTGAATTGAGAGTTGTCGAAGATCCACTGTTTGTGAACAGCCTACAGTTGAGACATTAAATGATGAGAAATACTTTTGGGAAGGATATGACATTTCCAAGACTTGATCAATTTTAGATAATTTTCTAGCAACATTTTTTGAAAAAAAAATGTACATAAATTCATACAAGTTAGGCGAATAAAGACAATTAGAATTTCCTGATGCATTATTAGGTAGAGAAAAATATCCCTGGAATAATGCTCTATCTGTATCTTTGATTTTAGGAAAAAAATATAAGGCTTCTGCATGCATCTGTTGAAAAAGGAAAATAAGATAAAAATATTCACTATTATCCTTTTTACCCAAACTACATTTTTCCAGTCATATTAGTATACCGAATTGATCTCTTCTATCAGTCTATTCACACATGGACATATATCAACACAAAATATCTTGTAGATGGCTTGACACTCAATTATCAACAAGACAAAAAATTTTATAACCTCAGACAGACCAAAAGATCATGCTAGCTTACAGAATTTAAGCAGAGAAATACCTTATGTTTCTTGATGAGTTTCAGTGTTCCATCTTCATCTTTACCATAGTCCTTGCTTGTTACAAGTGGATATTTTTCTGCAATCCAAGCCTCCAGGTCTGAAGTATTCACTAAAAACTATCAGTTAAAGAGAGAACAAATGAGTTTTTACTTTAAAAACACTCATATCATTTTTTTACCTAATAAATTCTAAATGGAGGGTGCATTGTAAGATTTACTGTGACGTTTTATTAAATATTTAATTCACTGTTTTGTGAAATCATAAAAAGATGAAGGAGATCACAGATGGAAGACTTCAGCACAGGATAACTAAGGTCTTTTCCAGGCATTACAGCTCCGTCAGTAAGTTTCAATTTGTCTCGCTTTTCTTTCTTCACATCACTTTCCTTTCTGACTCTTTCTTTACCTGATTCACTAAGGGTAGGGGTTAACTGTATCATATCAGTGTGACATTTCTCCTTCCCCTACCTGAGAAGTTCAAATCACTATAAGAATCAGGCTTCATAAAGTTTACAGTATGGATAAGTGTTTTTATAGATAGAGGAAATAAGAGCCAGATGATCATATACCCCAGGGACCATACCATAGCTGGTCCGGTGAACTCTGTGCAAACATTGTTTATGTCTACCAAACAGCATGTGCTACCTGAATAACTGAACTCCTACATGATCCACTAATGACAGAAAATTTGGATTATTGATATAAATATTTGCGTGCAATTTTTAACTTTTTTTTTTTTTAAAAAAAAAAGGATAAAGTCTAAGGATAAAATTCCAGAAGCCTATAGAAAATAATAGAATCAAAATCCCTAACTTTCTCTGAATCTTCACTGGGAACAGGTAAAGATTGGATAGCACAAAAAATCCCCTCTTTTCTGATTTTCTTATCATAATTCTCCAGTATGAAGGGCCAGTTCAGGATTCATTACATTAATTAAGTCAAAGCCTGAGGCTGTATAAAGATACTGAGAAGGGAGCTACTACTAGGAGAAATGTGTGTTCTGTACAGAACCAAAAGGGGTGGATATAGAACTCAAAGGAAACCTCTAGAGCAGCAGGTCTAGGCTGGGGGCTGCATTAAACTACGCAATCCAGCCCTCCACTCCCGTGAGTCTGGCCTCAAGCAACTGAAGAGAATACCAGTCCCAGCAGAGCTGGGTTTTTATTCACTTTAATATTTTGGTCTTCTTATTTGTCTGAAGAAGCTACTGTGTAAGCTCTTTGCTGTAATTTGTACCTCCTGGAAGCCAACTGAGTGCTGCAGCTGCTTCATCCTTTCCTCACAGGACTTCTCCAAGCCCTGCCAGGCAGTCACAAGCTCCTGGCATTTCTCACTTATTTTCTGAGGTGATGGGTGCTGGCCTGCAACCATTGTCTTTCCTTTATCCAGGACCCGTTGGACTTGCTGTTTATGGGCAGTCACTTCTGCCTGCAGTTCCTGGGAACGAGATAAAATAAAAAGTAGAAATAAAGGAAGAAAATGTGAGGATAAATAAATTCTGTTACTCCTAGTCCTAAGGAAAACTGGCAGCTGGTGACAGTGGTTAGAGTACAGCAAGTGGATATGGGCTGTCTATTTCTACAACACCTGCAGCTTCAGACACTACTCCCAGCCCCACTTGCATAATGCTCTGCTCTTGGTACTGCCATTGAGAGAGGAAAGAAGAGTATGTAAGGAAGCAGCAGACATCCCTTAACTTCCCTACACCAGAGTCCTCAGCCTTATGCTTTGATCTGGTCCTACCCCTTCTCCCCTTATCTTTACCATGCTCTTGCCCCTTCCCCTGTCCAGCAGTCAGAAAGGTTTGGGAGGTAGAACAGAACAAGAGATGAGACACAAAGCTGGGTGAGTCAGTAAAGAGTGTTGAGCTGCTGGTCAGAAAACAGAATATCCCAGAAGATGAATAGGGCTGGAGGATGATGGGAAGAGAGATACTGTCAACAGTACCATGAAAATTATTAGACTCCTGCTCCATAAGGCATCCCCATTGGTTTTATAATCTTTCTCATGGAATTTGCAATCAAGGTGCTGCAGAATCCAGCATTGCCTGTGGTGCAGGACAGCCAAGATGTCCCTCTGGCTGTGAGGAATTGCTACATAGAACCCAACTCCCCAGAAATTAGTGTTAACTTACCTTTATAAACATATTGACTGTAGCTTTGTCAAACCATTTTACAAGCAGTATAGAATTAAAATAAATGTTAAATGGCTGTTACATGCTCTTGCAGAAAATCTAGCATGCACGAACTTCAAGATTTCATGTATAAGGAAGCAGTAAACATAAAGCTACAGTAGGACAAGGATGTAACAGTCAAAAAAAAAAATCAACCCAGATTGAGCCACAAAGGAAAAAACCTCTTATTTTCTGTTTAGTGTAAGGTACACTGGCTTTTTATCCACTTTCAATAGGAAGAGCTACACAATTTCTCAGAATAATAATACTCCAAAATAGGACAAATTTTGCAGTTCTCACAGGAATTTTGTATTTGCTTGGAAAATCATCACCACACTGCTGATTTGTCTCAATCCACTGAACCATTTTAGCTGGACTAGAGCTGTTAGCAGTGAATGCACTCATACAAAGTGTTAACTGTGCAGGTTTGCAGGCTGAGATGAAGTGCAATGTGTCACCATGCTATAATACACTTGATTAAAGGAGTTACCTTGTGTTTTTGCAACAGGTTTTGAGCCACATCCAAGGACTTCCCACAGTTGGTGGAATGGGCAATAGCCAAGTGCTCATTAATCCAGTTCAATTCCATGTCATGATAATGGTAGAACTCATAAAGATCCACTGCAGCTTCCAGCAACTTACGCCTCTCATAAAGAGGTGCTTCCAAAGACTCAAACCTAGGGGTTATCCATTAAATATACGTTAAAACAAAGCTTTATCCTAATTCTGCTACAGGAATTAGGTTATGATACCATTGTGAAGATTTCAAATGCTAGACGTTTCTTTGCAATTAAATATCAATGGTTAATGCTGACTGCATATACAAGAATCCCTTCTACAGAAGGCTACTTATGACAAGTAGAACTATATGATAACACTAAACGTTATGCTTTTGAAGTCCTAGGCTTGTCCTGTGATGTTTTAAGAAACTAGTCACTATTAAAGCGATGGATGACCTATGGATAAGCAAGGGACTAGAGGAGGAGTGCAGCAGGCAAGGAGCAATGTCCAGCCACAGAGGTTGAGATGGGTCAACAGACAGCTGTACAGTTGCAGATCAAAGCCTAATTGTGTTACAACTGGGAGGAGAAATCATTCCTGAGCATGGGTTAAACTCAATCAACTAAAAGACATTTTCTACAAGGTAGAATAAAAAATGTTATTTGTTATAAGGAGTGGAGACAAAAAGAGAGTGACACCTCACCTTTTCAGATATTTCTGTGTTTCATCCAGAATCCTCTGGGAGTCAAAGTGATTGGTGGCCATTTTCCTTGCATGAGATACAATAGCATTCATTTTCTCTGCCAGCTCATATGTCTCATTTTCCAGCTGTCTGTGCTGCTTGAGTAGATTACGGCTGGAGCGCAAATCGTGGCCTGTCTCAGGTTCCTGAAGAACTTTCTCAATTTTCTCTATCTTCTTTTTGGCATCCTGCCAGGAAAAGATTACAGCACACTCATCCTGTCCTTTCAACACTATTTTCTTTCACTAATCCCTTCCTATGACAACTTCTTGGACACAATTTTTAAATCCAACTGTCTTTTCTTGATAACATAATGACTGTCTGTAAGAGGTCTCTCCCGGGAATATTTTCTTTTGCAAACTATTTTGGAGCACTCTTCTCTCTGAGCCACTAAAACACACAATTAAAAACAGCCTCTTTGAACTATCTTCAGTGACATAATACAAAACAATCAAACAATCTTCAAAGATTTCAGATTGTAGCTACAACACAGTGACAGTTCCATGTCATAATGGTATTGAAACACCTTCATAACACATTGTTCCTCTTGTATAATTTTCCTGGATGACAGTGTGCTTAATACAGTGCCTTGCCTCCAGCCCTCAAACTGACTCCAAGCAAGCATGTTTGCACAGCAATGACCTGACCCTTACAGAGTTTTGATTGTTTTCCTGGTACAGGATGCCCACACAGATGCAGTGCTGAGCCTGAGCTCAACAGCTTTGTATCTTGGTGCCGTGCTGGCTCTGTTATCCTGCTCATAACTTTGGAGTGAGCTTGCTTAGTGTTACACTGAACTTTCTCTCTGGAGATTGTAGACAGAATGGACACTTTAAAATACACTTTTGTCTGGATGGTATTCTCCTCATTTTTTTGGCATCCACACAACACAGGAACCGGGCTCCTAGGCCATTCCTCCCCACTGTTCCCTGTGACTTCCTGACCTGGAGCAGTTCCATGAGCTGTTCTTGCTGTCCAGCTTGTCTCAGTTTGTCACCTCGCTCTATCATCTTGCCGTACAATTCCTTCCAGTTCTTTTGAAGCTCTGACATCTTCTCCTGGATAGAAACTGCAGCATAATGGTTGTCTTGAATCAACTGATTTCCTTTCTGGAGAAACACAGCACATCATTTTATTAGCAGATCAGCAACTATGAAGTTTGGGACAAGATGAAAAACTTAGCTTCAAAATTGCCTTCACCTTTATCAGTGTCGTAAAGTGCTTCTCATTAGCCAACATTTCCTTCTCAGCAGCCTCATGCCACTTTAGTTTGCGTAGAACATTTGTTGGATCACGATAGGATTCATCCGATGCAATCTTGTACTTCTCTTCCATCCATATTAAAAGCTCAGCAGTATCACGATTAAACTCCTTACAGAAACAAACAGCATTAAATGGATTTAATTTCTGATTCTGTGTGGGTTTGCAGTGAAGAAATGTGATATATTTTCATATAAAAGTTGTTCTACATAATGAACACTTTTAAATGAAGTATGATCTTAAAACCATTAATGAGGTTTTAAGCCTTCACAGTAAAATCTCTTAGTCCCTTTTTACCACATTTACTAATCTGTTGCCTTTAATTGTCAGTGAATCAATTCTATCAATTCTCATTGACTGAATATTTTAACCATAAGAGGTCCAATCCTCCAGTATAACTTTGTATCTCAGCACTGAAAGCTGAATTTGGTGCCAAAACTTACAGTAACTATGCTAAAATATTAAGGTCCAGAACAATAATAAGTAATGAGCAGAATAAACTTATCCAGTAAACAAAACATTCTATTTGTATTTTTCATTCAAAAATCTCCATTTTTGTTTTGGAATTCTGCTATGGCTATAGCTTTGTAAGATTTATCACCAGTGCATCACCTGCTCCCTGGTGAGTGAGACTCTGTCTCACAGCCAAAGAGAAGGTGAGCTGCAGTAGGAATGCTCGGTAGTTTGAAATTTTGTCTCATAATAGGACAAAGGGCAAAACTGAAAATTTACACATCTCTGACCAAATCTGCAGTACTACTCTTTTTACCTGTAGCTGCAGGGAATCCAACAATCTCTGTTTTCTCTTTGCATTGCTTTGTATCAGCTGCTCCCACCTTTGCTGGAGAGTGACCATTCTTTCTTCAATGCTACCAAGAAAAACAGGAAGTTCAATGCAGTACTAGTCTTATCGGTTCGCCTTGGTTCTGCTGTAGTCATGAGTACACTATAAATGTAATCTAGTTCCAACAACTCTGCTAACAGGAGGAAGGGATATACAGCCCTGTCCTACCACTGTGATGGGCTCATCTGGAAAGCAGCTATTGCTTGCCAGCTGCTCTGGATTTTCCTTTTGTATGGTTGTGTTACGTTAGTGAATTGTAGTCACGCACTAAAACACCAACACCTTCCTCTGTCCTGAATATTCCACCTTAACTAATAAATTTCTCTGTAATGTATGTACAATGAAGCTTTGGAATGACCTTCTAGTGCTGGCAAGAAATCAGATCTAAGGGCATTTTTTTATAAATTCGTGGAGGGAGTTTTCAAGACATTATCACTTGTGATCACAAGAATATAGTCTTCTGATCCAAGAGGTCCATTCTAACCCTCTATTTCTAATTCTTGTTTGCAAAGGGGTCCCCTTAGTAGATCCTAGTGGCTCTACTACAGAAAAAGGAATTACAGATAACAGTTCAGATTCAATAAAGACACAAAAGATCTGCTCCCAATGAATTATGTCCTTGTGAAGTCTTCTGTAACTTTTTAAAAGCAAACAATAGTTCTAATACATGATACAGATAAATGAAAGAATTCTTTTTTGGTAGGCATTTAATCAGTTTACATTAAAGAAGTTTTGTCACTGTATGTCATTTATGATACAAGGCAAATTGTTCTAGTGTTCTGCCAAATGCCACTTCTAACCTAAAGCATTTTATTTATCCAGGAAATCTATTAAAAAAAAAAATTCATTTTCTCCTGCTCATCCAGCAGATCATGGTTTGGAGGTCAACTAATTTCTCCTCAGAGAAAGTTTTTCCTCTACACCTAATCACACTGGATCATTTATTAAATGTTTGGACATTTAAATAAATGTTTGGACTCACACATGAGATGCAAAGTGCCTGCTCTCTAGGAGGTTCGCCCCATTTTCATTAAGTGCTTCAACTCGTCTCTTCAGTGCCACCAGCACTTGTTCAAATTCCTGATGTTGCTTCAGCAGGCTTCGAACAGCATCTACATGGTCCTGCATTTAAGAAAAAAATTTGATCAAGACTTTTCTTGATTGTATTGTTGTTTCTCTAGCAATGAAAAAAAAAATTGACCTTATTTTCCTCCTTCTCTCTCAGGCAGGGAATATAGTGTACATTTGCATGTGCCTAAGGAGGTTCAGGACTATAAACAAGCAGCAGGTGCTCAGGTTTGTGTCATATCTGATTCCTCTGTTCTATGTTTCCATTATTGTTCCGTTGTCACCTTTTAAGAAAGTCTGCATTCTAAATTTATGTCAGCATTCTGGCACATCTAGAGATGTGCAATACAACAGGTTGTAACTAAGTAAAACTTTATTCCACTCAGTTGATCCAAAAGTATCAATGTTTTAGGTTCAGCTGAAAACATACGAGATGGTGAGACACCACAAACTCCTTCTTCACTGATCTTGTGAATATTGCCTGCATTTGTTTTTTGCTTCATTTGCTTTAAAGTTATTAAATCAGTGAAAAGAAAAAGTGGTTTTTTAAAAAAAAGTCATGGTTTTACTTGACAAAAAAAATTATGTTCAAGCTGAAACATTTTTTTTAATGGTTAGCCACCAAACAGATGAGTCAATTTTATATAAACCATATGACATGTTCAAACATAGCAACAAATCACAACTCTAGTTGGTTTTAAATTTTTTTTTTGAGAGACAATGAGCTTTTTTTCTCATGAAGATGAGCAAGAATATAAGAACATTAATGAGAACCTGAAAGTTTAATTCCCAACTATGAAAAAGCCATGACTATAAGAACGAGGAAACCAGTTTAATTAAGAAAATTGTTGCTACTCCCTGCATGGGGAGATGAGAAAACAAGATCAGCTGCTGTACATACCCCAAGGTCATCTCCCCGGAGAAAGGCCTCATGGCCAGAGAGGGCTGCATTGATACGGTCTCCTTCCCTATTGAACTTCTGCAATTCTAGGCCATCCTGCAGCTTTTTCAATCGCTGTTCCCACATTTTCAGCAGTTCTTTGTTCTCCTTGGCCAGACTCTCCATGGACTGGTGGACGTCCATGGTCCTGCTGTTACTGGGTTGTTGGTGGATTACTTTGTGCCCTAGCTCTTCCAGCTGCACAAATCTTTCCAGAGTCAAAAAGAAAAATGAGACCTCATTGCATGAGGGAATATGAATTCTCTTTCATCACACCTCTTTGCTCTTTTGGCAGTGCCTATACATCAAGCTTCCCCCTTCCCTTTTACTCTTCTCCTGCTGGCCATGGTTGTGCACTGCAAAATGCAGCTGGTTTTTTGCTCAGGGATATATGCTGCAGGCAGTAGGTGAGATTTCCCTATTTGGACAGAAAGCCCATATAAGCAGCAGGCTTTCACATCAAAAGGGAGAGGAGGGCAAACAATATCTGGAAATTCATAACAAGCAGAAGAAGAACTAAAAATTATGGCAAATGG
This sequence comes from Manacus vitellinus, assembly GCF_001715985.3. Taxonomy (NCBI): domain Eukaryota; kingdom Metazoa; phylum Chordata; class Aves; order Passeriformes; family Pipridae; genus Manacus; species Manacus vitellinus. The sequence goes on from NW_021940750.1 coordinate 5,529,700, forward strand.
AACATAAGGCCTGAGAAGGAGTGGGGGAACTGGAATAAAGTGCAGATGGCACTATCGGAGTTTGTCAAGAGAGCTTATGGAACACTGTTACTGCCAACATACAGCTCCTCCTTCCCCCTCCATCAGCCATCAGGATAAGTATGCAAAAGCTGACTAGATTTTGTGTTTTGCAGTCTCCTTCTGACAGTAAGTTTCAAGTGCATTTGAATAAACTTTTGGCATCACTTTCATGCGCAATTTATGTACAAGATAGACATGTTTCATTTTCACAGTACTGTTGTCATATCACCCCACTGCCCACCCTCACAGAATCTCTCTACCTTTCTTTCTGAGATCTAATTTCTGTCAGCAGGTCTTGATGTTCCTTCAGCAATTGCTCTGCAGAAGCCACATCCACACCCATTTCTTCACTTCTCAGCTTCTCCTGAATACCTTCTGCCCACAGTAGAAGCCTACGGCTGTCTTGCAGAAAGGACTGTTGATTTTGTGCCCACTGCAGAATGTCCTGCTTCTTTTGGGTCTCCAGCTTGAGCTTTGCCAGAAGCCTCTCCATGTTCTCTACCTGCTCAGTGATGGCCTTGCTCTCTGTGGGGTTGGTGTCCTTAATACTGAAATAAAATACATTCAACTGGGTGAACAGGCATTTATTTAAAGTTTGAATCAAAACTCTTTAAAAGGAACAGATTTGGATATTTACACTTGCATTAAAAAGAAAGTCAGCTAGGGCAACAAATTCTCATTGTGAATGTATAGAAAACTCAAGGCCATAAAAAATTTTAAAGTAGTGTTTCAAGTTCAAACTCCTATGCACAATTCTCTGCTATCTTCTTATGTTCACCCTTGCTTCCCCCGATTACCCTCTTTCAGGGTCGAAATGATACTTCCACATTTTGAACTAGGTAAATCCCATTAGTAGAAGTAACTACTCTACTTGCTAGAACTACAGACAATCCTGTGATATTTATCTTCCTGCACCTGTGAAGTCTAGAAGCAATCACTTCACCAGTTACCCAGCCATACTCAAGAGAGATCATCTCCATCCAGCATGCAAGTTCATTCTTTGGACTGCTAGAAAGAAAACTTCAAAAGCTGCTCATCCTCTTTATAGCCATAATTTACAACTTGATCTTAGAGAACTATCAAAGAGTATGGAAAAAAAGAGAAGGTTACTTACGACTTTGCAACACTCCTCAAGTATTCAATTTTCCTCTCTATCACCAGGACCTCTCTCTCAACTGTATGCAGTTTGCGCTTGTCTGACTCCAGCCCAGCAGGCAAGTTCCCTGGTTCCAGATCCCTGAGTTGGACCATCTTGTCTTGCAGTAGTACTCCTATGCTCTGACAGTCCTGAAGAAATGTCTTCACATCAGCCACTCCAATCAGTTCGGAGCCCTTTTCCTCTTTCAGAGTTTCCATGCGCCTCCAACTTGAAGAAAGATAACAATTGTTATACATGAACTATATCCTTTTTTTTTGTTCAGAAAAAGTCTTTTATAAAGATTTCATCAGGACTTAAGTGTGCTGAGGGAGTGAACACTAGCACTACCTCACAATATTTCATATCAGTGCCATGTCAAACAAGGGGACCCTGTTCATTTCTGACCAGGTTCAGAACACACTGAATATGATGCAAATCAACTACCATGGTCAAAATAAGGACCTGGCTGTGCCTCACGGTTCCCACTGAGTGACATGGTGCCAGGAGTATGTTCACAACAGGTACTAAATATACTTCATGAAGTTAAACATTTGATATTCCTTTCAAGGTTTGTGAAGGGTGTCCTCACCTGATGCTTAAGTAACCAAATCAGCTGCTGCAGTGCAGTACAGAGAGAACTACTCTGAATACATCACTGTCTCCTGTGGGTGAATTCACATTGTGCTCTAACATGCACACAAAAATTGCTGCAGTTTAAACATCTTGGTGTCAGAGGCCTAGAAGCACCCCTTAGTCCTGGAGGCCTGACACTGGGCTCAGGACCAGCCTACAGCCAGGATGAGGGTTGCCCCCTTCCCACTGATGAAACTGTTGTCTAGATTGGGAATGAATGGTCGGGTCTCCAATTGGCCCCATGAGACAATCCTCTGTTTATCACTAGCACTTTTACCTGATGTTCATCTCTTCCAGCCAAACTTGCATCTCAGAATATTTGCTGGGACTGATCTTCCCATATTTAACTGCTAATTTTTCAATGTCTCCCAGCTGGCCTTTGCCTGCAGCCAGTTCCGTTAAAAAGCTCTAAAGTAGAAAAGATATAAGAATTAAGAACTTGAGGTTTTTCCATTTCTATGGACACAATTCTCAATAATCTGTCATATCCACTCATCTCCCACTTTCACAGTTGGCTTCTCCATTTACCAGCCTGCTGACAACATGCACAGCTGTGCAAGTAGCTCTCCTACAGCTCTCCTGGCGTCCCCCAGTGTGCACAGTACACCTGTGCACATATGTCCCACTCCACTGGGGTGCAAGTGCACTGATGGATTTTTTCATCATTTGGCATTTTTTTCCAAGTGGTGTAAGATAAACCACAAAAAGAATCCTTTTGTACCATGATATTTGTACGGGATACAATGCTCACAAAAAGATAAAGGAACAGAATCACATCAGCTTCTGTAATCTGGCATAGTCTGTATGAAAGAAACATCTGATCTATGCATGACTCTAAATTGAAAGAAAAGACTCTCAAAACATCATTTCTCAACTATCTTTTCTCCCAAGGTCAAGCTGATTTAAAAGGTATCATCTGTGATCAGGGAAAAGGGATACCTGATATTTCTGCTGCATGACCTCCACATTGTCTGCTTGAGGCTGAAGAGTCCGGAAAATGTTCTCTTTATCTTTCATCCATGACTGAAATTCTTCGCAAGAGCTACAGAAGCGGTAATAGCCAATCATCTCCTCCAGAGCCTTTTTTCTGTTCTGTAAAACAGATGAAGACTTAAGTATTTTTGTAATGACTCCCTGCCATTTGAAGAAACAAACAAAAAAAAAAATCCTTGCATTTAAGCTACAATACACAGGTGATACTCAGTAATTTTCCCAGACACCGCTGAAAGAGAACAGAAAGGTGATACTTCAAGATCACGATACTTCTTCCCAGAGCAACAGTAGTTTAAAAGCATAAGAGAAGCAGTTGGAGAGTACTCAGCCCCTGACAGGCAGGAAGGCCACTGTGCTACTTGCTGCTGCTGACCGAAGACTTAACTCAGTAGTCTCAGGAACAGGTATGTCACATAGTCACAACATGTTTTTGTTGGTCTTTACGGCATGATTACACTAGGTGAGAATGCAAAATAGCATATTGAGAATGCAAGTTACAGTTGTTTATTTTTTCTGGTACCAGGCCAGACAGCCTGAATATTTAGGAGCTACAGTAAGCAACAATTATGGGGGGGGGGGGGGGAAGATTACAGAAAAGAATCTACTTTTCATAAAATAAAAATACTAGAATGTAAATGGGAAGTTTGCCAGCATAAAATGGGTTTGGTACAAAACTTTAATGCTAATCTTGAGCCTTGAAGGCCTGCAGGAACTAACAGGGTTGAGGCACATTATTAAACTGAAAGCAGAAGCCAGCACAGCACTTAATTTTTATTTGCATTACCTTGGATTTGACTTTTTTTTGTGAAATGCAAAGTAGAAGGGGACACTATACCTCAGCCATGTTCTGTAGATTTTTATAAAGTGAATCTATTTCGTCTTGGGTTTTCCAGATGTTCTCTGAAAGAAAATGAACATCTGGACTTAAGGTTCCAGTGGATGCAGTTTCAGATGTTTCCCAGGTTCGACTGAATGGTAGCTTAGTTGTCTTTTGATTTAAGTCACTTGGGGCTTCCCTCTTCATCACCTGTTAAGAAAAATTTAACTAAATCAATGAATGAATATTTCTGATTTGGATAAAAATTTCACACAGAAGGGAAATTTGGACTTGCTAGTTCAAATCACAGCATTCTGACCCTTTAAACCAAACATTTCAAGTATTTCTTTGAATTTGTTTCCATTGTTTTATTCTGAAAGAATGAACCAAACAACAGAAAAAAAATTTGGTTTTGTTTAAAGAAGTTTAAATCATTTAAAAATATATTGATTGAGTAAAAATTCTCATTTTGGACCCAGATAAAAGTTGTTTTGTTGTAGGGGGTTTTTTTAGATTTTTTATAAGTTTCCAAAGCAAGGCAATTGACTATGCTCACAGTCCTATTTGTGGTGATATTTTAGTACCTGAATATTTCCAGTTTCAAAGCCTGTGAGTGCCCTAGTGAATCAATACTTCTATTTGTATAAGGATACCATCTTGTCACACGCTTTTTCATGTTTAATAACAAAGCAATAAAATTTTTATTCTAATAAAAATTAATGCTGGATTGATGGAGTAAAGGGAAGTGCTCATAGCTCTCATATTTGTTTGGCTAAACATTGAGTAAACATACAAGTCTAAGAGAAGCACGCTATGAAATGTGTCATTCATCTCTTCTGAATTCTGTTATTAAGTGAACCAATTTCAAGTCAGAAGTTCCCTTTCTAGTCAGTGAAAAAGAGGGGCATCTGCAAAAGTTGACTTCATCCCATATGCCTTAACATCTGCCCTGGATTGTATGAGCTGCTTCTGGAGTTGTGGGATGGTTCATCAGGGTACAAAAAGAATTTGTAAAGATGTTTTGATTAAGTGTCTGCTCTTTAAAGATGACTGAAATTAATAATTATGAGAATAAAGACTGAGAAAGTATTTCTGAGGATGGGTAGAGGGAACTAATAGGATGAGAGTATTTCTAGCACTTCAGAGAACACTAACTAGGTGTGCTACAAGCGGCCAAGGAACCTCTTTGTTACCTAAAAATTTGCCTCAATTCTAATTAAAAACTTAATTTGGAATATTTTATGTTATCAAAATCAAAATATCTTATGTAATTAAAAAACATTTCATTTACATTTTTCAACAAAATGTGACACAATCCCTCATGTACTTACGGCAGCTGGAGCTTGCTGTGCTGCAATGTCAGCCTGCTGTTTCAGGCGTGTCATCTCAGAGGAATAGGCTGCAATCTCCTTCTCCAGGCGCAAGTGACGATGCAACAGTGCTTCTGCACTCGATTCATCTTTTCCATAGTCCTTGCTGGCTAGAAGGGGCTGCCTTTCTCGCAACCATGAATTTGCTTCATCGATGTCAGCAAAGTACTAAACACAGGGAAGAAAACATTTGGATTCATCCTGAAAGTATCGTATCCAGCTGCTTCTTCTTTATAAAATTATGAATAAGGAGAAATTCCATTAAGTTTGTAGCCATAAGGTTACAACCTCGTGTCACAAAAGCTATGAGTAAGGTAGCTCTAAATCCATGATGTATTTCATGTTTGTATCACAGATAATTCACAGAATCACAGTGAGTAAAGAGATTCAAAGATTGCCTATATAGCTCTTTAAAAGCTCCTAATTAGCTAAAATTTCATGGTGCATAATAGTGGCAGTAAAAGAAACCCACAATGTATGATGTTAGTAGGTACTATGTAATTCCAACAGATATTTTCTAAATGTTTAAGGAACAAACAATGAACTTAGTCTACAACAGAAGTTTACTTCTTTTTTCCAGAATTTGCAGTCTGCCTGGCTATGGTTGTAAAAAATGATAACAAGCTTTTGAGACATAGAATAAAGGTACAACAGAAAAAAAAAACAAAATCCACAGTAGTGAAGAACAAATAAAGAAGAACTAAAGCACCATAGTGGTGTTAAACTTACTAAATGGAAGAGAGAATTTAGACTTTCTCAAGGACAAAGATGTTCAGTTTTGTTCAAGCATTTCATGGAAACAACAGACTGAACAAAAAACTTAAAAAGGGAGATTGGGAGAAGAAAAAAGGGGACCTGAGATAATGTGATGTGATTTAAGAATGCTGCTTTTTAAGAGTTATTTATTTGCAGATATTTGAGTGCTTGCAGGAGTAAAATCATAGTCAGAATGGCAGTGTCAAACATTTGGCAGGCTTTGTGAAGTTCATGGTCAACCTAAATTTCACAACATGTTACTTTTGTTGTTGGTTTTTGGAGTTCTTTTTTTTATGTGAGGAAAATGTCACACAGCTACCCCAATGCCATTCTCTAAAAAGACTCTGCATCAGCACTATCATGTGAGTTATTTCCACTAGCATTTTCACCTTTAGAGCACCTCCTAGCTGCTCAAATCTCCTGCCTAGCATGCTTGCAAGAGGATTGAGACTTCACTGCCACAGATCCTGTTGAAGACCAACATCTGAAGGCTTTCCTGCCATGCCTTCCATGTGGAGGCATTGGGCAGAACTGAGCCACATCCATGTCCCCCATACACACATCACAGCAGAGCCCTCTTACCTGTTTGATGAGAGCTGCTGCCTGCAGGCGGCTTTTGCGATCAGCCACCTCATTTTGGAGCTGCTGCCACAGCTTCTGGAGGTTGTCTGTCTGCCTCAGAATGTCATCCTGGCGAGCGGGGTTCTTTTGGCTGAGCTCCCAGCCCCTCCTCATCACATTCGCACATATGGCTCTGTGGGAATTGCACTCTGCTTCAAGAGCCTAGCACAAGGATGGGAAACATGTCAGCATAACTCATTCCCCACCAGTGAGAGAAAAGAGGGGGTCCTACTCTGCTACTGTAATGCATACATTTCCTAGAGCCCCATGTCTTATTCATGCCTAAGATATTTCCCTTAGCTCTCTGAGATGATTGCCCCTCTGCTCCCCACATTGTTCTACTTCTAGCCTTTGATCTGAAGCTTGTTATGCAGTCTTCTCTGAATGAGATACTTGTCATCCACCAATTCAGCTGTCTCATGCTTTCCAGAAGGAACAAATACACAAACAGATGCACACAAATGTATATTAAAATAACAGAAGAGGCTCCTGTTTCTGTTATCATATGAAAGTTCTCAAGCCCCCAGGTCTCTTCACTTGTTCACAGTGATTCTTTACCATAAGAAGGCACTAGCTCATATAGCTAAACTTTTGATATTAAGCCACAGCAAGGTCTGTGGCAACAGATTTGTAAGGTCATACAATATTATTTGTTCTGCCTACTGATACCTGTCTTCTTTTCACCATCTCTCTCTTTCCCCACATCATTCTTGGCCAGGAAAGGAGGGTGAGAAAAACAAAAATTAGCAATCTTTTGTTTTCTGCCCATCAAAAGTTAGCTAATATGAAGCTCAGTGTCTTCACTAGAAGCCCCACTTCTAAGTCCAGTAGGAGGCATACTCTTTCTCTACCATTTCCTTCCCCTTTTGGGGAAAAAATCCTTACACTATACATTTTTTAAAAATTCCAAACACTGGTCATTACACTTGAGAGAAGTAGCAGTTTGACAGCTTTTTTTAAGTGAACTGAAGTGTAACTGACTGAACTGAAAGACACTGATGTTCTAAAGTCTTGCTTTAATACAAAGACAAGGCACCACCAGCAAAGTAAGATACCTTGTTCTTCTGAATAGAGGCTGTAATCTGGCTGACATCTTTCCCTAATGTTGTAGTTCTTGCTAGCTTCCATTTCTCAGAGACCCACGATTCCTCCTCTTTGCAGTCACGGAAGAATTCAAAGAGCTTCAAAGCCTCTTCTAGCTGAGATTTTCTAAACCAAGGAAACAAACAGTGTATGTCAGTCAGAAGTAGGATTCCATGGAGACAGTGGTAGCATAATCAAAGAAGAATTTAAAAATCAAAAATTTGAATGCTTTTAGTTCCTCTTTTTCATATATTAATTTATTCATGGAATAAGACAAGAGAAACAAAATTACATTTCCTTCTTTCTCTAGATGAAATAACTGCTTGCTAATCAGACTTCTCATAAAACAAGTTTTAATAAATGCTGAGAATGAAGTTATTCTTCATCTGTGAAAGTGAGTGATCCTTTCAGTCAATTGCAATCAAGACACTCAAGTTGCTTTTGTTCTGACTTTATAAATGGAGAAATGAAAAAAATTCAAATGCTGGGAAGCTGTGCCCTCTGATTAAAGAAGTGATTGGCCATCCTAATCAGGAAGAACAGAGATATAAGCATAGCCCTACCGTGATTTGCTCAGAGTTGTAAGGTTTTGATACAGCTGATGAAGCATCTGAACTTTTGCATAAAGCAGTTCTGGTTTAACTGTGCTGTCCTTGCTGATTTCTGTTGTCCTCTGGGTGATATGTGTCAATCTACCACCATAGGAAGAGATCTGTGAGTCAATCAAGCTGTGATTCTGAAGCAAATCTACTACTTCCAGGAGCTGCTTACCACAATCCTGGGAATTCACTAGGACCTACAAACAAAGTGAGAGAAAAAAAAAGGTATTGGTCAAGAGTGCATCCAGGGGCTTAGTACAAACAGATCAGTTGAAAGATTCGTGTTGACTCTCATAGCTTCTAAGCGTCTGAGAATACCAGCTAGGCAAAGCTAAAAAGCTGCCTATTTAGAGGAATTATACTTTTTTTTCAATTTCACAAGCTAATGGCAACAATTCATAATTTCTATCTAATGCAGTGCAAGTAATGTTCTCTTCAAATAAACATCTGTTTTAGTACCTAATTTACTACTATTGATTAAGGACTCAAGGTCTCAGAATTTGTGGGAGTGATGAATATCCCTTTCCTATAAACCCATCTGTAGACAGATTGATTTACAATCTGTATTTTGAGAATTTTACAATATCCCATTTTATGGTATGTTCTAACTGCTGTGTTCTTTTATTTGAGGAACCTAATTGCCTATCTAAATAATGAAAATAAGTACTTCACAGTATTTCATTGGTGGCTGATGAAGGTACCAAGTGCTTACAAGTCAATTCTCCTTCTAACTGTATCAACAGATACAATTATCAATCCTATTGTAGGATACTATCTTTCCTTATCAATCTTCTCCCACATCCTCAGGCTATCATGGTTCCAGCAACGCTATTACCATTAGGTGTTCTTTGCTTACTAACACTAGGAGAGAAAGATTTATAATTTGGAGACAGCTCTTATCTTTAATTTAAAATTCAAAACTTCATATAGCATGCTGGCTCTTTCAACTCGGGCACAAGGTAACCTGTAGTCATAAGGATTTTTCTGTCTTCAAGAACAAAGAATGGATATATACTCCCTGCCATTACAAAATCAAAATGATCCTGGTTATTATTCATGCTAAAGAGAAGACTTTGTGCTCTGTCAGTCCTGTAACAACTGGAAATTCTTGCTAAAAGCAAACTGTGCATTTACAGTGGAACTTTTCTTTCTCACAAGCTTATAAACCTGAAAGACTGAGCTAGTTCTCATCTGTATAAACGTTGGAGGTACTTCCAGAAGCTACTTCAGAAGAATTATGTGAAATGGAAACAGAAGGCCATTTTATTCCACTTTTCCTTCTACATTTCTAAATTTAGATAAGATTATTTCCCGTCTTTATTTTACTATATAACTTGACCCTGTAGTGCACTCCCTGTAATACCATGCCTGGCTTTCTGATTAGAGAGAGCCCCTATAGCAAAGCCTATTTTTTTCTGTGATGATGAACTGAAATGCACAGTTAGGCATCTAAGTAAAAATTGTGCATTTTTACATAGCTGATGGACTTATCTCCTCTTGGCACCACCCAGTCCCTGGATCAAGGTAGTTTTTCCAGGGACACTGGCAGCAGTGCAAGCTGTGTGCTGGTGGAGAGGGTTCAGTACCTGCAGCTCTTTCAGCTCCTCTGTAATGGCATCAATGTCCCTTAGAAGGCCAAGAATTTCCTGCATTGTACCCAGGGATTGTTCTCGTCTCTGCAGCTGATCCAGGAGATCCTGCCATTGCTTTGAAATGGTTTTTTGCCTACAAAGGAAGAGAAAGAAATGATCGATTTGGACCAAAGGCTCTGGACAGCACTGAAGGATTCTCAGTGTTTGTAGCTTTAGAGGAGCTAAATGAACATGCACAACTTTTCACACTAGTGTAAGAGAACAGGTCATGATCAGAAAACAGGTCAAAGCATTGTTGTTACAGGTATTTTGACTAGCGCATCAATTGTGATAGACTTCTTAAAATTTAGAAGTTTTTTTTATGGATGTTCATACCTGACATTCCTCATTGCTTTCATTTCATACAGTGGAAAGGCTTGGAAAAAAAGAAGTGGTGTTTAAATGGCTGCTTAAAGTAAAATATTAATCTAAACCATACCATGTTACAATCTGATCCCATAAAGAGTTCAAATTCCTCTTTTATAACTGTTTTTCTTAGTTTTCCCATAGGTTTCTGATTTTGTCTGAACTTAGAAAAGCATTGAAATACCAAAAAATAAGTCATTTGTATGGCATTCTTAGACATTCACAAATCAGGCTATATAATAACCCAAGATAATCGGAGAAGTTATAATGTCTCAATATTTGCTCCAAAGTGGAGTCAACCTGAGAAGACTTTGTGCCTTAATCAATTTGTATTTCCGCAAACTACAGAATGAAAAAGAAATGTGTTGATATGGGGAAAAAAAAAGTATCTAAGCGTTTTTGATGGAAGATAGAATATTTGATTGAAATTTTTAGATATATTTTCATATAAAAAAAAATCTTAAAATTATTTTTCACCCTAAATCAGTCTGAGAGTTTGATCATTCAAGGCAAAAATTAGAATTTTGAAGGAGATGAAACATTTGCCTTATCTGCTGAAACTATTCACAAATAGAAGAAATTCCTGCCAGTTCTACTCATAAGGAGCAGAGCAAAGATTTATAACTACAAATAATTTTCTTCCATGACACCACAGAATTTCAGCTAATTTTGACCTCCATCAACACACAGTCTCATGACCGTCACTCACTTCTTCAAGATTTGATCTTTGCTGTGAAAGTTCTCTTGGCTAATAACAGTGGCCATTTCATCCAAAGCTGTGAAGCGTTCCTTCCTGGGCAGTACATCTGCCACAATGGCTTCCAGCTTCTTACTGGCAGCCTCCATCCTGTCCACACTCTCTGGCCAGAAGTCCTGCTTCCCAATAACTTTCCTCATGTCTTCTAAGTAGGACTCACGCAGGGCTGCCTTCTTCAGGAACCTCTGCGCTAACTGTTCCAGCCTTTCTAGCCTAAGCATCTCCTTTTGCAGTGCTTTTCCCCGGTTGTGCTCTGACTTTTCCAGTATGATCCAATGCTTTTCCACATCCTGCAGCATCTTCCCCTCTGGGGGCAAGTATGGCCGTTGGTTGCTGGCTCTCTGTTTGGTCCTGATGTTGAAGAGATGAGCTTCAATCATGCCCTTCTCTTGATATTTGGGGGGTTTCTCCACAGTGCGGAAGGTTTTGAAGTTGGCCATGAGCAGCCACATTTCCTGAAGAGAGTTGGGGAAATGACGGTCATCCAGTTCCATCACCTTCTGCTTAATCCATTTCAGGAGGTCAGAGACCATCTGCTCATACAGAAGCTTCAAGTCATCTATCTCCTTCAGGAAGAACACAATCTGTGATGGGAATATAAAGTTACAAGCCACATAAGAAACACAATGAAGCAAGGTGGGTGAACAGAAAGCAGCATCTTCAGCAGTCATCACATTTTTATACAGGTCTGGTGGTAGCTGTCACATCTGAGGCCAGGTGAAATCCTAGACTAGCCTTCCATGAAATGCAGATAAATAAATATTATTTAATGTCTCATTTCAGTTTCTATTCAAGCAAACATTAGTTTTGGACTAAACAGCATGTAAGTGGAGACTGTCAGCGATTCCTAAGTGGGCTGACTAGAAAGTAAGAATCCCAAACTGAGGGTTCACATTTTTTGTTTCGCAATAAAAAAACCAGATTTTTTTCCCCCCAGTCTTGTTGCTAAACCTAAACCAATTCTGTCCTAATATGCAATTACACCCTCTTAGCTTCACCAGTTTAGGGTGTTAGGAAACCATCTGACAAGATCCTGGTTCTCCCACATGCACACAAGCAGACTGCGGTCAAACAGCCCCTTCTCAATCTTCTCTGTTGGAGCTGTTTCTCTTTATATAAATTATTAGAAAATGTATGGTGGCCCAACAGAGTCTGGTAAAGATGCTAACTCTGACTCAATACTAACATTTCAAGTCCAGGACATTTATCTGTTTCATCTGTGGCCTGATCTAACTTTATTTCAAGTTCAGGTAAATACTGGAGCAAACATCTAGAATGAAATCCATAATGAAATAAAAAGCATTAGAGTGGAATTATCCTTTCTTTCCATTATATATTTTTTCCATCTTTGTATTTTTACTTCATATTATTTTTTTTCCTCATCCTAACTTAGTAACCCTCCTGCAGATGTCAGGTTTAACGCTGAACGATGTTGTCTGCCTCTATCATTTCGCTGAGTTTTCCTGCTCCAGCCAGGCAGATTAGTGAGGGAGATGGCACCGAGAAAAGACCCAGTCCTTCCAAGTGATAATCTGCTTTTACCTACCAGAAAGTGCACTTGGCAATGAATAAGGGTCACAGTGTAAGAGGAGTAAAATAGCACCAACCTTCAGTGCAGGAAAAGCAGCCCGTGACATCAGGGCTCCCTTCTGTATTTTCTGCCATCGTACCCAGTTCTTGCTGAAAGATCCTAGCAAATGCATGGTCACCTCACATGGGAGAGGGAAAGGAGATTTACCTCCCAGAGCTGTTTCTCTCTGCCAACCTGGTCACACACTTAGTCTGAACTCAAAGGCTTCCTTGACACATTCAGGCTTCCCTCCCAATCCTATTAGTAAATTCAGAGCTGCCTATTTGAGAGGACTAAAGACATGAAGAGATTAACATCAGTTTCCTTCTCCTTCTGAACCTTTGTGTGTATCAGAAATGCAGGAAGACAGGAATGCAATATTAGAGACAGGCTAAAAATAGGGAAGGAGGCAAAGAGAGAAAAAGAAGCAGGTTAGTGGAGAGAGAGAAAAAAAATAATAAATATAAATGGAAAAAACAATGAAGCACAAAAAGAACTGAAAAAGGACAGTAAGAAAACTGTTTCTTCACATAATACAAAAGTTATGTCTTCCTTGCTCCTTATAGTTCCTCTAATACATGCTTGATGACTCAAGGACTATTTCAGATTTATCAAAAGATAAATAGTGACTCCTGGCCAATATCCAGTGACTCATGTAGACCAATCAGATCCTACTGCCCACTCTCCTCACTGATGTCCAAACTTTGACTGAATTCCAAGTCCTGTTCTCATCTAATGTTTCTCTTCTGAGAACATCCTGTTCTAATACAGAGAATCATAGAGTATCTCAAATTGGAAGGAAACTATAAGGATCATTGAGTCCAACTCCCTGCTCCTTGCAGGACTACTTAACACCAAACCATATGACAAAGAGCATTCTTCAGACACTCCTTGCACTCTAGCAGGCTTCATGCTGAGGGGAGCCATGTTACGGGATCTAATTCTTGCCCCAGACCACTTTTTCAGCTGACTAAACACTGTTTTTCACCTTGTCACCACCAGGGAAGCCTTAGTCTGGATTAGTGTGCCTCCTATTAAGAAATATATTCCCCCTCTCAACTGCACAGGCAGATCTCAGAATCCAGATGTTCACGGAGGACCCATCCTGGATGTGTAGGTTTCCTGCAGGCTATTTCTTTGTACTTTTGACAAAAACAGAATAGATTATTCTAGAGATAGAAGAAAAATTCTCTCTCAGGAAAGTGGTCTTCAGTAGAACAACTACAAAATTCCTTCAATTTTCTATCAATAGGATGCAAGTATTTTCAATATAGCTCAGTATTGTATGTGAGGTGAATTGTATATGGAAACAAAGAAAAAAAAAATAGCTTAGCAAAATTTAATAAAATTTTAATAAAAAATATTAATAAACATTTAGCCAATTTAGCTAGCAGTCTCTCATTTTTAGTGTTTTTAGTGGTGGTGGTGTTATTGAATTGTTGTGGTTTTGTTCAGTTTGTTTGGTCTGGGGTTTGTTTGTTGTTTGTTTTTTTTCCATTCTGTACCTCAGGAGTTAGAAAGAAAGGATGAGGACTTGGAAATAAAAATCCAAAGTAGTGTCATAGAATCAGGGATCATCTTTCCTATGAAATAAGAAAATTGTTGACTAGGTCTGCTTTTGCTTAGCTGTGTAATCTTATCCCAAGATGATTGAGATCTGTATGCCTCAAACTGCCTTGAAACCTTATAAGTTCTTAAGCGGAAACTGTGAGGTCAAAAAGGGATTCATTTTTGGTGAGATAATTGCAACCCCCTTAGAGATTGGAGAGTCTACAGGCACTTCTCAAGATACAATGTCTTTCAAATGTCTATGCCATTTGATTCAGTTCAAATGATCCTGAAGGTGAGCTTGCACAGAACTCCCCACATCTCCGACTTAAATTTATCTTTACATTTTTAACTTTTAACTTATGAAGACAGCAATGCACTTACTTTGGTAAGTCGCTTCTGTACTGTCTGGCCTTGTTTCAGTCTGGAGAAGTAGTGGTAATAGAGTGACACATAAGTCATGATGGATCTCTCATCTGGATAGGGCACAGCCACATCCTCAGCATCAAGCAGTTTGCTGATTCCAAATTCTTTCTCAGCAACATCAAAGGCATTGTTCAGGTTTTTAATGGGCTGGTCCTGCCTCAGTGAGCTATAGTGGATAAGATCAGGCCTGGGCAAGGAGAAGAACAGGACATGGAGGGGAAGAAAGATTTATGTTTGTTATAAATTCTTTCCAATTATAAACTATAAACTGTTTATTAGACTAAGGAATGCGAGATTAACACTGAAATTACTTTGACCCTGAACTTCATTCAAGAGCATTGCCCCTTTCCTACGTAAGGAAAGAAAATTGCCCTTTATGAAATTGAAGTACCACTCCCAGCAAATCTCTGCCCTTCACTTATTTATCCTCTTCAGTGATGCGTGAAAACCAAAGCCCACTGGAGAGGCAGTTCTGAAAAGGGAGGTGACTGCCAGCTTGGGAAGCTAAAGAATATCACTGTGGCATCCTGTATAAAAAGTAGCAGAACAGTTAATGGACAAAGAAATGTTCAAGGTTCTCTCATAGGTAGTTTCTCTCTCCTGCTTTGGGCTGTTTTCTTCACACTTCTTCAAAAGGACAGAGAAAGGAGAAAGAACAAGACTGAGAAGTTGCTTGCTCTGTTACAATTGAACCAGAAGGGATACACGCTCACAAAGTTCATACGACAAAACCAGTCCCTAAAAGAGTAACTTTAGAAAAAGAGCATTGTTCAGACGCTCTTGGAAATTCACTGTTATGCCCAACTAAAGGAACAGCAAAGCAGGAGCTTTTGGTCCTCCCTTTCTTAGAGAGAGAATACCCATCTAAGAAAGAGTCTTTAGTGAGAAAGGGCAGAGAGAATTTGACAGTTTCTTGACAAAAACTTGTAATTCATACCCTAGAACAACTTGTGCCAGAGCAATGAGCAATTGTCTGAACTGATCCATCAGATCTTACCTGTGAGCATGTATGAGTGCATTGAAAGCCAGCCCATCACTCCAACTTCTGGAGAAGTCCTTCACATTTACATTGGAATAGCTGGCAGTTTTATGCTGACACCAGAGTAGTAAGGCTTCGTTGGCAAACAGAACATCAGCTCTGCCTCCAAATTCTTCCTGTTAAGAGAAATCAGCTTGAAAGATATATGGAAGTAGCATCAGTGAGTTTACACTTAGGTTTGTGAAGATCACTTTGTGTTACTTTTGTCCTATTTACAAATCTGCTCAAAGTCATAACTTGCAGACTGTATCTGACATAAACGTAGAAAGATTTAAGATGAAAGTAGACGTTTTATACTAAAATAAAAACAAATTGAATGAATTCAGAGATTATAAAGTGAAATGCAGTTGTTAAAAAGCTTTTAAAATTTACTCTTCTCTAAGGTTTGCAGAAATCAGGTGGAAAACAAAGCTCAGTTTGTGAAATAGGACTCAAAAACAAAATATGATGCATTCAGGTCTAATGTGAGAAACTGTTAACTTTGATTTCATGATACCTTCATAGATTCTTATTTTTCAGGTACTTAGAGTACATGTCAAATAATTTTAAAAAGCATATATTTCTTCAGAGAAGAAAAGGATGCAGCATGCAACTCAAATCTAGAGAGAATTGTTGACGGAGAAACACTTTCTGAAGTCAAAAGTCAATTAAAAATCAGTAGAAGAACATGAATATCCTATCTATCTCCACGTTACTGTGTTCAACCTCTTTTCAAAACTATGAAGTGGAAGTGGATTCAATTGCTATTAGAAATTGCTGGATGAGTAACTGGATAATATTATAAGACCTGCATGATCAAAGCAATCAGGAAACATTATGAAAGTGGTCCTTGCTGGCCCAAAACTCTACAAAGTCTCTGAAATGCTCCGATCAGACAAAAAGACAAAGATACAGTTTTACCTTATCAAGTTTGATAGATGAAATCTGAAATCTAAGTATGATGATCCAGATAAGTCCTAGGATTAAGGTTCTGTCACCATCTACGATATTCTCAGGACCAATCACTTTTACTTGTACCTGCTAATAAACCAATATCTGTTCAGCATAATAACACTCATGTCCAGTGCTCAGTGTAACAAACTGTTACTGAAAAGGGTGTTCAGGTGTTTTCTTAAGGAAACAGGTTTTATGTTTATGTCTCTTCATTGGTCCACAGACCTGCAAGCTCCCATGTTCACACCCTAGCCATCATGTGCACCAAGGATGAGTTTCAGCAAAAGCCTGGTAAAAGGATGGTGGTCTCAAAGATTTAAAGTTCCTATATGTGCTTTGAAAACTGGTGGTTAAGGAGAGGAAAGAAACAGAATTCAATGTTCCTTTCTTCCAAAGAAGAGGGACGTTAGCTGATTATAAATGATGTTACTCAAATAATAAAGAAATTCAAATCTGATGAGGTTTTTTTTTCCCTTTTAATAAGACCCCTATCTTCAAAGAATATCTTATTGTTTATTAGAGGGGGAAACTATAATGAACATAATATTATATTTACTTAGTAACATCCATAAACTGTTGTGATCTCTAATATCAATATTAACTTACCTTGGATTTCAGAAATGAGATGGCTTTGCTGTTGTTCTCTAAAAAATGCACTCTCATAGTTCCCCGGCTTGGTTTGGGCAAAACTTCTCCTGAGAGCAGCTCCAGGAGTTTCATGAGAGAGATGCCATCTTTCAAGTCTGTGTAAATATCCTCTAACTCAACCTTCACCTGTGAAGAGCAGTCAGACAATACAGACTCTGGCTTAATGATTGGCACACAGAACCCTCTATTTCTAAAATAAACAAATAACACCTTCTTGCTGTTTCACTGAGTCTTCTGTATGACAGTGCATATATGCAAGGAGTGGTGAATCTTAATTCAGAAAAGAAATGAATTTATGAAAGTAGGCTGAAGTAAAAAAAGCAGCAACAACCCAACAAAAACACAAACCCACAACTGAGTAAATAAAGAAAAAAAGCATGAGATTTTGAAAAATAAAAACATCAGAACATTTGCAAAATCTAACATTTTGGAAGTGCTGACATTTTTTATTTCAGTTCGAATTAATATTTTCATTTTTTTATTCTGAGCAATGCATTTCATTTAAAAATTGAGCTGATAATCCCATTCAATGACTTGATTTTTACTCCATAGTTTCAACAAAGTTTGTCACATCCCGCTTAGACCTGTGCTACCACCTGGTGTCTCCATACTTTTTGCCAGAGTCTAACACTAAGTGAAAGATTAAGATCTTCTACAAAAATGTGTTTCATTGCTGCCAGTAGTGAGGTCACCCAGTGCTTAGGTGATACAACATGACATAGTGTGTACTCTGACCGAACAAGAACTTGCCTTGGGTGTTTCCTTTTGGCCTTATGCCATTTGCCATCTAGAAGTGACATTAACACACACCTAACAATAATTTACTGTGATTCTGGACTTTTGGTAAATAATCATTTTGTCTTCAGGGAAAAAAAACTAAAGTAGTATATTTTTTAATTCAGAGAATAGTTACATGTTAGGGGGAAAACAGGACTGATAACAGACGTGTGCTTTTTAATTCCTGACCAAACATTAATCAGTTTAGGAGATCTTTTCTCCAGGGAAAGAGGAAAACACTGAAAGTGTAAAGTAAAAGCAACTCAGAGGGTCTTGAAGTCTGTACTGTGTGTGGAACAAGAATTTACAACTTTATCTGACTGATTATCTCCACAAACCCCCTCCCTGCTTAGTTGCCAACTTTGGGTTTTTTTCATATTAAACAAACTTAAAATTCTGCCTATGGTATATTACAATAAAGAAAGTTAAAGCTTTTATATTCTGTGACACTTCTATAAATGAATAACAGTTCTATTTAAACTTGTAAAGAGACAGACTTCATATATCTGCTTTATGCGTCACTCAGCAGTAGTTTTAATAGCTTTGTTGCATCATCCTTCTCATAAAGATACGAGTCACACATTGCTTAACAAATTCAATCTAATAGCGTTCTTAGTGCTAAAGTAGTCAACAACATAACTCGGAACACTGCAGTGTCCTGTAGTATGATCCAATCACGTTACAGTGTGTATTGGAAAGCTGAGACTACATTGCCAGGAAGACCTAGATAAGCTCTCAGTGTCTGCACGTCTCTTACCATATATGGTTTGGAAAGCTCTCTCAGGCTTTTTCCCCCCATGCTTTTATGATACATGAACAAGTACATTGCAGGAAGTTAAGACTGATATTTTAATCTTTGAACTTGAAGGTATTTTTAAAATGAGAAATTATTTATCTATGGATAAACAGAAGTAATTTCCGACACCATAGAAACCTAACTTTCTGCAGGTGACAAAATCAAAATGTGTTTTGCATTTTTTTTCTCCAGTTAAGAAAAATAAGTTTGAGTTTATTTTGCTCTGCAGTTGCCATTGTACCAATCACAAATTTAAAACATTACACTGAAAAACTCCATCTAGTACTGAAACACTATATAATAGTGATGACCTAGAATAGATCCAAGAGGCCTGGTCCCGTCTGGTGTCCTCAAGGTCCATTTTCATGACTATCATCTACAGTCAGTAGGAAAGAGAATTTGGTTTGGATGACGCCATTCCCTACTGTGCCACAGCTACATCATTTGTGCTTTGAAATGAGCTTATCTGCAGTGAGTCTGGAGACTTGGAATATGTTGGAGTTATCTTGCACACCCAATAGCCTGCACACTAATTCTGAAGATTTTTGGAAGTCTGAGAGTTACTGAAAACAAACTGGTCTGTACTTGCATGGCAGTATATCTGAAATTGCTAGAATTAAAGCTACTCTTTCAGAGCTATTGAGCAGCAGCTCAAGCTGAACTGATCAGGAAAAGCAGAAATTTTATTTTTTTGGCCAGGAAATTAAGAATTGAGCATTGTTTGGGGAAACGCAAACATTTGCAGATACTTAACAGGAAAAAGAAACAAATAAGGAGCTTCCTCTGAGAGGATCACCAATATACAATGGACATCACATTATGATAGGCTTATACATTCTACAAAAATGAATCTTGATTTTAGAGAAGACTGCTAACATGAACAATGGAGACAGATGTGAAGTAAAAGATACAGGCCGTAGGACTCCAGTTAGTCAAAGCTTTCCTTGCTTGCCTATATGTATAGTGCCAACATTCAAGAAAAAACAAATGTTAAAAATAACATAAAAAAGAATACAGTGGGTGAAATAAAATAAAAACAAACCAAAAGAATCCCCAGATTGAAGGAGCTACCTACATTATTCCTGGAGAAGACATTGTTAATCCAGTTGGTAAAGGTTTTCTTTTGCATGGACATACGCTGCTCCTGCAGCTTTTTGATATGATCTTTTTCATATTCGGTATTCATGGTCATCTAGGAAGTCAGAAACCTCAGTGGCGTGCTGAGTGATGAAGAGATCTGCCAGGCCACCTACAAAAAACAGTCACACACCCAGTGTATATAGGAAATCCAGCACCAACAGGCATAGGATTCAATACCACACCCTTCTGCTTGTACTTTGCACTTTAATGTCACTACCTTTATTCTTAACTTACTTGCATTCACACTTTTAAAATACATCTCTTGTTCAGGATGAAAATGTGACACGTATCGCTGTAGGTTTACTTTCTTGCTCTCAATCTCCACTCATGAGGGCAGAGTTCCCATGAGGACCACCACGATATGCAAGCCATCAATAACTTTCTTGGGTGTGCTTGAAGCACATGACAGAGAATTGACCTTAGACCCCATTAGAAAGAGAAATCTGCAAATCACTTCCAATCCAGTACTTGAAAGTGTGTTATGTTCTCTGAGGACTGGTTGAGATTCTCCTATTGGCTTTCAGACTACAGTACTTCCAACAGAAATCAAAGAGCTTCTTAGAAAGGAAATGGAACCAACTTGTTTCTTTCCTCTTGTGAGTTCAGTTTTTGCATATGTATCACTGTAATGATGGAGACACATAATCATATCATACATAACCACATTAACAAGGTCCGAGGCTGGATGTCAGCAAGTAGTATTCCTCTTCCCTAGGCTGTCACAGACTTGTCTGCCTCATCCATGCTGAATATTTAGAGAGATATGAAACTAGGAGTCTTCCCTTTAGAGTCTGTGATACAATAAACTGGATTTCAGCTCATGTGAGCAACTCTTCTGAAGTCACTTGGCTTATGTAGTAAATCTGCAACAGCACTGACCTTGCTGTTATGAATGCAAGATAATAACTTTAAAAAAAATAGTCAGTTTAAGATTCCACAGCTACAGACACCTTTAGTGACCGAACATCATTTGCTTGTACTACTGCCACAATTATAAGTTTTGTCTGGATAACAGCCTGGCTCCAAAACCAAGAAACCTGTTGTAGTGGTGGGAGAGTGTTTCATTAAATTAAATCAGAAATGTTCCCTGTATTGGTAAATGATTATCATAAGACAGATTTGTAATAGATTATCCGCATTGTCAGGATGTAAAAGCAGCGCTTATAGCCAAAACTGGTTATAATGGTACATCACAGAAAAAAATACTGCTGTCAACCCACTGCAAAGAGATAAGGGAATGAAAAATTAAAACCTCTGACAAACTGTGGCAGTGTGGAGCAGGGTGACCTGCTTCCCAAAATTCCAAGTCTGTTTTGCAAAGGTCAAGTTCTGAGCTACCCTTTAAATCCATAAAGCATAAAATCCTGGAAAAAAGACATTGTGTGTCCTAGCATGAGAAGACTGCAATAGGGAACTAGCAACAGCAGCCACTGCAAATGGGAAATTGCTTGCCTGATAGTTTTCTGTGCTCTGAGAAGTATAAAGAATTTTGCCATTTTACAATATGGAAAGATACGGAAAATGCAGAAGCAATCATTTGTTACTGCGTTTTTTATTATTGTTTTTTGGGGCAGATGTTTCTTAACCCCCAGTGCTTGACTTCTGCAAAAGAGCGACAGCATTGAAGCCTGATAGTTCAGCAATAACATGGGGAAGGATCACGACTATAAATAAAAACCTAATGAAAGGAATAATTTAGCAAAGTTTGAAATAGAATTATAGAGATCATCACAACACTTTCTTATCTGGTGGGCTGGTTCAGCTCTGCCTGCTTTCTCCATTTGTAATAACCTCTATAGTTAACCCACATCATTTGTGAATTTGCCAAATGGTTCTCAGAATATCTGCAGGCTTCTTTTCTTCATTTTTTTAAAGTGTTTTTATCCAAGCAACACAGTCATGCTGAATAATAACAGTAATGGTTCCATTTAGGTGCAAAGGAAGCTTATTTGTTGAGCTACCATCTCACTTAACAGCTCACCTGTTTCATTAAATTAAATCAGAAATGTTCCCTGTATTGGTAAATGATTATCATAAGACAGATTTGTAATAGATTATCCACATTGTCTGGGTGTAAAAGCAGTGCTTATAGCCAAAACTGGTTATAAAGGTACATTACAGAAAAAAAAAAAAATCAAAGAATGTGAAAGAAATTGCACTTACTCGGGTTTGGAAAAAGTCCTTCCTGACATTCAACAGCTGGTCTTTCTAAAGAATGACTTCTACTACATCCACTCCTACATTCACCTCACTGTTTTCATGAAAAGCAACCTTTGATTTCAGGAACAGAGACCAAATATTTATGATCTACCTATGAACCTTTCATCTGATCTGAAGGAAATAACCCATCAGAACACAATGAATAAAGGTTGTCACAGGTTTTGTTCAATTCTTATTCTCAAAAATAATATATAAACTGCACCAAAATTGCTATAAACCAGTGAAAAATCATCTGATGTTTTGGTAAAGAGCATCTTTCACAATTGCATTAATGGCTCTGCCTGATCCCAGGTTGCTTTTCTAAAGGAATTCTTACCTGGAAAAGTGAACCTGAAAATGGAGTCTGAAAATCAAAGTACAGCAGAGAGTACAAAGATCAGAGTAATATCCAAGTGGTTAAATTTGGATACAGAAAACGAAAAGGAATTTGCTCAGCACTCAGAACAGGTTTGAGGAAGCTTTTGTTCACAGATATCTGCTGCTGGCAGGGTAAACTGGAGTCAAGCTGGAAACACCAGCTGATTCCAAAGTTTATTATTGATGGACTTTCATTAATAACAAAAGGGAATATAATTCCAGTGACTTATATAGATAGCAGTGAGTTCTTTCTGTCCCTTACAAGGTCGCACAAGCACGGAACACAGTTACCTGGCATCGTTGCCAGAAACCACAGAGCTGCTGCTGGGAACCACTGCTAGAAAATAGGCAGACATCTGAAATCAGAAGCTGTAAGTAAAGATGTCCAGCTCAGAGATGATGTAAGGGAATAGCAGTTTTTTCCCTTCTGGTGAGTGTAGTTTAGTTAGCATCCAAAAGGGACAGGAGGAAACACATAAGAAGAAATGAACAACCCCCCAAAACTCAATACAGATAAAATTTGAGATCAGCAGAATCTGTGTCTTCATATGCACCCTAGAGAAATGTCATACATAGTGTCACATAAAACAGCTAAAAACAAAAAAATCAAATACTTATGTTACAGCTATTTCTCAAAATATTCCCTTCAAATTATTGGACTCATATCCTGGACTAGCCAATTAATATAACGTAATACAATAGAGTGTATTGTATGACAATGTATGGAATGCATTGTAATACAATGTAACTAATACAATGTAATTCTTAACTATCATTAATTGCAGATAGGAGGACAGGAGAAAAGAGATACAAATTCAGCAATTGTTTACATCTCTTCCGCAAGTTTATTGCCTGTTTGTAATGCCAATCTTTTCTGTCTTGCTTTTTGCAGAGCCACAGAATTGGCCAGGTAGGAAGGGCCCACAGTGGGTCATCTGGTCAAACCTCCCTGCCTAAGCACGGTCATCCCAGAGCACATGGCACAGGATCGCATCCAGATGGTTCTGAATATCTCCAGTGAGGGAGATTCCACAACCTCTCTGGGCAACCTGTTCCAGTGCTCGCTCACCTGCACAGTAAAGAAGTTCTTTTCATGTTTAGGTGGAATTTCCTGTGCACCAGTTTCTGCCTGTTGCTTCTTGTTCTGTTGCCTGGTACAACCGAGAAGAGCATGGCTGCATCCTCTTGCCACCCACCCTACAGATATTTATACATATTAATGAGGTCCCCTCTCAGTTGCTTCTTCTCAAGGTTGAACAGGCCCAGGTCCCTCAGCCTTTTGTTGTAAGAGACATGCTCCAGACCCTTGACCAACTTAGTTACTCTCCACTGGACCTGCTCCGGGAGCTCCATGTCTCTCTTGTTCTGAGGAGCCCAGATCTGGACACAATACTCCAAATGTGGCCTCACCAGGGTTGAGTAGAGAGGCAGGACCACCTCCCTCAACCTGCTGGCAATGTTCTTTCTAATGCATCTCAGAATTCCATTGGCCTTTTTGGCCACAAGAGCACTGCTGGCTCAAGGCCAGTTTTTTTTTGTCCATCAGGACCTCCAGGTCCTTCTCTACACAGAACTGCTTACTGCTTACAATCAGACCCCAGCCTGTAGTGGTGCAGGGGGTTATTCTTCCCCAGGTGCAGGACCCTGCATTTGCCCTTGTCGAATTTCAGATGGTTCTTTTCTGCCCATCTCTCCAACCTGTTGAGGTGCCTCTGAAGGGCTGCACAATCCTCTGGGGTATCGGCCACTCCTTCCAGTTTTGTACCATCAGTGAACTTCCTGAGGAGGCATTTGCCCCTTCATCAAAGCCACTGATGAACAAGTTAAACAACACTGGGCCCAGTATAGAACCTTGAGGGACACCACTAGTGACAGATCTCCAACTAGACCCTGTACCACTAATCACAACCATCTGGAATCTGCCACTCTGCCAGTTTTCAATGCATCCCACTATCCAGTCATCCAACCCACACTTCTTCAGGTTGCCTATGAGGATTTCATGAGTGACAATGCAGAAAGCCTTGTTGATGTCCAGGTAGACAGAATCCACTATTAACTTTTAGTTACTTACATTCTTATAAAGGTAGGATTGTAGGCTGTCAGTTTAAATCCGGCACAGGTTGGCTAGGTTGCGCGTGTTGGGAAAATGTCCTCGCTCCTTTCATATAGAAGGCAGAGGACCAGTAGGTGAATTGCCCTGGATGCAGGCATTTCTCCCTATTGCAAGTTAATTATTACCTATATGATTAAATGTGCAAATCACTGTATGCTTTTTATGACAAAAGACAATCAGAGATATGGTATAAAATTTCACTACCTTCTGAATATCCATCTAAAGTTCAAAGTTAAATGGTGGACACTTATGTGACAGTGATAAATAAAACCACAATCTTGTAGCCCACAGTGTGCCAAGTAAGTACAGAAAATAGCCTGCTGCCTGGGGCCAGCACCCTGGGTCCCACAGGTAGCGCTCCCTGCCACCACCCTCCTCAAATCTTCAAACAGCTGATGTTGAGTCTTGTCAAGGCAGGGTGGACACAGGGGAGAAGAACTATAATCCCAGAATATTTCATAACCACATCTTGAATTACTCCTAATCTTCAACCTCATCGTGGCATAGTGGAACTGTATCTTGGATACTGAGAACACCAGAGAGGAGCAGACAATAATTATTGCAAGAAGCTGTTCACTCATTTGGGATACTAAGGCTAAAGAAAAGTTAGGGAGTTAGTCAAAAGCAGTTTAGGAGAGGCATGGCAACCTCCAGCTCAGTATGCACAAATTCCCTGCTTTCACAGGCCTCTCAGCTGAACTTTGTCCCAAAATAGCCAAATACTTCTCTCAGCTTTTTTCCCCTCGAAGGACTTGATCTCACCACCCCCAGGTACCCCTTTCCCCTGCCCACTACATACCTGCCTTGCCAGCACTGCTGTCACCAGTTGCCCTGGGGTGCCACCCACCCAGAGGCGGGGGGGTCCATGGTGGATGGAGCCCCAGCTTCTCATAAAGCTGAACTCTGTTTGGGAGGATTTAAACCAGCATCCCAGGATGCTGGGTTGTTATAAACCTCAGCCTCCCCATGCTCTAGTCTAAACTAGAAGTTGCTTTTCTCTTTGAATAGTTGGCTAGCAGCGACATGACATCAACAGGGAGCAGAATTCAAGCAGAATGGTCTAATTACATCATCCAAACGAACTGGAGCCCCTTGTTGCATTTGAAAAAGAGGACAGCTTAAAGCAAAATCAGATGGATTTATTTTTCCTGCCATGAAGAAGTTCAGTCATCTTTTTGAAACAGAAAATATACATTTGCTTGTTTAGTCATGAGTTAAAGACATTTTCTCCTTGGAGCTGTTTATATTATCTTGAAATTTCCCTTCTGCTTCTGAACCTGAAATAGTTAACATAAGAGCTTCAAAGGCTTTGTCCAATCAACACATGGGACAAAGGACTTTCAGTCTCTTTCTATTTCATACAAACATAGATAAAAGGTTTCAAGTGACAGAATAACCTTAATATTTTGAACATCAAACTGAAAATGGGCCTTAGAAATCGCTTTTGGCAATGCCAGATCTAACCACTGTATTTTTATCATATGATTCAGATGTTTCCATTTCTTTTTCATTGCTACTAAGGAAGACCACTGCATAAGGGTGAAAATTCTCCTTCACAACTGTATTTTAGGGGATTGTTTGTATACTGTAGTCATAAATCAATTAGCTCTATTTGTTGAAGAAACAAAACTGTGAGATTTGCATATGGATTGGCTCCCAGCACCCTTAGTGCCAGAGCACTGCACCTTACCCACAGAGACACTGCACACCATGGTGTGCTCTCAGGTTTTGGTCCCCCACTGCCCTGAGCAGCAGACTACTGATTGCAATCACAGCTCTCCCCCAGCCCAGTCATCCCAGTTTCATTGTGAAGGTGTCCCAGTCACGTGGAATGACTGAAGGTAGTTGGCAAAAGTGTTGTATAAACAGTCAACATAAAAGGTGCAAATTTTAGCAGATGAGCGATAAGACAGGGTAATGCAAAATGAAGAAAACTTGAAATTATTCTCCACTGTAAGCTAAAATTGTCAAGCCCTGAACTTATTGGTTATAGTTACACTGTTAATTTCTTACTTTCAGACTAGACACAAAATTAATGCATTTTGAGAAAAAACCACAAAATTATCTGAAATCACTAAGCATGAGCTTAGTGAAACAAGGAACTGCTGAAACTGCATGTTTCAGCAGTTCCTTGTTTAAAACATTTAAGAAACGGTAATCATAGAAATCTTACGGTATATCTGAAATACAGCATCTGGTGAGAGATATGTAGCATTCATGAGCTACTTTCACTACAATGAAATTGTCAGAGCCCCAGACTGAAGTGGAATATGGGTTGCTGAGCTAGCAACACCTTGGAAAGAACATGGACAAGCTCCAGCGGAGAGAGAATAGGTGGGAGAACAAGTTAGACCCGGCATTAGTGAGTTTTATTGGACCAGCAAGTAACTGAGTCCACAGCCTATCACCACATACAAAACTGTGATAGCATGAAGTCCAGCAGAAAAAGGGAGAGGAATCTCCCTCAGTACCATGGTTTCCATCCATATTTTTTCCTCAGAGGTCAGAAAAGTTGCACAGATAGATACAAGACTTCTGAACATTATTTGTGAAAAACAACCTCTTCCTCCTGACTGTGTTTTGATCACAACAGGTGTTTGCTGGGTTTGGGTATTTATTTCCAGCTTATTGCCATGAGTCCTGAGTGAAGGAAGGCACCTTCAGCAGATGCATTTGTTCATCTGTCAAGGCAAGGCAGGCGAGCCCAAGGGCCCAGCTTTCAAAATGTCCTGTGCCATATGGCAGAGCCTTGGATTAGAGAACCCCAGAGCAGTGTCTGCTCCAAAGCTCTTACAAATACACCACACATGGAAGCAAATAAAGTCTGGAGAAACTAAGTGGCACAGTAGTACTCTTATTTTTCAAGCTTAGTACCCCACTGAAGTTACAACAGAAGTGTTTCACAGTTTAAGGGTGCCAAATATTGGAAGCAACAATTACCACAGAACTTACACACTGGTAGTGTGAACATTTGTCTTCTTTTCCTGTTGTCTAAACATAAGCCTGTGGATTAGAGAACAGCTATGAAGTGTCCTATAAATTTTTCAAAGTCTGAAATATCTTGTATATGGAGTATGTAAAACAACACTGTTAAAAAAAACAACCCTCCATCTCCAAAACCCATTAAAACCTCATCATCTTCAGATTATTTCTGACTTTCATAAGGAATAGTTCAAACAAGTCATTGTGATTCAACAGCTATGTAGCCTTCCAGGAACCCACAACGTGTTGTTTGCATGTGAAACACTTGCTTTCATGTGACATATGGCATGACTATCAAGAGCCTAACAGCCTAGTTTGCCAACAGTGCTACATATGAACTCTGCAGCAACTGAAATTTGACAGCAGTAGGAGTAATAGTTAAACTGTAGTATCCTGATGGCACAGGTTTATCCTTGGAGATGACTCAAGTAAACTATATGGACATGGGAGAAGGAGAGGGGTGGGAAGAATTAATTTAATCACAACATAACAGTGAATGTTCTACTGATATAACCGGTTATTCTTAAGTAGCAGGTAGCATGATGTGGAAGATGTCCTTGGATTTTTTGGCACAAATAGCTACTATGCCTACAAGCCTTAAGTAGCAGGATTACAAAATTCAAGTGACCAAAAGATTATTTCCAGAAAGAAGCATACAAAAGAAAATACCCAGTAGTTCAATATTAGTTTATTAAAGCAGCAATTTTTATCACCACTTTCTAAAAATGATTACAAAGCATATTAAAATATATTACAGTATCTGCAAAAGAATTTATTGTGTAATAAAAGTGCAATAATAATGAACTTACAACTTTGTTTGCCTAGCTGGACAAACCAAAGCACACTGCACAGACCAAGCCTTTCCTCAAAAATTACAGTGCCTTTGAAGTGAAAGCAGTATTTAACAACAATATTAGAAAAGGTGAGCATGTGAAATAGAAAATGAAGTTCATGTTCATTCTCTCAGTGCTAAGTTACACATACCCATCAAACCACACACTTCAAACTCTGCTTGAGGTCCAACAATTTAAAGAGCCACCAAAATGAGTGCACATTGTGAAGGGAGGGAAGTGACAAAAAGAAGAGGGTGAATTTCAAGTGCTGGTGGTGAACAATGCTGAAGGCCAGGGACCAAAATCCTCTGCTTTGAGATCAGGTTCCACACAAATCCACACCATCCCCAACTAACAACTGGGACCTCACCCTGACTTAGAAATCTTTGTAAACTCACCGATTTCAAGTTGTCACAGCTTTAAAAGTCTCTTGGTGTCCTATACTGTCGTTATGAGCAGTAGTCCCACATTTTCTGTTTCAATCTACAACAAAAAACTCCTAGTTTTCCTGGGAACAGAACTGTTGAAACTATTGAACACTGAAAATTATAACTGTGTTGTGGAATAGTTGGAAGAAGAGGTAAAAGCAGCAGTTTCTACTTTGGCTTATGGCAGTAGACTACATCAGTGGGCAGTGATTTCACAGAACGAACTACTGACAGTTTTGAATGATCTTGCAGAAAACTAAAATCCTAAGCATAAAATGGCCAACAAATCCAACATCCTCATCTCTCTTCAGCAAATATTAGTAACAAACTAAACACCACAGATTACCTTGTACTTCTGTTACCACTAACTACTTAGAGCATAACGTCACGAGAGAAGGCAATTCTGCTCACTTCTCGTGCTTCTAACACAGATTCACTAACTCCACAGAACGTTATCCAAACAGCTGTGTGTGGTTGGTTTAGCTGAATGGGCTTGGAGAATCCAAAAAGCCAGACAGCCAGCAAGGCAAATGGGGTAGGCCCATAGATTTGCAAGGAGGTAGTGAGAAAAGAGATCCCTTCCCCTGAGCAACAGCAACCTATTATATGAGTTTAGTTGTACAAGAAAGTGCTGTTTAAAGTTCACATGAAATGTACTTTATTCCTATCAACTAAGTACAATGCTAGTTCACTACACCATATACCTAGAAATACATTCACATAGCTCTGCATGACGACTGTGAAACACTTCTATTCCTCCAGACAGCCAGAGAAAATCCACCTCTACTCCTATACATTCTTCATACTTTCCCCTTCCAAATTCTACAGGAAAACAAAGCAAAATCTTACAACCTCATCTAGGCAAAATATTTTAACTTACCAAATGATGTATTTCAATTTGTCTGCCTCAAGACCAAGTTAGCATACTGTCACGGAGACTGAGGAAAAGGCTGTGTTCTCCATTTTACTACCAATAAAACTAGAAAAATAAAACCACTGAAACTATTCTGCTCTTCTCACTGAAGGAGGGTATTTCTACCGGCATAGCATCACATAGCTCCAATGTGTTTGGAGCATCACCCCTGGAAGCTACACATGGTGGGAACTCAAACATGGGTTCATCCCTGTAACCCCGTGCTGCTGCAAACCAAGGTAAGGCAGTCACAAGATCAGCAACTTCCCAGATCCTCTCAGCTTTGCCTACACTACAGTAGTCACATTCACAAGCCTGCATTCTTTCTCCTGGTGGTCTCCTTATTAAGCTAGTCAACAGTACTAAGCTGGTGAACAGTGTATACACTTGTTACCAACTGCAGACACTACCCACAAACATACAAACATTACTGCTTCCACTCTTTTTTTTCTTAACACCTGCAATATCTATAGACTACTTTTTGTTCAGTCAAAAATAAATTACATAGAAAACAGTTACTCTGAAGATGTACAGTCAGACAGGCAGACTCTGGGTCATGTTTTACAGCTCTGTTAAAGTGCACAGAGAGGCACTAAGGTTAATTTGGCTCCTAATTTAGATCTAAGAGAAATAAAGCTGGTATGCTTGAATGATAGGAAAACCACAAAAGAACACAAAAAAAAAATCAAGTCCTCAAGAACTATGCCAGGACATCCTTAATATAGGCCCAGAAGCCTGGCAAGGTAAAGGTGTTCTTCTGCCATTCCTTAAAATAGCTTCATTGTTTTCCCATAGTAGAGCCCTGGTAAAATTCATTTTACATCAGAACAGAACAGATGCAGAAGGATAAGAGGTCCAGAAATATCTGAAGTTACAATAAACCTGACTGACAACCTACAAATATATGACTTGAAAAAAGAAGTTGAGGCTTCTCTTAGATCACCTACAAATCTGAACACAGAAGTGTGACTAAAACCTTAACTGGGAGACAACATTCAAACGACTTCCCTCCCCACCCCTACTGCAAGTATGCTTTTTGCATTGCTCTGTCTCAGAAGGCACTATTGCTGCCACTTACTACTGAGACTCAATGAAAAGTACAGTACCTTTGATGTATAGGGTATTTCATACTACAAATGGAATACAAGTCAATTCCTTCTCCTGGAGCAGAACTGATTGCCAAGTTTGATTTTTGAAAAGAACTGGCCCTCCCTGAAAGACTCAAGTTCACAGGGCCAAAAATCTGCATTCTTTTGAAGTACTGATAAAAATCAGTTTTAAGCAGATGATATGTTCAACTTTGACTGTGTTGTTAGAAAATTAATGTTTATTAAGCATCTATTCCTTTCATGGATTGTTTTGAATAAACAAATAATATCTGGAGGGATTAGTCTATCATTTATTACAGTCAATGTAATGATTCCTGTTAGCCTCCCCATCCTTCAAATTTGCCAGCACAGGAATGAAATCTCTTTTTTCTGGTTGTCAGCTACATATTGGCAGAAGAAATTGTTAAAAACTTTCTTAAATATATCATATATTGAAAAATACAGACATAACTGTATAATTACCTGTAAATAGAAATTAAATACCTCTGAAAATTTCCCAAGATAATTTGATGTGCTTTGAAGGGGCTGACCTTAAGCAATCCAAAAGTGAGACTTGATTTCAATGCAAACATGATTTTTTTTTTTAGCTTATACAAAAACATCCTACTTTCACTTTGAACCATTCAGGAATTTATTGTCTGCAGAGCAGCTAAACTGAAACCTCAAAGAAAATTCTCAGTCCCAGGAAAAAATAAGATTCAGTTCTTATACTGATAATACTGAATATATAGTGCTGTGTAAAACTGAAGAAGCTGTTCTTCAGACAAAAAGACACACTGACAGATTGAAAGAATAATTTTAGTACACTGCAGTTCTAGCTAGAGTCAGTAAAGTTTTAAAACAAGTCCGCTCATATTCTGAGCACTTAAAAGAGACTCTCCCCATCACTCTTCTTTCTCTAGCCCCTATAATACAATAAAAAGAAAAAATATAAGATTTCCTTTTATATCAGCCTTTCCTTAGATTGTAGAGATGCTGACACTCAATTGATGTCTAAAGTACATTTTTAGAATATAAATGTTCCTTGCATAGGCAGGTGAATTTAACATTTTGAGTTTCCTTGCACTATTTAGAATAGTTTGGAGAAACTTATGGTTGATAAGTATTTAGGACTGGTGAAGGTCAGCAATTTTTATACATGGTCTTTTCTGCTTTATGATTATAAAAGCAGCAAGACATGGACACAAGACTACAAAAACATTTTCACCATATGATAGAGCTATATAAGGCACTTGTGATAAGCATGTCTGAGTGAAGATCAGCAGGGACAGCTACACAAATGTTTCCTTGCTACCATGCTTCTAATTTCAGTAGCTTGCATGAAATGTGTTGTGAGATTTAAAGATCTAAGTCTAATTTCAAATTTTGGTGGTTTTCACACATTTGTTGAGATATTTTCAAAACCCACATTCTTCTCCTTGTGTTGTTCATTCTGCTGTCTGGAAAGGTTTCCTGTGAGATGGTGGCACCAGGTGGGAAGGTAGCGTGCCAGGCAATTCATACCCATCCAGTTTAATCTTGATGAGATGTTTTGCTAATGCAAACTCTTCATCATCCAACATCCCATCGCCATCGCAGTCTGCAAGTTTCCAGATCTTCCCCAAGACACTATTGGGTAGTTTGGAAGTCACCATCTCCTTCTTCGCACTAATCCCAGATATTTTGCCATTGATTGGTGACAGAGTGTAGAAAATCTCATCGTAAGCAGGTTTATCTTTGGCAACAACCCATTCGTCTTCATCAGCTCCTTCCTTAGCACCTTCTCCATATCCGTGGCCAAAAGGTCCTGCCATGGTGCCATCAAATGCTCCACCATGTACCATCTCTGTGGGCATATTGCTCTCCTCCTGTCTGATTAGGTTCATCAGGGAGGCAATTTTGTTGGCCAGCATGTTATCTACAGCTTCGATTAGCTTTGGTTTCAAAGAATGAAATTTAGTGAAGTCACAGTTCTCCAACAGCTCCTATGAATGACAGATTTCAGTGACAGCAGTTAGAAACATTTCCAATACATTGAAAAGTTAACAGATTATTTTAATTTGAAGCCCATTCTTTAATCTTTTGAAGTGTTTCCATAACTGAAACTTCTCTTAAAGGAGAAACAAAACTGACCCATGTGTACCATACATCCAATAGACTAATCGAACACACTAAGACAATTTTGCAACAGTGTGTGAGTTTGTCTATTAAATTACATTTACAATACAATTTTCAAAATGACAATGCATAAAACCACAGCAGTTGATGAATATTACCCAGAAACTTTCCACTTGGTGATTTTATTCCAAACATCAAAGAAAACATGCAAGTAAATCCTCAGTCCTGTCAGCATTTATGCAAGTGTTTAAAGTTAAAAATAAAAGCAAAAGTTTGCAGGATTGATCTGATTTTATGATTAAACTTCTTGTTTGTAGTTAGGTCAGGAAGAAGTGTCCTTTACCAATACGGAAAAACTGAGTTGGGCTAATAGCAGCACTGTTGTTATAGTAGCACTGCCCGAACTCATGAAGTCATACGGTCCCTGCAGAGTTTGTGGAGTTTCATCTTTTACATAAACTACTAACTGCAGTGAGATGTTTAACTAGGTGATATGTACTATTCCAACATAAGCCCAAGCATGTTTTACACTGGAGTGTTGGGAAATTAAAAATGTTTTAGGCAATTATTAAACTATTTCTACATTGAAAATGCTTGCCAGGAAGAGAAAGTTACAGTGGAAACTGTTAGAAAAGACCCAAACACCACCACCAGCCCACACCCTTCCTTAAAATGGTGTTACACTGCTTTAACGAATCACATCTATCATCTCAGGGAGCTGCTCCCACACATATCAAAATGATAATGACATGAACCCAACAAACCTGAAGCACAGGTTGAAAACTGTCAACCAACAACTATCACTCTGTTCAGGTGACATACACAGTCGCCTGATTTATACTGATCAGTATAAATTTATGTTGTGCAATAAATCTTAGGAAGCAAAGGTCAAACTTCCTGTTTGTTTTGGTACAATTTTGTTTTCTCACAATTTTGCTTGTTATTACAGAAGTGACTGATCTCTCCTGCATATATTTGCTGCCATCTGCTGCTGAGGCTTAAGCAACACAAATTCTAAGTTTGAAAGAGTTTCATTCAAATTTTGTCTCAATGTACTAACTTCTCATTCTCCCATATTGCATCACAAAGAAAAGCAGCAAGGGAAGACAGTCAACTTTTCCCAGAGAATCCCCTTTTGAAGTCTAATTCAAGAAACCCTTGCAACAACCCTGCCTGTGAAAACCTAGCTAAAATACATCTTGTGCATCATCTGTAATTTAGTATTTCATGGCAACAGTTGATTCCCAAGTTAAATAGTTTAGTTCATGAAAGAAACTTGGGCATTGCTATAGACAAGGTAATCAATCATCATTCTTGATGATTAGCTATGAAGTGTACCACATATGCTATCAGAATGATACGCAGCATCACTCTGGAAAACATTCAAGACACTCATGACTACTCCATGGTCAGACCAAACTGCAGGCTCCTGATGCCTTGTTCTTCTGCTTCCAAGTTGAATTATCTTCCAATTCAAAAGCCATTTAAGAAGTCTATGATCTGAGATCCAAAAATTGCAAACTGAGGCTTGAGGAATAAACTGGAAAGCATTGTTAACACATTAGCCGTTCTTCCCTAGGATACTCTCTAAACAGCTCATCTCAAATAAGAGGACAGAAAAAGGCAAGAAAGTGACAGAAAGCTGGTTATAAGCCTGCAGAAAGCTCAAAAGAGGAAGAGATAAAAGGTATTTAAAATTAACAGCAAGTATAAACCAAGAACTTCTATTTCCCTCCTTTGTAGAATACAAGCTTAATAGGACAGGAAACAAGTGAAAGACCATTTTCAAAAGTGACACATTTTAAGTTGGACTTTTCTGGTAACACACTGCCTTTATTATTTACTGGCAAACAGTGCCAGTAAGAGCAGGAACAGAGTAGGGGAAAATGAACTTGTGACTAAGGATACATATGTGCTAGGATTACAAAAATTATATACATAACCACATTTAGGATGCAAAACAAGAACAAGTTTAACCTGCAAGTGTTCACTGTCATTTTATTTGCACAAGACCTTTAGTACTATCTGTCATAAGGGACTAAATACTGACTAAAAGGACAGAAGGTCAGATTCCTTATGACAATTTTTGTAGTCCTTTATCAGTGAATGCACACTAAGCAAGTTATTGATCTTTTTTTTTGGATTCTGCACTGCTTCCAAGTCACTCTAATCCTGTAACATACACATGACTCACTTCAACTGCTCTGTTGCTGAAGACCCTGAGCTATAATGCTGAGACACTCTGTCCTACCTTTTTCCAACTTGGCAATCCTGTTAGAAAGTTAGAGTACAATTCCACTGAAATAATACTATCATCTTACCTGCATTTTCTTGACTTCAGGGAAGTCCCCTGCTGAGATATGGTATTCCCTTTGCAGCTGGATGTAGATCTCTGGCAATTTGTTGATCAGTTCCTTCTTCTTGTTCTCTTTTCCAAATACAGAGGGCATCTCTTTTTTCAAATAGCTGATGATATAAGCATGAACCTAAGAAGAAGCAAAGCTAAAATCAAGCCAACTGTTTACCTACACTTCACATTACTGTTGTTCACTCAGGTCACAAAAAGAAACAGAAATATGTTTCCCTAAATCAGCTCAAGGAGAAGAAATTATCACATACTGTTTCTGGAACTTTGTGTTTACATGAACTAGCTTTAGCTGCTTTCAGCATTCCTTGGAGGGTCAAAGAGAAAGGAAACCCATTTAAAAGAAATACAGATGCACAGTTGCAGTTTTAAGAACCATGGTACAGCATGGTACAACAGAGAGAGAAAAAGCAAGGTCATAAACACCTGACACTATACATGGAGCTCCAGCCATACTGGTCCATCTGTCTCAATGGTAGAGATTTGTAACTCATTTGTCTCCCCAGCTGTTGTGGGAATCAACGGGATAATTCCAAAAGTAATCCAAGTATGCTAAATGGCAGGGCTATCTATTTGAAGTGGCATTGCAATCCTACCTATTTACTCACAGAAAAGTGAGTACCTGTAGTCTATACACATGCAGCCACCTATGTAGATGACAGACCAGTCAGTATACTATAGGAACAGCACGCAATGGTTGCCCTGCAAAGCCTTAGGCAGAAAAGTAGAGCCTTTTCAGCATATAAGGAAATACATTAATTTAGGATAACAAGTCTTTAAACACATTGATACTGGTAGAGCTCTTAGAGTTTCCCATCTGCCACGATCGAGACAATCCAACATTGCCATCCAAATATCCGTCCTGCCCATGCACCCTCCTACCTTTATCGTTAACTATTCATCTCATCTCCCTTCCCATTCTCCCACAACTTTTCACCACCAAAAGGATCTACTTGGCCACACAGTGAGTGATCAGGTCCAGAAGAGAAAGAGTGGTTGCACTTCTTAACTGAGGTGAGTTCACTTATCCAGCTCGTTGTGTGGTCAGTTATACTTGTTTTGCACATAAGAGTGAAGGCACAAGAGTAGTCTTCTTTTAGAAGCAAAGCACGACTATCACAGCTTGATATTATCAAACTCCTTTCCTAAGCTCTGACCTGGCCAGGACCACTAAAGACAAATGACCTCCACAACAGGATGCCTTTACAGAACTCATGTCCTTCTTCATTTAAAAAGGATGCAGCTGTTCACAAAAAGAAGTTACTTGGAATTTTCACATGCACAGAAGAAAAATGTTAAAAAGAAAAATGTCCAGGACACTGGTGAGCAATAAAAAGTTGACGTTTTGAAGACGGGGAAGACAAACTACCCTTAAAAAGCATCAGTAAAACAAGTGACTGCTTAGATGTGGTGGAAGTATAATACTTAATACCTTCCAAACCATGACAGAATGTGTATTATAGTATTCTATATAAACCTTACACAATCTGCACATGGCAATTCTCTCCCATTCATTTCCTTATTTATTTAGGAGGAAACGGGGGGAAAAAAATCTTTGGTTTTCAATAAAAATTATATAAGCAGTTTCTATTTGCACACCCAAAATAAGCATAAAATCGTGAAATTTTCTAAGAGGATAGATATCATTATTTCTCCATAATGACCGAATGGATTCAATAAGGACATTTCTAAGTTTATAAATAATTGTAAGTAATTTTATGGACCTTATGTCTAAAATAATGCTTCTACCAAAACCAGAAAAGTATGTTTATAATTCACAAGCACTAACAGTTTCCCATGTGTATGCTAAGTGGCCTAAGGTCTGCCAGTATGCACATGTGTTTCTTGTAGATAAGAACAGTTCCCATCTTCAAAATGGAATAGTGAGTCACAAGACTTAAAAAAGAAAAAAAAAAGGCAAAAAGCCTAATGCTCAAATTTGACAGCACATTAAGAGTTTGCTTTTGTTTCTAGTCACTGTACAAGTTTTAGAAGAGATTAAGAACAGGGTAGCACAGAAATAGGGCAAAAAAAGCCATCCATGCAATGCTGTAAAAAAGATTTCTGAGTGTCTGTACTTTGAGTTCAGTTTCGAAGATAAAAAGACATCACTGGAAGGATTACATTGCTGCTTTCCTGCAGATAAACAGTTTATTCCCCTTCTGCAGCTGCCTAATTAGCATTTCCCTACGAGCATTGTATTTTGTATTCATGTTTATCCATTTTTACTTTACGTTTCATAGAAACACTAAAAATTATTCAATTGATGCTCTTTCAATGCCAAAACAATTGTAACAATTGAAAACAAAAAGCTGCCAACAACAGGCACAAAACAAACTGAGATCAGAGCAACTTCTAAGACAACGTCATTGTGATTTTAAACGGAATTTTCAAAGAAGCATCTTCTACTAGGTGCCCCTATAGCACAAGCCACAAAAAGAAAAAAAAAAGTGTATCATCATATTCAGAAAGTTAAATAAGCCAACATAGGAAATGGTGCATATCACAAAACAACTATTTATATATCAATGTAATTGCAAGCCCTCTTCGTTTTTGCTTAGAAGTCCACATGGAAATATGTTCTAAGACAACTGCATTAACTCAAACTCACATTCTGTTTGATAACTGCACAGAAAATTGCAATTCCTGTTTGCTACCAACAGCTTTCTCCCTAAGTATTTCTGAAGTTAGTTTTCCTTTGTTTCCATTTTTCCAAATGACAAATTTTGTTTTTTGAGCTTTTCAAAACAACAAACAGCATGGCAGTTCTTTTAACTATTATCCTAACAGTAGCTACAGTATTACAAAAACTCACTGCAGAATCAGAAAAACAGGCTGCAACCAAAGCTCATTCTAAGTCACGCTGTGAGAAGAAAGGACAGATGAAGCTAGCATTGCTAGGCAGGGAGTCTGAAGGCTAGTGTAAAATATAACCTGAAGGTTTTACATATAGGTAATTAAAACTTGGTGGCAATTCACAAAACTTAAATGACATCCACTCATTCAAAGACAACTAGAGAGCTATCAAAAAAATTAAACAAGTTGTCAACAGTCAGCTGTAGAGAGTCACAGTGTTGTCACACACAACCTGCTCACGCACACTAGTTAGTGACTGTAAGTTGCAGACAGTGCGTGTATTCCTCCAGAGCCAAAACCAAGGGGAATGGTGACAGGGGCTGCCTACACTGAGGTATATAACTCATGTTCCTGGATAATGAGACTGGTTTTTCTGCATATAGTGACACAAAATCTGTATCACTCAATATCTTCCCAAGCGGGAAGGAAGATATAATCTGAAAGGCTCAAAAGTTTCAATCTAACAACACAGAAGTACACCTCCATCAGCATCTGTGCTTCACCAAAAGTGAGACTTTTAATCAGTCTTTTGTTCCAGTGTATAACATAAATGGAT
This sequence comes from Manacus vitellinus, assembly GCF_001715985.3. NCBI lineage: Eukaryota > Metazoa > Chordata > Aves > Passeriformes > Pipridae > Manacus > Manacus vitellinus. Next base: position 5,568,230 of record NW_021940750.1, read on the forward strand.
TAGTCAAAGTGTTTTTCTACAGTAGCTGACTGACAGTATGCATTAAGGCATTAATGTACAAAAAAGCATATGGCTTGTTGAATGTGAATAGTTTTGGTTGTGGTTTTTTACCACCTCCTCCCCTTTTTTTTTTTTAGAGTTCTCTACTTTGTCAAAAAACTAAAGTGGTTTATCTCCAAAAAGTAACATTAAGATCAACATGCTGCACAGTGTAAAAAAAAAAAATCCACTCCCCTACTAAGCAAACAATACCTTTAACGGCCTAAAAAGCATCAAATTCCTTCTCCAAAGTAGGGAGGCATCCCAGTACAAGTCTCTGTTTCCTCCTACTTGATTCTATATTCTCAGTGGTTACCTCTTTCTTGGAAAAGTGACAATTCAATCCATTTGCTAAAAACACATAGTTACTAGAGAAAGATTAGGAAGGCTGAGAAAGGACACAATCAAAGAGCAGTAGAGATTGCTCATTTAATTAATTTAGTTTTCTTTTCTTACCTTTGCAAGTCTTGCCCTTTTAATGAGATCATTGAGTTTCCTCACAGCAGCCTTCTGTGGGAGACTCTGGATATCCTTGAAAAGATCCTGTGCCTCAGCTTCAAAGAGTCTTCGATTCTCTGTGTTTCGGAGAGGGTGGGCCCAGAAGGAGCCAATGTAGACCCGCAGGACCTCTGGCGTGTCTATCACCTTTCCCAAAGACCACATGAGTGCACCGTAGACCCTCATCAGCTGCTGTGTGTCCACTTGGTCAGCCTTATTAAGCACCACTCGAATCTTGTCATCCTGACCCCGGAATGATTTAATAGCCTCTGAAAACTCATCAGATATATCCAGCTTATGGGCATCAAAAAGCAGGATGATGCGGTCGACCCTCTCAGCAAACCATTGGAGGACTTGGCAGAAGTCATAGCCTGAAGGAAGAAAACACTATTACAGTCCTACCATTCAGAAAAGCAAGAGAAGGTAGGGCTGGGGATAGAGAACAAGGTGATCATAGCCTCTACCCGGGGTAAAAGAGGAGATGGACCACCAGAAGGACAGTATCTGCAGACAATGAGATCAGGACAACTGTATCCTGCATTTCCTTAGACCAGTTCTTACTACTACCAGCTTTTGTTTTTATCACTGCCCTTCTTTTGACCTTGCCACCCATCTCTTATGTCACTATCTTTTGTGCTGCTGGGAGCTATTGTCTCACACCCACGTTTGCCTTCCCCCAGGAGTTCTGGCTGCAGCAGAGCACTCAAGCTACACAGGACTGTGAGCCTCTTATCACAATCTCTCTTCATCACTACTAATGTTGGTCACTTTGGTAGCACTTCTTATCAGAACTAAGAAGGAAAAAATGGTGCAGATGCAGCACTCCAATGCAAGTCAGCAACCAGAAATATTAGGATTTTAAAAGCATGTCCAAACTCATCTCTCCTCGCATTACATCACTTGCTGCTATTTCTGCCACAGCAGACTCCAAAATACAATTTACATGCAACGTGATTGCACTGCTGATGGCCCTTGAGGACATGACAGATTATAGAACATGAGCAATGACCTTTCTGATCATCTAAAACAAGCTTTATCATGTTCTAAAGGAAAGCCTATTCACAGTACCTGTCTAAATGCTTTTATAAGTGCAGCTGGTACCTAGTTCACACAACAAACAGTATCCAGGAACTCCTTATTCAAAAGTGACACATCTAATCTGCAGTCACCACTGGTGATGTGGCATTGGGCTTAGCATGGATGTGACTCATCCTGTATGAGTAAGGAACAGCAAAGTATGAGCTGGGAGCTGACATCCCTCCCCTTCTCTTCCTCTCAGAAACAAACCAGATCCAAAAGAGGGAGCAGTCAAAATTCAACGACTGGTGTAAAGTAATCCAAACAGAATCAACAGTTTTGCTCCCAGCAGTATATATTTAAATGCCAATAGTAAAGAAAGGTCAGTTACCAGGGTGTCTTTGGTCATTTCTCAAATGTGCAAGATAAACCTTTAAACTTCCAATCCCACCAAAGAAAGCCTAATTAGACTACTCATATATGACTCTTCATAAATCTGGTCCAGATACAAGCAAAAGACCCTTCCCCACTCTTCATTCTCCCTAGCATCTTTCAAACAGTGAAAATAAATGGTGTAGGAGGAAACATCGTAAAGTCGCTTAGCTTTTCTTAAGAGTCATTATTTATTATATCCTCAAGCTGTTGGTCTTCAATAGAGAAGTCAAAAGCAAATCAGCTGTTTGTTTGGTTTTGTTTTTTGTTTTTGTTTTTTTTGCTTTCCAGTAGAACCTGACTAGGACCAACATCAAGAAAAGCAGACATACATGAATGTAGTAGGAAAAAATGACCTCCCCATTTTTCATGGAGCATACTTGTGCATGCTCAGGAAATAACTCAGCCTTAAACCTTTCATTTAAAAATTACAAACAGCATATGAAATTAAATCCAGAAATTCTAGTTAATAGTAAGAAAATATCCCTAATTACCTGTATTTTCTGCCCTGCCCCCTCCCCACCCCCCAAAAAAAATTAAAAAAAAACAAACATAAAACTCCACTAAAAAAACAGACAGACACATCACACTGAAAGGAGGGGGCTACATTAAATAGCTGATAGTGCTGCTCTGGGGCTTTCCTAAGTTCTTTCCTGTGACCAGTTCCTGAAGGGCTGAATGCAAGCTGAAAATTGAGGGGGCAAGGAGGAAAGCTGCACAAAACATCTTTGGAAGAGAACTCTTCTCCCTTTATACTATGCATCCATTCAAAACCAGTATGAGTAATTTACAAAAATTTAACAGGAAATAAAGGGAGAAGTGAGATCCTCTATGTCACTTGCATGTCACAGCATAACTGCAACAGTGCAGTAATGCTGAGCTACGCAATGGTCTGTTATGCTTCACTCACATGAAACGAAATACGGTTGAAATTAAACAAAATTGCAAATTGAAGCAAGTTAAATTCTATGAAGTTTTACACAAATGGGTATGTGAGAAGGTGACTTAAAAGCCCAGTTGCTTAGGTTCTCACCACCCATTTGATGGTCTGTGAACTAAAAAAAACAACTGTACAGGCAACAAGTGTATAAATAAACTAATTTACTTTAAATGTGGATTAAATATTAATGAAGCATTTGCTTTGAGAAAGAAAAGTCTTTTGAGGCTAAGAAAGACCTCAAAAAATCTGAAAAATCTGCTAATTTTAATGAAAATTTGTCATTAGAAGTGAATTTATCTATGGATTCAGTAGTTTTACATTAGAGTATATCTGAACTACAGAGAAGTACTATATGGTGAAGTATTTTCATACATTTGTGTGGATTGTGGCTTTCAAAGTTGAGCATTACTAGGTCAACACTGATCAGACTGGAAAACTCGAGCAAAAAAGTTTTGGTGCTGATACTTTCGGCCTCTTTTTGCTCTAACTGTTGATATTTCTTCAAAGGATTTTTCCCAATGACTGATGTCAACAATTCCATCCAGATTGAGAACCTTTATGTCACCAGGTTCAATATCTACTTGTAAATGCATATTAGAAAGTGGCAAGTCACCCCTGTACCCAGCTAAGGGATAGAGGAAAGCAGTGATCCACCAGCAGCACTGTGGAGCTCTTGAACTCACCCCAAGCTGCAGGAGGGAGCGAACTGGTGTTTCAGACAGAGGCATAACTGTTGGGCATCAGTAATGGGCTGAGCAGAGACCACAGAAGAGAACAAAATGAAACTACATGGAAGAGACGAAAAACTCAGAGAGAAACTGCATGTGGTTATCAGCTCTGGAAACACCGATAAATGATCATGAGCTACATGTCATCAGTACAGGGCAAAGTGTGCCCTGTGCACAACAGCCACTAGCCATACTCAAAGATATAGCTTGCAGTTGTGCAGTATGAGCATGGGTCAATTTTCTGTGCCAGTTAGTGATACAGATTTAAAAAATGCCCTAATATCATCTTCCAAAGCTATTGCAATTCAGAAAACGATTTGGGAGGTTTGATGGACTCCACCCATCCTCTTTTAGCACAGACAGGCAGGCGGAGTGTCCTGTTCTTCCACCCCTGGAGCTGGCACCATTGGCACAGCAGCAGAGAGGCATCTCTCAGGTAAGTGCTGCAATGAGGAGCCTCCAGGCTCAGAGAACATCACCCACCTACCAGATCAATCAGGCATGGGCAGAGTGCAAGAGCAATCCCACCTGCCACTGCTGTCTTAGCACCACACAACCAAGGCTATAACACACAACTTGGACAAGAACAAGTGCAGCCTTTCTCCCCTACCCAATCTGCTGTTCTTCTAATGCCACAGATGAGAATCTAATTTCCCAGTCTTTCAAAGAGAGCTCAGTCACACATGGAAAGATGTGCCCTTCTGCTATTTGGAGCGGAAATTTCCAGTTATATTAATGAAAGCTTGTCTTAATCCAGCACTCCTGGATAACACACTTACTGCTCTCCTGTTGGCGGACTAATAAGGAGAACGTAGTGTCTCACTGCAAGGGAAAGCCTGACACAATGTTGGAACTATATATATCACCTTACTTAATCCATAAGTACATTTTCACAAGCAGATTGAACTGTGAAAATTATCTGTATTTAAGTAACTCCAGTTTTAGAAATGCACACTAACCAATATCCATTTTCCCCTGAGCTCTTTCCTCATAGTTCTTGAAAGACTTGCTTTCTTGCCACTCAATCATGAACCAAACCCCCCTCGCTTTGCTATAAGTGGTTCCTTCCTACATCCTGCCAGACACTCAATGTTCCTTCCAAATCTTGCAGACCATATGCATGTTTCTGTCTGACATAGACGCTGTGAACATCACCAGTGATGCTGCAGACACAGCACAGGGAAAGGCATTGTCTGATCACAGGACAATTCTGGCACATCTGCATATTCCCCTCCAGCCACTTGTACAGCCCCTGAAGCGACAGGCAGGAAGCTTCTGGCATATCCTCCTGCCGACAACAGAAGCAGGAAAGGTGTGTCATGAGACATCTTTGAATATTGCACTCTGTATATTTTTGACCCTTCAAGCAATCAGCTCCTTCATCCACAGCCTGGATGCTTTCCAGAGTTAAAAATAGAGCCATGCTGGGAAATGGTGCATGTCCTGTATTTTTACCAAGTCCCTTTATCATTTTCCTGCATTTTAAAACAAAGTTAACATTTGATTCTCTCCTTGGTCTCAGAAGGCTTCACTGTGCTCCTAGTGATACCTGTCAAATTTAATCATTATGCAGGTATTACATTAATTCATAGGGAAACAATTAAACAGTTGCTCGTGAGAAGATGGGAAAAAACCCACTAACAACAAAGAGTTAAGGTTTTACACTGAGGCCCTGCAACCTTATTCTTCCATCAATGACTTTAAAACATCACCTATAAGAAAAGGTGCTGCTCACCAATATTAGACACAAGCTAAATTTCTAGAAAGAAGAACCTTCACTGACAGAGATGCATTTAGGGACAGTAGAAAAGATCTTGTAGCATCCTGCTTACATATGCACACAGTGATTTAAAAAGTAATCAAAGTTCAAAACATGCTAACGTAGACTTACAGCATAAATATGCTTAAGTCAGACTGACTCCTTCTTGAAACAGGTCACACAAGCCTTGCTGTGTGCAGCATCACAGGACAAATCAAGTTTGTACCCCAAAACCCATCTAATATGGAAACAGCATAAGCAGCCCAAGAATCATATTCAGGAAATGTATCTGACTATGCAATATTTCAGCCAAAGATGAGCCTGGTATTGCCCAATCATGATAGCATGGAACAGGTGCATGCAATAAGTCCATAGTCCCCTGTAGGTAACTTTATGTATGCTGATGCCTAAATAAATGAAACCTTTAACCCACTCTTAAAGTCTGGGGTACAGAGAGAACAATACTCTAAAGCCAACTCCCAAAACCTCCTATATGGTTCAACTGCACTGATTAAACCTAACAGCACCCAGGAGAATCACGTTTGTGATAAAAGAACTATGACAAGTGATACATTCAAGACAATCTTTAACGCGTTAAAAAATTCATGAAATGCAATCTAATCAAGTTAAAGCCTTCAAAACAGTTAAGAGTTTGAGGTCATCACTGAGCTATGTCAACTTAGGGGAAAGTCTACCATATCAAAGGGCAGGCCACCTAGGCCCTAACAATTGATAAGGTACATACCATCATGAAACAGAGCTTCTGAACAATAAGAGAAAAAGAGCCATATGCTTTGTCAAGTTACAAGAGCAATTCTAGATGGCAATGAAGAGCCACAGTCCTTTAGGCAACACAGGACTCAGTTAAACATAACCTGGTGTGACACAACTGTCTTCTACATGGAAGTCTGAGACTTCCACAGGAATCCCTAATGGTGTTGAATTACACAACTGCTCACCTTTTCAGTGTCATATGAATACGATACTCTAGTTTTTTGCTTATTTCATATTCACTTCCATAATGTTATGAAAGTGGCAACAGAGACTTGAATGTTGCCAAGCATCGTTTTCTCAATTTAACCAGCAAAGAGGGAGTAAGATGCACCTAGTTTTTATTTGAGGAGGTAACAGGGAGCTGGAATCCACAATGGAGAAGTTGGAGGTTTAAGACCATCTTTGATTTTATCAGACTCTGTAAACTGAGACCTACACATTTATGATTTTTTCAGGATTAAAGATCATTAGTTACACACCCTATTTCTGTCTAGAAATAAGAGTCCAACATGCAGTATTTGTTTTATTTCTGGTTTCACAACATTCAAGCCTTTGCTTGCACAGACACAGAGCACTCACACTGTTCACCTCTACTAGTCCACTAACAGATTGAAAAGGAAAGCACAGCGCTCTCCTCATGATAAATGCTTTACCTGACTGTATGAGTAATAGAGGACAAAATTTCACTGAACAAAGAATCCAGAAACATCTAGCAAGTATAATTTAGATTACAGTCCTAACAAGTTAGTCCCTCATTCTGTCAGTGTAATGTAAAGACAAGACTATTGTTGCACAGCTGCCATATATTGTGCTGACACCAGAATTTCCTCAAAAAATCCCAAGTGTGATATGCTAAAGAACTGTTTATTTCCTCTCACACAGACATGAAACACAAGTTTCCATTTCTTAAGCAAAAGTCTGAGAACAGAGGGCATAAGCCACACCCTGGATCACTACCATTTACAACTCCGCAGAAAACTGACATGCACTTAAATGCAGCTGAAGAAAGCAAGGAAGAAAGTTGTTTACATTATGCTGCCTTTGTTTAAATAGTTTCTCAAAGACAGGCTAATTTCTTAAACAGCTTGTTAAACAGCATACAGTTCTTTGCAGAATTTTCATATTATTAAAAATATTCTCATTCCCTCTTCCCCCAGGAAGTCTTTTGACTGGAAATTATACTATGGCACGACTGAGCAACCTTAAGAAGCAACACTAGCAGCTTTGCCCGCTACAAAACCACCTTATTTATGGTCATTTTTTAGACATGACCAACCTATAGCTATTATGAAACATATCTTCATTCCTGAACTTCAGTAGCGTATATAAGAGTCTATTTATCTTAATGTTGTCAAAAGCAATTAAAATCATGAAAATAAGGATTTTTCTCAGGAGTGTCAAAGCACTAATTAGACAACAGACTGCGTAATTGTAGCCACTGCAGCAACAGCAGCAGATGACAGAAATCCCAACCCCCACCAGTCTTCAAGAGACAAAATTCCAAATCCTACATCCAGCCTTAAAACACGGCTTTAACAGGGCTTGCAGTATGAAACTTTGGGACACACCACCAGTCAGTACTACTAAAACCACTCCCAACAGATTACAATGCTAACTTGTTCAATAGAGCAAAAAAAAGTTAGTGAGATTGGTTATTGTCAAGCCCTGCAACTCACCTCTACTGATGCGCTGCTTCTCTCCAGAGAGAATGCCAGGGCTGTCAATGATACTGATGCTCTTCAGTACCTGGTTAGGTAACTGAGAACACATGAACCTGCAGGAAAGAAGGAAGAAAAAAAACCATTAACAATAGCTCTAGCTCTTATACAGATTGTTGCTTGAGAGCTCCCCATTATGTATCTGATTTTAGAAAGACTCAAGTGAGATTTTAAAAAGTTTCTGAAGGCCTGATGAACCCTTATATTACTTGGCAACTATACATGTTTAAGAAAAAATATAAAGAGAGCTTCTTAAAAAAGAAAACACAGGAAAACCTTGGAAAACTGTATGTGTAAGTGCTGATAAAACTCCATATTTTGCAAGAGCTGATAACATGGGCCTTAAATGCAACATTAAAAAGACTCCATCAAACCACCATTTTTGCTAGGACCAAAATTAGGGTTCATATACTCCAACTTATGCCCAAACTCAAAGACACTAAAAAGAAAAGGATAGCAGGAAGAAAGCCGTACTGATGATATGTTTATGTTCCAGTCCCTGGCATATCTCCCTCTCACCTGATTCAGCAGCATTTGAGCAGTCCCCACTCCATAACCTGCTGCACTCCTCAGGTGGGGCTTGTGGAAAAAAACTGTATTTCTCCCACAAACCAAGCCAAAACTTTCACACTGCTTGAACCAAGAGTTCAAATTACACACAGCATGCTCTAAACAATAACCTCCTGCCTCTGCAACAGGAGACAAATTCAATGGTGGTATTATCGAAAAATAAATAATTCACAAGGACTCAGAGCCCTGCAGAACACTTGGTGTGTTACATCTAAGCTACTCTCATGCTTCTAGGATAGCTCATGACTGAAGAACTTCACCACCCTTCATCATAAACTGCCTTTAAGAGATTTGCATTAGAGTTTAATCTTCTTATCAGAGGCAGCTGAAGACTACTAACAAGCACACAGTGTTAACCTACTCTCCTCCTCTGAGGCTGCCCAGCACGGGGTTAAGCTGCAGGCTCAGGCTGTAAGGATGCCTGCCCTGTGTCAACCGTGGCTTCAGAAGGTGTGCTGCCTCAGAAACAGCTTATCACAGATAGCAAGTCATAATTGTGCCAAGGTCAGACAAGAAGTCTGAGACCAAAGATAATCTGAGTTAGGAAGAGTTCAGGCAGGCAAATATCAGATATAGAATGTAAGCTATATCAAAATCCGGGTGCTACTTTATACGATACAAACGATTCAAAGGAAATTGGGAAAAAAAGTCCTTACACCTCACTTCATTTTGTTTTTTAGTGGACCTTGTAGTAACGAGCCTGTAACAAAAGCACACAGCGTCCCTTTCTGGGTACAACAGACACTGCAGCATCAGCTATGCCTCTCCCTGAAATCCAAGAGGGGATAAGGAAACATCAGCCATCTGGGCCTGATAAAACCTTACAGTATGTAAACAGCAGCATCCTTCTTGGGTTTTGTTTGTTGGTTGGGGGGGGGGTGTTTGTGTTTTTAGTGGGACACCAGTGTAGAAAATACCACACATCTGAAGAAAATTTTTTCACTAGGGTAATTTTCTACTAGCTTAAGAGATGCTTTTGAAAGAGCAACAAAGGAAATACATTTCATCTTGTAAGCCATTACAAAAAGCATATATCACTAGTATGTACAGCATAAAGTAGCTTTCATAAATTTTGAACTTTTCAGAGTGAATTTTCATGTATGTTTTTTCTTATCACTTTCATTCAATCTTAGACAGCCCAGCATTTGTTCAGTATCACTGAGATGCTTCTAGACACATCATATGAGAAGACAGGCCCTGCCTGTTATGTTAGCTGAACAATACAGCAGTATCTTCATCAGAAAACAGAGAACTACAGGCCTCAGAAATGTAGGCGCTGCTGTCTTTGCAGCAGTCATTAGTGGTAATAGGACGAGAAAAGTACATGGGAAACACATACGAAATAGAAGAATAAACTCAAAATTAAGTGGCTGTAACTTTTCAAATATACCCGGATAAGCTCAAGATGACAGATGGGTTAAAAATCTTACCTCAAACTAACATTTCAGACAACTTAAAACTGTAATGCTAGTTGTATTTGAATATCTCTTTTCAACATTTTCTTAAAAGCCCACTTCATGCAGGTCACACAAGTGCTGCACCATAAAAAGCAAAACTACACACTATCCACCTGAATGATAAACAGACTTTCACCAAAGAAAAGTGTTACAAAAACAGTTGTGTGAATGAGATGACTGTAATGGCTTATGACACATCATAAGAGAGCCGCACCACGCATTTCTTCTCAGCAGCACTGATTTATTTACATAGGGTATAATGCAATATTCTTTCCTCACCTGCATCCAAGGGCACACTAGGTCCTGTCCCCCTTCCCTTCCCAACTTTTCTTAAAAGAATGCAGGAGAAATAAGAGACTAGTTTCTACACTCAGGAGTCTCAAAGGAACATCTCTCCCAAGCAGTGAGATACAGGGGGAAATAAGAAGCCGTCATGGAAAAAACTAGCAAGGTAACATCAATAAATTAATGTGGCTAATTACTAAGTACAAGCCTTGATTGTACTATTGTGTTCTTGTTTTGTTTTAGTTTCTCCATTACCTCAGTCCCTGTTTCCTGTCATTTGGATTATAACATTTGGATGAAAAGGGCACTTAACTTCATAGTCTAAGTGTCCATAGCCTTAAATTCTTCCATAAGGCAAAACACTAGGATTGGGAAATCATTTAAACATAAAGTGGGAGCAGGGAGGAGGAAGTAGAGGAAAGTCTATTAAGGCAGGAGTGAAAAATGCATTACTGAGTTTAAAGTACTGTCAGCATGGCAAATGAGAGAAGGCAAAGTAAAATATGTAGCATGACTGCAGGTAAGATCCAGGGGAAGTTACTCAAAGATACTGAAGCCTAAGACATTTTCAACTAGGGGAAGTCATGAAGTGAAAGGAGTTTGCAAATTTTGAAAATCAGCAATGTGATCAGAGAGGCAGACTGAGGTGATGCTAGCATCTAGATCTTCACTGCAAAACTAAGGAACAAATGTGACTGTTGGGGAAGATAAGGCTGCTCACAGCACTTCAATATAACAATATCGCAGTCACAAATAACTTAGTCAGTTACTTTGAATGTACATCTTTTTAGGTAGCAAATAATCTTGCTTGCATAATATTCAGGACCTGATACAACTAGTTAGAGAGATGATTTAGGCAAAAAGTTATGTCTATTCCATTCATTCAAACAAACACATACCATTATCATATGTTCTGTGCAAATATTTGAATACTGTGCAAAATACAATTTAGAGTAATTAACTTTTGATAGAAAGAGCACAATGGTGGCAAAAGGGAGAAACACAACAGTGATCTGGAGGACAGAACTTAGACAATAATCTAAAAATTATTATTTAAAATGGGACTTGGCTGCAGCTTCCCACAGCACATATTCTTATCTCAGCAAAGTGATAGCCAAGCCTACTATAAGCAGCTATAAACTTTCTTTGTTGAATAAGCACAGCAAAAGATAAAACTGTACATGATGAACTTTTAACACATATGCCAGTGTTTATCAGCCAAACAGGAAAGTTTATTGTTAAAAAGAACCAATTTAGATTAATTAGCTTGCGAAGTGAAGCCTCCATGTCAAGCTACCATCAAATACAGGAAGAAAACAAGGTGATTGCTCAGACAATGTGAACAAAGTTATTAATAACTTTAACTGGAAATATTTAGCACGCTACTTAAGTTTACTATGGCAATACTCACAGCCCCTGAACAACTCTTCCCTTTTTAGAAATACACAGTAGCCATCCAGAAGCTAACGCTATCTCTGTGCTCTATGGAACTATGGTCTGTGAAAACCAGCCAGTCAAAAATAAACAATTAAGAGCTTGAGTACATATTTTCTCCAGAAGGCAAATTCAAATCTTCTCCATTCTTGCAGGCAGTTTTACATATCCCAGAAATTCACAATTTTAAAGAGCTATACCAAGACATCCAGTGAGATCAATGGAAAGGAACAGGACAGCATCAAAAGGAAAATTTTTTCCCCTTTTTTTGGATGGGAGTTTTTATTAATAGTACTAACTTACCAGTTTTATTGAGCAGAAGAATTTATGTCTTGAGTTCCAGTTGGTGTACTGCCTTACAAACAAGTCACCAGTGGAGCATTTCAGCCTTTTTCTGTGAACTGGTTTTAACAAGGATTTCCTGTTCAGAAAACTGAATCTCTCTATCCTAGCAGCACCCACCCTACCTAGTACTGCCTTTTTTTTTTTTTTTTATTCACTTTAACTGCCACTGCTCTTGCTTGTATTTAAATATTTATTCTATGCTGTTCAAACAGAACATACAGAAATTTAAACATAAACATCAGAAGACAGCAAGCAAGCAGATCCCACCTGTTCAGGAAAGCATTTCCAAAGCGGCTGAGTTTGCGGAATGGCTTCTTAGGATCAACAACTAGGGCATTTCCAGGAACGTTTCCTTCTGTATCTCCATACATCACAGCAATAAAAGAATCTGTGGTAGGTTCTGGACCAATCCGCATGCCTGGAAAGTCTTGTTCAAGCAGATATCTAGAGATGCAGAATACATAAACATATTTATACAGAATTATATTTATACAGAGATATTAATACAGACTGAATGACTGGGAACTATGATAAGAGCAAATACTTTTTTTTTTTGCTTGAAAATTTGCTTGATAATTCCCTAGGATATACATACTCTGTAAGAATAGATTATATTTTCCTGCACTTCATTATTTCTGTAACCTGGTGAGGAGGGGAGGAAGAGAACTGAATTAGTTTTTCACTACAACTTACTAAAGGGATAAAGTAAATCCCTTTACAAAAACAGTGTGGAAAGTATTCCCTCAAATGCAGCACCTGAACCATTCCGGTGGATGCTTCTACCAATGATCTCAGTGCTGTAGGTTACACTACAAGACATGGCTGCTTTTCTGAGTTTTTTCAAGCCTATACAAGTGCTGCTGTACTAAACAGGAGTGGTTTGAAACTGCATGTGAGCAGATTCAGTTGGCTGACAGATCTAACCCTTTAATGAACTCGGTATGATTTTACTAATTTTAACTCAGTCAGAACTGCAGAACTTGAGGTCTAACAGTAAAGTACTTCCAAAAGGCATCAAGTCAGGCAGTGTATACCACTGGAAACCATCCTTGCACCTCCCTTTGAGTAGGCCACCGACAGATGCAGACAGCACATACTCAGTGGACCAAGTCTTGACTTTCCGGACAACCAAGTCTGAAATGAAGTGCATATTTAAATATTAAAATTTAATGGAACCAGAGCATGTATTTACAGAAAAGGTCTGTCTGCATCCCTTCCTGGATGGCAAGTGACAAGAGAAGCCCCAAGCCAATCAAGCAAACCTCCCTCTAGCCCGCATTCTTTGATAACTGCCACTATTCAAAAACAGACTCCAACAATCCCTGCTTAACTTTAAGCATGTGTGCTACTGTTCTCACACACATCAGCACCACTTTGGTGCTCAAGACTAAGACCAAAATGTTTTCAAGTCTGCTGTAATGTGACATTACAGGAGCATTAAAATTATCTCATGAAGTCATTTTAATCAACTACAATTTAACTATTTACATGATCAAAACGGGATCTAAATGAGAATTCTTCAGGCACAGGTGATGGTCCTACATACAACAACAGCACTAGTTAGGTTTCAGTGCATCTATATTAACATTTCTCTTACAATAAGGGTTTGTTCTGGCCTTTAATCCAAGAGCACTATGCCTGTTCTGCTACAATTTCATAAGTCAATGTTGATTTGAAAGGACTTGTTGGCTGATTTTGCTGCAAAAAACATTTTACAAAGTATTGGTACTTGCTGAACGATTTCTGCCTTTAAAAAAAATACCCAAGCATTCACTAACTTCATAGATCAGTGCACAGAAGCTGAACTTAAGGAACTAAATATATGTGACATATTTCAAAGATTGTTTTCCACTAGCCTTAGCAAACTGGCTCCAATTAGTTCAACCTATGATCTGGGAGCTTAGAACACTTATTTACATGAGATTTCCTGCAGCTTTCTGCTTCCAAACAAACAAATAAAAAAAAAAGCCAGTGCTAAAACTTGTGGGAAAGGGGGACCATAAGAACAATCATGCCAGAACACGCCCAAGTCAATTTGTTTTACTTCTAGAATAAACTTTACCCAATGCATATCAACAGGGAAATAAAACTGGTTCCTCTCCAAAAGCAAAAAACCCCAACTCTCAAAGCTCTCTGCATATGCAGGATTGTACAATGCAGCAGATCCCTCACCTTACAAAGTAGATCATGTAACAAAATGAAGACAAAACTCCTTTAATAGCTCAGCAGTTGAACCCTTGATGCATGGAAACTGAGGACAAGTGTTCTAGCAAACAGGGGAACACCTGAAACACAGAAGTGTGTTCCTGCCTCTTCACAGAGCATCATTGCAGACTAGAGCTCTCCAAAACAGGATGCCAAGGCTAACTCATAGGAGCCAGTATAATTTTCCAGACAGGAGTTATCCACAACTTTGATTTTGAAAGATCAATTATACTTTCATCTTCTAAAATAAGATTTTTAACTTGCCATGATAAAATGTTCTATTTCAAAGTCTCTTAATTCTCCTCTTCCTCATTGTCCTTCTTTTAAAAGAGAAAGGATCTCTATGAGACTGGTAAATAAATTCTTCTCTTGATGCAAATTGTCATTCCCAGACTTCTGCTAACAGAGGCAGCAACTCATAAGGTGACAAACAAAACACACAACAAGAAGCTCCCACAGCAGCGGTAAAGAACATTGTACTGAATCAAACACACATGACTTAAGTCCCAGATTCCAGGTCAAAGGAAACTATATGGTGGGTTCTGAGTGCAGGAGAAGACACATCCAGGGTAACAGGATAATTGCTATGCATCATAAGCTTATGAACCTGTTAGGTTCATAACAGGGGATGCCATCACTGTCAGTGATGGCAGTCTTCAATATGCCTAAAAGAGTTAATTTCATGGCCTGCTCATGAAGTTGCTGCACGTGTAACACTTGCAAAATTTAAACATTTAGAAGTGCGGAGCACCTTTCAGGATTTCCAACATCTTTATTTGCAGCTTGGAACTCAATAGTGCAAATTCAGATTAGCTGCTTACTGAAATGACTAAACAAGAATAAAGTGCTACTGAACTGCAGTGGTGCTTCCAAGTTAATGACACAAATGCAGCTTTAAAAACCTGGCTTCTTAGATAACAATTTAGGAAGGCAAGATCTCCCAAATACCAAGCCCCACCCAGCAGTCACAATGCTGAGCCTGGTACAGCTATTCAACAGAGACAGGAATCACTCTGCAAGGTAGGTATCTTCCACTAAGACTGGCTCACAATTGCACATCAATAATCAGTACAGACAAAAATAAACCCATTCTTGAGCACTGGCTGTACAAAGTGTGATGGTTTTAGCTGGGACAGTACTAGTATGTGGCTGTGCTTTGAATTTGTGCTGAAAACTCTTGATAATACACGGATGTCTTCATTACTGCTGAGCAGTGCTTACACAGAATCAAGGCCTTTTCTGCTTCTCACCCCACCTCACCAGCAAGTGACTGGGGATGCACAGAGAGTTGGGAGGGGATGCAGCTGGGACAGCTGACCCCAACTGACCCAAAGGATATTCAATACCATACAGCATCGTGCTTAGCATCTAAAGCTTAGGGAAGAAGGAAGAAGACGACACTTGGAGTGACAGCATTTTCTGTTCCCAAGTCACTGTTACGTGTGATGTAGCCCTGCTTTCCTTGGAATAGCTGAACATCTGCCTGCCTGTGTTAAGTCATGAATGAATTCCTTGTTTTGCTTTGTGTGTGCTGCTTTTATTGTACCTACTGAACTGTCTTTATCTCAACCCACAAGTTTTCTCAATTTTACTCTTCCAATTCTCTCCCCCATCCCACTGCAGGGAATGGGTGTGAGTGGCTGTATGGTGGTTGGTTGCAAGCTGGGGCTAAGCCACACCAAGCTATATCATACTTCTCAGCATGAAAAGTACCCACACAAAAGGTATGAGCAGCCTTCTGTAAACGGAAAAGCTGCCAATGGTTTTGCACCATATGCTACATTAACACAGGAAAATACCTGGATTTTCAGATCTGCAGTTGCATGCTCTTCTCAGGAATTTTCAGCAGAGAGGGAGTTCAAAAAGGTTTACAGGAAGAATGCTTAAAAATAGCCAGTGTCCCAAAGACAGTCTAGTTCAAATAACAGACATCCTGTTGACTCTTCTCCCTTTGTTTTCACCTGGGCTATAACCTTTCTGCTTTGCCAATAAACATTCATCTATGTTTCTTTGCAAGATGTAGTTTGCCAATCTAGGGGAAACTAGTTTACAATGTTCCAGAGATAGAAAAGATTACTCACAATTCTGGATACTTCATCTGAAGTCTAAATGCTTTAGCTAAGCCATACTAATGCACAAATGCAGGTGAGCTAGACAGAGCAGCACTAGCAGGGGTACTCTGTGATGCACTGGGAGACAAACTCAAGGCAGAATTCTTTATAAGTCTGCTCACCTCCATACTACATACTGCACCAGATATTCCGCTTGTTTTTAAACACAGCAAAACTAGCAGATGTTTGCTTTACTTTAAGAATTCTGCTCCAAACAACTCAAGGTTTTCATGTAGAGCTAGTATCAAAAAAATTACTGTTTTCACTCAAAGAAATTAAGAACCTGCCCCCCCCAACTCCTGAAGAAATAGATGCAGCTGTACAAGTGATTGCACACTACTTGCAGACTCCAGATACTATGCACACATAAGGGTGCTTTCACAAAAGCCAGCTCTGGCTGAGTTTAAATAGCAGGAAGTTTACAATTTTTAACCTCTGAGTAATACCTGTAAGCAAAGTAAAAGCACTGCCTGGCAATCTGAGGAATTTACTTCTGGTTTGTCTTATGTTGATAAGTTCTTTAAAAACAGCAGTCTCTTACACTTTTAAAATAGAAAAATTAATGACAAGGTAAACATTACTAGACTAAAAGTTTAATTAACTGTTAGAAGAAAAAGGTCAAAAACTACAAACTTGCATTGATTACGTTCTATTTCTTTTTCATACACTACAATTCTCCCCTCTTGTCCTTCCTTTCCCCATTTTTTTTCCTAAAGCAGCCAGAAGAATTTGAGACCATTCTAGAAGCTGCATGGCCAATAGCTCACACACAAGATAAGGAAATGGCTCTCACCATCCTCCCACTTCAATAAACACAATCGGGCAAGTATTAACGTTTGGGCGTGGATGTATTTGTTTGAATTATCATCATTGTCAAATACTTGAATAAAACACTATCACTGCACTACACCTTAGACAGCAAAACTGGCTGAATTCACTGCATTGTTCCAAGTGCCAAAGCGGATAAACAGCATCAAGTGAAAAAACATAAGAGCTGTTAGAAACCTGGAAGTATTTGTTTGCATATTTAATCCCCAAGGATATTCAGTCATTGCTAGATCAGTGTTTTCCATAAAGCCTTAGTGGAAGGAACTGGGTGGATATGGATGTGTCAGAGGTATGAAAATGTGAAGTTCTCACAATAATGGCTAAATCACAGTAAATCCCAAATGAATATTTGACAGCTGAAGTGAATTGTTACATTCACAAGTAAATCAAACAGTAAACACTTAGGTAGATGTAGTATGCCCTCCTGACTACGAAATGGAGAAATCAGAACAAAAAGCAGTTTTACTTAAGATTTAAAATAATGTTTATTAAAAGGTTTGCAGGAAAAAAACCCCACTACTGTCTTCTACTTCAATCTAAGAAAAACTATCTATAGTAAACCTAGAATTATATAACAATCTTGAGAGTGTATGACTTTTTTCCATGGGAAATTCAGCCTACCAGAGGAGAAATTTATTTCAGGCTGACCTGGACATTATAATATTTTCCCATGTCTTCATCTAAATTTGGCACTCAACATACAAGAACTTCTCTTTTTTGCCCTTCTTTTTCTTCTCTAAACTGAATTTTGAGTAACAGTCCCTATGACACTATTGTCCAAGTTGCTGCCCATCTTGAATGGAGCAGCTTTCTCATGCTGATTAAGCCAATGATTATCTATTCCATACATAACACTGAGGTAATGAATATTGATAATGGTGCGGTCAGACTGTGGTCCTTTAGAAGCAGTAACAGCTGTTCTATTACTGACAGGGGCTCCACAGTCAATGCCTGTCTTCTCCAATACCCAGTAAGGGATTAAACCACTCTGCAACCTACAAAAAACAGGGACAGGAGAAAGGGTAAGAGAGTGGATGAAGAGAAAGGCACATAGGAGTAGAAGTCACCTCCTCCACTTCGTCAGATATTTTATTAAAACACATAAGAAAACATATTTGAAAACTTTATATCTCTCAAATTTTTCTGGGTATCTTCGCCCAGCAGTGACCAATGCTATAAAAAAGCTGGAAATAGTTGTAATAAACTACACATCTTTTCTCATTCAGACTGTACCTTAGTATCAGTCAATGCTGTTGCTCAGTATTTTATGATGACAGTGATAACAAGTTCTTCACAAAGCAACGGTACCAAAAATACATCTATGGCACCGCAAGGAATATCAGTGTTTCTAAGCACAATATTGACTTGCACTCCAGTCAAATATGGACAACTATAAAGGACAGAAAAGTAGAATGTCCATAAAACTGTGTTCTCATCCAAGGCAAACTTACAGGAAGGGAAAATTTTTTTCCTATGAATTGCAAATGACAGACCAACTCTGCTGACAGGCAGGACAGGTTCTGGTATGTACATATTTGGGACTGTTCTGTCTCCCGCCCCATGCTCTCCCTATTCCCTGTCCATAAGCCAGCTAACAATGCTTATATGGAAAAGTATAGACTTACAAAGCAATTGTAATTTTAATGAAGAACATGAATCAGTATGGCTACAGAAATGTTAGAAAAATCCAAATCATCCTTCCCACAAACACACACCTTCTTGTGACTATATGGGGGGATCCTGAAACGAAGTTTCTTTTCTTTTAATTACAGATATATTTCTATTTTAAAAATATTCCTCTGAGCAACACCACTTTAAGTGTTTGCAGGAATTCAGTAATATAATCAGTAAAGAACCAAGTTCAAGCCTGCAATTAGCTGGTTGTAAAACCAGAAAAGACACATGATTAGTTCTGTAAACATCTGAAAAGCTCTCAGGTGATTAAAGGTAAACATTGCTCTTCAATGTAGAGGGGAGGTAGGCCTTTTGCACTGCAGAAAGAAAACATTGTTATGGCAAGGCTGCCTGTAATCTTTGGAACCGAAAGATAAACATTTGTAAAATTTACAGAAGGACTATAATGAACCTCAGATATACATAAGTCAAAATTTGATCCAATTGACTGGTCAGTGTCTTTTGTAGAGCTGGGCATAACCTTAGATTAATTTGTAAGGGGCACATGAGAGGTAAACACACTCAAATACATGCAAAGTATTCACAGGTTGTGCTTACCCAAGACACGCTTCGGCTTCATAAAAATGAGCTTCTAAGAAACTTAAAGAATACAGGAAAGACAGAAAATACTACAACAGGAACAACACTGTTAAGCTGTCTTAGTAGTGATACTGCTTTTTCAATGTCATTGATCAAAATAAAGAGACGGGCGCGGGGAGGAGGGGGTGGTGAGTCGTTCCAGGTACCCTATGCTTTTTGCCCAAAACTCTTGTCACGCTACTCTTTTATCATCACATGCAATCTGTGCGTGATACTTTTGGGAAAGAAGGGGAAGGAGAGAGGGTTAAACGGTCCGTGACGGCCGGTGCAATCATACTGCTTTAATACGAAGTGACTGGTTTTCTTTTGAAATAATTTAGAGATTAAAAGAACAAAGAGGAAGTAGACACTTTCTCGGCAGAACACGAAACAGAGCTAATATTCTTGAACAGGAAGCTAGCGGCGAGCTATACAGCATGTAACAGCCTCGGGAACGGCGTCATCCTCGACACAGCACGGAGGCTCTCGGCTAAGCCCCGCTCCTCGGGAGGGGCGCCGCCCGCCCGCCCCGCAGCTCTGCTCGGCTCGGCTCGCTCGGCTCGCGCAGCGGGTTGGGCGGCCAGGGCGTGCGGGCCGCTGCCCGCACGAGCGGGCTCGCCGCGGGGACAGCACGGAGGCTCTCGGCTAAGCCCCGCTCCTCGGGAGGGGCGCCGCCCGCCGCAGCTGCGGACGGCTGCTCGCTCGGCAACGCTGGCGCAGCGGGTGGCGGCCAGGCGGGCGCGATGCCCCGCAAAGAGCAGGGACTCGGACGGGACGCGCCGGAGCGTGGAGGGATTAACCGAGGGCGCAACGCAGGGCAGGAAGGGACCGACTGACGAGCGGCCGCGGGTGAGGCGCGCGGCGCCGGCGCGGGTTGCTAACGAGAAGTGGTCTTGCCGGTGCTGTACGCTCCACCAGCAGCACATGGGCTTGTTTCTGAAGTCGGCGTCCTCCAGGCGGGGAGTGAACTCATGGAAGCGGTAGTGGCTCTCAGGGCAGCAAGCTTGCGGAGGTCAGAGTCCGCAGCCCGCGGTCCCGTCTGCCCAAAGTGGTGCGCAGGGGCTCCCCCGACCGCCGCCATGCATTGCTCAGCAGCTGAACATCCCGCCGCCGCGCCGTCCCCACTGCCGTCCGCAACTGCCAGGTCCGGCACTGCAGACCAGCACTGCCGGCCGGCCCGGCGAACGCAAGCCGCCAGTCGGGGCGGCACGGCCGGCCGCCCGGCGCAGGGCCGGTGCCAGCGGCTCTCCGCGCTCGGCTCAGCGCGGGCGGGCGGGGCCATTGTCCCTGCAGTACACACCCTGGGTGCCGGGTGCGGTTTGGAGTTTTCTGAGGGTTATTACTTTTTTCATAATCAGAGGATTATATTTTTGTGCCACAAATCCGCCTCCGGAGGTTAATTGTACACGCTTCTCCTCTACGCTAAAATCTCAGCAATGCAATCCGGAGAGCTTTTGACAGCTCCGATCTGAACGTAGAATCGCCCAAATACTTTTCGTGTTTTTCTGATAATGGTTGCTGTCTCTGGATGCCAAAGAAGTCTGTGACTAAGCGCGGTGGTGTTTAGCTACGACATCAGGCAACTGGTTTAAACAGAGTGAAAAATCTTAGTATAACATTGAAATATTTCTGTGGGACATGTGTAACGATACGGCCTTTAGTTTTAATCTTAGGTCCATTGTCGTGTTAAGCCACATGGAAGGATCACCTTTTCCACTGATTTTACAAGAGATTGTAGTGGAATATAACACCACATTCACTAAAACTTTGAAGAAGTAAATAAAACAAATATGTTTTTCTCTGACATGAAACTTTGTCTGTGCTCACTATCTAAAGAAAAAAACTTGGGGTACCTGTAAAAAAATAAAAAACAATGGAGGGGCATTTTTTTGCTGAATCTGCATGCAAACACTATGTCACAAGTGTTATCTTTTGTGCCTTGGCTCCCTTGCAGCATCCTTATTTAACTCCCCTTTTGCTGGTCCAGCACATCTACTGATTCACATTTTTAGCTAGGTATTTCTCTTCCTTCTCATTCCCATATTGAATACTACATTTTTTCAACATGCTCCAGCTCTTTTCTAAATACATCAGCAGGTTTAGATGTGCCCTTTCCACCTCCTTCCTCTCCATGCTGTTCCTCAAAGAACAGATGTTAGGCTTTAGCAATTCTCAGTCCTGGGCATTTAACCACTTTGCCTTTTCTTGGTTCCTTGCTTGGCATTTTATTTAGGGCCATGCATATGTTTTGCAACTCTTTTCTTGCAATTTCCATGCTGAGTCTAAAGATTTTATACCATTTCACGTAGGGTCGTGCTGACTGGCTTCCTCATTTTTTGAAATCTCCTTTTTATAGTTAGGTTTTGTATTCCTTTCATTTTCATTGTATTTCTCTATGGGTTAATTCATAGGTAATTAAGTTATCCTTCTCATTACTTACATCTTCTCCATGTTACTTCAGTAATTTCTTTTAAATTAATCTTGTATCACGACATCTTTAAGAGGTCTGACTGCTCCTGATTGAGCTATGGAAAACTTAAGTACAGCAGTGTGCAGCGAGACTGCTTTCCCATTTGTCTTTGCTGCATCCAGTATTTAGTGACTGGAGAACGTCACATACCTCACATACCCCACAGGGCAGGCATTGTCTCAGACTGTCCTCCTAGTTTCTGAGATTTATGATTCAGTGCAGGACTGAGGCAGATGCAGAACCTTTGTATTTTTTCAGTCCCTAAAATTATTCCAGTGAATGTGTCAGTCAGTTTTTGAATGCATAAACTTTTATCAACAAGAAAATCCAGGGTTAGCGAAGTCTGTAACTTAATCACATGTTGTGTCCAGAACAACTTCACTTTATTACCTGCTGCTTGATAGTTTTGTCTGATTACCTTCAGGTCTGGTCTTAGAAGAGAGGTGCACAGTCATTCTTTGTTCATCTTCCACAGGGCACTCCAGATTTTCTGTGTCTCTCTTCTCTGCTCTTGATGCCTCTTGTCCTTTTACTAGGTTGCAGATTCCTTATCTATTCGTGCCTTGTGTGTAAGCAGTTCCAGCTCCTTGATCAACCCTGTCATTTTCCTCTGTATTCTCATTGAACATAGAAAACGGAGGTACCGAGTAAGTATTTCATGCAAGCTTTTTGAAATGGGATAAAGTGTTCATTGTTCTCCATGACCCTTTTGTGTCTGCTGGAAAGCAGCAGAAAGGGCAGGGAAGTGTTTGCACTCACACACCTCATTCTGCTTGTCTTCAGAGTTCCTGTCTAGATGCTTCCTGCTGTCAGTGAAATAATTTTTGCCCTTCAGACAATAAAGCTCTAACTGTATATGGGAACCTGGGAGTGCTTCCAAATTCCCAGGTCTGGCTGTGCCCTCTGGCTATGTCCTGTCCTATATTATGATGACATCCAGCATTCATCAGCCCGACTGCTGTCTCTCATTTCCATGGGAGATAAATATTGGGCGTATAGTCCATACAGGAGCTGTATGGGATCTGGCAGCGTGCAGGTAAACGTTCACAGTGATAAACAGTGTGTAAATTGTGTTCAAGTGGTAAAGAGAAGGATTACATTTCTGTGCACCACCTCGCAGGAGACCCTCAACCTTGAGGGCAAAGAAATTTGTGAGAATTCCATTTTTGGCCCGCAACAACAGGATTTCTTGACAAAGAATGCTACAACAGAACTGAGGAGTGAGAAAGCCTGTTGGAAACATGGGCTTGTAGATACAAGATGTCTAATAAATAAACCAATAGCACTGAATAAAAAACTTAGAAAAAGAATAAATGGAGAGTTGGGATTCGATCTGTCAAAAAAACCAGACTGCTTCCTTGTAGCCATGTTAATGTCACAACCAAAGTGCCAGAAAGCTGAAAACTGATGATTAGTTAACTTCAGTTGCAATATTCTACAGCAAGTTAAAAAAATCACATTTGCATGAGTGGTATTAGGTATACAATTTTAGCTCTGCTTTGTCTGTGTTTCCTGTGTCTTTTCAATGTAGTAGTCTCAAAAAAATTTAAAGCTTTAAACCTTTGTTATATATCAGTAACATTTAAATCCAGCTGGAAAAAATAAATTAGCATGAGTCGGTTCTTGTGGAGATGGATCTTAAATGTAATAAGTGTAATCCTAAACTCAAGGGATTTCCAGGATTCTGGGGCAGTTTACATCAAGGTCTGGAGCAGGTACAGTTTCTTGTTCAATAATTTTTCAATAGCTATGAAATGTCTGCATGTTGGATTTAATTGTCTTGCTACAAGAGGAAGAAGCACCTAAAAGAAATGGCTTTTACATGTATTTGCTATGAAAAATGTTTATTTGCTGTAACTCTTACTCAAAAAATGTGGTTTATTATATAAATTTAAGATTTATTTACAGCCACATAAAGTTTCCTTAGTTCACAAATGGCTTTCTTGATTTTATTTTAGAGACAATGGATTTTGTTCTTTGCTGCATTTCTGAACTGACAATCCTCTGTTTTTATAGCACAGGTAGAGAACAAACACAGTCAGTATGAACTTCCTCATGCTTCTTTGTCCACGCATTTCGGCCCTGGTCTAGAAGGTCAATTCTGCAAGTACAAATGGAGCACAGCCTCATCCAGCCACAATCCTGAGATTTTCAACAAGGGAAGCACATCAGTTTATTAAGGAAGAGCTCTGGTTTTTTCTGTTTATTCCCTCCACTGACAGGCAAGCTTTAGCAGTTTTGATGACAAATGAAGTGCTATTCTTAGCATTCTTTGGCTTTTCTTCACTTCCTAATAAAATTAATTTTCTTCTTCATTAACAGGACTCATAGATATTTTATTTCATATTCCCTAGTGCTGGGCAGTCAGCCAAATGCTGGGTTACCCTCTGTCAGGCACACACGTACCATACTCATCAGGTGCTTTTTGCAGAGGTTGCTCTTTCTTATGCTGCTTTTTCCGTTCCACAGCAGTATGCAAGGCCTGAAGAATCAAATCTTTGTTGTTCTGGACATTGTAGTAACTTAGATTAACAAGTTTGTCAAAATCTTCCTCTGAATAGCTCAGATTGTTTATGTAGTATGGACCACAGGCATTTGCAACATCAACATCACCATCTGCCATCTCTGAGGGACTCCGTTTCACACCTAACAGACAAACAATGACTTGGTTAATTTACAAAAAACAGTTAGTGTCTGAGTGTTTCTCAGGCATGCAAAAATAGCAGATCACAACCCAAAATTTTCCCTTCGTAGATGTTTTATTGCTGGGATATTTGGTTGGCAGCAGGGAGTGGAGAAGCTCGTAGTGGTGAGTCAAGTAGGAGTTGTCCTGGGTACTCTTGGAAATGCCAAAACAGGTAGAATAGTTCTTTTGAGCACAGGAGGGTGAGATTCCCTGCCTCCTCCTCTAGCTCTGGAGTAAGCTGTCAGCATAGTCCTCACGTTCCCCTCCTTGCTGACACTTTCCCAGGCCAGCCTCTGCCTTGCTGCAGCCTCCCAGCCACCACAGCACCCTACACTTTTAGCCAAGGTGTAAGTGAATGGCAATTACTCTTTCTCTCTTTCCTCCCCTTCTCCCAAAGCAGACAGCAGCAGCAAGAGCCTCATGACAGCATGTTTTTTTTCCCAGATGATGAGCCTGAAATTATGAGTTCTGGAAATTATTGCCAGGGAGAGGGGAGACAAACTCCCTCACATAGCAGCTCTACAGAGCTAGAAGAGCTCTACAGAGTGCATTATAGAAGAGCAGCTCAGAAGTTAATTCTCAGTTACTCTTCTAGTTCTTTCTCCTTTTCTCTTTTCACTAATTCCCTTTACAAAGGGCAGCTGCAGAAACTAACCTTTCAGTTATCTGATCTGTGGAAAAAGCTGGAGTAGAATGGTGTGCGTACCTGCATAAATATCCTTAGTCTATTTGAATCCTGTTCACAACCCCAGTTGTATACATTGAATATGCAATGAACTCAATCCAGAATATTGACAATATGATTTTTTAAAACTTATTTAAAATAAAAGGATAAGGATGGATACAACTGGGACAATATTTTCTGCATTTGTTTTGATTTTAAATTTATTATACCATATACCAACCTAGAACTTTAGGCTTTCAGGATACTGTGGGGCTTTGAAGTGAACTCACAACTGGAGTTAGGGATTGTAGCATCTGGAGGAGTATCTGAGACTTTTGGTACCAAGAGAGTAGTATGGCATGTGAGGTATGGTACCAGGACTTAGAATTCATCTGTTTTGAAGTGACTGGCAATGTTGCTATTGAAACTCTTTAAATTTCAAAGTAAAACTCACTGAAATGAACAGAAACTGTCAGCATGGCTGTGTTGTACTTTCATCACTTCACTATGCCTCACAGCTACATTTTCATCACTTTGCTAGTTCGCACTTTTGTTTTCAAGGTTATCTGCCTGACTGTGAGCCTGGAAATTATTTTAAACAATGAAATCCTTAGATTCCCCAGAGCATTCTTTAACGGGAAAGGATGACAAGTATGAGAGGAAATAACCCTGCTTATTTCTGCCACTGCAGATAAACAGAATATACTTTTGCTCAGTAAACTCTAAACCTACCTATGAAAAGCAAAAAAAAAAGCTGAAGAGGGGCATATGGGCCAAAGGCTGATCACAACTTCTTCTCTACTGTCCAGGACAAATCACATATTTTAAGTTTCATAATATGGTTCAGATCTAAGCAAAGAGAGTCCAAGTCTGTTTTTACAGCATGATCTGAAGAACAGATATTGGCCAGTGAAAAAGAAAAAGAGGGTATCTGCTGCCTCTGTTAATGTGATGGGTAACAATAAACTTACCTGGTGCTTTGTATTCCCTGAAGGTGTCATTTACTAGAGGGAAAAATACCACAATTGGTGTTTCTGGGCTTTCTTGATCACCAACAATGTAGCATTCCTTCAGATGTGGGGTTTCCTGATCATCTGGCACCTTTCTAGGAAATGGAATTCCCTGCTTTGCAAAGTATTTAGAGGCTTCTTTCAGGGGCTAGTTGCCACAATAGGAAAACAAAACAAAAGAAAACATCAGAATATACAGGAAGGACTTTGAATTTGACCAAAACCTGATTTCACTAGGAATATTTGTGAGGTAAGGGACAGGTACTGACATATTATGGCACATACCCACTTTAGATGTAGATTGTTTATGGAGCCAAGACCTGGAAGGCCAGAGTCAAGTGAGATGGATCTGGATCCAAATGCCTGTCTTTGAAAATCTACATGCCACATTTGGATATGAAAAAAGCTGTCTTTAGATGATGTTTTATTCCTAAGGAATTTAACATTCCTAAATACAAACCGTTCTTGCATTTTTTTGCATATCTGGCCTTCTGCATCAAATCCTTCTATTGTTACAGTTGTATTGTCCTGAGAGTATATTTTCTTATGCATAAGAATATGTATGATTGCATCGAGAAATCCTGGCAATGTTTAAAGGCATTTAGCTTCATTCATTCTACATCTGACTGCCTTCAAATCAGCTGAAACCATTTACACGTAAAAATGGGAAGATTCAGTTTACTAAATTATTACTTCCTGATAACACTTGTACTGTTCAATAAACATATGTAATCTTCGTAAGTTGTTAACTTATTTACACTTCCCAGATACTCTATGAGTAGAGGATCAGCTATTCTGGGAATTCAGTGATGAAACAGAAAAATAATAAAGAAGAATGTACAAGGCTCACCCCTGTCTGAGAGCCTGAACTGTAGTTGAAATGCAAAATGACATCCACTTTCCTTTCTGGTCTCATAAGGGGTGGGTAACTGGTAGCAAAGGCAAATGCAGTATCAATCAGGATGAGGTAATCTGTTGCTGTTGTCAGGTGGTTTGGCTGAGAGTCAAGCTCACAGTCTAGAAAAGAAGCATATTTTTTCAAAGGAGGTACCTCAATGTAAAGGAGGTGCTGAAGAAAGTTTATTGTTAACAAAAAGAAAATTTAACTTTTCTTGGGTCTTAGATCTACCTATACAGCTGATGGGTGCAGTTCAGTCATTTCTCAGTTCCTCATCTGGCTTCCTCTTTTCACTATTTACTCTGCAATTTCTTTGGCTTTCCTCTGATTAAAAGGGGTTGATTTGGGGCTCTGGGAAACAGCATTAATTCCATCCCCTGCTTTTAGGTGTGACTTTAATCAGGTTGGAGGGGAGGTGGGTTGTGTTTTGGGTTTGGTGTTTTGTTTTGTTTTGTTTTGTTTCTTTTTTTAATGCAGAACAAATTAAAATGGCATCTCACTGTCTCAACACACTAAAGACTAAGGACATTTGGTGCCTTGCTTGCTATGAGAACAGGCACAGAGCTACAATGGTACATGGAAGATCTGGAAGATCTTGATTATGAAAATTCCCAACCTGGATAAGAGGGAATACTGTTACGAATGTTGTATCTTACTTACAATTAAAAATGTAACAGGAAATAGGGCTCCATCCACATCCCATGAGTATTGGCCAGGCAAGAGACAGCGTTTGATGGCACCAGTGCCACGTCACAAGCATGCAGGCTGGATGGCTGGCACATCAGCAGGCATATGCTGAGTGACTGGTAGAGATGTTTCTCATCTATTGGTCATGAAACTTCATGAAATTTTTTAAGAACTTATTTTTGAAGCCTCTCCTGCTACTAATTTCAGCTTTCAGTGCAAACAGTTTCAAATATTATCGGAACATGGGCACAAACCAAAAAAGCAGTCAGACAGATAATCTTTTAAGCATGATTTCTTTTTCATAAGGATTGTTTAAACAATAACTCAAAGCAGGGTGCTATTACCATACCTTTCCACTTGGAAAACTCGCTCTCTAGGTAGTTGTTGTTCATCTGGAGGCCCTTCAGGAAGTTATGGATTTCTGATGCTGCTGGACGTAACATTGCAACATCTCGGAAAATGTCTGAAAAGCTGTCAGTTGGACAAACCACTCGAGTATCCAGCTCATTTGGTCTTGTAGGGAATAGGGTTTCATCATCTGCAGAAGAAAGAACAACAGTTCTTTTATGCCATTTCATTGTTGATGTCAATCTATGCAGTCATGATTTGGTTTAATATGTTTGGCAAAACTGTAACTTCTTTCTCTTTTTATTTCCAGGACTTCCAGAAATATCAGTTTTTCAGTAAGCTTTGAAAAATCTCTTTCTTCTTCTCATTTCACAGTGATAAAGACATTATTTGTACTGCAAAAGAATCCACCTCGCCTACTACAAATTTCATTGCTTTTCTCTTTTATGTACTAAATATCTTGTGCTTACTTTGTCTTCCTTTGCTACTCTATGTCACAGTTTCTTTCTCAGACACACACATAAAAAGGCACATAAACACAATCTCTCAGCCACATAAACATAAGTAATATTTCTCACAAGCAAATGTAAGCTCCTTGTTTTAAGAACAAGAAACTACACCCCACAAGTGCAAGAAGATAAAATAAATAATCTTTTTTGCTACACTTCTCTTCCTTCTCATCTTTTTTCTCTGTAACATGTCTGTCTTGTGTATTTCTCTTTGAAATCCCACTCTGCAGATCTTTCTTAACTTTTTAGCATGTTTTGCAAGTCTCATCCTTGTAACTAGTTTGGAGTGACTTCCAGTAGTACTGAAGTTTCTATCAATGCTTTGTAGACTTCGGAGGTGCAAAGATGATGTTTGCTCTTGCTTCTGTGATTCTTCATGCCACACTTCAACTTCTGAGAAAATAACTGGGAGATTGTGGAATGCTACGGGAGGCTTTTGTTCTCTTCTACTCTACAGAGATATTTTTCTCTAGTTTTGCACCTGTGCTCAGAAAACATCTCATAAGAGGACCATTCTCTCTTTTATTTATTTATTTTTTTTGTGACATATTCCATGGGTTCTTTTCTACACAACTGAAATGGTTGACATACTATAATACATGGCATTAATTTCCTCCTGGTTTCCATGTGGATAATTGAAATCCTTGAAAAGGATGTTCTAAAACGGCCTTGAAAAATTCAGTGAGAGAATAGAAGCACAGACAATAAGAAAAAACATATAAAAAGAGATAAAAAGAAGAGAGAGAAAATAAAATAACATAATCATGTAAGAATAACCCACCTATGTCAGTAATTTTGTCTTGGGTCCATTTGTGCCAGAAGTCTTCTGAATCAACAGATATATACCAAGCATCCATAAGGTTCAAGGAAAATACACTGCTCCAGATCCCTGTGGCATAGGTTATATTTGACAGAAAATGAACTGATAAAGACCTGAGAGCATTTTCATTCACCTTCGGTATCTTCTGCATTCTCTAGTAAATGTAATTCATTATACTATACTAATTCATTATACTATATTAATGCACAAATAGAAGGGACTGTCTTTCTAAATTGGTATAGGAATCCAAAATGTATTTGAAGAATCTAATTTATTGGCATATATTAAGAGGGCTGGTAGTTTTTTTAGTATATCTGCTAACACATTCATTTTTGTTACATGGCAAAGTAACTTTTTGTCAAGTTCATCTCAGTATTTTCCATCTGTCCTTATCATTTGTTACTCCCCAAGTTCCCAGCATTTGTGATTCTAAAGGTTTCATTTGTTTCTAGCATAATCCTGTTACAGGTACGCAGTTATCATGCAGGACTATCAAACACAAAACATTCAAGAGTCGTATGCTAATATCCCTTAGAATGAGGAAACCAACTTAAAAGTTTTGACAATAGGAAGTGCAAATGTATGAGTCTTTTGATTTTTCTTCTAATTTTTTAGGATTTGGAGCATATCTGCATTCCATTTTCAAGTTCATCTACTAACTGGTCCAGGCTGACACCTATTTGCAGTCTATCAGCCTGATAAAACATCATTATGTGATATGCTTGGATATGCCAGGTGTCCCACAGTGCCTTCCTGAACCTTTCAAACTGCAGAACTATACCTGGTGCTCTTGGGAGGAAGAGGCCACACCTGAGCAGGAAAGGACTGCAGGACCTACATGATCAGTCCTTGTCTTGTTCAGGAGCTGGAGTGCAAAGGAATTTGCTGAAAACCTTTCGAATAATTGTGTTGCTGGACGCTGCCTGTATGAGGGGAGGAACTCTAGCTCACTGTCACGGAACAGGGGCAGAAATGCCCCAGCATTGCTCTAGAGAAGGGAGGAAGAAAGCACCAAGGTGGGAGGTGTAGGAAGGGGCTGGTGACCTGCCAGCATTTCTGACCACAGAAGAGGAGAACTGAGTACCTTATCTGAAATTGCAGCCAGGGAGAGAAAGATACTGAGTTGCTTCCTTACACCTCACCACTAGCTGTAGTGAAATCTCCACACAAGCAGAAAGTCTCAACTTCTCAAAAAAACCCCCTGAAACTTCCTTTTTCCTTCATGCAGTTGGTGGAAGTAGGAAGAACAATGAGGCAAGAGATTGCTTTCGCAAAGGGAAGAAAGATTTCCTTATTACTTTCACTTTCTTGTGCAAGAGGGAAAAAAGAAAAATATTATGATCTATCTGCACTCTGAAATGGAAGTGTTATCCTAAGAATTAATCAGGGTTAGGTGTGACAGGAACTTTGTAGATAAAAGTGGGTATTTTAGAGACTCAGGTTGCAGAATAAACTGATGATTTAACTTAGTGGCAATGATACACAAGTTTTGTTGCTGACAAAGACATACAAGTATTGCGAAGGCCTCATGTCAGTAAGCATAATCACATACAAAATCAAGTAAATCTGTTCAGCTGAATAAAATCAGAGAGAAAACAAAAAATCCTTCAGATGGTAACCTGTTATCAGTTCTAATATTTTACCATATACTGCTCCTGGCAGATGAAAAAAATACTAACTGCTTCATTTCAGAAGAAGGGTTTGTGCAGGAGCAGATTATATTATTTTACATTTTCCCAGAACAAAAAAATCACCTTCCAAAAAGCAGATTCTGGATTCTGGGATTTTCTTCATGAGACGACCCATGAAGAACTCACTGCCAAAATCTTCTGCACGAATGAATGCTCCATATTTTGGGAATCCTACCTCATAAGGGGTGAATTCCACCCATTCTAAAAGAAAAAAGAACAAGGCAGTCTGATTACAGCATCAGAGGTATAATTATTTGAATAAAGCATATGATATTGGCCAGGTTAAGACAGACTGCTTTCTAAATAACACTTTGCAAGAAGACATTTATTCACTGTACATTTCACAGTGGTAAACGTTAAGAGCCAATTGTCCTCTTACATCTAAATGTCTCTACAAACTTTCTGAAGCTTTCTACAGAAATGCATACAGATAATGTCCTCCATCATCCAACTTTTGATCCTGAATACAAGATAAACATACTAATGCCTTCAAAAAATTAACTATTAAATTTCTGCTCTGAAATTGATTGGCCTTTTAGTGTATTTGTGCACTGAATTGATTTCCTCACCTAATCCTAAATTGACCCCAATTAGGAACAAATATTAAATGCAATTCTAGAGTATTATTACCTCTAAAATCCTTGTCGCTGATTTTATCCTTCACATTGAGAGAGAGGTAGATGGGCAGGGGATTTTGGCCTTGATTTAGTGCCTGCTGCTGATCTGTGAGCTTATGGGTGTCCTCCTGTTTTGAATAAGGACAGTAGCTGAGGACAGTTAGATGGTACAAAGATCTTCTCACTTCATCTATACCTGAGTGGTGACAACACAGTGCATACAAGACTCCAACTGGGATGCTCCCCACCTGTTTAGTTCAAAGTGTCATGACCCTCCCCTGCCCCAGCACTTGAGCACACAAATAGTCCTAAGTTCATATGTTGAAAAAAATATGAGATTTCAATGGTAGGGAGAAAATGTTGTTATTCACATTTTTGTTTCAGAAAAAATGTCTGGAAACATTTGAAAAGCTCTTTCGAACAGAAATATTTAATTTCAAAAGAGTAAAACTTTCCCTGACTGCCCAGAGAAACATTTTTTTCCTCAGACCTGTGACAGAGGCAAGGCTCAAACAGAGTTAGTCTTCAATGAGCCTTGACCCTTAGTGTTTCTGCTGCAGAGCATACTCAGGCAGGGTAGAAAGGGCAGGATGGTTTGGGAGTAGAATCAAAGTTTGAAAGGATGCTCTGTTCAGATCCTTCTCAAAGCAGAATTGAAGGTGCTCCTCCTCACCAGAGCAGCGCTTGGAAGTATGGCTGTGTCACCAGGGCCACTAGACTTCCCTTGGGCTGTGCTGGTCAGGGGACAGGGCTGTGACATTGCAGGGACACTCGCAGCTTCCTGCTGAGGAGACCCCCAGGGAGTCTAGCACTGTGATGTGGATGTGTGCGGGTTTAATCATATTACAAGGGGAATGTTTTTGGGAGGGAAATATTAATGAAGATTAAAATAGAGCTTGAATATTGCCTTTTGGTGGAAGTGTTTACAGAGTAGCATAATGCCATTAATAGCTCAGAGATACTGGGTTTGGGTTTGTGATTTTCATTTGTTGTCATATTGTGCAGCTTTTTAAAAAGAACAGCGGGATTTTCATTTAAATTTTTACATGTGAGTTCATAGAACCATAGAATGTTTAGGGTTGGAAGGGATCTTAAAGATCATCTAGTTCCAACCTCCCTGCCATAGGCAGGAACACCTTCCACTAGACCAGGTTGCTCAGAGGCCCACCCAGACTGGTCTTAAACACCTCCAGGGACAGGGAGTCCACAACCTCTCTGGGAACCTGTGCCAGTGCCTCACTACCCTTATAGTAAAGAATTTCTTCCTAATATCTAATCTAAACCTACCCTCCTTCAGCTTAAAGCCATTTCCCCTTGTCCTATCACTACATACCCTTGTGAAAAGTCCCTCTCCATAATCTATATGAAAAACAAACAAGTCAGAAAAAAAAACCCTTTCTGTAAGGGTGGTCAAACATATGTCGCCCAGAGAAGTTGTGGAGTCTTCACCTGTGGAGATATTCAAAGCCCATGGTTCAGGGTAGCCTGCCCTTCCTGGTCCTGTTTGAACAAGATGAACTCCAGAGATCCCCTTTAATCTCAACTAATTTTTGATTTACTGTCTTCCCTCACTGTTGTATTCACTAAATATTCAAATCTGAAGAGAAAGGTGCTGTTATTGTACCTTGTCATGGAACATGGCTTCAATGATGAGTCCCCATAGATCTGTGAAACATAGCTGGTGTCCTTCCTGTTTCCTCTGGCACAACTCCTTCAAATAGTATTTCAAACGATCAGTTGCAAAACAAGTAAGAAACTTATTTTTGAGCACATGCTTTCGGGCATCACTGACTGTTTCCTTAAGATCTTTTTGGGACCAGTTAGGATCTTCATACAAGTTTGACATGGTCCTGAAAAAGAAAAACAAAACAAAACAAAAAACCACAAGGAAAGTGTGAGTTACTGTGAGTTTTGAAGCAGAGCTTTGTGAAGTTATGGAGGCTTGTGTATTATGTCTTAATTCACATGAAAAAACACCATGTATGTGGTACCATCCACGTATTTAATTAATTCCAAATGTGGGAAAATATTCACTGGAAGAAACAAAGAAATGCCACAGCAGAAAAAGAAAGCCCTTTCTTGATAGTAAAGATCATACAACTCTTCAGATCATTTCTTGATGTCATATATAGAAAATTCCTGTGACAACTTTGCATATCTTGGTCTTACCATGTTGTACCGGATAAACCAGTGATGTATGAGACACAGTCCAAGACACTCATTTCCTGTAGACTGAGAAGGTGAGCATACATGGCTGTCAGAGCTCTGGTTCCACCACCTGTTGTCATGATTGCCACCACAGGTACCTATTCAATCCCAAAATACATGCATTTAGTGACACGATCTAAGAAGGGAGAGAGACATCTTTGGTTAGAAAGTTACAGCACTGATAAAGTAGTAAAGATTCTGCATGCCAGCAGTCCAAGGTGAAGAAAAACCTGAGTTAATAATGGGGCATATAAGGAGTAAGAAATACTTCATATTTCCTCTGGCATGCACCTGTGCATTAGAACATGAAATCCATCTTCTCAAACATTGCATTTTCAGTGCTCTATTGCAAAATTATTAACACAGGCTGGCCAAAAAAACTAGAGGAAATGGTACCTCCTACCGTCTGAGTCAGACTTTTATTGGATGCAATAGACCAGAAAACATCGGTGCTATCTCACAGTTTCCATGTGAGCAGTAATAACCTCTCTTTTCCTGAAGTTTGCTAAGGTCAGTTTCTACTATTGTATAGTTATTTCACAGGCCATACTAGAGGTGTCATGACTGATGGATTTAAGAGCACAGAGCAGTTCAGAACACCTGAGACCAGAGGCTGGTGACGCCATCTCCTTTTACGATTACTGTAGGGAAAGAGAAGCAATATTCACTCCACCTGCCACATGTGTACATACAATACTAGGTATGCAAGTGAGATGCAATTACTTCTTTCTGTGATCATGCGGAAACCCAGGGACTGATAGTCTTAGGAAGAGAATTAATTTGTGAATATAAATTGGCTGCATTAACAGTAAAGTCAGCTACCATGCACTGGGGTGAATTAGTCTCATGTACAAATCATCAGGAGAATCTAGAGAGATTGTTCTGCAGGGAAGTATGGGTGCCTCTACATCTGAGGGGAAGGAAATGGTCCATAGCTTAGTGCTGGAATTTCAAAGCAAGGTCTTGTGCCTGAAAGGTCCAGCTGTGCAAAAAGAGCTAAACCCAGTTTAGGTCAAAATGAGGAAAATTTGTCATCTCTGCATTTGAGTTCAGGCTTCACACTGCAGTCGTGGGCAAACAACTAAAAAAGAGAAACCTGATTTCCTCCTGCCTTGGAACCTCTGTTATTAATCCCCTTTGTCAAGCAAGCAGAGGCTACAGCAGGTGATGAAGTCAAACTGGCAGCGTGCTGGGCTTACACAACAGGAACGTAAATACTGGCACAAAAGATAAACAAAATGAAGTCCAGTTTTAACTGTGAGGGAATGAAGTGCTGAATCAACAGTTTAGATCTGGCTGAGATGCCTATGGGGCCTAAAAGAAGCTTTGGTTTAGGTTCTGAGAGCACTTCGCCCTTCTCAGCATTATGGTGCAGACTGCTAGTGAACACAAGGCTAGATTCTGTAGCAACAGGGCTACAAGGTTTTTATTATTGTTTCCTATGAGTACTCATTTCTTCCCTAGAATAAAGAAATCAGCCACAGAAAAAAGAAGTCAACCATAGCTTGTACATGAAACTGTACACTGTGTCCAGGAAAATGTAAACATCAATGACATGTTTTGACACTCATCTGCAGAGAAAGCAGAGAATAACTATGTCTCAGGTACCTCATCATCCTGCAAGTTCTCTTCCAGCTGGAGAATGTCCTTCAAAGCAGCTGCAACCACCTTCTTCCTCTTGCGAATGAAATCCCGTTCCTGGACACACAGGTCAAACCCCAGGCGTACATCTAGGTCTTCCTGACTGGAACAAGTATCAAGTGTCTTACATGACATTTGTATTTTATATCAGCATTGTAATTTCTTCTACTTCATAAATAGACATGCCTTCATTACCAGGTCTATATAAAGCAAAGCAGAAAGATATTAAATGTTCTAGTTTGTTCTTGGAAAAAAATAGTCCATCTTTCTTTGAATTGAGGGGTTTTCTTTTTTTTGTCCTCCCCGCCAAAGGTACCTGAAATTAAATATAGCTACATATAACATAATTGTTCCTTTTCAAACATGAATTCAGAAGCCTGCAGAGGGCAGTGTTTTAAAGGTGGCTTTTAAAAGTTGTGCAAACTTCCACTGATACCTGTGAAATATGTACTGAAGTTGTAGATTTACACAATCAGATGGGTTTGCTATATTTATAAGCACTACTTTTGTAGTTTGGAAGCTGCTATGAAAATTCTTCTTAAGTGTGGTAAGGAAGTTTTTAAATCACTACTGTAAATGGTATGTATATCTCATAGCATATTTACCGAAAATAAACAGCATGATGTAAGAAATACCTGCTTTTTTGGAAGTTCTCTTTCATTACAATGTGGTACACAATGCAACATATTCATCTTATAAATTTTACTAAGGCCTTAACCATATTCCAAAATACACAGTGTGTTTCCTTTGTTTAGAAATAAGCATCACTTGATTGTGTTTATTTGCATTTATCTCTTTGAGTACACATTGAAAAAAAAATAAATGGAGGTACATTGATTATTTCAATTTTTTTCATATCGTAGAGCACTCTGATTTTGGTCCTTTAGTGAAAGAAAACAGTTAAAAAAAACCCTTGGGAAACAGAAATGTTTCTTTCAATTAGTTTTGAAATTATGCTTTTATTGAAAATCTGAATTTGGCAATAAATTTAGAGGTATCAGAGTGGCCTATACTATGTAATATTGATTGCAGCACAATATGAATAGAAAATTGATGTCTTCTTTATAGAACCTTTTCTTTACTCACTGTCCCATCACATAAATTCACGACTGTTGAAAATTTTTGTGTTGTGTACTGACTTAATTTTATTTTATAGTCTGAAATGAGGATAAACCATCATTCAGGACACAAAGTCAGTAACAAAGGAATTGGAACTTGATTGACAGCTACCTGAATACAAAGAACTAAGGAGATGTCTTACCATTTTTTCACCTTAAAGCGCAAATCAACTTTTCTGTGCTGAAAATTAAAAAGATAAAATTATGAATATTGATATTTTGTTTAAAACAGTCCTTTTCCCCCATGCAGATTGAGACATAGATCTTTTGGGTCATCATTACATCTACGAAGCTCTGAATCTCAGTCAACCGAAATTGGGAAGATAGGCTCTCCTCTCAAGGTTTCACTAGTACCCAGAATGTGCACAGATTTAACACATTAAGGCTTTAGTACTATCATCTGTAGTCCACATCTTCTCTCTGTTATGAAACTCAGGTGTAGCTTGTGCTGGTACTAGTTTGCTACACAAACAAGTAGCAGAAGAGCTGCAGTGCAACACCTCACCTCCCTGGAAGAGTCCACCACTAAACTTTGAAACCTTGAAACTAAGTCCTCTCACATGACAATGTCAGATACAAGGGGAAGACAAAAAGTCTGAGCACCCCAGATTTGTGGCATGGGTTGCCTCTTGTAGCAGTGTACCAGGCTGCAGCCTCACCCCTCTTCCCAGTGGCTCCCAGTGAATTTCAGCCTGGTTAAGTACATGGAGAATAGAAGGAGCATGAGAAAAAGCCTAGACATTTCCCTTCTCCCCCTTCTCCCCGGATTCCTCATTTTATTTTGCTCCAAATAATTCACTTCATTATGCATCGCCCTAGATTGAAGGGGGATTAGAAAGCAACCATCTCTGTAAAGAGAGAAGTGGTCTTCGGTTTCTGCTTCTTGATAATCACAATTTTAAAAAGCTTATAAAGGATTCCCCATGGCCAGTAGACACTTACCTCACCAACTACTTCCCGCTCTGAGGGGAGTGACTTCAAAGGGATTGTCAGGGGGATGGTTCTCCTCCGTGCTCCACATGACACACAAGCACACTGAAAAGTAGCATGGAGTGCTTTTTGGTTAAAACAGAAATGTTCTCCTCTTGCTGCCTACTCACATGTAAATGTCAGGTCATAGGACTGTCTGTGTTCTCTACCATGTTCTGGGGTAACGTACAAAGGTGGGAAGCTTCCTCTTCTTTGTGAGTGTAACATCCAGGGAGGGTTGCTTGTATCTGGCATAGTGGAAGAAAGTGGGATCTGGGAGAGGGGAGCGGGAGTCACAGCCCACTGAAACTGTCTGGCTTTCTTCAAAGGATCCTCTCACTGTAAATGTTAGCTCATTCTCTAAAACAATGAGATAAAATGCACACACAAAATTACTTATAATTGCAAAAAAAGGAGCGGGGGGGGGGGAAAGAAGCAAAAGGTAGCTTTGAACAAATTCCTTCTCTTGTTTTATATTTGGAAAGCTGTCTTCTGAAAGTGATCCAAACCCCAAACGTCTCTTTGTAATGTGCTGAGCAAGAAGTCAGATTAGAGTGTGATGTGAATGGCACTGAATTTAAGACTGATGCATTTCTGTTGCAATTGCATCATGACACGATGAATACAAACAGGTACTTTGCGTTGTAAATTACCCTCATCTCAATGAGCAAAAGAAGCTCTCAGTCCCCTAAAATAAGATATTACTCTGCAGCAGATGACCCTATTTATATGAAGAAATTAGCTAATCCTGCCAGTGTGCATTACACATGCTCTGAGATTGCCTACCAGATCCAGCCTCTCAGGGGATGTGGGCAGAGGAACTTCTAGATTCTGGATCTTGATCAGGGTCAGGCAGGAGCCAGCTGCTGAGTGGCTAACCCCTGCAAAAAATGAGGTGTTGCTATGCATATGCAGAAGGTGAACTGACAGAAATGCTGAGGAAAGTTAAGGTTATGGACTACTGTGCCTGAGGAATTAGGCTTCTTCAGGGTTTAGCAGCACTATAGCAGAGGTTTCCAGAATCTCAGCTCGGGATCTAGATACCTTCTGTACAAGCACCTGATGTTTTTTCTGTACTCTAGCACAAGGCTCCCCGTGAAGTTGGAACCTTGAGCCTACACCTGCTGCAGGACTGGTAGCATTATCCACTGAAGAATTTTTACAAATCATCTTTGATATGATCAATTAAAATCTTATTATTTTGATGATTCAATTTCTAGGCCTTGTTAGAGAGGGTAGAACCAGTAATATTCATTTAAACAATTAATAAACTTACCTGAAAAATGTTTCTTTTGCATTCTGCTGTCCAAGTGAACTTCCAAGCAGGCTTCCTCACGACACTACAGTAGGCATGATGGGGACAGAGAATTAGAGAACTCATCCAGCCACCTCACCACCCATGCTGGCAGATGTTGGCAGGGGCATTGCTTGAATGTGGGGGCCAACTGTGTTGGAGGCTTTTGCCATATCCAGTGAAAGTGAGAATTCACTTCATTGTCACATAGGAAGATGGTGCTCTGCTAAACACATTGCAATTTGCAGTGGATGCAGACAAAACAGGGGGAAATCATAACAGTCAGAAAGCTTCTCTAAGATCATGCTGGCCTCCTTAAAGATAAAGCTTCTAAGAGAAAGTATCACTAAAGAATGAAGAGTGGGGACATTTCCATCACTGATGTTATAGTCAGCTAGGGTAAGGAATGATGTGGGAAAGAACACAAAAGAACAAAACAAATATTTTACCACTATTGCTCCATTTGTGATGATGGTTTCAGGAGGATCCAGGCTAGAAAACAAGAATAAATAATATGTATTTTACAAACAATATATTCTGGATATTGTCCTGAACAGGACACACTATTCTTTCTTAATTTTTTAATTACAATTATTTTATTTGCTCCTTCTTATTGTCTCCAGAAGTATGCTCCCTTTATGCTATATGCCACATAATGACCCAGCGGAAATGATTAAATTGCAATAAGGTGTCTGGAATGTGCTTGTAATAGCCTTAGTAGCACAAGTATGTCACAAGATGGGTAGCAACCTTCTCCTCAGTCATGACTTTCCCAGAGAATGCTGTCCAGTAAATCTATAGACTTACTGCAGAGGGATTTAGCATCCAACTCTGAACTATGTAAGTAATACATAAATCTTACTAAAAAGTCACAGAATTAAAAATTTGGAACTCTCCTCCACATCATAGCATTTTCCTTTCGTGGGATGATTTGTTAATGCACACATCAACTTTGGAAAAAGATTGAATTTGGCTATTGACATGATACTGGTCTACAGAAGGTTTCCCTGCACTAAT
Organism: Manacus vitellinus; assembly: GCF_001715985.3. NCBI lineage: Eukaryota > Metazoa > Chordata > Aves > Passeriformes > Pipridae > Manacus > Manacus vitellinus. The sequence continues at coordinate 5,608,270 of NW_021940750.1, forward strand.
GCACCACTCCAAGCTGTAATTCTGATTACTGGGGTTTTACTCACATGCTCTCCAGTACAAACTCAACTTCCAACTCCTCCTTCTTCTGAAAATAAAAAAAGAAGCAATCTCTATTAGCATGTGCAGAGGTTTTCAAAGCAACCTTCATTTTTGCAAGCACAGTTTCCTTTATGTTTTCATAAGTAACAATATTCTGTTTCATGCTTGCTATTGTCAGCATTAAAAGACAGAGGCAGCTTTTTCTTCACCAAGGATAAGATTTCAATTGTACTAGCAGACTATAGCGTGTTTGGTGCTTAAAAGTCTCCCTACCAAACCTTTATCTTTGCCAGCTTCCATGTGCTGAACATGGTATGATAAGACTTGATGTTTAGTAAAATATTGTGGAAATAGGCTGTTTTCCTGTCCTTGGTTCTTTTTTCTTTTCATAGCCTTTGTGAGGATTACATAAATTGTCATTTTCTATCAGATTATTAAAAGTGCAAAGCTTCCCTAAAATTGCATCTACACTGGGGCTTGAGATTTTGGCCATGACATGCCAGAGGAAAGCAAGAGGAATTTGAGAAGGCTATCTATTTTGTCACTGGCATGCAATTTCCAGGATTTTAATAAATTTTGCTACATTTTTACTACCAAGTTGGTCCTGGTGGTAAAAGACAGAAGAGACAGCATGCCTTTTTAATCAGAGGGGAGAGAATGGACATTAAGATGTACTAAATGACTGAGCTCTTACCTGTGGATTTAGAGGGAATGTTATAAACACTCTTTCCCCAAGGGGGATTTTAGCTACATCAAAAAGCACAACTGCATGGTCATCATCATGAATAATGTCATCATCAGAAACAGTAATTTCCAGAATATTCTGGGAAAAGAAATTAAAAATAACCAATTCATTAGCATGTACTCAAGAAGTATAATATTCTGCAGCTCTTGCAGGTTTAGCATCTGTTTTACAGAGAGGAAATAGAAAAATATTGATGAAAAAGTGTCACAAGGAAGAGTAAGAAAGTGAGTCTTATCTACTTTATAAGAAACAGCTCTTAGTCTCATCAGTTAAGGCTGAACTGAGATATCTTTCTGGTCACCTTTTATGCTTTTAAGTAGCTCTCATGAAAAATGCAATCTTTTAGGGAGGAATATGGATTGCCATATTCCTATATTGTTTCCTATCAACAGAGGTAATAAAGGACACTTCATATCAATAGTCACCTTTCCGGATCCTTGGACATTCATTCTGCTTTCAGCCACCTGTTCACAGCCATTTGAGTGTAGTGTAACCATCAGCAGCAAACTGAGTAAATATCTTCATCTTACTAGAATTTGGCAGCTTCCTGGCATTGATATGCCGTTTCATGTCCTCTCAGGAAAAGATGTGTTTTTCTGTTATAGTGTAATTTTATATTTTCATTTCATAGTGTCTCTCTGTTGTAACTGTCATTGGTCCTGTTAGCCTTCCCCAAGGAGGTCATACTCACATTATCCATGTATAAATAATAACTATCTTTTGGGAGTAAAGTGGATTCCAGCAAAAGCCAGAACTGTTTTGCTCCAGCTTGCATGGGGAATTTTAAGTAAACTCAGAAAGGCATTAGAAGACATGACCTCCTGTTTTGCTCTAAATTGAAAGATGTTACATAGAGACAAAGTGAAGAAGAGAGGTTTTAGTTTGTGTACCTTGACTTGTCTCTGTATCCGGAAGTAGAAACTTTCATTCCACACGGGATTTCTGCAGTTTTTGATGGTTTTGGTGTGGAGTTTTTCATCTGAAGCAGTTGGCAACCAGAGGCTCACATAGCAATCAGATTGGCTTACTGTAGAAACATAGGCACAAAATATCTGTCAGAGGAATCACAACACAAGCAGTGGAAACATTTAAATGCTCCATAGCTTGAACATGGGTGAGAAATGGCCAGTTCTTTCTGATATACATAGGCCAAACCAGAAAGATAGAAATCACATAGCTGGATAAAATTAATTTGCTCATCACAACACTATTTTTAATAAGCAGTGTATTCAAATAACTATGCATAATCTCACACATCAAAATTAAAAATACAGTCCTAGCTAGTGGATAGTATGGATAGCCAGGAGTTTCGTATTGCTCCTGAACCAAGTGAACACCAAACAGATTCTCAGACATCGGACAGGAACTGTTCCGGAAGCAACTGGAACAGATCCATTCTGTTGTGTATAACAGACTTTCGTGAGAAAAGAGGAGAAGTCTAGTCCCATGTCAGTCAGCAGAGATAACTACCTCATGAGTGGAGAGATGAACACTTGCTGTGTATAAGCATGGCGCAGGTCTTGCGGCAGCTCCTCAAGGTTAAAAGAGAGTTTGTCCTGGTGTCTTTGTTCAGGATATTAGATGTATTGCTTTGGGATATTTTGTCTAAAAATAACATGTTGCCTAAAGTCCAGAGACCCTGTGATCGGGACATCTCCAGAGGAGGATGACTATTAGGCAGGAAGACTCCCATGTAACAATTCATGCTGAATCTGAAGGAATTTCTTGACACTGCCATGAGTTTTCTCTCAATAAGGTAGTAGATTGCCTTCCAGACTTTGAAATTATTTTCACTGGCAACATTTCAGGCTCTTAGATTTTTACATAATGGAAGTGACAGAATAATACATGGACTTTAATATAATATTATTACTTATTTATTATATTTAGTATAATATTTTTTAGTATAATATATATTCAATTTACTATGAGCAGGAGGGCTCTGATTACTGATCTATCTCATAACTGAACCATCTCTCATCATTGTGCTGTCTGACAGCTTGCTGAGCTGTGATGTGCTCGTCCTGATAAGTGGTATCACTGCCTCTGATCTACAGAGTTTCTCAAGAGCTTATAGGAAGCCAGTACAATAGCCAAGAACTAAATGTAGCCTCAGGGCAGCTGGACCATCCCTCCTGCCATTAATGAGAGCACTTACCACTGCCAGTCTCAAGTGTTCCAAAACCAATCCCAAAATCACCAAAGAGGCTGAAATGGGACATCCTACAGAAATTGACATTTCTGAACTGATCTGAGACATAATTTCTCTCATTTTTAGTTTCTAGCCATCATAAGGTGCAGGAAGGGCTCATTTCTATATTTTTGTTGTAGTTGCAAAGGCCAATTATTTTCTTTTCCTTTCTTTTTCTTAATGAAAGCCAAAATGCTTTAGCTTGATATTAAATTCCGATTATGTGAACTGGCTTCCTTTGTTCAACTAGGTGAGTTTCCTTGTCATAATAGAAAATCTGGTTTGATAAGCAGGACTTTCCCCTCATGAAGCTGTGCTGGCTACTGATGACAGTGTTGTCTTTCAGATGTTTTCCAGTACTTCCCAGAATAATTCTTTGTCAAATTGATGAAGTACATGATAGATAAGTGGACAGTGAGTTGGACTAAAAACTGCCAGGCTCAAAGGATTGTGATCAGCAGCACAAAGTTCAGCTGGAGGCCAGTCACCACTAGTGTACCCCAGGGGCTGATATTGATGCCAATGCTGTTTAACATCAGTATTAACAATGGGAGTGATGGGACAGAGCTCAGCTTCAGCAAGTTTGCAGGTGAAGCAAAACTGGGGAAAGTGGTTGACACACTCGATGGCTGTGCTATCATTCAGAAGGACCTGGGCTGGCTGCAGAACTGTGCCAACATGAGCCTAGTGAAGTTTATCAAGGGAAATGCAAAGTCCTTCACATGAGGAGATATAACCCCATGCACCAGGATGGGCTGAGGGCTGACCAGCTGGAAAGCAGCTCTGCAGAGAGGGACCTGTGCATGTTAGTGGACACCTGGTTGAGCATGAGCCAGCAATGTGCCCTTGTGGCAAGCGAGGCCAACAGTCCACTGGGCTGCATCAGAAGCAATGTTGCCAGCAGATGGAAAGATCGTGTCTACTCAGCGATGGCAAGGCCACATCTCTGGGTTCCCTGGTACAGGAGAGGTAAGGATGTAAAGTCCACAAAGAAAATGCAGGATTGGAGTATCTGATGCATGGGGAGCAGCTGAGAGCCGGGACTCTTCAGCCTGAAGCAGAGAAGGCTCAGGAGGTCTTATCAATGTGTGTAAATACTTGATTGGGGGAGAGGAAAATAAAGAAGTCTGAGTCAGACTCTTCTTAGTGGTACCCAGTGGAAGGTAAAAGACAATGGACACAAACCAAAATACAGGAAATCCCACTGAAACAGAAGTAAAAACTTTGGTTTTGTCATGAGGGTGGTCAACACTAGCACGGGTTACCCAGAAAGGTTGTGAAGTCTCTGCCCTTTGAGATGTTCAGAACACAACTGGACATGGCTCTGAGCAACTTGCTGTAGCTGACCCTATTTTGATCAGGGGGCTGCACTGCATGATCTCCAGAGGTGCCTTCACACCTCAGCCACTTTGTGTCATTCTGCAATAACAGGGCTAGTTGGTCACAGTCGAATTACATATTATGGTTAGTAATTACTATGTGCAAATTTGACCTTGAACATGATATGAGGTGATACCACTAGGAAAAAGCATGCTTTCTTTTTGTGAAGAAAGGGGACTATGCCACATATGGTTTTGCCACAATTAATCTACAGTCACTACTGCTGTGGAGAGGTTATTGTTTTCCATAGGATTCCTTTGATTTTCCATATTTTTCTTGTACAGTGTGGAATGATGGACAGAGTTAAATCTAGAGGGGATTCAGAATTTTAAGGTAAAAAGCAGCTGCAACTCCCTGGATGGCCTGAGGTCAACATGCTCCCCAGTACAACAATAAACAGCTGAATGTCTGCTGAATACTATGAAAACTATGATACCATCATTATATGGGAACCCTTGAAATGGCTAACCAGCTTATATTGCTCCCTCTTATCCCTGAAAAAAGTGTACGAGAGAGCTACCGACAATGTTCCAGTTTATTCATTGCTACCTGGGAGCTAATACAAAAAATTCATATTTGCATTTTCATCATACTCTAGTTGTAATTCAGTTGCTGGGCTTCATTAACAGTTCCATGCCATGCCAGGTCCTTACTTCAGTGCACGTGTTGCAGCTTCATTCCCTGATGACATAATATCACCCCATGTGCATGCTGAGACTTCTCAACTCACAGTCTCTTTGAAAGTCAGCACTAAGTGGCCCTGATATCCTTTCACAATTTTTAACTTCTGATTCAATTTTTATGTTGGTGGGACTGTTTCTCATCTCTGTCTTCAAGCTAAAGATGGGTTAAAAATACAAGACCGAAACAAGAAGTTCAGAACTACAGCCAGCTGCTTGCTACCCTGTGAGAGTACAACCTTGCAAGCTGTACCTGAAATGAACCATCACATGCTAAAATCATTCATCTCCATCACAAGTAAGAAGGAAATTACAGCACTGAAAACCAAAGCATAAAAGAAAAACTGGTCTTATAAGAACAATGAACGTAAACTGTAAAGTCCCATCTGTCCTGTTACTGTGTTTCATAACATCAAAACAAAGATTTCTCCTAGTGAAATCCTCTCCACCTGCACAGACAGGTTCCCCTTGAATTCTAGTTTACTGCAGTTCACCTAAAAGGAGGAGGAGAGCCACTCCCATTTCTCAATCGTTGGACATGGTCTCTGGGAACATTTTTCCTCTCCAACATAACATGATATAAACAAGATTAAGAAGTTACCTCGTACTGCTTGTCTGTCTGAGACAAGATTTAAACTGAACTCAGTCCTCTAAAAGTGTCCAGGTGCAACACTCATCTGTAAGCACAATATTACTCTCTGTAACTTTCTTGTGGAAATAATGAAAGCTCACAGATCTACCATGCTTAATCAGTGATGTCCTTTACCAGGGATGAACAGAGTCCCCATATGAATCCTCCACCCTGTCCAGCCATTTAAGTCCACTGGCAAAGTAGGATTTTCTCCCTGGAGCAGGTTCAGTGGGTGCAGTACCTGTTGCAGTCACAGCACAGACCTTTCGCACCCTGGGTCACCTCTCTGTCCTGCACCACTGTGCTCCCACCAGCACCACTTGCATTTTTGCAACAGGGCCATTAGTATAACTTGCACTAGCTGTACTCTACCTAATTTGCTTGTGCTTTTTTTCTGTAGCAATAATAACCCCTAATATCTCTGGAGAACCACTCTGATTTGCAAAGACTCCAAGTGTATCACCCCAGAACTAACTCATTTCTTCTGAAAGGATAAAATAAGAGCTTCCACAAAATAATTTCATAATCTGTTAGAGGACAAAGTCTCTGAGCTCCTCCTTTATAAATATGCAAGGTCTCTCTTCATCTAAAGATGAAAAACAAAACAAAGATCTGAAAAGAAAAAGGAAGGTCTGAAAATGAGACGAAGGTCTGAAAACAAAAGGAAGAGTAGAGGGAGAGGAATTATTGTTCTGATCTCCCAGTTAAAATCAGCAGGTTTCTTTCCACAGCTGACACAGCTTCCACAGCTTCCACATGCTCCTGATTTCTACAGTTACAAAATATACCCGGTACGCACAGTCATATTTCAATCCAAGACTGTAAGTTTCCTACTTCAACTCTTAACTGCTGCTTCACAGGGATGCCTCTACCCACAGCCTCTTGATCTGGCAAGACAAATCCTCTCAGAGAAGTTATCATCTTCCAGAAAAAAAGCACCTGTCAGCCTGAAACTCACTCCAAGTAATTTCTTATTGGACATACGTCTCAAATTCACCTCTGTAGTCCAGGCAGAGTATTGCTAACTCTCAACACCACCAAGGCCAAATATGTCAAACCAGACCTGACATCACCACTCTTCACCCTATCTGTGTTAATGAGCCTGAACATGCTCTCCAGCAACAAAGGTCAGCTCTTGGAATTTGGAATCAGCTAGTACCCATGTAGGCTGCCAGAGTTTCAGAGAGCAGTATTGTCACAGAGACCACTTTACTCAGGTTTTCGGAGTTACCTGAGATCCAGTGCAGTCCTACAGAGTTTTGCTCTTCCACAAGGTAGTAAGTAGTGGTGGAGAGACCACACCACTACAGCTCTATCACCTGTGTTGTCTGAGGACCTGGGAGAGGCTTCCTTCCGCTTGCAGCATCTCAGGGCAAATTTCCTTTCTTGGTGCTTGGGCTTCAGGCATGCCAGATGAGGCTGATCCCCTCACTGATGGTCTGTTTTGTCCATGGGAGCAGGGTAAGGTGTCAGCTTCAGCTGTGGGATTTAGAGGCTGTCACAAAACAAGTAAACACTAATGATGGTGAAGGTGGGCCTGGCTCAGTGTAGCTCTGTGTGGTCACCCAATAACTCATTTGTTTAAGGAGAGCAGCTGGAAGGTATTGGAGAGCCTATGTGACCATGGTCCTCCTCTCCTATCAGCTGGCTCCTTTCTCATTCTTTTGGGAAGCAGAGTCACTGGAAGGGGTGTTAGCAGCAAGGAAAGGAGCTAATAATAATTTTCCCTGCCACCTCATCCTTGCCAGATATTCCTCCCACACGTGGCAAATTCTGTAGAAGAAGTGATGCTATTAATAGTTAGGAAATATGAGCTTTTGTAAAGGCCCTTGGCACTGATCTCCAGCTGAGAAGGAGCAAATGGACACATCAATGACCTAAAAAGTAATTCTTTCACCCAAGGCTGTCTGCTGCTCCAGACTGAGGAGGGGAATACCATCACAAAGCAGATACCAGACTATAAGAGACCCATAAACTTCAATGAAATTGCTTTCTTTCTAGTACGCCCAACACCTCTACAGCCTAACTGCATGCATCATCGGAGCCTGGTGATGACACCCAGCACCTCCAGGGCAGCAGGATGAGTGTTAGTGATCTTATCTGGGCACCCTCCTTTCTAGAGCCCACAGTGAGGACGGGAGTGCCAGAAATATTTGAGTCTGACCCATAACTACTACTTGGCATAAAGGTTATTTAGGAGTACAGTGGAAAATAATTAGCTCAGGTCTGCCAAGAGCATTTGCATGATAAGACAACACAATAACCAGTTATATGAAGTATTTACAGAACAAATGTTGGAGTGGAACATCACCTAAGTATAGAAGAGACTGCAAAAGTGGTGGAGCAACAGCAAGTATATGAAAAAGGTTAATTGATCCATTGAGGAGTGGGCTGCTTTCTTTTTGGTTTGATTTTTTTTCTTTGTGTGCCGAACCCACCAGCAAGTGCTGTCTACAGGCAAAGGTGTAACATCAGATTTCAGGATAAGCTGGGATTTCATCCCAGGCTTGTGAAACACACATCCCATGGATCTTGAGGTGTGAGTTTAAAAAACAGCCAAGATTAAGTTGGGTGCACAAGACAGTGAGGACTGTCAGTGGAAATATATAGAAGTGGCATTCCCTGAAGCCAAGATTTGGCAAGTAAGTCAGGGAAAAACATAGAAACTCTGTGACCAAAGGACCTAGTGTGGCAGTACTTGCAACAAACTGACAGAAAAACTTGGAACAGAGCATTTTTTAGCCAAAATGAAGTGAACAGAAACTCTAGCAAGCAGATAATTGCATGTACCAAAAAAGATGGGAAGTCAGCATGCAGACAGAAAAAGCAAGTCAAAGAATCTGTTACACTTGGTTGGAAAGGTGGCTTGTTCCTGGATTTGTTAAAGGAAAGATGGAAATACAGGGAAATCTGAAATTAAAAAAATTGTCAGTCTTCCACAGATATTTCACAGTCAGATAGCACCTGTATCAGCTGCTTATTATCAGTTTTCCAGGAGAAAGATCATATTGCTGAGAAAAGGCTAGGTAAACATAATTTTGTAATTCTCATTAGCACACAATAGCACGTGTAGTTATATTAGTTTTGTGATACTTCAAATGCATACAGATGTTAAAACCAAAACATTAAGCTAAAAGGACATTAGTACCAGTGCAAAATCAGTCACTTAAAAGGTACGATAAATCTTTTTGACATTGTACTGAAGTATTTAAACCACATAAAATCACATTATTTTTCCTTTGAGGCTCCAGCTTCTTTGAAAGCATGGGCAGGTTGCTGCTCAGCCAACAAAGAGCTATCTAATATTTGTTTATCTTCCTTGTTCAATAGCATTTTGACATGACATCCTTAAGAAGTCACAGAGTACCTGGGAGAATTACTGACAGACAGAAAAGACATCCTTTTCTTACCTGATGGTCTCTTAAATATATCTTATTTACTGGTAATCAACAAGATAATCTGAAGATACTTCTCAGTGTTTCTAGGCCTTACCTCACATCTTAAATTAGAATCCCTCTACCCATAATAAAAGATTCAAACAGATAAGAGAGAAAAATGTATGGGAGAAGATATTTGGTTGTCCATGTTTTGTAAACAGGGCAACAGAGGCATAGAGTGCGTTTGGATGTGTAGATGTACTTAAACTTCTTATACAAAAAGTCTATTAACAGAGCTAAAAACTGAGCCCACACATCCTGAGTCCTACTCCAGGGTTGTACATATTGCTGATAATGGGAATTTTCAAAATGTCTCCATATCATTAACAAGACTTTCTCAGAAACCACACTGTCCTCAGGATGAAGGACAAGGTCACAACAGTAATACTATTTCTGAGAATGCAGCATCATTTTACTTTGTGCAATCCCTTTGCAGAAGCTGTTGAATCATGGATCTTCTCTTGTAATTCAATTTCCATGATAGATCAAAGGTGATACTAAGAGAAATTAAATCAGCACTTCAAAAGATTGAAGGTGAGGTTTTGCACATACATGCAGTGTTTCATAGCTGTCCAAAGGAATAAAAATTAATTTGACCTTCTTTGCTGTCCTATAATATTTTCTATTCTCTGCAACCCAATATTACAGACTATGTGAGCTGAACACTTCTCTCCACTGAACTGGAAAATAAGCAATGGTGACATCCATGTTTTTGAAACATCAAATAGAGTGAAATACAAAGAGATGGTGAGACTTTTATCTGTAGGACATTATGGCTTCAGCAAACTTCATCATGATCTCCCAAAAAGGAAGGAAAATGCAAAACAAGAGATGGATGTATGATAAAGGGATATGCAAAATTGTAGTTATTAATGATGTGTCAAATTCATGAGACACATGTAGGAATATCAGGAGAAAATTCTTCAGAGGAAAGCCTCTGTGAATGTGGACCACCAGGTAAGGGCTGGCCAAATATCACACATTTTCAGAGCACTTTGCATGTGAACTGTAACATATCATGTACTACTGTCTTCAAAAGACTTCTGTTAGATATCTTTCACTTAGGGGCAAGATATAACAATGTGGCAGATGTTATGATGCTCTGATGCTCTGATGCTGGGACATGTACATGAGACACCTCACTCAGCTTCTGAGATGTGGCAGGGCTTTTTAGAGCAAAGAATTTAGAGGGACTGATGTGTAAGGATTTCAGCTCTATATTCTATGCATTTGTCATGGACATGGGATATAAACATCTGTGTATTAAAACTGATGTTAAGATATTTTTACACCTCTGAAACAGACAACTTGTCAGATAAATAATGTAAAGAAATGTAAAGGAAAAAAGCAAACAACGCAATAAACCTCTGAAATTGTAAATAGATATTCTGTGGCAGAAATTGCCTTTGATTGTGATTTCTTAGCTAGTATGATTTACAGTATCTAGCACAATCAGGGTCTGAAACAGTAATTTAAGAGCTGTGTAATGTCAATAAGAAAATCTGATACTTACAAAAATCTGCCTGACGAGCATTTTTCAACTTTATGATTCTCACAGTGAGCAAGGAGTAAGGTGTCACTTCCTGCTGAAAAAAAACCAACAAAGGAGATATATTTTAAAGTTTTGAATAAGTGTTTGTAATGACAACCAAACACTGAAAAGAATCCAAGTTCTGTTAAAGCTATCTCTTCCATTTGGCATCACAGCAAAAATGCAATAGGCGACAAAATGCACTTTCTCCATGAACTTCATTGACCCCTAAAGGGTATAGTTATCTAAGCATACAAACAGAAGATGTGGAAGAAGAGAGTGAATAGGAAAGTGAAGACAGAGTAAATAAGCCGAGAAAGTTCAGTTAGCTAGCTATATTAAATCATATACATGACCACTAGAATCCAATATGAAGACAAAATTCAGCAAATCCACAAATCAGAGATGCTTACATTTGGTTGGCTATTCACTAGCAACCTGTGTTGTGCTGTAGATCGAATTAAGGCCTATACAAAAGTTTCTGCTTTTAATACAATGTCTGGATAACTGGAGAGAGGAAAAAAAGATTGGTCTTTTTACCTTTTCTTGCTTGTTTTTAAAAGAATCATTTTCATGGCGGGTGGGTGTCTAAGTGTTAGCACCTTGGGGAATGTCTCAGGACATACACAGTACACAGCTTTGGACAAACATTTCCATCTTGCTTTGTGGGAACACAAGTTTTCCTTACCAAATGTGCTTATCTGATTCATAGATGTGGAGTAGTATAATGAAGTACGTAGATTGGACTACAATCCTTAATTTCAAAGAAGGCTGTCTCCAATTCCTTGTTGAAGGTGCCAGGCCTGACCACCTTAGTCTGCAAAAGTTGTGACAATCATGTGTGCTTTATGGATTTTACATCTTCAGAGAACATGCTCATCATGTCCATTAGCAGCAGCTAGAGCAAGCAGGGTATTGGCAGAAAGGGGCAGAAAACAGGCAAAGCTTCATATGGCTGCAGCACATATGGTTATATTGATACCCTGGCTACATGAACAGTTGTAGAAGATTTATCAAAATAGCTGAAGTTTATAGAAAGGAAAGAGAGTTGCACCGTGGTTGTAGCAAGAGACTGAATGAAAAGGGTAAATCAGCAGTGGGGGTGGCTACCTGTATCACTGTTTACGAACAGAAGCAGATGAAAATGATGAATTTCAGGAATTTCAGACTCTATTAAGTTCCCAAGCTGATCTATGATTATACTAGGAACAGGTCTTGTTAAATAGAAGGGGTAACACAGAATGACTGCAGTGAATGTCAGAGGATGAAGTTCCGCACAAGAAAGAAAATGCAGACTCTGTCATATCCTGAGGTCAGACTACTGCTGCATGAAGAGCACTAATCTGCATACAAATATGTTATAAGCAGATTCTGAATTGGATATCTCCAATAAATGGAAAGATATAAATAGTATATCTATAAATAATATATATGTGAAAAAGTCACCTTGAGATAGTCAGGTTATGAAGTACTAAGAAATTTTTTTGAGGACTTCTGAGCAAAGCATTAATCAAAACAAAATGTTATGGCATTAAAATGAGGCAGATTTAGGAACAGAGAAGTGTTAGTTCACAGTTCTAATAGCGAGGGTCTTTGGAAGTTATAAAATGATCAAATTTATTATGATGACACTTTTGGATTTGCAAAAAAATATTCAGCCAAATAATACTCAAGGCACAGTACATATTGGTGTCAAGCAATGGGTGGCCACTTCAGTAGAGGCCTGATGGTAGCCACTAATATTCAGAAAGAGCTCAAGGAGAAGTTGAGATAATGGCAGAAGACAAATAGCTCAATAATTCTTAGTAAGGTAACCTCACAAAACACAACAGCATGAAGAGGAGGCCAAAGAAACAAGTTGTTGTGAAAGCTAATCACCAAAACTCTGAAAACATTATCTGAAGTAAATGGAGGAAGATGATGAAATAATTCAGAGATGTTATTTTCTGAGAAACTTCAAATAAAATAACTGGGATAAACTCCTGACTGAAATTAGACATACAGACATGCTGCTACTGTGACAAAAGTCAAAGACTGCTAAAAAGGTCGAAGTATAAGAAATCAATGACACAAGACAGTACATCAGCTGAAGTGTGTAAAGCATTAGACTATGAGGAATTCATCATGACAAAATTTGCTTAACCTCCCAAATAATTTCTATCACTATGAGAAGGAAAGACATGAAGGTCATAAAAGGAATGTGCAAAAAAATGCAGTAATTCTCAGGCTATGAAGTAATCCAACAAAGTGGCAAGACTGAATTTTTTCTAAAATGCTGGATAATTTAAAGGCATTTTAAATAGATGTTAGCCTAAAATAACCAGAAAGCTTTGCCCATGTGCTCAAGCTTTTTGCTGTGAGGTACAGAAGCATCACACTCAAAACAAGAATGCTTAGTGCATTCTCTTTATCAGGGTACAAGGGGTAGAATATCTTGTCTTCTGGGTAGATGTATTCCAAAACTAAAAAAAGGAATTAATCACTGTTGCTCAAAGTTGTGTGTAGGGCACAGGATATTTTATAGGGCTGTGTTCTAAACAGGGGAAGTAACATCTCAACATTGTCAGGACACAGGCTGAGCCAGCTCCACAATATTTTTTCAACCATTATTGTTAGACTATTTCTCTTCCACCAACAAGGAACTACTCCATGTCTACTTACCTCAAACTGTTTTGTTCTGAGAAGAACAAACACTCATTGGGTTTGTCCTTTTGTTTCTATTACTTTCTCAAAAATAGTACTCAAATTAGAGAAACACATAAAAACTCTGGCAGACATATTTCAGGAGAAACAATGGAAAGAGTTAAAGAAATTGCATTTAGTATTGCTGATCTCTTAGCCTTCTTTAATGGCACCAGTCCTTCAGCCAGCATTTTGGAACATGTGTTTTTAAAGATTGACAGAGTTGTGTATGAACTACTATGACTTGGTAAGTAGAATGACAGAAACAGAAATAAACGTGGGTTCTGCGAAGACACACTTTCACCAAGCACTGTTTGTGCGCTTGTACATTGCAGCAGACTAAAGTACAGGCTATGGGATGAATGCATCACAGAAACCTCATACTTTGCATGCAAATGAAAACAAACTGATAAAAAAGTATGGTAGGGCTATATTCAAACAAAAAACCCAAATAAAACATTAGAACATATCCAGTGTTTCTATGAAGAGCAGTAAATTACGACACAGATTAGACAGTGTCAGAGATTATGCAAGGCTACAAACACCTCATTTTTGTAGAATCATGGTGAGAAAATGGATAGGTATATTTGGTGTCACTGGAAGATAGCTTGGTGCAAAAAGCAGAATTTTATTTAAATTTTAAGAGCTTGACAAGGGAACAATAGAGCAGAGAACCCAATCAGCCCAAATGTGCAGATTAGAAATTTGATTGAATGAGAACCAAGAATTATTCCACATCTCCAGGAGGAGAGCTCTAAGCAGGGGCTGCATAAGAGAAAACCCAGTGTGAGCTATGCGTGTAAACTGTGTACTAGGAGGAAATCTCACTGTAGTGCCCTAGAGAGTCCTATGAGAGCAAGGTACTGGCAATGCCAGCCGGAGCACACTCAACATTCAGTCATGGAACAAAGACCACGAGAGAGAGAATGGAAAAAGTGACTCAAGGAATTAAAAACAGAGGAAAGAGCTAGTGACGGGAGCCTGAAAGATACATTCAGTGTGTTTTGTGTTTTGTTGGAGTCAGGCAAGCCATAGCTGATTTTCTCTCAGCCTGAGCCTTGTTCCCTGGGTCTATTCATTGGGTCAGAATGATTTATTAGCAAAATCCCTTCTGCTATTTGGCTTCCCCCAAGAACATGATTACTTTAAGTTTGAAGGAATAATGAAAATACTAGTTTTATCTCCATATCCTCATAATTTTTACTAGTTAGAAAACGTTTTTCACAGCACACAGAACCAGTCTCTACCCTGAAATGTCATCCTCCACCCCTCAATGACATTCAGATGGCCATATTACAGAAATCGAAGTTCTTTGGAAACAAACAAACAAACAAACAAACAACTTTGTTCTAGAAAACATTTTCATCCCCTCCTTAGGGCATAAAATGAAGAACGATATTCTTTGATCATAACAATAATTTGAGGCACCAATGCCTTTGAAAAGAGCTAATTATTAAGCAAACTATTAACTATAAAGGAAATCTCTGAGATACCCTCCTCACAGAAGTTAGTGAAAAATTACTTCCTATAATATTTTCCTGATGGCCAAACACCAGACATGAGAAATACTGCAGATAATTCAGAGAGCAAATAACATCTTCATGTAACTGAAGCTCAAGTCCCTGGTGCCATCAATGAAAGTCATACGACTAATAATTTTTTCCCTCTAGTCACTGCAATAATACATTGAACAATGCTAATAAACTAAGAAGCAAATGTGCTGCCTCTGCTGATTATCATTTGTGTTACCTTAAAAATCCATACCAAGTCATGAGCAACTCCTGATGCCCAGAATAAAGGAATTATTACCAAAAGTTTGAGAATCCACAGTACACAGATGAGTAAATCCTCTTGCAGTTCCCGCAAACAAAGATACGTCTGTGTACCATGAACCTCTGAACTTCTCCCTGCAATTCAGAGTGATGGGCAGACTGAGCATCCTCCCTCAAAGGCTCATTGTTACCCTTGCAAAAGGTAACCTTGCATGACACAGTTCAATCACAGATGCTTTTTTTATAAGAAGGAAAGGTGACAGGGCCCTAAGTAATGTCATGGCTTTTTCTAGTTTTGCGGCAAACTGTTAAGGAATATGTATAACTTAATGTTTATCAGCTACAGAAATAAAAAACTGATTAACATTCTTCTGGTTTCTGATTTTCTGTCCAGCAGAATACTTTGGTGAGACTCTCTGCCTCATGTTAATAGTACTAACCTTGAGCTGAGATTATGCTTCTTGGTTTCTTGCTCTTTGCATTACTGTGTATCAGTTTTCACTGCATACACAGGTAATAAGCCAATATCTATTTTTTTAAATTGGTAATTTCCGAAGGAAAATACCCTTTTTTTTAATTTTTGGAAAGAAGTAATTATTTTATATAAGACAATGCACTAACAAATAATATCCAGTGATAAACTCTCCAGATTTTTGTAACTATTTATGGTCTTCCTTTAGTATGTTTCATCTTTCCTGTATTCATGTGTAAACTGCTTTAAGGAAAACTGGCAGTTCAGGAGTCCCTGAAAAAAATAAAGAGATGTTCTCTCGATTCCTTCATTCATTTTAAAATACAAAAGAAGTTTCACAAGGTTAGTACATTTTTCTGAAAATTTAGTAGTGGGGCATATTTGGCTTTGCACCATAGGTAAGAGACACAGCTAAATTTCATGCACAGCCCCAGGCATGTTTTTCTAAAACAAATCCAGTAATTATTCAGTTTATCACACAGCCATGCAAAGTTCTCTCAAACTCAAGCAAGTACTTGGGCAAATGTTTGAACATTCACGTTAAGGAATGGGGCTTAATGTCTGCTACAAGCATATTATCCTTTCTAATAGATCTCTGCTAATGATTATCCTCCTGTTGAAGACGGCAAGCCATGACTTGCAAAAATCCAGGCAACTACTGAAAACTATCCAGGAAACCCAATGCCAGTAAATGCAGAAATTGGCCAGCTCAGACAAGCCTGCGCCTTTAATGCCAGTTTTTTACCCAGCTTTATTACATAGGAGAGAAGACATATTCAAAGCCAGGAGACAAACAAGGAGTGTCTGAGAACCTCTTCATTGTTAAATACCTGCGGATAGCAGACAGAACTTTCAGAAATTCCCTTAGTAGGGAGAAATTATGACACAATACATTAAAGCTGTGCAAAGGGTTCCATGGGCCCTATATATAGGAGTTATGGTCACAAAATCCTTTTTTTATATTACTTTATGTACATTCAAAAATATATGCTGAATTATAACAATCTCTGTGTAAATGTAACAATATTAGTGGTAAAGAAAGGTTGGATGCTTTTAGCCATGGATATTCTAAAGCAACTTCGGTATGAATACATGAAATCATTACAAAACCGCTAAGGAGATTGGGTCATTGTTTTCCCGAATAGCTGCTTTTCCTGCTTGAGTACACTCCCTTGCTGAACTTTAGCACACAGACACACAGAGAGCAAATTGCGAACACCTAAATGACATGTCAGCTTTGGTTATGCTACTTTGCCATTTACATCAAGTTTCACACCCCACTGGTACTTTGTCACCCTTTTCTACACTAATTTCCATCTTTAGGAGGTGCCAGAATGGTGTTAATAAGAGATTGGTTTCATCAATTAGTGTCATAAGGTTATGACATACATAATCAAAACAGTGTTTGTAGTTTTCTGTTGATTTGGAAGTCTGATTACACACAAAAAAAAATTTAAAATACAGGTCTCCTATGGGCTATAGATGCTTTAATAACACATCATTTAAGATGCCAACAAAAATAAGTTTTCTTTTTATTTAGAGTACCCAGGTTTTACTTTGAGGTAGCTTGACACAATGCCAGCTGCAAGTTAACCTGGAGCGGAGACAAAAATCATCACTGATATAGTCTGCTACGTGGCTGATGCAATTAATCTCTGTCACAGGCCCTGCAAATGTTGCTTAAGCTGTTCTTTTGTTGTGATGAGGTGCACAGTGAGCGAAGTGGACATTTTTTCTGGAAACAGGCATTAACGTCCAGAACCCAAAGGATCAACAACACCCATGCTCTGAATCTCCAGTTCTGGCAACATTCTCTGGGTTAAAGCTCCATTAAATCCATAGAGATAGATATCATTAAAATAACGCCAAAGTCAGTCCCATTTTAACAGAAAATTGAGAGCATTTTCATTAAAGAATTTCTCTAAGGAATAAACCCATGAAAACAACACACTTTGTGAAAATAGACAAAGGAATGGAATAAAAAAATAATGGAATGGAGATGTTTCACCTAAAAAAATTTTTCTTTCATTAAATATTCCTATTTCTAAATAAGCATGTGAATCTTTAATAGCCAATTTTGGGGAAAAAATATCCTACCCTTCTAAAAAATACTGGTTTAGTCCTGCATATTTCTGGTTTGTTGAAGTTGGTACCTTAGCATCATCGCTTGGGGCTATATAGTGCATCGTCCACTTTCTTTCTTCATTTTCCAAGAGTCTTGATTTTCTGCTTGAATGTTTCTGAGGGAAGAAGAAAAGGGGATGAAAAGGAGAGATGAAAAGATAAATTTTTCTACTTATTTCAATTCCTCAATTGAGATTGAATTGCAGAGTGAAATGGGCAATTTGCACCTCTTCATAGTGGTGAACAAAATGATTTCACCAGGAAAGTGGCAGTGTACTACATGGAAAGATAAGGACTCCAGTCCTGGTAGATGCAAATATCCAAGAAAGGACAATCTTGTTTTCCTGGAGATTTATGTCCTACAGATAACAGTACACTTGAACTGTTGTAGTCCAGAGACAAATCTGAATCAAAAACTCAGAGACTCCTTCCAGGCTGGTTCTGTTTTCCACTTACCTGAGGTAAGGCAGAGGTTGATGCCATCGAGATCGCTGCTACATTAAAAGAAGCTGCTGTGAATGGCACCTTAGTAGTAGGCTGCACAGTTGCCAGTGTCTCCTAAAACACATTTACAGTCTTGAAGAATGTCAGAAGTTGCTGAACAGGTGTTTTATTCGATTGAGTCAGAGCTCCACCCTTCCATGATTTCTGAAACAGGAAAATTTCCCACCCACATTATTTGTTCAAAGAGCAGGTCTGCTGTAGGGTATGAATGTTCATATGTGCAGATCTTGTGACTGAGCAGAGTGAACTATCTGGGGGCTTGTGGAAATGCAATAACAGCAATAACCTGATTGATTATGTGATAGAGATCATCTATGAGAAACAGCCTTACAATGATGTTCTAAAAGTGAGGACAACAATAGCCTAATAAACACATCTACCTCTTTTCTCCACACAAAGACCCTGAATTCCATGCATGATGGCCTCCATAATAAAATATAAATTTAAAAAACCAACACTGGATATGATCACTAGAAAAAAGACATTTATGTATGAAGATGTTAAGAATTCTTCTGAAGCTATATTTTCCCTGAAAAATGCTGTTGCATCATGGTTTCTGTGTGTACAACTCGTTTTTATTGTAGTATTCTACTTCAAAAGAAATTAAAGAAGACTTGATAAGCTCCATTTTTGTGCTCCCTAAAACACAATGTATCATTTTTTCAATTTGAAATGTTTTACTTATTTCTGGGTTTCACATTTAATACAATATGCATCTTAACAAATTTTTATGGGATTTAAACATTTCACCTTGAAAAATCATGAAGCATTTCAACAAACAGTAATACCATTTTCTGATGCAAGAAACATCCAAATTTCTGAGCAACTTTATTCAAATCACCAGCCAGCTGGGCACTATTAGCAGATTATTGAAATTTAATGGACTGATTCTGTACATTTTTTTTTTTTTAATCTCACGAGCATCTGCATATGCTTAGCACATCTCTAGGAAGCTCAGTGATTAAGTTTTCTAATTCATTATGCAAGCATTATTAGGCATTATTAGTTTGTACTGAAAGTCCTCCCAAAAGATTAAAAGTAGTGCTGACGAAAGAACTTGAGATTGATAGGATGACAGGGCATGACGCTTCCTTTTACAGTCAGGTATAAGTATGAAATCACAGCCACTCTGACTGTGGCAATGAGTTTTGTACGAGGACCTTGTCTGACAGAAACTAGACACAAACCTAATCACTTCTAGCAGTTTCATTACATACTTTTCTTATATGAACTGAGGAATCAATAGGAAAAGCTGTTGTTACAAGAAGAACAAGACAACCTGATGATCTTATATGCAGTATTCCATCTTTCCAAAAGTTTGATTTCTTAAGTTTAATTTTGTATACTCATTATCTTTTTTTTTCATCATTGTTTAATGAAATAAGCACATTTACTTTGCCAAAAATTTGCTTTGAACTTCCTTTCTCATCTTCATTGGATTGAAACTTCTTGATGGAACAGGAACTGCTTAATTGAAGCCAGACTTAGATAATCTACAGCAATATTTTAAGGAGAGTCACATGCCTCTCCCATGCTTTGGCTAATGCTTTGCTTAATATGAGCACTTGTACTTCCGTAAAAAAAGTTTTAGAATCTGACTTTTTTTTTTCCTGTAAAAAGGGTGACCAGACACCATTTAGAGAAAATTACCTGTACACACGAAAACACACACATTTTCTGTTTCTTCTGCTACAACCTATTCGTATCCTTGAAAGAAATGCTAGAAGAGGTACAGAACCACAACAGAGGAATATTAGCTACAATTTTTTTGTAAATGTGCCCCACAAAGGTTATCAGCTCGAGGTCTTGTTTCTGTGACGTATGGAAACTAATGGGTGAGAGGTTTTTGCATGAGATCCTGTTTTCATTTCATATTGTCATAGTGTACCTTTGGTTTTAAGACAAAAGGAAATGAGGTGAGGAAAGAAGCCTCTAGCATCCTTTAGGAAGCTAACCAGGTGTTGCTTGTTGCCTAACAACTAACTTTTCTTTCCTGACTCAGTCCTTCCACATATAAAATACTTGTTCTTTAAGCTCAAGCCAGAGGCAGCCAAAGGTACCTTTGATTCAGAGCTGACACTGGTATTGAATTTCCTAAATAAGTTCAAGGTTCAAAATGGCTTTTTGCTATGAAGCACTATTCCTTTTGAGGCAAACGTCCTTTTCACAAGGCATGCACTTAGGATACACTTGACTGTTAAGTCATCTAGAAGTTAGAGTAGAAGCTGATTGCTTGTGTTTCCTCTGTACTGAATGGAGGAAAAGGAAAGCATGGTAACTGCAAGTAGTGACTAAATCCCTTTATACTGGAATCTTCTGGAGAAGCCCAAAGGTCCAGGTCATACTCGACGCCTAACTTCTGAATGTCTGAAGGTAGCTGGGGTGAATCCCACCCTGAGTAATCAGTATGTCCTCTTTAATCACTTGTTTCCAGAGTTACAGATGCTGAGAAACCTGACATTGAGGAACTTGGTTTTGTTGTTACCACATGATTCACCCTCTTGCAATGTGAAGCTGCAAAACACCCTTGGGCAAAAGCTCTATTAGCATATAAATAAAAAAATCCTCTCAGGGATTTATTCAAATAACAAAGAAGAGGTTTTGGGATTACAAGGGTGGCAGAGAATGCAAAATTCAATGTGGCAAGTATCAGTACAAGTACAAACTTCCAGCCATATTCCAGTTCAGGATCACCTAAGGCCCCTGTGATCATGAAGTGGACAGTCTGATGTGGGACTGCTGTTCATAAAGCACAGGCTGTATTGTGGTTGCTCATGTCCAGGCGCAGTAAGGGAGAAATAGTAACCTTGGTCATCTGTGAAACCTCAGACTGTAATCTGTGCAAGTTCAGCAGCAGCTTTATACAAATCTGAGACAAGTTTGGGACAAATGGGGAATGTCAGAGGGGAAGATTGACAGAAGAGACTTCAACAACTCCCTAAATGTAATGCACTCCTGACTTGTGGGGGAGAGCCCCAGTGGTCAACTAATGCATTTAGTGTAGCTCAAGGAGCAGAGAAACTATGCTGGGCCACCGCTAAGATATTTACACTTACGGCAATTTTGGGGTATTTTGGGGTCTGTCTGTCGGCTGGTGAGCTACCAGTTAAATGCAGATCACCCAAAAGTGCTCTGCCTTGAATTGATTGTCATTTAAGGCTTTTTCTGCAATGATTTTTTTTTCCTGGACTAGTCTGATGGTGTCTAAGACTACAATAAACATGTTCTGAAATTACAACCAGTTGCTGAGCTAGGCCACTTTTAACAATAATGCTCAAAGACAGGTTGGATCAGATATTCAAAGACTTATTAAACTGACTGCTAAGGACAAACAAAAGATTAGATAGATTTTGTGGGGTTTTTTTACTTTTCTCAATCATTCTTGATGATCCCTCTCTTCAGAGGGAAGCTCTCATAGCTTCTCTGCAGCCTACAGATTCTTCTTTATGTCTCATCCCTATATCATGGGCTTTTGCACATCATATACTTCAGCACATCTTCCTCTCAGATTTTACAGACCACCTACTGGAACATAGGAGAAAGGGATGGTCCAGCTTCACTGAAAGCCCTTCTGGTGTATTCCTGATTAATATCTTTACTAGAAACAGACATCTTCTACTCCTCAGGGATACAGCAAGATGAAGCTAAAGTGCATCAGTGTGATGCTTCAGACATTAAAAGTATATTACAAGGTGGATCATCTGCATAAAAGCAAAAATGTTCAAGTTCATGTCAGAAAATCAAGAGATCATAACAATCTCCATGACAGCAGTGGCAAATATCACTCAGAAGAATCAGGTTTTAATATGGCAATGGCTGTGAAACTTTGCCTGATCCCAATAGTTGCTGCTGGTGAGCCATATGCCCTTCATTTGAATAAGATAAATATGTATGTAATAATGAGAAATGTATACATAAATATATTTATCTATAATTCAAATATAGATTAATAGAATCTTTTAGGCTTGAAGAGAGCTCTAAGATCATTGAGTCCAATCGTTAACCTAACACTGCCAAGTCCACTGCTAAACGATGAAGGCATAAGGACAGAAAAAGTGAAATGGATTGATAAAATTTGAACCATAAAGTAAAATCAGCAGAAAAGGGAGTGTTTCTGTACACTAGGAGTACTATATTGCTTTTCGGAGGGCTCTGTATGCTCCTCCACATGAGAAATATGAAGTACGGATATTTGTTGTTACATTTATACAAACTTTACCCAAACTCAGAGAAAATGTAAATACAGAAAATATTTCAAAAACAGTTGAAGTACTTAATGTCCTGGACAAACACTGACAGTAGCTCAGATTTGAATGGTTATTTGGCCGGCTTATTCTTTCATGGAACATAATCTCTCTTCTGATCTGACTTGTAGAAGACATGTGCTTATGCACAAGTACAATTTTTTTTATTATGGAGCTTAAATATTTGTAAGGCATGCCCTGCATGGATTCTAGTTCTTACCACCATCACCATAGTCTCCCATCAAACACTAAAAGACATAGGAACTGCTAAAGCAACTTATCCTAAAATAACTGGCTTCTAAACATTTACAGCTGTAGTAAGTTAATGGTATCTTAGTATCTTAATAAAATCAGCATGTGCTGATAAGGTACATCTTTGAGCTTGCTATTCTTGTCTAATATATGTCACATAATATGCTATCGCCAACTTCAAATTTCCACTGTTCATTGCAGTTATCTCCAATGGATAAAGTACATTATAAGAATCTAGTTCATACATAAATCTATTGGTCACCAGAGGGCATTTCCTGACTAGAGAGAAAAATGTGGTTTCCCAAGAGGACTGTGATTTGAGAGTCCCAGAAAAGATCAAGTGGACCTCAATGCAGGTGACAGGTTTGCCACTGATTCTGGCAGTTCCTCAAAGCCTTCCTCATTGGCAAGGATCACTTTTAATTCCTCAGTGTCAAGGTGATCGTGCCACCTTTCTGAGTGCATTGCCTTTTCACCCAAGAGAGGCACAGCTGGAGTGTTTCCACAGACATCAGGAGACTCCTTTTATCAACAAGGCAATGACTCAGGATTTGTTATAATTCCTAACTTTTCTGTTACAGAAGATGATAGCGCAGTGCCCTATGAGACCAGAGCCCACCTCTGATGCAGTACTGTGAGAGAATTAAGTCCTTCTCTCTTAATTAACCAAGAGGGACAGAAACAGGTGAGAGATTCTGCCCTAAAAGACACAGCTCCCCGCTCCTCCACAAGCTGGGGCATGTGGCTGTCTCCAGTATGAGAGCCCTGGTGAGAAAACGTGAGTTATATGAAAACGACATCCTTAGGTAAGGCATACCCAGATGAAGAAATGCTCCCAGCTTCTGTGGGCATTTCCCATCCCACTTACAGGCTGAAGAGGAAGCACAGGATTAGGCAATGTACTCACTCCAGCTCAGGCGATGTACTCACTCCAGCTCATCTTTCAGTGCTGAAATTCCTGGTCCGTCTTCCCTGTATGAGGAAGGCCTGGCTGTTGCAGAAGCTCTTGAATCCAGTACCTCTCCACATGTGCTGAAGCTGTGTTTCCATTGCCATGTTGACTTCAAGCCTCGTGACCCATTGTGTAATCTGAAGCCGTGCGCATGGCAGCCAATCTTGCCCTATATACAGTGCATTGTCATTGGGAATATGAAGTGATAGCCTTTCCAGGCCACCTGGTATGTCGTATAAGCAGTACTTAACAAAGCCAGGCTCTGTTGGGAGTCACACAGACATCCCTCAAAGCTGCAGTTTGTGCTATCTGAGCTATCACCCATGCCTCATACTAGCTGCTCATGGAACTTGGTCTCAATGACGCTACATACCTGACTCCATATGGATACAAAAAAGCAATTCCATTTCTCAGGGTGTCCAAAAGGCTTCACAGTTGTCTGTGGAGCCAAGTATAGGAGAATTTAGGGCTGGTAGGCAAAAGAGTCTCACTGTCATTCCACAAGCTCCCACTGAATAAAATACAAACCTGTGCAGGAATCTAGCGTGGCCACTTACTCACAAAAGAGCTGATCACAAAGATTAAATTATGTGAGCAGCTCCACATGGAAAGACTTTAAAGAAACAGTTGCAAAACATCTTAAGGAAGTGTTTCAGTGTGTAAGGAAAGAAGTATTCTCCAGGAGATCGAGATAGGCAACTATGTAAGTACATCCTATTACATGCTAAATTAAATCACCATTGCAACATGATACTGTGCTGAAACTCACAGACATCAAAGACAAACGTGACTCTTAGGTCAGGTCAAGAAAACACAGATTAAAGAAAGACAAATTTGTAGTGGCAAACGTTGCTGAATATCCATTATAATAAATGTAAGGGAGACACATGTTACTAAAGCAGCTATTGCATGCAACTCTCACATAGTTTTGATATTTTGATCCCATGTGATGCAACGACTGAAACCTACACAGATCACATTGCACAGATACAACATGAAAAGAAAATGAATTATTCCCTGTATTTCCACAAGTCCAAAGCAATTATAAGCTCAGTCTGGCTGTTGGTAAATAAACTTGTGATTGACAAGGAGAAATCTCTATTGCTTTGGAGGCTAAACATTGCAGCTTCATGCTAAAAAACAGTGGGAAAGGTCAGGAAGAGCTAAAAGATGTCTCTGAAGATGTAACAATTTGTTCTGCTGCAGGTGAGGAAATCTCAGTGTTACAATATGAGCTTTCCCAGTTTTGCTATTTTGGCTGAAAAACCTAGACTTTTGCAGAGTTAATAAGAAGGCAGCAGCTGGATGTGAAATGCACAGTACATGGGAAAATAGAAAATATAAGGCTTTCAACATAAACCAAAATTTAAAGAATATAGAAAAAAAATAATTTCCAAGAGTGACATTAGGAAGCATATCTATACATATATATATGTGCAAATATAAAAGAAATGTATATGAGTTGAAAGAAAAATGCTATCAAAGGTCTGGACTTAATTACTTCATATAGAAAGAAAAATAATTACTAATTATGCTGCTAAGGTAGGAATGTTAATAAAACATTTTTATTCCATATTCAGAAAGAAACCACTTTACGTTTCATCAACGAATATGAACTGCTTTACAATGCATAGTCATATAACACATATTAAGACTGAACAGAGATCATTCTTACCAATTAGTGCCTAAAGTACAATCTAAGATTTTTGACTGTCTATGGTTCAGATATTTTAATTCTTGGGTTACCACATAACTGCAGAAAGACAAAAGAAAGTGAATATTGTGCCAATTTTCAAAAGTAGTAAGAGGAATATGGTAATGTGCCAGTAGTTTGTTTACCCTGGCTGCCATTGTCATAATGGGCCCAATATGTGACTAATTAAAAACCAGTTATCATATATTACCACTCCTGGTTCTCTTCTATTTCTCAAAATGTGGGCTGGCAGTCACACACACCAAATGCTCCATCATTCCTGAAGTAGTTAATAGCAATACTTATTTTAAGTCAAGAGTTTTTTCGAGTTGAACACATTCTTAGCATTTATGTTTCATACATTTTGTACAGCATTTGTTAATATGCATGTTTATATTACATATAGCTTTCAGCATACATAGCAATTATACACTGAAAACTGCACTCAGGGAGTATTTTCCCAAAAAAAGACTGTTGATATGTAATTACTTGGCCTTAGGCCAGTCATTAACTAGTACAATTTAATGTCTGGACAGCAGGTGGTTCCACCCAGACTAATTCCATATATGTATGTGTTATGTGTGTGTGTGTGTGTATAAAAACACCAGGGGAGATTTGAAGCAAAGATTTTATGTCTGAAACCTTTGCACGAAGGCAGAAATGAGGTACACACCTCACTTGCATATGAACTGAATGCCTAGCCATATGGTTCAGTAAAGAGCTTAATAAACATGGAAAATTTTTAAAAGAGCAGGGAAAAAGGACAGGAAAGCTGTTAGAAGTTGATATTAATAAATACAGATATAATTGTGTCTTTCTTTTTATTTTCCTTTTTTTTTTTTAATCTATTTCTATTAAGCTTTGGGAAAGTCTTACTTATATCTGGATTATGCACAGAAATTCTTCTTTACTTATCTTAGTATATGTTGTAGAGGTGATGCTAGCGTGCTGCCAAAACTGATGTGTGGTGTCCTATGAATGTACATTTCATCTTGCAAAGCAGAGTACTGAATCTGCCTCTAAGTGACCGGAGTGCAATGAAGCTGCAAAAGATGTCAAAGCAATTACAGGAAGTTCTACCAGTAAGGTGCATGGGATAGTAAAATCTTGATGCAAGGTAACTGCATGGAAAAGAAATCTTTCTGGAGTTAGCATTAGCCAGAGGTTCCCTGAAAAGTGATGAGCAATTTTGGTAAGTCCTGAACCATCTCTGGAAGCCAGTCAGTAGAAAGTAGTGTTTTTCAAGACAAAGAAGGAAATTTTGTTCTATCCTGCAATAGTAGATTTTTTTACTAATAGTCTATTGTGCAAAGATAGTAAGATTTTGTTATGCAAAGATTGAAAAGAAAGTATATATTACTAAGGTTAAGAATTTGTTTTCTAACTGATTTCAGAATTAGTTCTCAGTGAGAAACATGTCTGAAAAAAGTTTTCTTCTGAGGAATTTTTAAGAGTTTACCAGTCTCAAACTCTATCTGTTTTTGTGAGTGTTTTAGACATAAACAAGGCACTCTGACTGCCAGATTTGCAGTAGAACAAAGATTGATGGAGTAATACTGTGGACAGGGCAATTATAGAGAACGATCTGACCTGCTTGATAAACTGGCCTGATTAACCATGGTAAAATCTAATGCACTGAAGTGCAAAGTTATGATTAAAGAAACGTCAAATGTATGTTACAATTACTCCCCCTTACAAAAGAGAAGAGTGTACTGTGGAAAACACTAATTCACCAGCTTATGGAAGGCAAACAACTTGTCAGAAGTCTCTAAAGGTAAATGAGGACAACTGGATTCTGTATATAGAAACTAGTAACTCATATGTGAGAACAGAAGAATAACAAAGCAATGTTGATCTCAGTGTATAGCAGTAGTGGAAAGGGTACTGAAGTCTACAGTTGATAAAGGGACAATGAAGAGTTGAAGGGAGTGCAAAAACAGAAATATAGCTGGATATAGCAAATAAAAGGATTTTTGTAATCAGAACATGAATGGTTGAATCTACTGGTTTGACAAAAAGAAAACTGTGATATAAGGTTGGTATATTTTATAAAATTGATCCTAATGAAGAAACAGTCATTATGAGATAGCTTTTAAATTACTAGGAAAATATGTAACATATGCTAATGTCTGGGCTCTGGCTAAATTAAATGAGGATGGAAACAAGGTGCATACTTACTGCTGGCACTACAATGTACCTCCATAAAATGTGGTGACTTCACCATTTCTGATATTTGTAGAAGAAGAGGGATCCATTTTCTTCAAGATAGTCTTTGGTCAGCCACAGGTGATCAGGATTAACATTTAAGTAGCTGCATGGCAGGTAACAGGTCTGACATCTAGCAAGTCTGACAAGATGATCTGATGGTAATTCTGGACTTTATAAGTCATGGAAAGAAATAAGATACATGTATAATCTAGTGCAAATACAAAACTGCATTTGCTATTTTACTTTGTTCTTCCATGGCATAGTAGGAGCTAATCAGAGCTAAACAGTTCAAGAGCTCTGTGCTATAAAACAGACTTACTAAAGAAGTGCAAGGTGGTAGGACCATTTAGCAAGCAAGACTGGGAAAGCCCAGAAAACTGTCCCCCAACATTTTGCTAAAGGCTTATCATGTACTTGCAAACAAGGAGTGCAAAGGCAAAGGATGCAAAAACCTAAATATCACTCTAGGCTTAGTTTTAGCCTGCAAAAGCTTTGAAGGCCTTCTTCACATCTCCTAAGACCTTTCAACCTTATTTATTGCCTTATTTCAACTTGTTGAAATTCCTCTTTGGGTTTCACATGTGAAAGGTGTAAAAAGCCTCCTTCGAGCTTGTTGAATCTTGAGATAAGCCTAACTGAGCAATACCGTGCCCCAGAAAATGTCTAAAATGACACATTTTTAAAATTACCAGAGTGGTTTCAAAAAGCCTATCCATTTGGGGGGAGGGAGGGGGCGGGGAGAGTAGGATCCTAGAAGAAAAGGTAAGCACAGAACCACAGGGGAGATACCCAGCTCCCCGCTGGCATGTGAAGGGCTGAAGCATGAGTGATACTCTGCAAGGAAATTACATCTGACATGCTTGTAGTTGTAAGAACCATTCTTTGAGATGTGCACACTTACTGTGCAAAGAAAGTGAACTGGTCATGAGAAGATCAGTCCAGCCTGACTACCAGAAGATCAATTCTTAGACTTTAATTCTGGGAGAATAAATGTAAAGTAAAGAAGAGCTGAGAGCCAGAACCTGTTTGTAATCCACAAAAAATATCTTTCGAGAATCTACCCTGGATGAACCACACTGTTATATCTGCAACTTGTCAGCAGGACAGAAATAAAAGCATAACTATATCCAGAGAGCTCCCTTTCAGGAACAAGGCAGACATTTCCCAGACACCCCTCCCAACCACTGACACTTCTTCCCTGTAGTCCAAAACAGAGAGGTGCACAGAGCACTATTGTCCTTGGCTGGTGTGTCGTTGCAGAAACACTGTCCCACTCCCTCTGCCAGACTGATGATGCTATTTAAAGCTTCAGAGTGAAACGATTCAGCCAAGCACACTGTGGATATCTTCATCTTTTTGTTGGGAAAGTAGAGGTACATTTCTCCACGTTAACCTGACCCTCTGTTTTCTCTTCTTCTCTAGTCTGAACAATCCAAGTGACCTCAGCCACTTCTCATATGGCTTCCCCTCAAGACCCTTCACCCTCTTTTAGCCCTCTTTTGGACACTTTCTAATAGCTTCATATCTTTCTTACATTGTGGCGTCCAAAATTGCTCACAGTGCTCAATGTGAAGCCACCCCAGTGCACAACAGAGCAGAACAATCACCTCCATCGACTGGCTGGTAATGCTTTGCCTGATGCCCCCCAGGACATGGTTGGCCCTCCTGACTGCCAGGGCACTGCTGACTCATATTCAACTTGCTGTTGACCAGGACCCCCAGGTCCCTTTCCACAATGCTGCTCTCCATCTGGCCTGTGCCTTTCTTTCTCTAAGCATTTGCATGCAATGTGCCATGCTGTTTGTCTCACCACCACCTTGCAAACGCAAAACACAAGCCGAGTTCATAAAGTATGCATTTAATGTGGTCTGCCCTGAGCACATTAAACTTAAACATTTAAAGCTCTTCTTCAAGGCAACTAGCACCATGTTTATTATCATCTTAGCACCTTCTTCTTTGTGGCTGCCCATCCTCTGTACCGTACAATGACACATACTCCACGGTTGTCGCTGAATTGCAATGAATTACTGCAGTGAAATTCTTTGGAGAAAAAAGTTTTTCTTCAGTCTCTTTTTTGTTCATCTGAGATTACCATTTAATAAGGTTGAGCAGGAATCCTTTGCAGCCTGCTGGCTAATAGTAAGAGAGCTTCAGTCTCTCTGCAAGTTAAGGGACATAAAAGCATCCCCGCCTTGTCTGACATTACTTCTTTATCTGCCTTTTCCGTGCCACTGCTGTGCGCAAGGCCTGCATAATGAGGTCTTCATTATTCAGGATGTTGTATTCACTCAGCTGAACCAGACGGTCATACGCCTTCTCAGTGTATTGAATTGAATATGTTGAATAAGGGGAACAGCAGCCATAGAGATCAACTTTGCCATCTTCCATCTCTGACTCTGAGCGTTTCTGACCTAGGAGGAAGGAGCGAGAATCACTGCTGAGAGAAGGGAGTTACTCTGCTCATAAAAAAGTATACTCTTAACAGAGGAGGGAAAGAAGATTTCTCTCCAAAGAGAGAGTTCGCAATCTAAATTACTCATTTATGTTTAATTTAGAAAAACCCCACCAAATAATTCTTATTAAAATTGACAGTTCAGTCCCCGGATAAGGTGAATATCAGCTGCTTCACATGAGGGGAAAGAAAATGGTGATTATTACTCTTACACATGTCTACCCAAGACTTACATGGGTACATCAAAGTTATCTGCAAACTAATTACTTGCAAGCTAAATAGCTTAGGGACTGAAACAGCATAGCCCTGGCATTGAATCTGACATGGTAAAAAAAGTAACTTTTAGCAGCAGAGAGGTTTGATGTACTGAAAAGAGCCAACAGTGAAGTTCAAGAGTTGGAATATTAAATACATTCCTTTTAATAGACTGTCCATGTTTTTTAATATGTTTGATTACTTACCTGGTGCTTTGTATTTTTGGAAAGTATCATTAATTAGTGGGAAAAATAACAGTATTGGTGCTCCTGGAGTCTCAGCACCATCAAAGAGGTAACACTCCTTCAGCTTTTTCCTGTCTTCTTCACTCAAGTCCACCCTGGGAAAAAGGATTCCCTGCTCAGAGCAGTACTTGCAGGTCTGGTCCAAAGGCTGAATGAAGGAATAAAGCAGTATTAAGACTTACAATAGGATTACAGGGCTTGGAGTACAGCAACAAAGCAGACACTTTCCAAACTTGTGTGAAAGCTCTGAAACCCCTATTGGAAAGCACTGTGTAACTGGAGAGAAGGCTTTTGATTTTTCTGAGTCTTAGCACAATACAGTTGTATCATACAAGAAAAAAGAGAATATATACAGCCTATAAATGATATATCACACTGCAGCATTAGGCTAAAAATGTTGGTGGTTAAGACTTTTAGTAAGAGCAATATAGAAAGCACCTAAGTGTTAAAAAATTTTAGGTATACACATGTTGAAGAAGAAATAAGGACTGCTTCAATTACTCTCACCTGTATCTGGGATCCTGCACTATAATTTAAATGCAGGATGACGTCCACCTTTCTCTCTGGTTTTAAAAGTGGCATTATGCTTGTATTGATGAAAAATCCAGTATCCACCAGAGACAGGAATTCATCTGATTGTGTCAGCTGGTTGGGAAATGTGTCTAACACAGTATCTAAAAGGAAAGATTTTTCTTGCTGTAAGTGCAATAGTGAAAAACTAGTTAGCCTGTTTTCTACCCTTACACCATGGCCACAGAGCCCTAACTTGTTACCATCTTTGGGGAAGGGAGATTTGCCAGATCCCTTCTCTTCTGCCCTCTCAGCTCCAGTCACATGCAGTTCTGGACAGTAGCAACATTCATGAAGGAGGTTTATTATGCTTCTCCACTGAGTGCATCTTTGAACAGAGGAAAGGAGACCCACTAGCAGGACCTGGTGGCCCAGCCTGAGGAGGTGTGCCACCAGTAAACCACTGGCATGTAGCTCAACACTACACCATATTAAGTCCTGAAACATGGCCAATCACAGATTGGTCTAATAGTGATTCTGCCCAAATCTGCCCTCTAATCTTAATATCAAATTTGATGTTTTCTTTTATTCACTTTGTTTATTCTCTCTCTAGGCACACAGGTCTACATTTACCTTTCCATCTGCAGAAGTGCGTGTTGTCCAGGTAGTCATTATGGATATGGAAACCCTTTAGGAAGTTGTGCTCCTGGGAAATGCAGAGGCGGTCAGTGAGAGCACTACGAAGAGTGTTGCCGAGGGGGCCCGGAGGGGTGAACAGACGAGTCTGCAGCTCGTGCGGCTTCAGTGGTAGGAGAGGTTCCTCCTCTGCACAGGAAAAAGCTGTTAAGTTCTATCTGCCTAGAGCAAAGTCATGACTCAAGAAGTCAGGGTAAGTAATAAAACCTAGTGCTTTCTCTATTTAAAAGACCTAGGATGAAAAGAATAACAAGCACAAATGACCAAATGAAAAAGAAAATAAAAAGCTACTCTTACTACTCAAATAACTTCCTTACACAATCCAGACTTGGATAAAAAACAAGATCTGGTATCAGGCAGCAATGAAAATCTGCTCCAGACATACACACATTCGTGGAACAGAATGAATTCAGGCTTTGGAAAAGGACAACTGATGTCCTTCTTTGTACTACCACAGCTCCTACTCGAAGCAGTCAAAATCATTTTGCTTTATTAATAATTAACAGACTAATCTTATTATTTCTGAACATTTTAATAATCTACCAACATAAGTGTTGAGCCCCATCTCCAGATCACAGGGCTGGAGATTTTTAAATTTTTCAATTGTGCTTTGCAGTATGAGACATCTAACATCAAGTCCATCTAGCAATAAATACACAGTAAGGAAAAAGTATGATCATTTACCTATATTGTCAATTTGGTCCCGGGTCCACCTGTGCCAGAAATCTTCTGACGAATGGGACAAATTCCAGATATACAACACATTGAATGAAAACAAACTACTCCACATGCCTGTAAAAGGAAAGAGCTTTCTAATTCAAACATTCACATACCACGAATCTCAAAACTGTTATAGTGAATCTCAAAACTGTTACCATGAGATGAAATTTGTGAAGTTTATGCTTTTCCATAGTTTATTTTAAAAGGATGAGGTGTAATTTTTATTTGGCTGCTGATTGTTAAACCTTTTTTTTGATATCCAGATTTTGTTTTATGGTACTTAGGGCTGGAGATCTTTTTGAAATAATATATTTAAAGTTTTTAGGAAAAAAATCCAAGTATCATGAGGCTTTTATAAAAAAAAATAGATGAAAGGTTGCAATCTGAGAGATTTGATGAGAAATTATATTGATAAGGGCTAATGATCTTGTAGCCTCTAAGTTTGTAGGATTCTCTTTTTGAGAATAAGCCTGTTAACACATCGAGGCATCAGTTTTGACTGTGTATTTTTGAGCTTGAGAAGCAATTTCTTTGGTTACCCCTTAGGGTACAAGTTCTTGCTGTTTTTTGACTCAGCAAGTGCAAATGTATGCACACGCAGTACAGACTGAGGCTAAAATAGTACAGTACATACTCCTTCCTGCTAAGTGAAATGGCCAGTCAAAGAGAAGTTTGCATCTCAAATCAGTCACAAGCTGACAGCTTTTCTCTTTGACTGGAAAACACATATCCACACTCCACTTAAGTCGACAGCAGAAATGTTTTGAGTATGGCTGTGCCGTTTTCCCTCCAGTCTTGCCTGGGCAGTGTGGAAACTAGAGGCAGTGACATGCGGCCAAAAGACTCTCTGGACCAGAGGGGGCCTGGTATGCCCAAACACATCCCAATGCAGTGGAGAATCAACATGAAGGCTATGGAAAATGTCTATAGGGAGCATATGAAATACTGACTTATTGTTAGACTGGAAACAATACTTCATTATTATTCAAAACTTACTTTAAAAATGTAAATAACTATTTGACTGTCATTTTGAATTTTCTTTTTTACTGTAAACTGAATCCATTACAGTAAATATTAATTCAGCAATGAGATATTTATCCTCTCTGGTAAAACTGCCCTGTTATTCATGCACCAATATTTTATTAGTGCTTAGTTTATATAGCTCAAAAATAAAAAACAAAACCCCCCCAACAAAACAAACAATAAAATCATTTGATGTTTTTGATAGCTTACCTTCCAAGAAGCAGATCCTGGATTCAGGGACCTTCTTCATCAATCGTCCCATGAAGAACTCACTTCCAAAATCCTCAGTGCGAACAAAAACTCCATATTTTTGCAATCCCACCTCATATGGGGTGAACTCCACCCATTCTGTGAAAAAAGAACACAAAGAAGGGAGCAATGCTCTACTACAGCCCTCAAAATAATTTTTGTAGTTAATTCTAATATTTCAGATCTATAGCAATGAGTTGTAAGCAAGGTACAAATGAAAACTCACGAACCTGAAAAGGCTTTGGAATGTTTTTGAGTCTGTTGCACAGGCAGTCACATTTTACCTGACCACAAGGACATTATATGAACACGCATCAGCCAAGGTTCTGGTCTTTAAATGAGGGGGGAGGGTTTAGGCTATCTAAAAAGACAGTCTCAGGATTTATCACCTTAAATACAAAGACAAATGACTCTCAGAAGTGTCTTAATTACCTTTGAAATCCAGAGTGCTATAGTTGTTCTTGACATTGACTGCAGTATAGATTGGAAGTGGGTTCTGACCATGATCAATGGCCCGTTGCTGATCAGAGAGTCTATGGTTGTCTTTCTGTGATTCCAGAAATATGGTTAAACCGAGACAAAAATTAGCATGGGAACATTTTCTCTGCATCTAAGCTTGTAGGGCAGAAAAATTTGTGCCTCTAATGTATAATACGTGCTGGGCTTATATTCTGAAATGTTCCATATTTTTCAAAATTCCCATAAGCATCTGAAATATCTGCAGACATGCAATTTGATGACAGATTATTTGATGATTCATTAAGATGAAAGTGAAGGGAAATAATGAAGAGCAGAAAGCAATACTTTTGGTATAAAACATCTTAATTCATTATGCTGCAAGTTTATGTAAGACCTCTCACATCTTTCAAAAGTCTGCAGGTCTGTTTTTTAACACCTTTCATGGGTGTGCATAAAGTCTGCGGTTTTGTTATTTCTAAATAACTAATTTGCAGAATACGAAAAAAAATTAAATTATAATATTTTTTTCAGAATGTTAGTCTTGGAGTTTTCTCAGAAAAACACATCCAAAATCTCACAAGCAAGAATGTTGATTTCCACCGTGGGTGAGTATATAAAAGGCTGGCACCAAATGTTTTGGAAATGGCCATGCATTTGTATACACACAGTCTCGTAACGAACTACTGCTCTCAGAGGAAACAGAAAAATATCTTCTCCAGAAACAAATTTTCCAAAAATTGTAAGCCCTGTAAATGCTGCTTTATGACATACTGTACCCCATCATGCAACAAAGACTCCAGGACAAGACCCCAGAGGTCTATAAAAGTTGTTCTGCGGCCCTCTCTTTTCCGTTGGCACAGCTGCTTTTTGTAATACTTCACATACTCCAAGGAAAGGGAATTTATTTTGCATTTTGTCATATGTTTTCGAGCCTCACTGATTTGCTTGTCGAGATCCTTTTGTGACCAGTCAGCATCTCTGTACAAGTTTGACATGGTCCTAGGAAGAGGAAATACATATTGAAGAGAGGAAAAAAGCACACCAAGGTTTGAAATAAGCAGTAGCCACATTTTATGTTTCTATTTCAAGTTCTTAATTTGAAATTAAGCTTTCCTGTCTTCAGTTCCCTAAGAAACTGTCATGTTCCCTTTGAAGTTACAGTCATCATCCCTGTCAGAACAGCTTGAGTGATTTTCCATAAACTGTTCTTAGAAGAAGGCTTGTTTTTATATTTTTGCAAACTATGTGACTTTCCCCCACGATAAGACTTTAATCTGCCAATTTTGGAAGAAGATCAGAAAAGTAGGACTGGTGAGAAGATATTATAGATAGACTCCTGTACATCAGCCCCAGCCTACTTCAGCACATCGGAGTCATGAGGAAGACTCTGGCCAAGAGCTGCCCAGTCCTACTTACCATGTAGTACCAGACAAGCCAGTCAGGTACGTGGCACAGTCCAAGACACCGAGTTTCTTGAGTCCCCGCAGGCTGCCATACAGTGCTGTTAAGGACCTCATCCCTCCTCCTGTAGTCATGATGGCCACCACTGGGGTCTGTGCAACACATGGACAGAAAGGGCTAGTACAGTGATCTGCAGCTGACTGGGGCTCTCAGCAGAGACCTCATGATACATAAAGCCTGACACCACCACACATGCCCAGACACAGATTTCCTTCTAAATGATTTCTACTGAAATATAGGCTACCATTCATTTCATAAAGGAGAACAGGAATAAAAGCAATGACAATTTTTGCTGAGGTATCTGACACTTGTCTCCAATGTGTTCAACATAGATGTTTGGTAAAAAACAAACAAAAATGCATTAATTCTAACCAAAAAAGAGACAGTGAGGGAAAAAAAAAAAAAGCAGTTGAAAAGGCAGGAATTAAAAAGAAATCTCACAGGTTGAAGAGAGGAGAAGGATTATCAAAAAGGAAGACAGTCATAGGGTAGTGATGTGGAAGAGGCCATTTCTATATAAGGAATATCTAGCCAGGCTTGCAATGAAGGGGTAGAAGGAGAAGGGTTAAAATCAGGATAGCAATAGCAAGGGGCACAAACAGCAGGATGATTTCAGAGGTATGGCATTATTGAAGGTGTACATAAGTTTTAAGATGAGGAAAGACCAGGAAAAAAATTAGCTGGGAAGAAAGAGAGGTCATATTATGCCATTATGCCCTCTCTGCTAAGCACTCATCAGAGGTTTTGAATATTTGCATGACAGACCTCATGGTTCAGCAGATCCTGTTGCAGCTGCAGGACTTTCTTCAGAGCAGGAGCAACGTAATTCCACCTTTTGCATAGAAAGTCTTGTTCCTGCATGCAGAGATCAAACCCTAAACGCACATCAAGGTGGTCTGGGCTGGAGCAGAGATCAGAAAAAAGGAATATTCTGTTCTACTATTGGTAGACAAGCTCAGAGTTTCCAGTACAATAAAATAAATCAGATCCACAAAGCACCACATTTGCAGGAGAACCCTTTTCTAAATTCCAAAGCAGGTATAAAATGCAGCATGAAAGAATCACAGAAAAAGGGACTACTAAATTTCTCAGCAGCTATCAAAAGAAAACCTAAGGAAAGACATTTCTGCAGCTAATTTCTGAGACATCTGCTGTCTGTATTATCTCATATTTTAGCCTGTACTGAGAGCTGCTAGTAAAAACTTCTGATATTTGTCTTGAATTTGGCAGAAAAGTTTACATACTTCATGATCAACAGTGCTAGGTGATCAGCCATGCTCTTGCACAGTGTAGAAATGGTGAAAGACTATGCTGAGCATAACACTGGGTAGCATGATTGGCTTGTAATATTATTTTTTCTATTTTATGCATCTTTTTCATTATTCATGTCTCAGTATGGGTTATCTGCATGTATTACATTACATTACATATAGTTGCTTTCAGCTTATGTGAACATCACATCATTTGATCACATAACCTATTGTCCTACTGTGAGTTCCTCCTCCTCATTAGTAAAGAGCCAAGGGTGAGATGAGTTCAGCAAAGTACAAGTTAATCTCCAAGAGTGGCCAAGTCTCTTACCAGTCTTCTGCCTTCGCATATAAATCAAATCCTTTATCCTGGAAAGCAAGAATGTGAACAATGTGAGTGTTACAACCTGCTTTAGCACTTCACCTCTGCAGCCTCAGGAGGAATTTTAGCTTGTGCCATTCTAGCAATGCATAATTGAATAATCCAGCAGTGTATGTGAATTGACTGTAGTGTTTTACCAAAAGGGAGGCTGTTAAGTAATTCCTAATGTTTTCTAGTAAATGTAACATCTGAGGATAACTGCTGCTTACAGAGTAATGATAATACACACCTTACCCATTTTTACTAACAGTACCTCTCTTAGGCAGACAGTCAGGCTGCAGCCACAACACCATTCTACACAGCAGCATTTGCTTCTCCCTTTCTGTGGCTTGTACCCCAGAACAGCCGTGGTCCTTTCATTCTATACGGATTTTTTTTAACCATGAGTCTAAAAGTGGTTTTGCAAAGCATGGTCAGAATCAGCAGGAGACTGAAGCTACCTCAGACAGTTCAGGTGCCCCATGGGTGTGTTTTTCTCAAAACAGAGCCTCAAAATTTAGCGTGAAGTAAGATCAGGGTGTAGTAACAAGATGCCCCATATTCCCACATCCATTCAAATAGAACGAGGCACAAGCTGAACGAATTGCCAAAAGATCTACCACTGTTTGGTTGTGTCATTTTTGTCTGCAGGCTTTCATTGTCAGAATCAGCCCCCTGGTAATCATTAGGGGGCTGCAGACTTTCACATCCAGGTTTCTCAGCCTCTCCTACACAAAAGCAGGCACTCACCTCTGCTAAGATCATGTTTTCTCCACTTGGAATGGAATGAAGTTCCACGTTTGGAGAGCCTGTATCATAAACACGTGAGCACTGACAAAATACAAATACATTGAAGTTTATATTGTAAGGAATGTTACTATCTGTCCACAATGCCAATTAATGTTACTATATATGGCTCTTGATATTTTACATGCCATTATTATGTTTTATAAAGCTCAGTTGTAACATACTAAGGAGGGAGGTCGTTTCTTCCCTGGTAGTGTAACATCCAGCGTTGGCTGCTTGTATCTTGCATAGTGGAATTTGGCAGGAGAGGAGGAGCTGAAGACCAGATCAGATCCCAGCATAATGTCTTGGGTGCCCTCGTAAGAGCCTTGCACTCTAAAGGAGAATCGTTTCTCTAAGGAAGCAACATAAAAGCAGACACAGAGTAGTTTTATCATCAAAATTGGTAACAAAGATTCATGCAGAGACTATCACAAGGCTGTTATCATATTTTGGATTTATTGGGGTTTTTTTCATTCTTACATTAATCCAACTGTCTTCACAATATTAGCACATCAGCTAAAAATAGCTGCTGGAGAAATAACCTTACTTGATAAAGACTTTTTCTCCTTTTTCTTCTTCTTCTCAACCACCTGAACTTCTAAGCAGCAGATTTTACGAGACTGTAAGAGATATGAACAATAAAATACCTTATGACAGAGAATTTTCCAGTCTGACATTCTGTTTCCTAATCTAAATGGGATACAACCAGGACAAGGTAGGGGTGGCAGGGTGGATGAATATGGCTTACAGAAGGGAGAAGATAAGGGCAAAATGAAAAACAGCACTCTGAGGATCCCAACAGAGATTCAGAAGACTGATCTAGACAGAAATAATGAGGAAGCAAAGCTAATAAATGAGCAAATGTCATGGTTGGAAAGTCCTTGTGTAAGAACCACAGTTATGAAGGCAGGAAATGACGTGTGCCATCGCTTTGGCAATATGGGAATTTCAGGAAGAATTCTTCTAAGGAAGAATTCACTGCTGCACTGATGTCTCAGATCTAAACCACTTCCATGTGCCGCCCTTGCAACAGCAACGGGATGTTGGCATGGGGATCTCCCTGCTATTCCAGCCTCAGCCTCTCCAGCAGTGCCTTCCACAAGGATGTGTTGTGATGAAGTGGGAAATGGCAGTGTTTCGGTGCTGGGTTTGCTCAGTCAACGGGTATGTTGTACTATGACTGTGAGTCAAGTGAAACAAGTGTGGCAACAGGACAAGAAAGATTATGAAATACAACACTCACCACTAGTACTCCATTAGTAATGATGGTTTCAGGAGGACCTGAACTAGGAAACAGAAAAATACATTTATAATAACTCACTAAAATTGCAGTATAGTTCATGAGCCACACCCTTCTCCTGATCTTCCTCTTGTTTATTTTTAGCTGCACATTGGATTTGAAAGAAAAGTCCCAGGAGAGTCATGGTACAAATTTTCTCACTCTACTCTGTCAAGGCACAATTGTCATCCTACTGACTCATCCAGTCCTGGAGTCAAGCAAAAAAAAAAACAAAACCCCAAAGGTTCTGCAAGGCCAAACCATGTAGGGATTTTATACAAAGCCCAAGCTGAGTCCATGGATGGTTTCATGGAATCCATTTTTTTAAAAAATTACAGTTTGTGGGAGGATGGGACAGTAAAAGCTATAAATCAGAAATCCAGTGCATTATTCCATGTTGTGCTTCAAGGGAGGTGAACCCTCACGCTGATCTCAAACACAGATGCATAACAAATCAGCAATATTTTGGTCTTAAATAATATTCACTGCACTAGACAAAGAAAAGGTTTTAGGATGCTTTTCCTGTCTCCCTGAAGTTCATGGGAGGTCATCCTGGCATGCACTGATTTGTTACACAGCTCATAACACAGATTCCTTTGGAAACCATGTTCATCAACAGCATCATCAAGGAATGATGCACTGCAGACAATTAGACTAGATTATTTCATGCCTCTAAATTGTTGATTCTTTTTGCTACGGGTTATGTTGCATTTCAGGTTTACTCACATATTATCCAAGGCAAATCCCACCTCTAACTCCTCTTGTCTCTGGAAAATGAAGAAAGAAAAATGTTTTTGGCACTAGTTTACTGGAAGTCTTCATAATGCAAGTTCTCATTCTCATTGTATAGGTATGCATGCATTATATGTGACTGGTAGAGCATTTAAAATAGAAGCACCTACCACTTCACATCTGTGTGTCTTGAGCCTCAAGATTCTTTATTGATAGGAAGTTTGTGGATGGCTGTGATAGCTGTTTTTAACAAAGAAAATGTTTGGCTTGCCTGCTTCTGTGGAGCACAAGGGACAGACCTAGGCAGAGATGCTGTCTCTGAGAGAAAAAGGGGATCGGCCGAAGGGACCGATCAGTCTAGGGAAGAGAAATGGTGACATGCAAAGCAGCTATGGAAGAGGAAAATCACTTTGTTTGGCAACATGTTGAGGGCTTTGGGTCAGAGGTAAATCTGACATTAAGGCCTGAACTGTGGAGTGGTAGAAAAGAATATGATCCCTAGGGGGAAGAAAGTACAGGCAAGAGGAAAACGAAAGTGAAGGCAAAGAGATGATGAACAGTGAAGTGAGATCATACTATGGGTTACTTAGTTGCTCAAATTACCCATTGAATTAAAGACAACAAAAAGTTAATAATACAGGAAAAAAAATTTACAAAGGCTTGAAGTGTATGAGCTCTAACTGCTGTAGCTGTGTGAATACTATAACAAAAGGCTTGAATATGGCGCCTGTAACCACTTAAATAGTAATTAGGTGGGTTACAGCTAGCCAGAATTTTAACTTTACCAAGGGTTAGTGGAAGTCCACACACTACCCCTCTGGTATTTTGCAAAGAAAGAAATTCTCAAATAAGGTATTTAAAGACAATGAACTACCGGGTGGAGTTCGGGTGCACGTAGATAAGGTAATTCCTCAACTGAATGGTGCATGACACGCACAAGAGACTAGGAGAAAACTGGAAAAGGAGAATGATAGACAGAACATACCGGGAGGCGAGATGTACAACTTTCAGTCTCCCTGGACATTCAAAATAGGATTATTTCTTGCTGCCAAGCTGAGAGGCATGGCTTAGAAACCTTATTTAAACACCCATGCCACAGTCCATAATCAGGAACTAGTCTGGTTTGACACTTAGTTCTGATCACAGAGTTATTACTTCCTAATTACTAGGTTAAGTAATATGGTATGAGAAAAGCATCAAGTACTGGCATGGACACCCTCCTCAATCCTCAACTGGGGCAATCTTAGCAAAGTGAGAATTTTGCCAAGACACCTGAAATTCATGAGCCTCTGTAGCCAATATCAAACCCTTCAGTGTGCCTACAGATTCAAGTGTGAAGAGGTTTTCTCATGTCAGACTGAAAAGCAACTTCTTTTATGTGGCTGGGCAGCCCATATACAAGAAGAAAAAAAGAGAAATTTTACAAACAACATTTTAGACAGAAAAGCAGACAAACATTCTTGCCAAGCAAT
This sequence comes from Manacus vitellinus, assembly GCF_001715985.3. Classification (NCBI taxonomy): domain Eukaryota; kingdom Metazoa; phylum Chordata; class Aves; order Passeriformes; family Pipridae; genus Manacus; species Manacus vitellinus. Next base: position 5,649,760 of record NW_021940750.1, read on the forward strand.
TCCATTTCTTATTTCAGACCTCACCTGTGAATCACACTTGAAGTGCATGAAGACTTCCTCTCCAAGGGAAAGTTTGGCTATATCAAAGTACACTGTGAAGAGATGGTCATCTTGAGTAATGACATCCTTATCATAGAGCGCCAGCTCCAGCACATTCTGGGAAAGGAAAGGAAGGACTTTAGAAATGTGTAAGGTTTTATTAGAAGCAGGAGGTCCTGGGGACAACTGTTTTAAGAGTTGTGAGGCATGAGAGGACATAAAAAGGACAAGGGAAGGAGGTGGAGAGGAGATCAACTCCATGTTGGCATCAGCCTATGAGGTGGAATGAGATGAAATCACAGACATCTCAGATGCCATATTCTACCCATGGCTGAGAGAAACAATCATCTTTCATGTCATGGAAAACCATCATAAGGACACGTCTTATTCTCACATCTTTCTGCATCCCTCCTTGCCTCTTTAGAAAATTTCTTACGTCCCCTTTGCAGAAGGACAAAACCTGGCAGTTGCTCTCTAGGTCACAGCAATAGGGAAGTCCTAGTTCAGTACCTTGACCTGACTCTGGATCCTGAAGTAGAAGGTTTCGTTCCAGACTGGATCTTTGCAATTCTTGATGGTTTTAGTCTGAAATTTGTCATTTGAAGCGGTTGGCAGCCACACGCTCACATAGCAGTCAGTCTGGCTTACTGTATGTTAAAAAACAAAAACACACCCAAAATGAGGATTTGCTCTAGAAGAAAGAACGAATTGAACCACATAAAGTTTTGTTTTCAAAGCAGGGCACTATGATACATGATGGTATATTTTTCCAACATAAACATTGAAATTCAGGTAATAGGAATGGAGAAAAAACAGAGTGACATGATTCTTCTCTGAATAAATGTGATCAGAGATATAATAAATATGTTAAAATCAAAGGGGTTTCTCCCCCTTCTATGTAATCAAGCAATCACTTTAGCCCAGAATAAAATAATCCAGGACAAACGCAACAAGGGTTAAAGAAACAAAGTGATAGTTTCTCTTTTAGTCAAACAGAATGTTAAAGAAAAAAAAAAAACAAAAACAAAAACACTATAAAAAAGCTTCCTGATTTCTGCATAAGTCAAGATACAATCTTCTCATATATTTTAGTTGCAGGCCAGCATAACAGAAGTTACAAAATATAACAACACCTGATGGGCTTTTGTCTGGGAAAGCTGGCACATGGGAAATTGTGGTATTACTTAGCACTGAGGAAGCTTTGAGGACAAACTAAATTTGAAATAAGGCTACTCAATTTTCAGTATTTACTCCATTATCCCAATTATTTTGTCTTCTTTGTTCCATAAATATACTCCAGAGGATAACATGGGAGATCTTTCTGCATTTCTTGCTTTCAAGAGACTGCAGAGCTTTCACTGCTTCCTTTAGGGACACAGAGAAATATGTGCAATAGGCACAGTTGTGACCTTATAGAGTTACTTCTGCACAGAACAAGGGCTGATGCAAAGAAGAGCTGTGTTCCTTGCTGGAACCAGCACACCAATGAGAGGACTTTCTCTGTCCATGGAAGAAATCTAGAAAGTACTTTTTATTGAAGCAGGACTAGCTAGTAGCCTGTGAAGGCGAATGGGACCCTATAGAGCACTACAGATACTTACAGACATCTGCCTGGTGGATATTTCTTGCTCGTATGACTCTTACAGTCAGTAAGTAGCACAGAGATGATTCTATCTGCAGGAACAAAACCAAACATACAAAAAACAGGAATGAATGCTAAAGGTAGGTAGCATTTAGAAAACAGAAGTGATCAAGAGAGATAAACACCCAACTCATGAACAACTTATTTGAATTTTCTACGCAGTTATGAAATGGCCAGTAGGTTTATTCCTGCTAATATCTATATCAAATACTAGACAGAAAGACTTCTCTACATCTATAGCATGATATGAGGATTTGTCTTATTAGAGAATTTATTTGCTTCTTATCTATAATCTAGCTGTATAAAGTGACAAAATTCAGACCCAGCTTGGGAGAAGATTTACTTTTGACATTTCCAGCATGGAAAAGATGCCTTAGCCTTTTTGCAAGTGATAAAATTATCATAGTGGTAATTACCTCCTATCCAATTATTACACATATTTGGTCTTCTGGGCTATGGGATATGATTTTTTCATATCCCTGCTCTTTTAAATGTACCATACTCCCAGAGTGAAATGCTGGCCTCTGATCCCCCAACTGATTTTAAGGTCAGAGAAAGAGATTGTTGCTTTGCTTTGCTTTTCCACCATGCTATGCACTGTGTATGTGTTTTTCATTTACAGTGTTATAACTGCCCTCTGGAGCTAAGGTCACCTCTGATTTTCTCTCGTGAGAAGTTTATCTCTAGTTATGAACCTCATAAACTCTTCACGTCTGGAGTTTCTTTGCACTGTTTTGCATAAGAAATGCAAACAGTGTTTTACACCTGATAGGAAACTCTTGTTTGCTCCCTTTGGCTTTCCTCTTTCATATCAGCCCATGTCTCTGACCTCATGACCTGCATGACTTCTTAGCCTCTCATATTGCTGCTCTGATCTCATATTGGAGTCCAAACATGAGTTCATATCTCTTCTCCTTTTACCATAAAATAAACAAATAAATAATTTCCACTCAACCTTTCATTTCTACTGTCACATACAGGAGGAAAGACACAACATGCTGGAATATAAATCAGCAGAAAAAATTTGCTCCAAAAGACCTAAAAGGCATTTATCACAACTACAGGACCATGCACAGGTAGTGACTCCACCTATACTCCTATACTGCAAAATTACTATAAAAGACAACTGCCTGTCCTGAAGTGGCATTAGCATGACACTGACCTCATTAGACCCATCGAGAAAGGTGTGTGACACAGGTACTGCAGGAAAGGAGAGCAGGACTTTTGCTCTAGTTGGTCTGAGCAGAGCAATTTGGTATGTACTCTGTTAATAATGTGCTAGGCTTACCATTCGTAAAAAGTGAAGAGCATCAGTGTTCATAGCCTTTGTGGAATATATGTCCATTTGATGTCTCTCAAAATGTTTAACCTAAATGTATTAACGCATGCAACTGGGGCTAATGAATATATGTTGTTGAGATTGGGGGCAGTTAGCAAGTAAACTAATGAAAAAACAGGAAAAATCAGCCTCTAGGCAACTAAAGTATTCCCTTCTAGGAAAAATCACCAATGACACTCATGCTGTTCAGCTGCACAGCAGGTCACTGTTTGTGTAAATCAAGGATGTCAAACCACTGCCAAGAGTCCAAAGAGTAGCTGTGGATCAGACCATCAAGGGCACTTGTATTCACGTCTAAAACCTAAGGCACAGAAGTGAGGCAGGTACAGAAGGTGTTCAGTAATTACAGAGCCTATAACTGATGCTGCCAGTGGCTGGCTTTGGAGAAGGCAGTTCTTGGAAAGGCTTAACTCGGTGTCATGGTTCAGATCCCTTGCACCCACCTTCATGCTATGTGATGAGTCCAAAGTGCCAAGAAGGCAGTACAGACTGAACAAAATACTCAGGCTTGTCGATGTGCCCTGTCATGACCAGGGAGCCTTAGCTTAGACATCACAGAGCTATAAATAACAAATGGCCAAAATCCCTTCAGCATTGTGAGTTTTGCCTAAAAAATTTTAGATGTTTGATGCCTTCTTCTGAACCTATGACCCCAGACGTATAGAGATTTGCATTTTAAGGTGTATTTTCTCATCTTTGGGTTTTCCATTCAACTAATGAACAGAAAGTGTTGGCTGTTCCTTAAATTGTAAGCACAGTTGCTCAGCAAATTAACTCATCACAAAACAGAACAAGGGGGAGTTCCTAGTTATTACTAAATGGCCTCGAACTAGAGAGAAGGACAAAAAACTTTTCTAGCATATCTAGTCCTCTGATTTCCTAGAGGAAAGATGTCACGTCTGAAGTCTCCTTGAAAACTACTAGTTTTTTGTGGAAGCCAGAGAAGGGATCAAATTGAGGAAATCAGCTGTTGAAAATCCACTTCAACATTCTGCCATAGTCTTTGTGAGAATAAATGGCATAATTTCCCAGCTATTACAATCTACACTGGCAGTAATTTTGCCCTTGGGCCTTAACAAGACATATGTAGAGAAAGCCTATTCAAACTCATCCTTTAAAAGATATTAGTCTTGTTAAAACAGAAGTTGTTTCCCATGTGCCAAGGACAGGAAACCGCATTATGACTTTAACATGAAGCAAGATTATGTAAGTGGAGTGATCAAAATGATAAGCAGGACTTTGTTTCATGGAGGGAACTGGATGGGTTAGAGTAGCTAATTAGACTGTTTGGCAGATGCTGAACCCTGTTTTCACCCAGACTCCACCCAGCTGGAAAGTCCCTTTTATAGTTTCCTTTTGAAATTCTCCTTTGTGGTACCTTTGTCAGAGAAGTCCACTGTTCCCCTTCAGAATTCAGCCACATAGTTCTGTCTCCTGGCCGAGAGGTTTGAGAGATCAGGTCCTGCAACCAGAAGGGCCAACGTTATCTCTGGAAAAACCATCCTGTCTCTTAATGGTAATCCTCATTGGGAATTGAGAACTTCAGAACCCCAGTGACAGGGAGCCCATGATCAGTGCTGGCTGTAGAGCCTTGGCAGGTACAGGGGTTTCCAGCAGTGCCTGGTGCCACTGCCTATGCTGTGCTTGCCCCAGTAAGCCTGAGCAGAGGCGTAGCAGCCAGCTAAGGTCCACCCTTTGCATGACACACGGGGAGGGGAAGCAGCTCCTGGCTCCGGCTGTTAAAGGAACAGCAAACCTGTCTCCCATAAACACACCCTGCCATTAATCTTTCACCTTGAAGTACACCTCCATGTTATTTAATACTTATTCTAAGGTTGCATATATTACATATCCAAAATTAAGAAAACCCCTAAATTTTCAAAATGCTCCCTTTGTAAATAAGTTCTTATTCCCCAAGGAGTTTTCACTTCCTTCCTATGGTTTACTATAATTTTTAAATTTTCAATATTGAGATCTTGAAGCACTGACTTTCTTCATCCTATGCAGAATTATTATAGTCAATGGTATCCCAAGAAAGTAGTATCATCTTTGCAGTGTAACCAGTTGAGATCCCAGATGCCTTGCTTTGCTCTGTACCTTTCTTACCTGAGACAAAAGGCCATCTTGTTCCATTGTGGTTGCAGTCACATACAAGTCCTGTGTTATCTGCAGCAATGCAATTTCACATCTCTCAGCTTCCACAGACACCAGTAGTTCAAATGTCTCATATGCAGGTGAGCAACTATTTTATAAACTGACTCAGAGCCCCACCTCTGACTGGTTTCTTAAAGCCAGTTAAACCCTCCCATTTTCTTATGGTAGGAAGATGAATCCTGTGGTCAAATAAGTAGGAAAAAATACTTTTGCCTGTATAGCGTGTGGAAGTATGGTATTTGAGTCACTTTGCTCCATACTGGTCAATGGCAGGTTTATAACTAATGGTAAGAGAAGGATGCCCTTTTATCTGAGCACTGAACTTTCAAGTGAGCAAGACCTCAAAGTCTACAGAAGTACATACTCTATAATAAGATACAGCAAAGTACATAAATTGAATTTAGGTTGTCTGTGACAGTAAGCAGATAGAATAAAACATCTAATGAAAAAAAAGAGACACAACACTATTGCTCTGAGCCTAAACAGGTTACTGCAAAAACCAGTTTAAGACTTTCTGAACCATATGCCCCTACAACCCCAGGTCTAGGCATGCAGGACAGATACACTTGCATGGTGGTTTATATCTACTCAACCTAGGTTCAGCAGGGCTGGGTCTATCCTAAAGTCACTGTATTCCTTCCCTCTTCTTTCTTATGGCATGTTATTATTACTTACATGCTTAGATGTAGAGTCCTGAAGCAATTACTTTCCTCAGCTTAGCTTCACCCCCATGAATATTTCTGCATCACTTTCCAGCTCAGACTGACTCCAGCTGCAAACTAGCTGCATTTAAGTGCCCACATCTGACCCAATGAAATCTGCCAGCCAGAGGCAAAACTCAGCACTGACCATGTGCTGCCTTCCTAAAAGTCCTCATCACACCTGTGAAACCACTGCCAGAGCAGTACACCTGCCCCTGTGAGCACCCAGCTGACTCCTATGCCACCAAAACTGGCGTGACTCCCAACTCACCAGAAGAAGATTAAAAAAGACAGCCAAATACTGTTGCATCTACAACAGGTCAAAACAGGACAAAATCTGGGGGAGGAGCTTCCTTTGTTTCCCTGCTCCCCCAGTACATCGTCTATGAGCAAAAAGTGCTCATTCTCTGAGTATTCTTCAGCTTACTGGTTAAATGCTGCCACCAGCCAGTTCCCCTTTGCATATTCCCCTGCAAAATAACATCAACAGTCATCGCAGTCAACTTGGTAGCATAAATTTTTGACATAGGCTATGGTATTTCATAACACCACAGAGGGTTGTGTCTACATATATGGCATGTTTCATTTGTGTGCCAGTTGCAATGATGTAGCTTGATGAAATGCATTTTTCATTAGGTCACAGAAAACCCTTGGCAACATCAGCATCTTTCAGTCATAGTTAAAGATGGTGCTTTATAATGACACTTCCTTGGAGGGCAAAGCTATAAACCAAACTGTCCTCCAGGACTGGGAATCTGAGGCTGTAACTCCCACAGTGCCAGGGGTCAAAAAGCTCTCATTTTCATGAATAGTGTTTGCAATCCACATTAGAGACAGCCCCTACAGGAGGGAGGGACCATGGCTCACTGTGTACCCCTGCAAACTGTCTCTGATACATTCCTTTATCCACAATGCTCACAGTAAATATTTTGTGTGCTCTTTGCAGAGATAACAACAGTTTTGTTTTCCAGGAACAAGGAACATACTGTGAACCTGGAGCACATTATTGAAATGTCTGAATATGTGGAGCAAGGCAGAATTTTCATTTTGCAAACAAGCCTTTATTGTCTGGTACTGTATACACAAAGTATTCTCGTGTAAATAACATTTCGTCTGAACTGGAGGCGGCATGAGTTTATGGCTAAAAACTGTGTTTATATTTTCACAACAGGATTTTCAAGTAAAAATGGAGGCAATTCCCAGAGTTATATGCAGAACACATAGCATCCTATTTCTGATTATGACTAGTGAAACTACCATAGAACAAAAAAGATACCAGCAGAAGTTCAGAGTCATTCAAAACCTAAAGTTTTGAACGTTAATATTTATCCTGTGATCTTTAGGCTTGTAACATTAGGCTAAAGTTGCACAAAAACATAAGGTTCGGTTTGACATCATGAATGACAAAAGTGTTGGCAAAAGTCATTGTGAACCAATTTGTAAGATAATTTTTCATTGCTTCTTGCCAAAACAAAAATCCTCAGAGAGTCATTTTGAAACAAGCCAAATATATTATTTGGCTGTAAATGAAACCTGTTCTTTTCAGGTTGGGTTCCCTGGGCTGACGAGGTAGGCAGTCTATTAAAAAGAACTTATGTTTCAAAACAAAGATGTTTTGTAAAATATCAGCATGAAATGTTTCAACTTACCTAAGCATTTTACCTGGTTTATTTTAGCCACATATTATAACATCTAGTTGATAGATTTTTTTTTTTACTGAAGAGACTCTTTATTCAAAATTTTTGCAGTTGTTGCTAGGACAACAAAGTGTATTTTTAATTTTACTTGCTCCTGGAATGCGAAAGTTATTATGGATTTATAGTTTTTACACTCTCAGCACAGTTCAGAACAGTTCAAAAAAGATACTTTCCATAAAAGGAAAGAGGAAGAAAGTTTAAAAATGCAAAACTACAACAAATATTATTTATGATCTTGTGCTAGATCCCATGGATGGTCTGTGCAGATTAAGATGGTCTTAGTTGCTGCAGACTACTGATTCACTCCCACACAGTTTGTACAGGCAGAATTGAACAAATAAGCAGTCTTGTTGATAGGCATATGTCCGAAACTGTTTGCATTGAGTAAGACAACAAAGTTTTCATTATCTATTGGAAGTAAAATATTTTCAAGCACCTTTTCTTTTTAATTTAAGAAGGGTATTTTAATATGAGATGTAATTCAACTGGGAAAAAAAATTAAGGGTGTTTTATTTTGAAAACTTTGAAATAAAATGTTGAGATTTTATATACTGTCTCGGTACAAAACAAAACTGACATAAATTCACAGGAAATTTTGATGTGCCCAAATTACACCCTTTGCTGTAAAAAAAAATTGTGTGAAAAGTGTTATGCCACTTCCTCCTAAGTTGTTCCTTCCCATCACGTATGATTCATTCACAGCCCAAGAGAGCCCAGGATGTGGATGCAATTCATAGGGCTGTCTGTGTTCACACATTCGTCCCTCCTTCCTCCTTCCAATCTCTGTGGTTGCTCTTTGGGATGCTCGCAAAACAGAGTTGACCCAGGGATCCAACGCTAGCTTCCAGTTGTGTCTCAGGTTCTCTTTGTTTTCCAGGTTGTACCTTGTGTTCCATGAAGAAGAATTGTGGGAGCAGAAGTTTATACTCCCTTCTTATGGCCTGTAGGTGTGTTGGCTGCGTTGCATAACTGCAGCACTCTGGTGGTAAAAAATTATTTTCCTTTATGTCACATGCTATAATCAGTTAGGCCTAAAACACTCTATTTTTAAAATCTAACAAGTATTTTCAATAAAGAATGTTCTACAGACAATCTTACTTCAGAGAACAAAACATATGTAAAAATTTCTCAGGCAATATCTTTGCCTATAGATGCCACTTCTTGGAATAAAAAAAACTCTCAACAAACCACTGCACCACCTGGGTAGTTTCTTTCTGTAGTGCAGAATGGCCAGTGTTGAAAAAGCTATGAAAAACCCCTCTGAGAAGATAAGGGCAGTTGGATGGGTGATCAGCACATCTTCTGCCTTCTCCTTTGCATTGCTATCTGCAAGGCCTGCATAATCATCTGAGAGTTGTTCAGGATATTGTATTCACTGAGATTCAGCAGCTTGCGGTAATTGTCATCGGTGTACCTGACCGAGAACATGCAGTAAGGGGAACAGCAGCTGGTCAAATCAAGTTGTCCTCCCTCCATCTCTGAGCAACAGCGCTTGACACCTGGAGAGAAAGAGTTGTTATTGCTGTAACATAATGTTCATCTCAGTCAGTGTCAGGCTGCCCACAAAAACTCAGAGGGGACTTTTCTCCAGAAGAAAATTTATAGGGTTTAAATGCACAAACAATGTAAGTCATGTATACCCACCCCTAGTCAAGAGAATGTTGTGGGCCTGAAGTGAGGGCAGAAGGGAGAAGTGAGGGATTGCATTGTAATGGTTATCTACAGCTTACTCCTAAACATCTGTCTCATTAAAGCCATGGATCCAGCAAGGATGTCAGCCTGAAAGGGCACTTCAAAAACCACTCCTGGTGCACTTCAGGTCTTATTCTGAGCAGCTGGGATTTCTATGAAGCTCAACTGAGGAAGAAGTTGCTAGCAAGAGAATAGAATTTAAATAAGAAAGGATCAATAGAAACATATGGAAACTTAGAGTTCCTGTGATCCCAAATGTGGTTGGATGGATGCCAGCAGGATCCATCTTTTTCTTTCCATTTCCTGTGTTGCCCGAATTCCACAAAAGCAGAATTTTAGACTTAACCTCCCTGCTGCCAAGGAACAGAACAAATGCATTCTAGTAATCCGTGCTAAAGAAGAGGAATGCAAGGCAGGTGGCCTGGAAGAAAAAGAGTGACAGGCCCCCCATTAACCCAGTCAGTAAAGATAGCCAGCAACAAAGAAAAAGGCTCCGTGTGAGTCAGGGAAGCAGGCAGTGTTGTCTTTTTTTTTTAATGCTTTGCCACTACTTGTAACTTACCAGGTGCTTTGTACTCTTGGAAAGTATCATTCACGAGGGGAAGAAAAATCACAATCGGACATCCTGGCAAATCTGAATCATGGAAGAGGTAGCACTCCTTCAGATTTTTCTTATCTTCGTCAGTCAAAGAAATTTTTGGGAATGGGATTTTCTGCTCTGAGTAGTATTTACACGCCTTATCTAGAGACTGGAGGATCACAGACATGGTCAGCAATGAAATTCAACTTTGTTGTCTAAAGGCCCCAAATTGTCATCTAGTATTAAGGTTTAGTGACTCAGATCCATTGGGTGAGCTCTTTCTTATCAAAAGTTATTCCATACATAAGTACAGAAGATAGTAACAACATTTCTAATCACAAGATGTAAACAAAACTTCAGAGTTGGAGAATTCATCAAGGACAATGCTTTTTTCAAAAAATTGAAGCAATTTGCAGACGTTTAGGGTAAAGCATGAGTTTTAGCAAATAAAAGAGCCTATGTTTAATATATTGTATAGAATTAACTAGAAAAGAAAATGACAGCAAGAAAATCTTTTAGGCATCTTATTATGTACCTGGAAGCCAGAAGATCAGAAAGTTAATTTTAAATGCGCAATTATGTCTCTGCCTGTGCAGGCACAGTGTTAATTGAGATTGACAGTTTACTGAGAAAGTCTGAAGTTCTAGGCTATACTGTATCTTTTCCCTGAAATGTTTAGTAAAATACCACGTCCTAATATGTACTGTGTTATTTACTCTGCACCATCTAATAGTGGACACTATCAAGCAGAAAAATTTTCTCCTAAAATGTTTAAAACTCTAGCAAACTTTCTTCCTAAATTTTATCTGACAATGAATGAGATTGAAATTAAACTTCATTAATTATATGTCTCATGCAACATACAGCTTATTAGGGGTAGTGCAGCTGTTCTCATTCAGAAAAAGAAATTCCATTTAGGTAGGCCAAGATGGCTAATAATGAGTTTCCAATTAACCTCAGTTTCTGACATATAAAGGCCCAAACTTCTTTACTGCAAGCCGTTATGGATAGCTAATTTACTTCATCTCCATGAAACTGGGGTTTCTGCAGGAAGATGCTTGTCACTGAATTTTACTTGTAGCATCTTCTTTGTCAGCTCAGAAATTATCTGTTTCTGATATCCATTTAACCCTTTTTATATTCTAATTTAAGTCAGAAGAAATCACTTCCTCATCTTTATGAATATTCCTGTGCAGGGTCTGGAAACCTGCTTGAGTCATGTTCTCTTGAATAATTTGATGTATTCATAAACCAGAAAGAAGGATTCCAGGAGTGACAGGAAGAAATAAGAACAACATTAATCCCTACGGTGAAAAACAGGGGAATGCAGACATCAAAAACTGAAGAGTTGAAATAACCAGCAGTTCTAAATGTTACAGGCTGGACATTTACAAGTAAAGGAAACACAACACATGGTAACAAGAATGTCCTCACCGATGTATGTGATCCAGTTGTATAACTTAGATATATGATGACATCTACTTCCCTCTGTGGCCTTAAAAGGGGTGCACTGCTGGTATTGATGAAAAATCCAGCATCTATCATGCCCAGTTGATCAGGGTTTTGCACCAGCTGGTTGGGACGTGAGTCTAGCACAGTGTCTAAAAGGAAAATATTTCTCAGAATAAGAATTGATCTGCAGGTATTTTGACTGGAAAAAAAAAAAAGTGTGAAGTGGAACTGACCATCCCAGAGGCCTGGTTCAATTTAATTGCCATACTACTGGACTGTCAAACAAGTGCAAGTAGGACTGCAAAATGCCTAAACTCCTGTTCTAAAAAATCTTCTGTGTTGAGTTTCCAGGCAATATATTCCACGAGCATGTCATACTCGTTAGTGCAAGTAAGCTACATCTAATGATTAACCTAAATCTGCCTTGCTTAATTTCAATCATTGTTTCATCTCTTATCTATCACTGATTTGGAGAACACAATATTCTCAATCCTTTGTACATTTGGATTTGTGCCTCCCCCTCAGTCCCCTCTTCTTTGGACTACGAAGTCCCATTCCTTTCTCGCTTTCTCTCGTAGGTGACATTTTCTTGGATATTCCAGTTGCATTTGAAGTTAGAGGCATAGTCTTGCCAAATTAAGCTTTCTCCCATGTTCACTCTGCTCTCTGCCACTTTAAATTTGATTCTGCCAGCCGCAAGCCTACCCTATCAGTCTGGACTGCAAAGGACTCAGCCAAGCAAATAAACACATACGTTTAAAAAGAGTGGCAACACTGAAGCCTTAGTATCTTATTTCTGTTCAGAAAATAAGCATTCTCTCAGGAGGTTCTTTTCCACTGCCAAGCCTGACAGGCTTCTTTCCTAAATTGTCCACCCTGAAATTACCCGAAAATTATGCCAGTCCCCATCACCTTTCCATTGACAAAAGTGCTCATTCTCCATGTAGTTGTTATGCAGCTGGTAGCCCTTCAGGAAATTGTGGTGCTGGGCGACGGAGAAACGATCTGTCAACGCTCCCCGTAGGGCACTGGACAAGGGGCCAGGAGGAGTGTACATGCGAGTCCTCAGCTCATGGGGCCTGGTGGGCAACACGGGGTCTTCATCTAGAGGAGGGCAGAAAAGCTGGTGAAGTGCTTGTTAAATAATGTTCATTTCTGGCTGCCCTGGTGTACAAGGTCTGTTCTGGGATGATTCACTACATACACACAACCTATTCCAAAGGAAAGGAGTGGCTGCTGAACAAAGCTCTGCTGATGGTCTTAAGCTTTGGCCTAAAGACAGTTCATCAGAAACAGTCTTTTGTCCTGGAAAAGAGACACCTTGGGAACTAAGAAATTCAGAGAATGTTCTGTCAGAAGGAAAGTTACATGTCCTCACAGGAAGGTATCAGAATCAAAGGTAAGCATGGAGAAAATGGGGCTGACGCATATGCTACTCCTCAGTCAGATGGGCAACAACAGTAACCACGGGGTCTATTGCAACAGTGACAGCTGCTACCTGATATTCACTCCGGGCAGCATGAGCATGTGCTTAATCAGCAGAGTGAGAGCAGGAAAACCTGGGGCATGCATTCATATTCAGAAACTATGTCTAATTTTTAGGGTGGGTACCTGTCGTACTTCAGCAAGAGGTGTGGTTTTTTGAAATCACAACCTGCTTTGCTGGACCAAGAGGCTGACAATGCAGCAGGAGAGACTTGGTGGTTTCTATGATTGCACAGATGTATTTCTGTATTTTTCAGGATGTCTGTAATTATAGTTACTAACATATTAAATGATTTAGCAATAAAATCATGGTTTCTATATTGCTTCGGAAAATACCCTCTGGGCCTTATTTATCTTTGTGCCGGGATGAATCCAATGCACTAATTACTCTACTGAATAATAAAATAAAAACCCAGGAAATATTATTTACCAATTGATATTCAGGTTTATTTTCTGCACAGGCAGTAAAAATAACCATATTTTCTGCCACTGGTTCTTGGTTCTGTATAGCTGAGAGTGGGCAATGCCAAAACACTTCTTGAGAAATGTCTGACCCCTCTAAAACTTCTTTTTAAGGAATCAGTAGAGCTTTAGTAAGTCTTTTGATTACAGGAGCCTTTCTCTCATTACCCCCTATTAGTCTATAAAGCATGAGGAGAAGTTGCTATCTCTTAGGAAGATCCTATGATACTAGGTTCAACATAGTTGAAACGATGATGCCAAAAGTTATCCAGAAGAGTAAATGCCAAAAGTTATCCAGAAGAGTAAATGCCTAAACGTCCATAAATGAAAGGCTTAATAATTTCTCACCAACTTCTTCTATTCTGTCTTGTGTCCATCTCTTCCAGAAGTCCTCTGAATTGTGGGAAAGTCCCCATATTTGTAACAGGTTCACAGAAAATATACTGCTCCACATACCTGTAAAAGGAATTAGTGAACACAAGGACACATTCTAACAAGAAAATGCATTTTTCCTTCTATTTTGACCTCCTGGCTTCATTTTTGAATAGGCTTAATACAAATATGTCTGAAGTTTCACACTGTTAAATTCCTCTTTCTTTGGCATTATTCCAGGTCATGCTACCATTAGCTTTGAGTCTAACCTACTGCATGGCTCTGCTACATGGTAAAGAGAGAAAAGAACGTGAGACGAGTAAAGGAGAAAAGACATGACTCACTCAAGAGACAAAATAAAAGTTTATATGACACAAACATCACAAACATATCCTTTCCATTCCTATCTTTCTTACTCCAGTTTTTTTTTTTCTTCGCATATTTTGATCACCTTCCACACACCCTGAATTTTTTCAAAGTGGAATGAACTGGGTCTTCAGATGTTTGGTTTACATGACAAGATCTCACACCGCAGTTTGTAAAGGCTCACAGATGCAGTGGACTCTAGCTCCACTGTGCACTCTTTTCTCCACCCAGGATTGCCCCTCTCTGCTTCCCCACTGGGGCACTGGTGGCTTTATTGACAAAACACAGTGCCATCATTTCATCTGTCATTTTAAATTTAAATCTGACTACCACAATTGGTCTTAAGTTGGAGTGCATTCAGAGAGGAATCAGAAGAATAACCAAAGAAGTGGGAAATATTCCTTACAAGGAAAGAATTAAGGAGCCTCATCTATTCCATCTCAAAGACACAGATATCTCATCTACCAAGACAGTGACAAGAAACTGAAATAAGACTTCAGGTTTTTTACTGTACTTTTTTGGACAGACTACTGTTCCCATTTCCTAGCAGGCAATATCATAGCAGTCCTCAGTATGTTAGAACAGAAATATCTACCCTCTGGTTAACAGCGTTGCATCCCTCCAAAGTGCTTCTGTGACAGGACAATGCAATACATTACCTTGAAGGTAGCAGATGCGGGATTCAGGGAGCTTTTTTAACAATCGTCCCATGAAGAACTCACTTCCAAAATTCTCTGTGCGAACGAATGCGCCGTACTTCAGAAGTCCCACCTCGTAGGGGGTGAACTCCACCCACTCTGTAATGCAGCCACAATGGGACACTTAGAGGGCTCCCACATGGGTGTGGAGAGAGGGGCAGCTAGGGTATAAGTTGATTACTATGCATTTACTGTGTGTTTACTATGTTGAATTTTCAAAGCCTCATTTATAAATGACCCTCTCCAGGACAGGCAGCTGAGCTCAGACACAGTGGCAATGGGGAGGCAGGAGCAGTTTACTGTTAATGATGGTGTTGCCTAAGGCAAAAAGTGCACACTGGAAGCAAGGCAAGTCTCCAGATCTTACACATTCTGTGGGTTTTCCAGCATGTACAAGGTTTTGCTCTGCCTTTCCATACACCACATCTAGCTGACAGTACTTCCACTGTTACCGATACAGTCAATTTAACTTCCTTTAAATAATTTGTTTAGGTACAAAGACAGGTACTCAGCTCTTCAGAAACTGTATTTTTATAAGAGACCAATTCTACTCTTTATGTGCTGTACCAAGGAAGAGGAAACTAGTCCTTGACTTTATTGGATATCCTCCAAATGAAGCGCAGTTGTCCGATATAACTGCAGTGTGAATGAAAACTGGGACAGAAATGGCGTAGACCATAATTTCCTTTTCATTCAGAAGTGGTTCAATTTTTCACCTCAACCATAACAAAATTTGATCTTAATTTTTGTTCTGCTTCTTCTCCTCATCTATTTCCCCTCATGGAAAAAAAAATAACCAAAACAAGGAGAGAAGAAACAGATTTAGTAGGGAGTAGGTTGGAAACCTTCCCAAACTTTATCATAACTATGTGGTCATTATTCATATTGAAACTATAACTGGGAATTAAGAAAAAACAATTCTCAGATAATTCCAATAGTCCTCATTCTAGGTAGGTCCAATAATATTTCAAAAATGGCATTTCTGGCAGAATTTCTACAGTGTATGTCTAGACAGTGAATGTTGCTCCCCAAACCCCTTGTATTAAAACTGTAAGGCATGGAAGTGAAGGTTATTTTCTCCAAAAAGCAGAAGAACACACCACAATTGTTTTCTCCAAGTGCTACCAAGCAGAGAAGAGGAAATCACAGGAACGGAGATGCCTGTTTTAGCCTCACATAGTCTGAACCACCATCCTTACCTTTGAAATCATTGGTGCTGTAACTGTCCCGGACACTGACTGCCACATAGATGGGCAGTGGGTTCTGGCCATCACAGAGTGCTTCTTGCTGCTCTGAGAGTTTGTGAGGGTCTTTCTAGTTTTGAAAGGTAAAAAAGAGGAGAGAGAAAACTATTTCTGCATACGTCTGTACATCCTAGAAAGTATTTCCCTGACAAGTAGGAGGAGAGGTAAGCTGCTCCTTAGGCTGAGGAGTGTAGTAAGCCATCCTTGTTCTCCTGAATCTGAAAGAAGCCCTTGAATATGTTGATATTTCAGTTTCCTTTCTTACTACACAACAGCAATCTCAATCCAACCTTGCAAGGGGACTGGAATTTGGCATTATTTGCATCCCACTCAGCTTCTTTTCTGAAAAAGCATATTCTCATTGAAGAGGTTTATAGAAAACATATGTCATGAACTACTGAAAAATTTAAGAGTAGCTAGTTTTGGAAGATTAGCGAGAGGTTAATGGTTACACACCTATAGTAAGCACTGTTCAAAGGGAAAAATGCTTGGCTAGATTGTGAGGGGGATCTCATCTAGCTGAGAGTAAAAGGGAGGCATCTATCTAGTTTATACTTTTGTTTGATACCAAGTGTTCCTCTCTGTATGTATTTTTCTGTTTACATATATATAATGCTATATATGTGCTTATATAAAAATAAATAAACAAACACAAATGAATGGTTGAATGACTGCAGCATTTCTGCCTCCACTGGAGGACACTACTGCCCAATCCTCAACCACTCACCTTTTTTCAATTTCCAACTGCCAAAGCACATATCTTTGAATTGTGATCCAGATAGGAAGGAGAGAGAGTGGACTGTTGTTACCGTAATGGTAGAAACCACTTCCAGTTACAGAAAAGCAAATTTGTAATTACTTCTAAAAATTAGTATCACTTAAACCATATGAATAGTGCTTCTCAGTAAAAGCAAAATATGTACTTGCCTCCAGTGTACTTGCAGATCAAGTTACCTGCCAGTGTATGCAGTTCACCAAGAACTCCAGTTGTTTCAGACTTGCATTTTGAACTCTTTCTGCACGAGTAATTTGCATCTTAGACAGACTTCCTGAAATTGCCTTCACTTCTAATTAAATATCAGCCAGAGTTCAAATGGTTGCATCCAGAACCTAATTTATTAACATATAGGATGCATTTATCCCTAGGTAAACTAATAAAGGAAATCAAAAAATCTGGTATTTGTTTAATGTGGAGAATGATACTATATTGAGGTACATTCTCTGAAATGATGGACTAGTTTCCTCTCTATTCACTAAGGGAAAAACACATGATTGAAATGAATATACATCATACCCCATCATTTAGTAAGTACTCAATCATGAGACCCCAAAGATCTATAAATGATGTCCTGTATCCCTCTTCTTTCCGCTGACAAAGCTGCTTGTTGTAGTACTTCATGCGATCCATAGAGAAACAGCCCATCTTGCATTTAGTTGCTTGTTTCTGGGCTTCACCAATATGCGAGTCCAGGTCCTTCTGTGACCAGTAGGCATCTCTGTATAAGTTGGCCATGGTCCTGGAGAAAGATAATACAGACAGCAAAAGTCAAAAGGAACAGAGGTTTACATTCAGGGATTTGCTCCTGCTTGTACATACTCTGTTTTTGCTGCTCCATCTAGCAGAATGAACATTCTAGAGTTTCTGTGACTGTTTTTAAAGATGGTCCTGAAGAATAAGGTGTGGTTTTTTATATTCTTGACCTGTTTTTTAAGTAGAACTGGCAGAAGCCACCAGCTGCTCTCTCTTGGCTTTGATTCACTTAGTGTTAATCTTATGATACCTTATGATATGGCTATCCTTTATAAACACTGTCCTCTATTTTACCAGCCTCCTTTGTATGAGATAATCACATATTAGGCAGCTGTAGGTCCTATGAGCAGGGAATAACACTGCCCAGGAGAATCTAGTCCTTTCACAAACTGGCAGGTTGCACTGATAAGTGTGCACTATCCTGCTGTTTTTTCCACATGACTAGCTAGAAGTCAGGACAAGTCTCAGAAGTTAATGGGAACCATAACAGCTGGGACATCAGTGGAGAAATGAAGAGGCATGATGCTATGGCCATCCACAGTTACACCCACGGTAACTACTTAATTAGAAAACACTTTTACAAGTGTAGTTGTCATATGCACATTTAACTGCTGCAAACATGGAGTTGATAAGTGCAGTAAAGAACTCTATAAAAACAAGAGTTCATGAAATCAAGGTAATATTTAATGGCCTGTTACTGAGAAACAGCTTGTTTCTATGACGTTTGAAGAAAATCTGATCTTGTCCACTTTTAAAGCTACTCTCTGCAGCAGTGCCACCCTCAAACGGCCTGGTCAAGCCTCCTGCTTGAGCTGGCTTACCATGTGGTGCCGGACAGCCCACTGATATATGTTACACAGTCCAAGAGATTTAATTTCTTGAGTCCCATGAGGCTGCCATACAATCCTGTCATTGACTTCAGTCCTCCACCTGTCGTGATGATAGCCACAACGGGGACCTGTTGGGCAGAGGGAGGATGGGACATTCACACTAACAGCATTCAACACTGCATCCCAAACTGCACTGAGGCCTGGTCACCACACTCCACCCAGGTCCTGATCACAGAGCCCAGATGCATTTTCAAAGGATGGACTCCAAAACCAAGCAATGACTGCTACTGCTGCTTCCCTTTGGATAAACATGGGTTCGGATATTAACCCAAATCTGGGTTCTTGCCCATCTCTAGGGCAAACAGGGGCACAGATTAATAAGAAGAAACCCTTCTGTAGAAGGAAAAATGTATTTTCTCTACATCTCCCACTCCTTCACCACTTTTTTTCTTATTTCACACATTGACTACTACTGTATGAAAATCTCCATTCCAATCCCATGAAGAAATACACTCTGTTCACAGCCACTGTTGTTAAGTTACCCTCTTCTATGTCGTTATTCTTCAGTATCATGAAGTTACTCTCAAATAAATTATATTTATTTTAAGAAATTTCAAAACTGCAAGATATAAGAAGATATAAGAAGCGCTCAGAGATGTTTGCCCTAAACTCCTACAAACTAGTGAAATTTGAACAAGGGAAGAAATCTTTGCTGTGTAATATATTCAGCCTTTCTGAACCAAGCCAGTAATAGCATAGCATGGCAGGAACGAACACACCTCAAATATGACAAATTCCAAATTGACGGTAATGAAGGATGAAATTACTGCAAGTAGTGATTCTTGCAATAACAAACCTCAGCAGCACAAGTAAAATGTACTTAAGACATACGGACAATCTGGTACCTGCATAACAGATGCATGCGGCCCATTTTGCTGATCACTCATTTAGAAGCGTACATGAAGGCACTAGGGATTCAAGTTCTACCCCCTCAACACAAACATACCTCTTGATCCTGCAGTTCCTGTGGCAGGTGAAACACAGTTTTGAGGGCACTTGCTACATATCTCTTTCTTTTCCCCAGGAAAGCCCTCTCTTCTGAACACAAGTCAAACCCAAAGCGCATGTCCAGGTCTTGGTGGCATGAACAATTGCTAAGATAAAACCAGACATATATATTAAGTATTAACACACTCACATCAATCTTAGGACTTTCACTAAAGATGGACTACATCACCCTTCTCTTCAAACAGGGTGATGCAACTTGACAGGAGTAAGAGAGATTATTCTCAATTTTTTTTTTTAATTAAGAAACTTATATCAATTAGTAAGCCTAACTAGTAACATTATACTCCGTTATTACTAAATGATGAAGAAACAATGTACAATACTTACGAATAAAACAAAATATTACAATAAATATTCTAAAACTAAAACAGTGACAAGTTTAGAAAATCTATTCCAGTGGTCAAAAGGGAGTGTATTGATTCCCATTTCACATGTTATTTTCTCATTTTAAATCTAAAATAAATCCCAGTTTTCAAATGTTGGCGTTTCCAACGCGAAGGAAAATTCTCCTTTTAAATAACCGTAGTGGGAACACTTCCCCCTCTAGCGGTGAGCATCGCTAGGAACAGTGGCTGCGGAACTTGGCTTGCTGAAGGAACCTCGGTGACATCCAGCCCTCGGATGAGCGTAGGCGGGTCACTGAGTTTAGTGGGGCAGCACTTCACCCTCGATACTCTGTTGTGTCCGCACTTGCACAAACTGTGTCACAGGTCAGTGCTGGAAGTTCTATTTCACATCAACCTTGACTCAAGGCACAATATTTCTCAGAGGAGATTTCATTGGTGTCTCTTCTGAAATTTAGTTAGTCATTCCTCAAGACCCCACTGTTGCAGTTTATTTTCCTGGGCATTTGTGCTCTTCCTCTCCTGCACCTACAAGCCATCAACGGGCAAGATATGGGGTTATGGTCAGGTCAGAGCTACCCATGGACTGCCTGGCTGGCCAGCTAGCCCTGGCCAGGCACTGTCAAATGGCAGGGGCTTTCTTTTTCTTTCAGTGACAGAATTATCACTTCTACTGTGTCCATAATTCCAATTAAACTAGTAATGAAATATATTTATGAGTTTTCTTCACCATCAGATTTGGATAAAATCAGCCAGATTATTATAACCTTATCCGTAAATGAAGACATACAAGGGGAATTGAGTTAGGTGGAGCTGCAAAAGCCTTTCTCCATTGTAAATCAAGATGCAAACAAACTGTTTTTAAAGTTCTCTGAAAGTAAAATAAATCAGCAGGAAGTGTTTTTCCTGTCCTGGAACAACACTGGTTTTCCTGTTGTCATTGATCACTTGCCTTTCTGAAACAAATGGTAGAAAACACTGTTTGAATTCAAAATTAGCTCATTTTCCCCTTTTATTTCTTAAACAGGCACACAGAGAGAAACATCCGTTTGCCCAGTTCTGTGTGTTACAAGAAATATCTTCATGTTTACTGATGAGTATTAATGAGCACATCTATAGATGTCAAATCACAATCCGTATTGTTTACCTTATCATTATATAGTATAACTGGACATAACAGAATACAAGGTTTGTTGCTACTGAATATTGACAGTTAAGCAAAAAACAATTCATAATTTTTTATCAAGTTAAATGTTTACTCATGTCTATTCTTGTTTGGGTTTTTCAGATTGCTTTGTTCTTTTTGTGAATTTCAGAGACTGACATTGACCAAAAACAATATTTTGTGGTCAGAAGGAGAGGGATAATGCTAAAATAAACACATGCTTATCAATGTTTATTGACTAACACCAAATCTTCCTAAGGCTAATTATGTATAATATATTGTGCACGTATTTTATGTTTTATTATAACCTCATTCTAGTTTTCAGACTGAGAGTGCTGGTTTCTGTCATTTCTATGTGGCTAAAACAATAACAAAATTGATGAACCAAGTCTTTAAAAATAGGAGATCTCTTACCAGGTTTGTGCTGTCACATTTAAGTCAAATCTTTTCTCCTGGAAAACAAGAGCATGTACTGTAATTTTTTAATTTTAATAAGACAGAAATTTCTTTTATCCCTTTCTGTCTTGGGGTCAGAGCTTGATTTATACCCCAGCAAGTCTGGCAATCACAAAGCTAAACGTCTGAGCTCTCGGCATATATTTCCAAAAGCATTCACTTACCCTTAGTGTAATATCCCTACCTACAAATCCCAAATCCCTCCAGGATGCAGAAACCATTAACAATCCTAGTATAGGAGGTTACCCAGACTCATGCAGAAGGTCCCATTTCATGTGTTACTCGTAAGCTTTTTGCAGCATCCCAAATTATCGTTTTTTGTGTGTTTCTTGTTCTTTATGTTTTAATACACAGCATATGTTTGACATCCTGGCCATAGTCTCACAGTGAAGAGATTGCAAGTCTGCATTTGCTTCTGCCAAGGCTTCATCCTGTCTTAAAATCATTATTGCAATCTTCATATTAACTGACAAAAAAGTGCTTTGTTCCGAGAATGTGTTTTAATGATCCTATTCAAGAATTATTCTCATTATGTTCTTTAAAATCCATGCTCTGCCTGATATTTTCAGTATATTTTAATATATTGTCATTTGAAGTACATGGTTGTCTAAGGGCAGGTTTATTGACATTTTCCTAGCTTGTGCTCAAGGAGCAGCTTTCAGTTTGGACCCTAGGCAAAAGAGCAATCAGTGAGTTTTTGGGTAAGCTGAGAGATGTACTGAACGAAGCATCTTATTTTCTGACATCCTTGTTGGTCTCCATATGCACTACTGGCACATAATGGAGAGTAGTAGAGTAGTAAAGAGTAGCCTCTGTGGAGAAAACATCTGGAGAAACAAAGCTCCTGTTTGTTCAAATTCCAAGAAAAAATCGGAATGCTCTTAGCAGCTACCTGGGACAACATTATGGGGAATGGTTTCTACTTGCATGACCTTTTATTCCCAACAGCTAGAAGTGATGCTTACCTCTGCAATGGTCGTTTTCCTTCCCATGGGCAGTGAATTCAGCATCACGACTGGGGAGCCCGTCTCTGTACTGAACTTACAGGACAACTGGAAAAACAACATGCTTTAGGACAAAACCAGTAATGAGTTTACCCTCTCTTCCCACTCCCACTTCCTTGAGAGACACTCATAATCACTCCATCACTGAGGCCACTCAAACTTACTGGGTGGTAGCGCCTCTTCTTTGGCAACATGACATCCAGTGTTGGCTCCGCATACTTGATGTAGTGGAACTTGGTGGGACATGATGGGTTGACCACTCCGTTGGGGCCCAGCGTGATATCCTGTGTCCCCTCAAAGGAGCCCTTCACAGTGAGGGAAAGTTCTTTCTCTAAAGTAGCAAAACAGGTTGTGAGAAATGTTAATATGATTTTACCAGAAAATTGTGCTGGCTTGATTAAAAGTGGGGTGCAGGTAGCAGAGCCGTAGAATTTGGACCAATTGGGAAGCCCTCTAAAGGGAATGCTGGCAGGACAGGGAAAGGAGCAAAGCAGATGTTATTTTCATAGAAAGGTGACTCTGAACGTTCTCACTGTGATATGGAACCAGTATTTCAACTTTAATGCAGATCTAATAGGCCTAATTGACATATATCTAGATGCAGTCACTGGAGTCTATAACAACTTAATGTGTTTACCTGGCATTAACTTCACTGAATGCTGTAAGTACTATTTATTCCACTAATACATTATATGAAAGGGGCATTTCCTTATCACTAAGCATGCAATTATTGGTAAATAGATAATAAAACAATAACTTTACTTGATTTTTGCTTCATCTTCTCTGCCACTTCAACTTCCAAGCAGCAAAGTTCACGACACTGTGAAAGACAGAGTGCAGGAATCTGTGAGAAAGATCACATCTCACTCTCATTATGGAGAGCTATGAATCCCTGAGCTTTTGGCCATGTCTAGTCACCTGAAATTCTTGATTTCCTGACATTTCTGGGCTTTTTTCCCATGAGCCACTAAGGAAACGGAAAAGCTTTGGAGGGAGATGTATGCATCCTCCAGTGACAAGGACACAGTGAGAGGAATTTACAAAGGAAGAAAATCAGGAGCATTTTCAGGATAGTAGCATAAATCCAATGGGTTAAACTGGGAAAAAAATGTAGAAGAAAGATGTGTTGCTGAGAGATCAAGAGTCAGTAGTAGAGGAAGGGCTTTCTGAAGAAGGATTGCTATTAATGTTTTGTGTTGGTTTCTTTTTTGTTTATGACACTCACTCTTCTTTAACATAATACAATTATGATCGGTTAATATTTAGTGCAGAATTTACCCACAGAGCTTGGTTCATCTGCAAGTGTAGGAAAGGGCAAGAGAGGTTGTCAATAAGTGGCTGCACAGCATTTTTACCATTGTTCTCTGATAGACAGCAGTACCTATTTTGAAGTACCGGCACAAGAGGAAAAGTCTGTGGTGTGTAGAAGTATACAATAAATAGGAAATAATGGAATATCACCAACAAACAGGTAAATTAAATACTCCATTCTCAAAGTATCTAAATAGGAAGAGGGAAGAAAGAAGAAGAAGGGGTTTCTCTAACCCCCACCCTGCCTTCCCCTTTATGTTCAGGAATCACTTAAGGAAAATATCTTAGGAAAGACACGTACCACCAGCACTCCGTTGGTAGCAATGGTTTCATGGGGACCAGAACTGAGAAACAAAATGAAAAACATGTATTTTTTAGATCAAACAAATTCCACTCATCCTTGCCCAGGATGTTGCCCTTTCTTCCCTCTTAGAAGAATGACAGAGGGATCCCAGTAGGTATGTAACAAGCAGGACCCCAGCAGGTGTGTAACAAGCTCCTTTCCATGCTTGCTTGGACTGACCACTGCTCTGAGGGGACTCATCTCTGTACCAAAGCTGAGCAATATGTATCATGGCTATCTTTTTGCAGTTCAATCTCATGATCACCAAACATGGAATCTGCAGTTAGGCAGTCAAATTCTTCTCATTATAACATGTAAAATAAATGTATTTCAGCTGTAACATGCTAATACACCAGCATATTCCTGATGGGAAACCAGTTATATGTATTTGCTGGTATGTAAATTATAGAATCATAGAATATACTGAGTTGGAAGGGACCCACAAGGATCACTGAGTCCAACTCCTGGCACTGCACTGCTCCAAGAATCCCACCATGTGCCTGAGTGCATTGTCCAAACACTTCTTGAATTCTGGCAGGCTTGGTGATGTGACCACTTCCTTGGGGAACTTGTTTCAAAGGGGCACAGGACAGCGGGTACCAATTATATGGGGGGGAAAAAAGCTTTCCAAATCATTCAGGTGAAGTCAGGAGATGGTGTGGAGTGACTTGACTTCTGGCCTTGGCTCTCTGCTAGTATGAGGGAGCCATGCCTTATTTATCTTGTTGTAACACAGAGACAAAAATACTCATTCAAATGGATGGCAGGCTGACCATGCTGGAGGAAGGGCCTTACACTAGAGTTTCCAACACATTGTCATTATGTTGGGCAGAAAGAAAACAGAATTACTAGGTCCCAAACAGTGCTGCAAGGGAAAATTGAAGGAATCAGAGATACACTGGAAACCTAACCGGAATGGTTCAACACTAAGAGTCTGTACTATACATAACCTGAAACAGGTAAAGAAAAATTGATAGACATTAATGCTCACACACTCAGAAAGCATTCTGTCCACAGGTAGACAAATCAAAAAATTATAGAATGGTTTGGGTTGGAAGAGACCTTAAATATCACATAGTACCAACCGCCCTGCCATGGGCAGGGACACCCACTAGACCAGGTTGCTCAAAGTTCCATCCAGCCTGGCCTTGAACACTTCTAGAGACAGGACATCCACAACCTCTCTGCGTAACTGGTAGGTGTGTCTTTGAAAGCAGCTAAGCTACAGAACAAGCTAATCAGTCAGTTGTTGGGGACTGCAGTAATGATGTAGGAGAAGGGTGGCACATTTTTACAGAAATACCACAAAGCATGACTTCTAACACTGTTTCTTTATCATATAATGATTTTTGCATTTTTAAAATAATATCTATATCACTTACGCGGGCTCCAATTTGAATTCAACCTCTAGCTCCTCCTTTGCCTGAAAGCAAGAACAAGATATTAAATGAAATAGCTACATATTGTTTTTCCTTTGTCTAAACCCAGGTCCCTGATGGGCAATATTGAAGTGATTGGTTGCAGTGCATAGCCTCTGATATATATTTCAGACTGAGTGGTCTGAATCAACATTTCAGCCAGATAGTTTAAGGATTCCTTCCTCACCTCCTTCCTTCCTTGAGGCATCATCAAAACAACCTGTAGTTCTATTTCTTAGTGTGAAGCTGCTGCAGAAAGACAATTTGTAGCTTCCTTTATATTCTGAATTCTATCTTTTTCTGCCAACTATTCCTGGCACTGTCCTGCCATGACTTACTGTACTTGCTATTATCTTGGAAATTTAAGATATTTTACACCCATCACTTTAACCTAATAAACAGAGACTGGTAATAGTGAGTGATTCAGAGTTAGTGTTGTGTAACCTCCCATAAGGCAGTGTTGAACTGCATGAGTTGGTTGTGAATGACCTAGATTGGTTACTGGAAGCAATTTGTACATGGTAGCAAGAAGTTACATGCGAAATATTTTGCTTATCTCATCCTTAGATCTCAAAGGGAATCAAGATTCTTTTCCCCATTTTATAGATGGTAAACTGAGAAACAGAGTGAATCAGCCTTTCAGTGTGGGATGCACAGCATGGCAACTTCATCTTTGCTTTTTGGGGTGAAAGTAGATACAAGAAAAGGGGCAGTGGTACTGATTATGAATTACATGGGGAAAAAAATTACAGATTATTCAGCCTTCAACAGTTGCATAGCCTTGGTCTTGCTCAGAGGTAGCTCACAGTAACAGCTCCCCTACCTACCACACTGTTTCAGTCTTATGGTCTTTAATAATTTATAAAAATATTTGGAAGAGTGTCTCAGGCTCTCATTTTTTACAACGTTTTTTGTGCTTATATTTTGAATGGCAATTCAAGTACTCATTATTGGGATAAGTCATCTATGGCAGGTTCAGAAATATTTTTAAGTGTTGTAAAAGTCTCCACTGGTTTCTTGATTGCTTTAGTTGTTTAATTGCTCTCACATTTGGGCTAGGCTTAAAGTACAGGACCACCGTTCTTTCAATCGGAAGTTTAGCTGTATCAAAGAGTGCACAGAGGAGATGGTCATCTGGAGTAGCAAAATCCTCATCATACACTGTCAGCTCCAGCACATTCTGGAAAAAGAGAGAGAAGGTTTTTTTATAGTTTCTACAGTCTGGACATCATTGGCTCTAGGTAAGAAATATTGTTGAGGATGTTCTTGAGAAGAAAGTTAAGAAATTAAGTATCATCCTCCTTTGCAAAAGTGTACTTTAAGTAGAATATTCATTCTTGCCTGGTTCATTTTAATTGCTGTACCATACTATATTGGCTATAGCTCTAAAACAACTTAGTTAACTCCTGGATTCTGAATCTATCTTGCTCTGACTCATACAAGTCTCTGGTTTCCCTAAAACTTCAGTACTGAGCTCAGTTTCTGGCCCTCCTGAGCAGAAGCATCAATCAGACATAAGAATTTGGTTATCTCTGCTGTTATACAGTTTGAAAAGTCCTTTATCATGAGTCATCCCTTAAACAATTCCTGGGAACAGTTTAGAGCATAGATACACAAAGTCTTCAGGTTGCATCAGGCAGATGACTTTAGATCCTTACCTTGACCTGACTCTGGATTCGGAAGTAGAAGGTTTCATTCCACACTGGATTGTTGGAGTTTCTCACAGTTTTAGTGCGTGACTTTTCACATGTCGCAGTTGGCAGCCACAATGAGACATAGCAATCAGCCTGGCTTACTGGATAGGGAAGAGACAAAATAGTTGGGAATGTGGCTAAGTCGGAAGTGCTGCTTGACACTGGAAAGGTTACTCTATGGTACCAACAACAAGAAAAAGTTATTTAAAGACAAAAATGCCTGTTATAACGTCACTCTTTTCAAGATTTCCTTCTGTAATGGAAAAAGTACAGACCATAAGATGACCTAGAACAGAAGGTGCTTTCTATTCTTCCTTGCGTGAGTTGCAGACAATGGTGATATTGTATATAAAAGAAAAGGGTGAGAATTTCCTCTTCTAGTCAGCCATTTCAGTTTCTCAGCCAACAAGATTTCCTGTACTCACATGTGCATGCACACACACTCCACTGCTGTCTGATAATAGGGGCCTGGGACCCTCCTCCACCTTTTGAGAGCAACTGCAAAAAGTCTCCATCTCTGCTTTGCCTCCAGTCATTTTCTTGGTGAGGGTTTGTGAAAGCAGCTGCAGAACCACCGCTGCTCTATGAGATGTCAGAGGCTTCCTCCAGAAGGAGCTCATTGAATTAGGCATTATATGGTAAATAATTGCCACGTGCAGGAAGAGAGGGACTCTCCCAAAATGCACTGATAGAGGGTTAATAAAGGATTTTACATCCCATTTCTCAAAGGCACCTAAATTAAGGTATATCTCAAACAGGTCTAGCCAAAAATGCCATGTACTCTGTGCTGGGGGAATGCAATGTTTCTTCATACAGGCTATGCAAAGTACTTCAGTGCCTTGAAAACCTCTCTTACACCGTTCTTAACAGTAATTAACGTGAAAATAAAAAAGATGATGATGATTAAGATGATGAAAAAATTATCAGATTCAAGTTGTGGAGAAATCAATATATTCCTACATAGTCAAAAAAATATTCCTCTGACGGAAAAGTTTGTTTCCAAAATATTCAGTAAGTGCTAGCCTTCTCCCTCTCCTGCCCTTTTCCACATTCCGTATCTTATTTTGGATTAAAAAAAAAAGGTTCTGACAGCAGTTTCACTTTACTTGTCTAGAGTCATATTATCTGCTTTAGTTCTACCTTCCCACCACTTTTATCTCTTGGTCTCCTTCCCTCTACTTTCTTCCTGATTGTATTAATTGAGCAGACATTTCACCTCCAGTATTCAGGTTTCCTCCTCTCCTCTTCCCCCCCCCTCATCTCCCCTCTCTTCCCCTTTCTTCTCTTCCCCTCCCTTCTCCTCCCCTCCAAACCAAGTCCCAAAAGGAAGGGAAAAGCTGCCTTCCTGCTGTGTTCAAGCCCACAGGTAGAAACAACAGAAATTGCCCCAATAGCATTTGTTATCCCTCACACAGATTGTATGGTGTGCTTTGCAGACTGATTACCTGAGAATCGTGATTCCCAGGCGTGTCTTTTCACTTCAGACACCCATGCCCACTTTGCACATAGGTCTGGGAGACACAGCCACGTTTTACCACTGCTGTGGTACAGATAAACAACAAGCAGCATCAAAAGGCCCACATTTTAAGAAGAAGGAGGTGAAAGTCCTTGAATGCATTCAGAGGAGGGCAACAAAGCTGGTGAATGGGCTGGAATGAATGTCCTGTGAGGAGCAGCTGAGGACTTGGGGATTGTCTAGTTTGGTGAAAAGGAGGTTGAGGAATGACTTCATTGCTTTCTACAGCTTTCTGCAGAGGGGACACAGAGAGGGAGGTGCTGAGCTCTTCTCCCTGGGGTCCAGGGGCAGGGTGTATGGGAATGGTCAAAAGCGGCACCAGGGGAGGTTTAGACTGGACATTAGGAAGCATTTCTTTACTGAGAGGGTGGTCAAACACCGCAGCAGGCTTCCTAGAGGGGTGGTCAATGTTCCAAGCCTGTCAGTGTTGAAGATGTATTTTGACAATGCCTCTAGTAATATGCTTTAATTTGGTCAGCCCTGAATTGGTCAGGCAGTTTGATTAGGTGATTGTTGTAGATTCCTTTCAACTGAAATAGTCTCTTCTATTCACAACAGCAAAGAAACAGTGCAATGCACAGGTGATGCATGTTGCTACAGGTTACCAGCAGGAGACTGCTAACATTGAAAACATGGTCTGCTTATACCAAACATCTCCCCAGTAAGGGTAGGTTTAGACAGCCTGACAAGTCTGGCTGCCTTACATAGTTTGCCTTGTTTAGGCACACCAGAAAGAGGAACACAGAGTCTCACTTGCACCTTCTCCCTGCAAAGGAAGTTACTTGCCTTTATGTCATTTATAGACCGAGTTGATTTAAGAACAGCATTTAAGGCTGCCCTCCTTCTGTCTTAAGAAAGCACTTGTAACTGCCTGCTACTTGTGAAATTCCAAAATTAAGTCTACACATTTCCAGGAAGCATGTCTCTCTCAAACTGGGAAGTCTCATTTGGAAGTGTTTAGCTTTTATCCAGAGATGAGACAGAAGAAAAAGAATGAGGCCTTTTCACATTTAAAAAGAAATTCTTAATCACTTCACTGCCAGGTAATAGCCCTTGTACACCTTGCTCCAGAGAAGAAAAAAAGGTAATTATAGAGCAGTACTGCACCTGATCCACCCTCCATCTTTCAGGGAGATCCTTACTTTGGTATTTCCAAACAAGAGTTTGCATTTTGAATACCATGTTTAATAACCCTTGCTAGACTTATGTTCCATGAATAATTTCTTGTTGAACATATATATTTTAACATCCACACATTCCTGTGGAGGTAAGTTCCATAGTTTCCTTGTATGTTATTTTAAACTGGCTGTTTGATACTTTCATGAGCGCTCACATTTATTCTCACATTGTGAAAAACAGGGAAAGATTGCTCCTTATTCACCTTCTTTCCCTATTTCTTTTTGAAGAAACAGCTCCCATGACCGCCTAAATAATTTTGCTTCTAGTCTTTAGGACTGTAGCCTACTTAGTCCCTCTGGATGTAAAAGTTGTTTCAGATCTGTCGTTGTATTTGGTCCCTTTCTACAGCTCCTTTTGTTACTCTATTTCCTCAAGTGTTTTTATTTATTTTTTTCAACCTGTGAAATTCCATGCAGATAACAATGCTTTGAAGAAATTTGAAACTGCAAAAATAGGTATTGGAATGTATTTGGAGAACCTAGAAGTAATGCTACTAATTTTAAAATGCATTAAAAGTAATTTTGTATAACTACCATGACTTTAGATTTATCCTTGGAGATCAATGACTGTTGCCTGCTTGGCTGGCAAAGCACTCTGTTCTACTGGTGTGATTCATCTGCTGCATCTTAATTGTACTTTGAGATACAGAGCATATCAAGCAATCCTTAATTATATGAGTAGATGCAGCCAAACTAGTCAGCTGTGTATTTAATGCAATATTGCCTCAGTTCTGCTTGCTCAATCTCTTTCTACAACCTTATTATTTGTCTTGTTGCCTGACACACAGAAGATGAGATCTTGAAGAGACCTTTCTGTGCTGTCGCTTCATCACACATGTCCCACCGCCATGGACAAGGAGGGAGGTGCAGAGACTGTGACCCAGTGATATGACCTCAGATACAGCTGATATCTCTCTTACTCGAAGCTGTGACATGGGGAAGTCCTCTGATGCATCTTTCAGAAAAACATGTGATAATCACAGGGTAAGATGGGAATGGTACTGCATAGTAAATCCGGACCTTCATCTTTCAGAAAATCTTCCTTGATTTTTCCTGTGCAAGAGACTATGGAACCAATTATTGCTGCTTACAGTGAAACAGGAGAAACAAAAGGATCAAGAGATAATTTCAGCATCCTTTCATCCAGGTGGTCACATAGTTGTATTCACTCAAACAAAACAAACAGTTAATTTGTCTATTTTGTGTAAAACCCCTCTCCGCGCAAGAGGATAGTCCATGTTCTTCAGTGGTGTTTTCCTTTCCTGCTTACTCACTTCCCACCACTTTCCTGCCATGTGACTCACAGTCTTGCTCAACTGCGAGGCTGCTGTATTAGTGTTAGAAGGAACAAAGCATCCAGGTCTCAGTCAGCACAGTTTGTTTGACTGTCATTTCAGGGTAATTAATAATGGCTTAGCCTGGTGGTAATGATTGTAGAAACCTTCTTTCTGTTCATTTCATCTTTGTCAGAACCAAGATTGAGGGGGATGAAAAGATTTTCTCCTTCCAGACACATTTCCCAAGGTGCTACAAAGCATTACCAGAATCACCTCTTGTTTTTGAAAACACACAGCGTGCTCTTTTTCATCTACCTGTAGCAGAAACTCTCCTTTCTTTGAGAGAAAGTACTTATCCTCAGAAAGACATTCAAATCTTGAAACCAGTCAGAAAGCAGACATAACACTCAAAAAGACAGCAGCAAGCAGCACAGACTGACTGGTTTGTAACAATTTGTTTACATAAACAGTAGGTTATTTCAGAAACAATAAGAAAAGGTTGCTATACAATTATAAAAAATATTATGTTGCCTGTATCCCAAGACACCACTAAGAATGGAGATACTTACAGGCATCCACTCGCTGGAGATTTCTCATCCGGATGATCCTTACGGTCAACAGGTAGCAGGGAGAGGATTCTATCTGTAGAAGAACAGTACAAAATGGAGTCTGAATAAGCCTTTGGTAGGAAAAAAGTTTCAAAAGTGCAAACTAACCGGATGCTACAATAATACAGTTAGTAAAATTTGGGTTTAGCATTTCACTATTCTGCAGAAGAAAATCTGCAACATAAGCTTCTGCTGTTAAAGAAATCAACATTTTTTATATTTCACTGTCTTTTTGCTTTGTTGTTTTGAGTGTGTATTGCTCATCAGAGCAGAAAAGAAAGGGATAAATCACTGAAAACTCATACAGCCTGTGAGATGCTTGCAAAACCTCTTGCTCTGAAACTGCTGAGTTTAGCTCCACAACATAGCTACAGTAAGTCTCCTGAACAGAGTAAATGCACTGGTAAGAACCATGGTGGAGTTGTCAAAATACTGTCAGTCTTACTCAAAGTTACAGTCAATCCTCTTAGTAACCACCCATGAGGTGCCATCGCATAGAAAAAAGTCCTGTGGAGAATATCTGTTGTCCTGGACTTCCATGGGATAAACCTGAAGTACCAGTCTTTAAGAGGTGCTTTTGCCTTCTGCTTCAAAAACATAGATTTCTTTGTTTTTCCATTTACAGTTGTAGGAGAAAATGAGTAACAATAATCTGAGCTTTTGTAAATCATAACTGTGAGATAAACCAATGGCTGAAAATCGTTTCCAGAGGATTTAGAGGGCAAAGAGTTAGGTACGGGTTGCCGTTGGGGAAAAATAAAAAACACTACCTTCCTCCAAAAAATCTTGAAGATTGAAAGTGCCTAAGTTCCTTTGTTCCCTTTGAATGTCTCAACCTTAATCTTCTATAAAACAAGTCTCTCAAAATTTTGTGATTGCAGAGATCTCTTCCTATTTATTATTGGAAGATAAATGTGATTTCCTTCTTCTAAGGAATGCGATTTCCTGCTGGCTCGTTACATAAACCTGTCTCTAGCTCAGACTTATCTGCAAAAGGCTTTTCTGACCAAGGCAATAAATAAATCAGCATTTCCCGTGGCTGTGACACACAGTCATTTCCTCACACTCCTAGAAACATTTCCACCTGCATAAGTGGTTACAACAGTCCTCCAAATCATTCTTTTTGACAACTGTTATTTTTAACAACTGATTTCCTCTCATTTAGGAGCATCCTTCTATTTCTACAGCGCTTCAGAGACTTCCTATAATGACTATAAACAAGCTGACAAAATAGATGTTAAGGCAGATAAAGATGGAAGAACCTCACTTAAAACAATATAAGTAATGTGGCCAATTTTTTTTCAAGAGAACAGAGCAAAAGGGCCTTATTTTCAGATGGAAAGACAATTATGCCTCCTTTGTGACAAAAAATTACTTTTTCAGTGTGTAATTAAAATCCTCTCTTCTCTCTAACACGTCATGTTATGCTAAAATTTCTTCGCTGAGCTCTTGAAAAGCATTCCTGCTTCTACCCATCTTATATGTGCCTCAACAGTTCTTTGGGTTTTTTTCCTTTTTCAGTGCTTCTTTATGATTCAAACTAAGAAATCCATCCACTTTTTATTTCAAGTGTTCTCAAAGGAGAAAAAGCCTAACAGAAGCTGCAAAATTTGCAAACTACTGATGAAAGGGTATGTCCTCAGAGCTACCCCATACAAGGACACTGGTTCACATTTCAGATACAGTATAGCCAATATAATACAGTTCTACACCCGGTTATTAACCCTTCTTCTCAGCTGGGTAATTAGCAAAAGTGGATCACCACACTCACATGTTAGGAATGAGCTTGGGCACCTCAGCATATGTCCTAGAAGGGACAAACTCATTGTTTCTTAGGATCTGAATAAGCACAGGGGAAATTCTTGCAGGTATTTATCTCTAGGGATTGCGCAAGGTGCTGCCAGCTCCTGGATCAGCTCCAGATATGCTTCCTCTGACAAGTGGCATTGCTTGAGTGAGAATCAATGAATTCAATATTTGCAAAGCAGTTTGAGATTCTTCGATAGGAGAAAAGGTGGGGGTTTTAAATGATTTTTACATGGTTTCTGCCATCTGATCACCTTCCTCCTAGTTCCCATGTAATGACTTTCTAATATGTTAGCCAGAGTTCCCCATCTGCCATGGGGAAATAAATTCTCAGAGATGCGGGTTTCACAAAAAGACTTGTTGAAATTTCACCAAAAAAAAAATAAATCAGTGGCTTAAATCTACAGAAATCAGGACCTGTGCTTGCACTAGGGGACAAGTACATGCCACCAGCCAGTTACCTGAGGAAAAGGCAGCAGCCAGGCAGCAGCTGTCCTGGCAGTCCTCGCATGTGCCAGTGGGAGTAGCAAAGACAACCGGGAGAGTAGAAATCACCTGGTGATCAGGCCTTGCTAGTTATTCTGCTCCCAGGAGGATTTGCTATTTTAATTAATTCCAGTAACATCTTAAACAAAAGAAATGTATTTAAATAGCAACTGTGACAAGCATAACATGATGTACTAGGATCTAGTTATAGAGACAAAGAAAATAGCAGTCGTATTTATGAAACAAAAGACAGAAGTTCTGTTATTCTGTTTACTTAACTTGTATTATGATCACTTAAAAAAAAAAAAGAAAAAAAGGCTGCTGTTGTACAATGGTATTCCACATATGGAGAGGTTTCCACCACAGCCTTTAATGGTGCTAGTCTCCAAGCAGCATCCTGCCCTCATGTGTAGTGACATACTAAAGCCATTTAGCACTGTCACATAGCAAGTTTGCTTTTCATGACTCATGTAGTCACCCTGTGACTGTTTCACTGATTCTCAATTTGTCAGCTTGTCCTCAGTTTTGTGCTTTCCAAACTGTGCTCATGTGTGTATAGCACAGCTGCACGCAGTAGAGCACTGTGCTATGCCAGTGCATGAGCAGGGTAGGCATTGTTAGTTTCTCTGAACCCCCAGGGAAATTAAGTTTTACTAGGATTTTGCAAACAGCAGCTCCAACTGACCTCGTAGTCTCCAGAGCAGACTTCCTGATCTCTTCTTCCTATTTTTCAGTGCTTCTTGTAAAAAACAAATCACTATATTGGTAAGGGATTCCTCGGTCATGTGAATTATTCCAGCTTTCTTCCACCAGATGAGTAAGAATTTGAGAACAGAATTTCTCTGTCATGAGCACTCTGGTGATGCAGGCTGTCTGCATTCCTGGCAGATTTGTGCCTCCATAGGTCTCTCTCAGCCCTCTTTAAAGTCATGCTTATATTAAGATGTAGGTATGTGTGGCATGCATCCATCTTCAGAGCCACTGCTGTAAATTACTCCACTAGTTTAGCTGTATAATATATCCTGTCACATCACAAGTGGCTTTAGAGCTCTGAAATGGCAGTACTCCTTATTGAGGCAATAGTTTATGAGACCAGAGAAAGGCTATACTTCTTCACCATTTTTTACTTGCTTTTCTCTCAGTACTTTTCTTGATTCAGCCTTTAGGGTTCTTCATCTAACAGACTCTTGAACCCTCAGATTCAGCCAACACATTCTCAGACTTGACTGTTGCTTTTAGATTGGCATTTATTTCAAAGCAATCATAAACTAGCAAAAAACAAAATAATGCAGATCATGGAATTCGTATTCAATTTGTGTGTGTGAAAACCGTATCATCATCAAAAAGCATCCAAGCAGGTGCTTTTCTACATGAAATGTGGAATGTCTTCCATCTGGTCTCATGAGTGGGTGGCCTTTGTCATGCTTGGGGAAAAATGGTGATGAGGAAGCAGAGAAAACTATGTGCCACAGTGTGCTGGTACTATTACCTATTTAAGTGCCACTGCACCACACACTACCCCACAAACCACCCTGCAAAGATCAGACAAGATTTAAAAATATCTTCAGTACAATTAGTTTACTTTTACAATGGCTGAAAAAGGCCATTTCTACAGACCAACCTGAAACAATGTGTGTTAGCTACGTAAATCACGAAAAGAACTTCCTCTCTATCCACACATTCCCGGCAATCACTGAGTAATAATGCCTCTATCTGTTTCTATGTGATCTACTAGCACAGCAACCTTTCCTGGCAAAGATAGTTCCTTGCCTTGACTAAGGTACCGCTGCATTCCTGGCCCTGAGCAGCATTCTGTTGAGATGAAATCACTCCCAGGATGTTACAGGACACTCCTTTTTTCATCTCCAGGTGCTAACTTAACTAGATGGTAGCCAGGGACCAAATCAAAAGAATGAAAATACTTCACTGCTGATGGTGCTAGAGCTGGTATCTTGAGCTGACTGAGAGTCAAGTCTCCTTAAAGAGTGTGCATCCTTAAGTTTTTTACAGTTGCAGGTGAAATGCTGCAGGCTGTGAACATCACTCAGCCAAGCCCTTCCCCAGCCTGCCAGAACCTATCTCCCACTGTTGTCGGATGTCCCAGGGGTCCCCTGTGGCATGCTGCCCAGGCTGAGCGTGGTTGGCTGCTGCATTTGGCCACGTCTCTTCCTTGTTCTTGACAGTCTCAGACTCCACAATTGCAAAGCAGATGCTCTAATTGCTTCCTTCCTTCACCTCCTCCAGGCACTGGGGCTGGGCATCTCAACAGAGGGCTGTGGGGCTGTGTGGGTGCTGGGAGTGCTGATGATCACTGCTGCCACAGTGGTAGTTTTCACAAGTTGTGTGTTTCCTGGTTTTTATTAATAATATATCTTCTAATAAGACCACCTTTTCACCAGAATTATAGGAAGTCTGGGTTGGATATTGGTGAACTAAAAACTCCCACATCTGGACAGAAAAGCCCCTTTCATGCATACAGCCACAGTAATCCTGATTGTAGCAGGGAAAATTTATCTGTGTTCACAGGAGCATGACAGGCGTATGCAAGGTCACAAGAATTTTTTTCAATTATGGATCGACACAACATGAATACTCTCAGGGCACAGTGATCCCATCAATGCAGAGATTTGAAATTAATTTATTTCTATTTAACAAATAAACAAATTATGTATTTATTATTTCTATTACTTAGTATATAAATCTGCAGAGATTTATGATTTGATTGATAATTCAGGCTAGCTGCATAGCTGTTTCAGTACTGTCAACATTGCCTTCCATCTTTTAGTGTTTACAGATGTTTAATAATCAGACTTTTTCAGGTTTTGAAAAATAGGTCTATTTAAAAACTTAGAGCATTCATCTGCATGTTCAAAATTATTTCCATATATAGAACTGTAGCCAGGGGAATATGATAGTCCATCTTAAAAAAAAAACAGTGCCCTTTTATAGTGCTTTGCCCTTCCCAAGCAGAACAAACCCAAGAGAAAGAAATTAGACTGAGCATTAACCATCTGAGGATTGAGATTCTTTACACCTAATTCCAGATAGCTTTAAAATAAGTGTTTACATCTGACACCTGTTGAGCATTTCTGGATTCTCATCCTAGGGTAAACATTACCACAGGACATGAGTCGTATTCTGAAAATGTCTATTTCAGAGAATCACCCTACTGATTCTCAAGGGTGTATAGAGGTCTATCTAAGACTCAGATGTTCTTAATTTTTTATGTCAAACCATATTTCAAACTTATGAGCTGATGGAAGTGGCCTCATTTGACTTTATGAGGTTCATTTTTTAAGTGGGAGGTGTACTGGAACATGTAATTTCAGTAGTCTGTATTTTAGGCATCTCCATACCACCACTCAGGGTGGCAGGAGAGGCACCTGGGCTCAGAACAACTTCTGCAGCTGAGCAGAGCTGCCACTGGTGTCATGTTCCTGCAAGCACCATGGGGCTGGGAGTAGCTCAGGAGATGTTGACTCTTTTCTTCCTAGTTGCTGTTGAGCTTGGAGCTGGAACTGCTCCTGACCAGAGGCTCTTGTCCTTGTGGGACCCAAGGAGCCCATGCCTGGCGCCAGCAGGGACCCAGCCCTCCTGCCTGCCTCAGCCCCTGGTTCACATTACAGAGTCTGACCTGTAGTAGAAGCAAATGTCAAAACTTGCTCCTAAACTTGCTATGCAACATGGCAGCTCCTCATTCTTCTCATGATCTCAATAACTACTTCCAGCTTCCAAAACCCAGCAGAAGCCAGAACTCCTACTTTGTACAAGGGTGAGAGCTTAACCTGCCCCTCTTCTGTTAATGGGCTGCTGTTCTCCCAGCTGCACAAACCCTGCAAAAACAAGGAGCCCTTGCCTGGCAGGGACATGAGGTATGACTTGACCTGAGATGCAGTGCATCTTACTCTTGTTAAAACATGGCTTATGCTGAATTCAGAACTAGGTATCCAATTGTTCCCCTTACCTTCCCTCACATGCCTTATTATATGAGACCTCCTGCAATCCTTATGTATTTTAATATAAACACTGATTTTGGATATACCAGAGCTGGCCTTGCCTGCTGCTTTTATCATGGGGCAAAGTACCAGCCAAGGCCCGAATAATTCAGATTTCTTAATGTAGATAAAAATCAGCATGTTGGCAGAAAGGCACATGGAGTTGCTGGAATATGTTGTCATACATTTCTAACAGGCAATCCCTTTTAGCAGGCAGAGACCTTCATATTTAAGTCTTCTAGAAGTTTCAGTGATGAAAAATTTGCATTTGAGAAAAACAGAGCAGAAAAGTGTGTATGTGTTCTTCACATGAACATATGATACATTGCAGTAATCAAGTAATGATCATGCATGTGCATAGGATAGATCCCAATATTCTGCTCAAGGATGAAAACACAAGGTCTCTGTAACCAGATGCAAGAACAACAATTCAGTCCCTCACCAATGCATTCTCATGAATTTTTGGGATTTTGAAATGGAAAAACTAATCTGACAGTGTGAGACAGGGGCAATATAGTGGTCCAGAAGAATGTTATGGTCCCACACTCATCAGAAGATTCTTTTGGTCCACTACTGTCACCCCTGCCCCCTCGAAATTTCATGACCCTTAAATGTCTTTGATCTAAATCTATATCCTGAGCACATAATGGAAAAACAAACACATTGCTGTGTGGGATTAAGAAATGGAGACAAGAAGTTACTTGTCATAAGTATAATTATGATAAATAATTATAACCCAGGAGTTCAAAACTTTTTTCTTTCTCTCATCATGATTTTAGGTTCCTTACCCCTTGTAAGGAGCAGACATTAAACCAAAAACTGATCAATAATTTTTTTTCAGTTTTTACTGCCTACAAAATTCTTCATCCTATACGTGGTCCAGAATTTCAGTATCCTACCAAGCTGAAGATACCAGATATCGTAACCTAAATACTTGCAGGATGAAATGCCACAAAGACCCCAGACTAATAGAGTATATCCTGTGAAAATACAGTATAATCTTTTAGTAACAGTGGTTTTTATTTTATTAATAATAATCCTAATATTGGGCAAACACAAAAGCTAAACTTTGAAACGTGCACATGAAAAAACCAAAAATACTGTGAATATGAATTCGTTTAAATTTCTTGGTGCCTGAATTCTACCAGGACTACCTGGTAAGCAACTTATCACAAAGCTCACGTCTGCCTGTTCACACTATTACTTCAGTTTTCAGATAAAGCTCCTTTTCATCTTGATTTTGGCTCAGCAGAACT
Source organism: Manacus vitellinus (assembly GCF_001715985.3). Classification (NCBI taxonomy): domain Eukaryota; kingdom Metazoa; phylum Chordata; class Aves; order Passeriformes; family Pipridae; genus Manacus; species Manacus vitellinus. The sequence continues at coordinate 5,688,969 of NW_021940750.1, forward strand.
TGTCTGCATGAATTATAGTTCAAATTGCACAGAATTATCTGCTTCGGAAGCAGATATTTTGTGGGACAACATTGTAATACCAATCACACTTAAACTTCTCTGATCTTGACATATAGGAAACAAAGCTTATATTTACTGCACAAACAACAAAGTAGCAGAATGAGAACCCCAATCAAAATCAGTAATGTCTAACAAAAATAAATCTATGACTGATACTCGAGCACAAGAAATAGCCCTACCACATTCAAGCATCATTCCTTTTACAGAATCACTTGTTAGTTTTTTCCTGATGGAGCAAGGAAGTGCTGAAGCCTTTACAGCAGAACATGCATCACAGTTACTTTTTACTCTTTCAATTACAAAACATATTGTGGAACAGAAAGCTTATCAATGGATTTCTTTTACAAGTAACTGAGGGATTAAGTAGTAGATATTCTGCCTGCTCCAAATAAAATGTAACAGAGAAATACAACAAGTAATTATGAAAACTGAGCCACCTGGTCTGGTTGAAGGTGTCCCTGCTCATTGCAGGGATTTGGAACTACATGACCTTTAAAGGTCCCTTTCAACCCAAGCCATTCTATGATTCTATGAAAATCATAAATATAAGTAGAATAAAATGATACAACTATAGACTTAAGGGTGTTTCGCTTGTAACACACAAACTACTGTCATCATTATTTGTCTACCTGAGCCTTTTCCCCATTTGGTTCTAAATTCTCTTTTTTATAATACCTTGAAATCACCTTTGTCTGGCACAGAAGTTTCATCTTTCTGTTCTTGAGGTCCACCATCTCTCAAAGAACCGAAGTCTGAGTCTTCATCCTGAAGAAAGAAAGAAATTATAAGCAATAGCGTTAAAACAACAGCAGAAGTATTATCAGGGTAGATAATTAATTTCTACTTGCAATAATTTATGCTGAAACCTCGATTAGAACACCTGTTGGTTACACCCAGTTGAGTTACTGCTCTCAGATTAATGAACAAACCACCACATAGTTTGGCACACACTGGCACAAAATCTGTATCAGGGGTACCCTTTCAACAAGTCAATGAAGGAAGAGCCATCACAGCTGTGAGATAACCTAAACGTGTCTCTGTAATTATTCTGTGAATAAAGGTTTGCTTTTTGTTTCGAATATTATCTTTTGGCAATCTGCTCCTGCTCTTAGCTGTGTTAAACCTCAGTTTGAAATATCCCAGAACATATTCTCTGGGTTCAAACACAGAGTGTGAAACTTGTTGCAGTTGCAAAATTTTAAATTTAATGTTTCTGTTTTTTTCAGGAAATGAAAGTTCAAAAATAATTCTACAGTGTAGGGTGCCTCCTTTTGAAACACTTTGTAGAACACTATTAAAGGACAGTTCCTACCAAAAAATTTTGAAAATATTCTGTTTCTGTTTCCAGAGTACTTCCTGAAGTGATGTGCCTCCATTCAGTCAGGGAGCAAACAGAACAATGCATAATGTACTACTAGTTTAAACTAAAGGCAGATCTTGAAATGATGAAGAGAATGCAAAGCAAAATGGAAAAGTCAGAACTAAAAAGGGAATGTGTAAATAAAATTCAGTTCTCTATTCCTGGTCTCTATCCTGTCCTTATCCCATTTTTAATAACAAAAAATATGGGTTGGAGACATTATTATACATGTAAAAATTTTGTTATTGATACACAAATATGAAGTTTTTAATAAAAGTAGCATTCAATTACAAAAGAAAAAAGGCATTTTAAGTCTGGGTCTGGGTTCAGGCTGGTAATTCAGCCCCTAAAGAATGTTTCCTTCCCTGTTCATTTTTTCCACTTTCTCATCTTTTAATGTCCCCTTAAGACCCTGACTTCTCTCATTTTTTCTATGAAGATGAGTTTTTTGGTTCCTGTGGATTCAGGAGGACTTTTGCCGCTGAGAGCCTTTCAGGGAATATTTCACCTTAAATTCCTTAAGGCAGAGACATTGCTGCCTAGTCCCATCAGACAGCAACTTTGTACACTAGTTTGAATACAAACATGCTCACAAAGCAGGATTTTGTTTTCTGTCAAATGCAGAGGACCTGAAGCAAATTTTTGAAGCCATTTTCTTACCTCTAGTCCTTTTGTCTTTGATGACATCATGGTCTTCCCTGGATTCATGTAATAGAGTGTTTCTGGCACCTCTATGGGCAGCAATTCTTGGGACACATTTTCAGCATTTACTTCTGGCACCTCTACAGGTAGGAATTCTTTAGACAAGTTTTCAGGATTTACTTCTGTCACCTCTACGGATAGGAATTCTTTAGACATATTTTCAGGATATACTCCTGGCATCTCCATAGGCAGCAGTTCTAGGGACATCTTTTCAGGATATACTCCTGATATCTCCATAGGCAGTAGTTCTAGAGATGCCTTTTCAGGATATACTCCTGGCAACTCCAAGGGCAGCGGTTCTAGAGATGTCTTTTCAGAATATACTCCTGGCAACTCCACGGGCAGCGGTTCTAGAGATGTCTTTTCAGGATATACTCCTGGCAACTCCATGGGCAGCGGTTCTAGAGACGTCTTTTCAGGATATACCCCTGGCAACTCCATGGGCAGCGGTTCTACAGACATCTTTTCGGGATATACTCCTGGCAACTCCATGGGCAGCGGTTCTAGAGACAGGTTTTCAGGATCTACTCCTGGCACCTCCACAGGCAGCACTTCCCAAGACATGTTTGCAGGATGTACTCCTGTGGGAGTCAATGACAAGTTATTTTATAAAATGACCTGAGGCCCCACCCATCTCATCTCTATAAGTAAAGGACTCCCCTCCCACTGCCGAAGACAGTGGAGTGCCAAGGATAGACTGCTCCAGGGAAGGACCTTGCAGCACAAGCACAACAGCCAAAAGGAACATGGTATCTTCCTCTGGCTGGGAACCTCTCCCAACCTGTGCCTGCCCCATGGGTCCTGCACTGCTGCCATCCTTTTGCTGTGGTTAGCAGAGTCATGGGCTGTCCTGCCAAGCAGGGGAGAAGCACAGAGAGCACCACCTCTGAGACCTGCTCCTTCAAAGCCATTTCTTCCCCACTGTGGCGTAGGGACTGTCCTGAGCAGAGACAGCTCCTGTATGGGGGACATTGAACCCTGAAAAAGGCCTCTGAGTGTAAATAGCTACCACTGACTTACCTGTGTGCAGGCACACGCCTGTGCACTTTAGTCAAACCTCCCCATAGGTGGGGGGACCTGAAAAGAGATCCTGCTGCCTGGAAAGAGGCATTGCCCTCTGCCACACAGTAACCCCCTGGAAGAGGGCCACCCCCACTGCCTGACAGATCACTGCATGGACCTGCACCTCCCAGCTCCTCCTGGGCTGCTCCCATTTCTTCTTCCCAGGGGAGCAAGGCTAGGGTGTGGGCACAGGGCTGGGTCAGTTTGCAGAGGTGAGCTATAGGTAGAGGAGGTGAGTGAGGAGCATGGAGTAGCAGTATCAGATTGCGTGTGATAGGACAGTGGGGGAGAAGGTGTTAACAAAGGTCTTAAAGTCATGCAAGCATGAGCCTGGATTACTGCTTCATCTGGCAGTACCTTAAATACAACCAAAAAAAGCAAGGAAATCTGTAATAGCTGTGAAAAGCTGGTAGAAGTTATGCTTTCATAAATTTTCCAGAGAAAGGCAATTGAACTTCACATGACAACTGCAGAAAATCTCTGTCAAGATGAATGGAATATATTATCCAGTGGTTAAGTTCTATTAGTTTTATTTTTACAGAGATTTTGTTCAACTAAAGAGCATGAACGAACAAAAGAGCACATGAACATCTCCAGGCATACCCAGTGAAAATTATCATCTTCAAAGACAGAAAAACAAATAAATAACAAACTAGCAGCTCCAGTAACTGTAGGTTGTGTCATAGCATCTGCATTTGCAGCATGAAAAGTAGTTCTGCCCACACTGGAAGTTCAAGAGCATCTTTTGGCCTCAGGTCATGGACACACTCTGCTGCATCCTGGAGAACTCCTTTTGCAGCTTAATTTAAAGAACAGCAATCATCTTTTTTTTTTTTTTTTAACCTGATCAGAAAAGACCTGGTTGACCTTGGAAGACCTGTCATGGGACACTAAAAATACCATGATACTGTTATTAGAGCAGGCCAACTTTGCCCAGGTTGATTAGTTCAGAGAATCATTAGCATAAGTGATGTAACAGAAACCCCTCTAAAACTGATGAACCTTACAAAAGTTGAGATTCCTTGTCCTCAAGAAAACCTGTGGAGAAGAAAGATGGATTTTGTGTAGAGGCTTCCATATCTGCAGAGTGAATTCCTCATAATACGCATGCTTAGCTATCTAGAATGATCTTGCGACCTTCAGCTAAATCAAGTGCTGAAGTCACTACTCTGAGTGACTCCACAGGCAATGCCATAAAGAAAGAAAACTCCAAGGCTCTCATGAACAACTGAATGAGTGTTATCTCATTTAAAATCTGAATTTACAAAGCTGGATGGTTTCAACTTGTAGAATGAAAAGCAGAGTCTTCAAGTGGAATGATTTTATTCATTCACATTTCATATTTCAGTAATTTAAGGATAGATTAAGCAAAATAACCCACCTGTTTCAAAGATTTAAGTGTAGTTGCCCTGGCAGCAAACCACACACTACTCCTTTAGTGTAGTACTTATCACAGTTTTATCTTGCTTATCACACAGAATGTGCCAAAACCAGTACAACCTTGTACATCCTCTACTGCTTAGTTTTCTTACTCGCACTACAATGCAGTTTGTAGAAGCATCACTAACTTGGCAGAGATACCTATATTACATCTGACTGCAGAGACAAGCTGTGGAGAAACGGTAGCTCCATGACAAACATGTTTTTCAACATGTTCAGATGTAGCTTTGTGATTTCTTTTGTCATAGTCTTGGACTAGTTTGAAACTGCTGATAGCCAGGTCCCCCTAAATGCCTTTCAACAGTATATGCTTGCCTAGCTTTCAAACAGGCCAGGCAAAGTGAGCCTGAGGTTATTCTGACAAGGTGGAAACACAACCAAGACTGGCTGTGACCATCTCACTATTCTCTGACATATAGATATTTCTGCACTGGAGAGCAGAGTCAGATGGACATTCTGGCTCAGCTACATGCTCTTTCTGCAGGAGGAGTGGTGTCTTAGGCCATCAGTTTAGCAGTTAGCGAAGGAAGGAGATGTGGAGCAGGAGAGAAAATTCGCAGGATACAGGGGCACTACTGCTGTTTGTTATCTTAGCCATGTAACAAGTAAGACAGAATCTTCTGGAAAATTATTTTAAAGTAAGTTTAAAAGTGCTGGAATATATCCTAGTTAAGAGACAGTGACCATACTGAGAAAAGCATGGCACTTTATATCCATTATACAAATGCAGCAGCATTTGTATACATGGAGCATATAACTAGAACACAGCTTCGATACTGAGAGTTATTACTTTCCCAGTAGAGATACTAACACCATTAATGACTTTGTACATCACTGCACTCTCAGTTAAATAGTCTTTATGTTTCTTTCATGCTACAGTTACTGATGCACTGAATAAAGCCCAGAACTTACCATACCAGTCTTAGAGCTGCCTAATTGAAGTGTAAATTTATGCTCCATTTTATCTCTCTCAGTTTTTATGCATGGTGCATATCTACAGTCCTCAATGGTTACCTGTACAGTGAGAAAGTCCTCTGCACCTGGAGTTCTCTCACTGTGGGATGTTTTTCTATACTTGGAGAAAGTTTCCCAGGACTGCAGTAAACTAGATGAGCAGTTCCCAAAGTTTTTTGAATCACTGTTGACTCTCAACATTTCTGCAGGCTTACATGCAAGTTTATCATATCCTCATGAGATGGAAACCAGCAATATGACCAGTATAATGCTTCCTCCCACTGTGGGTTACAGACCATCAGTTCCTGCACCTGCAGAGATCATGGACTAGAGATTAAGAGTGACCAGGAATATGAAGGATTTTCTGAATACTTATCTGTATGTGGGAACAAAAGATTTAACCTTTAACAAATTCTAGGATATCTCAAAACCAAATTACGTCATATTTGGGTTAGTAGATACTAAGCCAAAAGAAATGCAGCTTGAGGAGGAATTCGGAGTATGATTTTCTTTTAAGACTGGGTGACATCCAATTGAATAGCAGAAATTGCAAAATTAAAGAAACAACTGTCAATTGCACAAGATTTAGAAGCACATATTAACTTATGTAGAAACTTGCAGCTCCTTACCTGATAGTTATCAGCCTCTGAGGATACTCCATTACCTCAGCAGAAGAAAGGAAATAGGAGGGGAGAAAACTAATTTACAGATTATTAGCTGAGGGAGAGAAGGGTGGAATAAGCAGCAGCTGGCAGGAAAAGTCAGTCTGCTAGAGGGCAAGGCACCATCTTTTCCCAGTGTTTAAAGGCAGAAAAAAAGAAGAGAGAGCTGGGAGCTAGGAAGCGCTCACAGTGTGCGTATCAGGTGTCTGTAAAACCAAATGATCAGAACCCCAGCAGTGAGATTTAATGCTATGACATTTTCTGGATTAGAGATTTTAGTTGCTATTCTTTTTAAAGGACCAGTCTACCAAGACTGCTTTGAAGAAACTAGAGTATCTCCATTTAAAATGTTTGTCTTCACCACCTTTTGTTCCTGATTTCCTCTTTTGTTTCTTCTTTCCATTCCTTGACACCTTTTCTTTACCATTGACTTCTTAGATTTCCAAAATATATATTTCCTTCCTTTGTCCATCTCAATACCACATAGCTATAATTCAATTTTTCACTTTTTCTTGAGTATTATAGGTTTTTTCCTTTCTCTCCTTTCTCCTTCCTTGCTTTTTATACCCTCTGTTTTCTTAATCTTTCCCCTTTGTCTCACATGTCTCCTACATACTGTAATTGTACCTCTGTAAGCTTCAAGTTTAAATGATGAAGGTTTGGTCATATTTGGAATAAGCATGAATACTACAAGAATTGGGGCAGCTGGAATCAGACTGTGACATCTGGATAAGCAATAGTGGGTTGAAGTGAATATAAAGGAGACCTCAGGGCCCCGGGAGGAAGCAACTGAAGACATGACAGGACATCCTAGAGTTTTGATATCATCGGATAGAGGGGTGAGAGAAGTGCTTTATGAACACTGGGCTTCAACTGGAACCCTGCAAGGGACAGACTTTCAGGAGGAACTCAAAGGTACAAAATTTGAATGGCATGAAGGACACACAGCTGTCAGCCATTGCTAACTGCTGACCAGCATACCATGGCCAGGTATGGTATGCATGAGGTATGGTATTCTTCCATGAGGAAATGAGGCCCTGATGGCCTCCTCTGCAGCATTACCACTCTAGAAGACAGTGAGATATTGTACACACATAGCAGAGCTATACATGTAAACAAGTTTTGGCACAGGGTTTCTCAGAAGGGAGTCCTTTACCATCCATGTTCTCCTTTATCTGCTGTGGCAAACACATTTCCCATCACTCATGTGGTGCAACCCGTAGTCACAAATGAATAGATCACTTCACTTAGAATGTTTGCAGTAGTCTCATTTGATCACTTTTTGTGTTACAGAACAGTGTAAAATGCTTCTGCTTCCTAAGTGGCGCTCACCCAATAAGACTGTTCAAATTCTCACATGCCTTGTGAGGGGTTAAAGAATCCCACTGCTGCTTTCCTTAGGTTCCTATGGTCTGAGTCACCCCACCGAGCTGCCCAGTTCTTCATGCACCTTAGTGACAATTGGAAGGGCTGGGGCAAATGTGCAATTGCATGCTAATCCCTTCACTTACTTGTAGATAATGAATAGGTAAGAAGGAAAAGCCAGACACAGAAAAGATGCAAAACATATTAATTACAAGTAAGGAGGTCAGCGTGTTAGTTTGTAGTTCCTATTACCACATCTACCAAGAGTTTTATCTTCTAAAACATTTAGGAAAAAAAAAGTTAACTCCTCCTGATGCTAACACCATGATACAGCGTGGGCTTAGATTTTTGCATTGCTTCTCTCCCCTCTATTGTATTTCCTCTCTTGAAGGGATAATTCCATGAAGACACTCCTTTTTCCTGTAAAAGGGGACACTCCCAACCTGCAAAACCCAAAAGGGCTTTTAAATGCCCACATTTACAGCTGTTACCTACATTCTTTCAGTGCCTCAGTACAGCCCAGAGACAGAGCACAGGAAACGTACCCCATTAGCAGCTGAACCAGAACAAAAAATGCCAGCAGACAAAGCCACACTGGCCATGCTGGCCTGAAAGAACAGATTTCTGCAAGTGTTCTGTGCAATTAGTTAATAAATGCAATGATAAAAAGCAAGCTGAACCCACCAAATTAACCAACTCTCTAAGTCACAAACAAAGCACATCTACTAAACATGGACCGGGAGTGCTGATAGATGGTAGTCAGGAGAACAGGCCACTGCTGAGGAGCAATCACCTGGAGACACTTCTACAGTATCTCAGAGAAGAAGAAAACAACTGTAGATGACATGACGGGGCTGGTGTCTTTCCCCTCTGCTCAAGGGGTTGCTACGTATCGCTGGGTGAAGGCACCTGGTGCCCCAGGAAAAGGCTGTCTGGGTGCAGGCTTGAGCCAGACCTTTTTAAGGGTCTAGCAATGCAGGAAATGAAGGTATTTTCAGGGTAACAAGCAAAGGCTTTGCTTGTAACTCAGGTGACTGTGGGTTTATCTGAAAGAAGAAAGGCATGGATGTTTCAGGATTGCAGGGGGGAGAATTGACAAGAAGATCCAGTTATGGTCTAAGAGCTTTTCCCACACTGTGAGCATCACTAGGAGCTATCATGTGGGCCTAGTCAAACTGCTGGGAGGTGGGACAGACTTAGGCACTGGCAGGTGCAGCAGTGGCACACTGGGAATAAATGGGACCTCCCTCTTTTAAACTAGCTGTTGCTGGTTTAACAGAAGACATCAAGGGAAGCAAAAGGGTATAGTTAAATGCAGAGATGGGAAGAGAGAAGCAGGCTTCTTGAAATTTGATGTCATCAAAGGACTTGGATGTTCAGGGCAGGAACTTCATTTGCAGACCTTTAGGATGCCCGAAACCTCAGCTCCAAGATGGGCTGCTGAGAGAAGTAACAAACACATGTGTCACACCAAATGGGTTTGTCATAATGATACTCACGGAAGCCTGGAAGGGAGTTAGAGCTGGGACAGAGGAGAGGCGATGCCCAGAGGGACCAGATGACTCAGCAACAGAGATCACAAAGTGGGGAGCCCTTGATGAGCACGAGCAAGTAAACAGCCATTTCAGCACACTAGAGGTTTGAACCAGGACTGCAAATTGGACAGAGGTGTGAGGGCCTGGAAAATCAGCTGGGGTAAGGACACAGCACACCCAAGGGTCTGAGGTCATCAGAGGTGAGACTAAAGTCAACAAAGGCTAGAGGAAGACACGGCATAAAGGAATGCTTGAAGGAAGAGAGACAGATTAGGACAGCAAGAGGGAAGAGAAATTTTCAGCCTTTTTGAATAAAAAATTTACTTTCTATTTTGGTTAAGATACAAGATATTCATAGCTCTGTGTTTGCCATTACATGTTACTTCAGCACAGACAAGTTGCTGCATTTCATTTAAATTTTAAGTAATTAAGGGCTGACTGCAGCATGAAATTCTTTTTTTTATTAGGTTAGTATCTGTTCTAATGAAACAGGTTTACATAGCATTTTTGTTACTAAAATCCTTCATAAAGCAAATAATTATTTTGGTTTTCACTTAAAAAATAAGCCGTTTCAACAAATTACCTTGTGTTATTTATAGTAGTTGCACAGATCCTGTGTTGCTTGTAGACAGTCAGGGATTGACAATGTCATTACCCATGAATTACCCATGGATATCAGTGTAAAGCATTTAACTTGCCTTCTGACCACAAAATCTGTCTCTCAGTTTTTGATGTTTTAATTCTCACAGCATCCCATCCCATAATAACAAGAAATACTACAAAAACTCTTGAAATTAATGGGATGTGGATACTGGGCTGAATCTTCTAAATACCACGACTATTCAGTGAAAAGCAGAACCCTGGATTAGGCACTTACGCCTGCACTAGAAGAGCTGATCCTGACTCACAGTACAGTTTGAAACAGTAATTCCAAGAGATTTTCAAAAACTAAATACTGCTGATATAATAAAGCTTCTACATTTAGAAGTATAGAAAATCTGAAATCTCACATTATGTTTAGCTTGCACATTATTTCTAACAAAATTTCTTACTGACACTATGGAAAATATAGTTTTCATGTTCTTTGAAATTGTCCAAATGTATTATGTATTTTTCTGTTGCGCTAGATTTGTAATAAATTAAATATCTGTAGCTAATTTGTTTTCACTTTGCACATAACTTCTGGCAGTGTAGCGAATTTTGAAAGAATTTGTACTGCTGTCCCAGATTCATGCATTTAAAAAGTTGCCAATAAACCCTATATTTCCTAATCTTTAATTTACTGCATATACACATATATGCATGGAAAAAAAGTTCACCAGCAGTGAAATCCAAGATAAATAAAGCACAAGCCTAATCATTGTTTTGTTTGGTTTATCTAGGATTGCCATGTGGTAGAGAGAAACCACAAGTCTGTAAGTTTCCAAAGTTTATTGTGCTCATTCACAGACAGGTCTTGATTCTTTTGCAAGAAGAAAAAAAATCATGCAGATATTTTTGTGGAACTCAGGAGAGTGTTTATTTTTTGCGCTGTCGTTTCTGCTCTATGGCGGAATTCAAAGCCTGAAGGATCAGGTGTTGGTTGTTCCGAATATTGTAGCTGGTCAGTTCTATCAGCTTGTCAAAGTCCTCCCCTGTGTAGGTAAAGCTGTTTAAGCAGTATGGGGAAAAAATGGTAGAAACATCGACGTTGCCCTGTGCCATCTCAGCAGGGCTGCGCTCCACACCTAACAAATAAAGAAAGGTTGTCAGTGGGGTAGAGATTTGGGCCCACCTCCCACTTTCCAGGTGGAGCACAAGTTACTCTTCGCTGCCTTGACAATTGCATTTCTCTCCCATGGGAAGGACAGCAGGGGAGGGAGGAGACCACACTAGACCATGTGCCCCATCCCAACACAGCCAAAGGGCAGGCAGGTGGTGGGAGGACCACCTCTGTCCCATTTGCTTACCTGGCTCTTTGTATTTTCTGAAAGAGTCATTCACCAGTGGGAAAAACACCACTGTCGGTGCCTCTGGGGTCTCTGTGTCTTCAAAGATGTAGCACTCCTTTAGATTTTTCTTTTCTTCTTCACTCATATGGATTTTGGGAAATGGGATTCCCTGTTTTTGGAAGTACTTGGAGGCTTCTTCCAAAGGCTGAATTCAGAAAAAAAAAAGAAAAGGTCAGAAATTCTGCCACACCCCACCACTTTTCCTAGTGCACAATGCATCCATCAAAAGATTTTCAAAAAGATATAGAAGCAGGGTTTGCTGTCATTATTTCTTCTGTCCTTGTCTCTTACGTGAGATATTAAGTACCAGTTATTAACAGAACAACAGTTCAAGGCTCAGCCTCCAGCTTGCACTCCTGATGGTTGTTCTACCTCACCCTCCTCAACAGCCTTAACCTACAACATAGGTAAGATGTTCAAGGCTGTGGGAAGGGTGGCCTAGAAGCTTAGGACACAGAAACACACCTCTCTTGGAGAAAATCCTAAAATGAGTAGAACGGACAGGAATCTGAAATAGCATGGGTTTTAAACGCAGATTCAGAGAAACACAAACACTTTTTTGACTCAGTATAAAAATATTTAAAAGCCTCTGTCTTAGATGCCTTAGGATAGTTCTGAAAAGTGATGTAAGCAAAGAGTGATCTGGGAACAAATACCATCTAAATGTTAATCTTGCAGTAATTTTTGAAAATAGGATTCTTGTTTCTGAGTCTGGTTGGCATGTATGAAAATTTTAATCTTCAAGAACTTCTGTCTTATCCATATTTAGTAACAGGAATTATATACCAGATTATTAGCTGGTATTTGAAACAGCAGATATGGTGTCAAAGGACAATTCTTTCCCATAATTTAGAATAACAACAAAAAAATCAGTTACTGTTCTAAAGACAACTGGACAAATTACTTCTAATTATACTGTATGTGGATAACTTCAGATGAATATCACAAGACAACCAAAATGAGTTAATCAGTGGTGGTACTAGTACCAGATAAGCACTCCATGTGAAGTTTTGTCTTGATAGACATATCAAGATCACAGGAGCACACACATTTAGGAGATAGCATTTAGCTATTAGAGGGTTAATTCAAATGAAATATTTAGAAGAACTGATACCACTTCTGTTCTCTTTAGGAGATTTTCCATGTTTTACCAGCACCACTTGAGACACCTAAGCATCTGCATAATGGAATCTGCAGACCAAGAATCCTTCTCTCCCATCAGTTTATTCTACGTAAATTATTCTGAATTCTCAGAACATAAGGAGGGCTAAGAGGACTAAAAGGCAGCAGTCATTATAAAAAAAAATAGAGTGGTCATCGCACCAATGTCTGTGATCCAGAAGAATAGTTTAAGTGCAGGACAACATCCACTTTCCTCTCCGACCTCATGAGTGGTGGATAGCTAATATCGATGTATCCTGCCGTGTCTGCCAGGCACATGAACTCTGCTGTTTCTGTCAGCTGGTTGGGGAAATGCTCTAGTACAGTATCTAAAAGGAAATATTTTTTACAATGAGCGATTCACTGAAGTAATATCTCTGTTGTTTGACTAATAAGGGAGGAAAAATTACTCTTGACTCCCCACTACATTTTCTTTCCAAGATCCTGGCACACTACAGAAGCTCAAACTTGACACAGAAAAGAGAGACCTGTTCAAGGTAAAAAGACAAGGCTCTTTCAATTCTCTTGTTGCTCTTCTTTCACTCCGATGAGCAGTAATTTCCTGGAATCAAGGGAATTCCTGAAGCTGATTTAGCTGGATGAAATTTAAATAGTTATCTTGAAATATTTGTTTTCAAATGTTCATCCTCTGCCTTCCCTGATGAAGACACCAACCATTTAAGAAGGTAATAAATAAATTCAGGGGTGTTTACCTTTCCACATACAGAAGTTTTTGCTTTGAAGGTATGCATTGTGCACTTGGAACCCCTTCAGGAAGTTGTAGAACTTTGAAAAAATCACCCGCTCTGTCAGCAGCCGCCGAATAATGCCCATGATGCCACATTCAGGGGTCACTAAGTAAGTCTCCAACTCATGACTCCCATCTGGTGGAGAGGGTTCATCTTCTGAAGGGTAGAGAAGATGAACAAATTGTTGTTTTGATACAGTTCTTTGCAACACTTAAAATATCAGAAGGCATTTAATACTTGCTAGAGAAAAGAAGATCCTAATAAGACACGGCAACATACAATTAAATAAATGTAAAGTAGGAACAAGAAGGAAATCAATCTTCAGTAAAGCATATTCCATGAAAAACAGAGTCAAAATGGCAACAAACTTGCTAAAGCTGGAAAAAGTGATCTACTGTTTGACAGAACCCATGAGCTGATTCCCTGCGTGAAGCTCAGGGTAGGCTGAGAATCTGGACCCATTTCTTTCAAAATTGATACAAACTGACTTTGCAAAAAAGTGTCAGGAAACTTAGACATCCAGAAAAGAGCATAGAAAAAGGGTTGTGCTAAATGGCACCTTATCAGATTGGGAAAGAGGGCCTTTCTATCACAGGTATTTATTGAGCTCAGGATTCTGCAACACTTCCCTGGAGAAACTGATGAAAAGTCTGTAAACCAAACTCACTAACCACATCTGGACAAAAGGACAGTCAACACCTCTAAGGAAAACACAGGTTTACAACAAGATCAAAGAAAATTGGAATGGAGCTTCACATAATTGCTATATCAAAGTCTTCAACAACAACATAACAGCGCCATCTGCTGAGGCAGAGAACACAGCACTGGGATGTTTGTTAGAACGTGAAGGTTCACTGAAGGGCCCCTGGCAAAGACTGTTTATAAACTTCAATAGTTTCATATTTGCATAAATTCAGTTCAAAGGAGACTAATGGAAATAATATTGCTATGAAAGAATTCAGAGGGTAAACCTAGTTAGATGTAGCTGGCAACATGAAATCTTGGAATTTATGAGATAAAACAGAAATGTTACTAACCAACATCAACAACCCTGTGTTGGGTACACCTCAGTGAGCGTCTTTCTGTAGGATCTGATGAATGCAAGGCATCCAAAAGATTGTAGGAAAAGACATTGCTCCATAGACCTGTGCAATGGTAGAGAACAGGGAAACTTCTTCAGAAACATTTTAATGGGAAATATCCTCCCCCCCAAAAAAAAAAAAAATAACCTCTCAGCTTTGCAAGGGGTATTGGAAAGCCTCAAGGTTTTCAAATTATCACCAAAATCTGTATGAAGTTCTTTTCAGCAACTAGCATTCTGTCCTCAAAGAGGATTCTAAATAGTTTAAAACACTGTGCAAGGCCTTTAGCCACTATAATTCATTGCCACATAAAAACTAACATTTTCCATCCTATAAGCAATTGTCATCAGAGAGAAAACCCACATCATTTCCTATAAAATAAGTGTCTGGTCTACAAAGTATGTCATACACAAGTGGATACTCAGTTAAAGTTTGGAAGCTGCTCCTGGACTGCCAACAGTCAAATGGTTAGAGCACAATTTGGGATTGTCTTTAATAAAAGACATCTTCATTGTCCCTTGTAAGATTTCTCTTGTGAATGAGATTTCTCTTCCTCTCCTCGTTATTCTCATCCCCATAGTGCTTCTTCCACTTTTTCTCTCCCACTTAAAAAACATATAAAAATATCTCCACAGTGCAGAAATCTCCAAAAGTCTCTTGAATCTTGGAAAGTATTTCTTCCTCCACAACTCTGCCACAGGCCCTGAGAGGAAGGAGGCAGTGCTGCGCTTTGCCTTGAAAAATCTCCAGCAGTGAAAGCTTTGCAAAAGCCATACATTGCAAAGGATGCAATAATTTGAGTTGTACAATACAATAATATTCATTCCATGAATTAGTAACAGATATAAAATTCCCTTTTAAACCTTGTTTGTTCATGAAGTGGGACAGGAAGCCAAGGGTGTGCTTCTAGGAAGTCCTTGTAAGACTAGGACTGACATAAGAAAAGTTAAAAATGCAAAATTAAGAAATCACATTAGGGCTCTCTGGCTATACACTTAGAGGTGGCAACCAGAGTTCATTTGCATATAATTACTGGCTAGTTTCTGTCAAGACAACCTCCTCTCTGCAGCTTGAGAAGCTTCTGTTCAGCCCTGCTGTGAGAAGGCAACTCCTCTGGTTTCTCCTGTCTTCTCTTGGTGTCTTTTCACTCCATAACTCTTCTGGCTCCCTCAGTCCTGGGACACTATTTCTGCATTTTAATGTCTTTCAAACATTGCTATCTCTCCAGAATTTGGTTATAATTATGTAGCAATGTTGCCCTAATCTCTTGCACTGAATTTTCTTGGTACTTATATTTGCTGAAGTAAGAACTGTGGAGAGAGACAGTATCTTTTACTAGGCTGGCAGAGTTGAAAAGAGCAGACAAGCTCTCATATACACCAAGCATTCTTCTTGAAACCTGAGGGTCCTGTATCCCCATAAGCTCATCCAGTCTTTCCAGATCTAGCCACTGTTCTTATGAAAGGTCTTTTCTCTTTCTGCAAATGACACCTTGCTTTTATCCTTAAACAATCATGCTATCACTAGTAGTACATTTTATCCATAACCCAAGAGGGCACTGCATGTGGTATCTCTAGATGGCAACATTGCTTTAACTCTCCACCTTATCCTTTATAAAGATACACCTGTGGCTATGGGGTCACCTGCCTCAGGTGCTAAGGTTGAGAAGAAAGCTCTGCCCAGGTTGGATGTGTTGTGTGTGCTTGCTATCTGGACACCTCAGGTATGAATACACTACCCCACTGTTATTGAGAAACTGCAATGGATGAACACCAAATAAGGAATACTACCTGGTGTTGCTGATTGCATGGATTTTTCATTTTAAAAGTAAACCATTTCTTGCCAGTATCTTTGCTGTTCTGTTGGGTGATGTGCTTATTTACATGTAAAATATCTGTTGTTAAAGGGTTTAAGAGTAGACAGACTTGTCTACAGACAACTGCACCCCAGAGAACGAATGTACAAAGGGGGGCAGTAGAGATTTCCAGTATTAGCTAAAATTAAAAGAATTCCCTAAAAGCCGCAAAGCTGTTTTTCATACATTGCTGGATGCTATCTACTTTACTGAAATAGGAATAATAAAACTCACTGATTTATCATGATAGCAAAATTGCAAAGAATTTAGACTACTATTAAACTTGAAAAAATATCAGTAACAGTTCAGAAAACTACTAAAAATTGCCATATTTTATAATAAACTCAGTAACAATCTTGATTTTTGTTATAAGATCATGCCATTCATAGCCAAAATTGATTTTAAGATTACAGTTTCAAAATACAAAGGTTTTTTGTGGAACTCTGCTGCTGACTGGTTCAAAATGAGCCTAACCTTTTCAAGCAGCCCTGAAGCTTCAGGGCGTGATGGTCACTGTTCAAGACAAAAGCAACAGTGAACAATGTGATTTGAAATTTTCTCTAAGTATTTTTTAGCTCATCTCCAGTGTTTAAGGAATTCAGTCAGAGGTGAGAACAACATGCTGTACAATTGGTTTCAGTCCTGCACGATGCCGGGCGCTGGTTGCAATATTGCAGGGTTTGCATTATTTTAAAAATAAAGGACATTTTTATGCAATTCAAACTTTTGCAATGGAGCACATCACCTTTCATGAAACAAATGCGGGATTCTGGGAGCTTCTTCATAAGGCGACCCATGAAGAACTCACTGCCAAAATCCTCTGCACGAATGAAGGCACCATATTTTAAGAACCCGACCTCATAAGGAGTGAACTCCACCCATTCTGCAGAGACATGAAACAAGCTTTAAAATCTCATTCCTATCCCTACTTCCCTGCAGGAAGGGCTCTGAAATGGTAAAAAAGCAGCTGCAGGACAAACCCTATTGTCAAGGCAACCACAGCCCGGCCCTCCTTAGGGCTAGGAAGTATCATTCAACAGGTTTCAGCTGCTCACTCAGTAATCTTTCCCAATCTTGTTCATTCAGAACTTTCCAATGACCCTCTCCACAAAGAACATAAGTGAAGTTTATACCAAAAGGGGTCAGCCTGTTACCCCACATGTGGAGCTAAGGTTTGTAAGTACCTTGGCTGTCCTTAAACACCTCCCCAAGATTTCTCATGTCCGCTAGAAGATTAATTCCTCCCAGAGCCTAGACACAAAGTTTAGAAATTGAAAAAGAAGTTAAGGAGGAAAAGAAACTGTTTATAAAAGCTATGGTTCAGCAGTACAAGAGGTTGTGGCACATGCAGTAACCGATAATGTAGATCATTTAAACACCGAACGAGCCCAGGTTTGCCATCACCTTTGAACTCTGAAAGGCTGTAGTCTTCCTTGATATTGAGGATCATGTAGATAGGTAGGGGATTTTGACCCTGATTCAATGCCTGTCGCTCATCTGAGAGTTTGTGGTTATTTTTCTGTAAATTGATGAGAGACAAAGGGCAAAATCAAGGGACTTTCATGTCTATGGGCTTGCAAGATTACAGTAAAATAAATATCTGTTTCCCTCTTAATTTCCTTATCCTCTATACTCATTTTGTGTCCAAACATTTTTTAACCAAGGAGTGATCTAAACATTTACACATCCACATCAGCTTATTTAGTTACAGGTAGAGCTGTAGGACACTTTTTGAAAAAATGGTCTCCTGTTCTTCCTGTTCTTCTTCCATTTTACATGGATATTTAAGTTTTCACAAGGAGGAACAGAGGAAAAGAAACCAAGTAAGAACTCTGCATTTAGGTGCTCAGATACTCCTACTTGTAGAAGGAGACACAGGTTTTCTGCCCTACAAAATACCCTCTCAGCTGCTAATTATGCGTTAAGAGATATGTGGAGAAAAAACTCTCAGCAAGTTTACAGATGACACTAAGTTGGTTGGGAGTGTTGATCAGCTGGAGGGTAGGAAGGCTCTAGAGTGGGATCTGGACAGGCTGGATCAGGGGTCCAAGGTCAATTGTATGAGATTCAACAAGGTGAAGGGCCAGGTCCTGCAACTGGGTTACAGCAACCCCATGCAGCCCTACAGGCTGGGGGAAGAGTGGCTGGAAAGCTGCCCATCAGAAAAGGACCTGGGGGTGCTGTTTGACAGCTGGCTGAACACAAGCCAGCAGTGTGCCCAGGTGGCAAAGAAGGCCAATGGCATTCTGGCCTGTATCAGAAATAGTGTGGCCAGCAGGACCAGGGCAGTGATTGTCCCCCTGTACTCAGCACTTGTGAGGCTGCACCTCGAGTACTATGCTTAGTTTTGGGTCTCTCACTACAAGAAAGACACTGAGGTGCTGGCGCACGTCCAGAGATGGGCAATAAAGATCATGAAGGGTCTAGATAAAAAGTCTTATGAGGAGTGGCTGAGGGAGTGGGGGCTTGTTTAGCCTGGAGAAAAGGGGGCTCAGAGGAGACCTTATCACTCTCTGCGACTGCCTGAAATGAGGCTGTAGACAACTGGAGATTGGTTTCTTCTTCTAAGTAACAAGTGATAAGACAAAAGGAAATGGACTCTAAGTTTTGCTGAGAAAGGTTTAGATTGGATATTAGGAAAAATTTCTTCACTGGAAGGCTGGAACAGGTTCCCCAGGGAAGTGATGGAATTACCATCTGTGAAAGTGTTCAAAACGTATGTACATGTCCCACCTGGGGACACAGTTGAGCAGTGAACGTGACAGTGACAGGATAACAGTTGGACTTGATGTTCTCAGAGGTCTTTTCCAACCTCAACAATTCTGAAACCCCTTTGTTATTCCACAGAAATCATCTGCTGGATAATGCTGGCATGCTCTCAGGCTAACAGCTGTCCCTGGAGCTTCATATTCTATACAACAGTATTCAGTAGCTGTTAGGGAAAACGCTACCTCATCACTTAATGCTTTTTCCAGAAGAAGCCCCCAGAAATCAACACTAGAGATCTGGTAACCCTCTTGCTTCCGCAGTTTTAGCTCCTTGGCATAGTATTTCAAGCTTTCCAGGGAAAAACAGCTTAGCTTGCATTTGGTCATATGTCTGCGGACTTCACCAATCGGTCTGGATAGATCCTTATGTGACCACGCAGTGCTCTGATACAAATGTGACAAAGTCCTGCAGAAAAGAAAGGAAGTACATTGTCATATGCTTGCAACCCATTCCACTTTTTAGACTTAGATTTAAGGTCCACATCAAATGAAATTGCTGAGGTTCATTAAAAACACCTTTTGGGCTCAGTTTATTATTGAAGAGAAAAGATTTTTTGAGTTAGAGGACTCTCCCAAATCACTGGTGAAACCTGAGGACTTGCAAAAAACCCCTCCTTGCTATCAAGGTTTATGCACAAGGCTGTGATTTGCACCAGAGTGACTCAGCAGGAAAGATCCTAGAGCTGAAATAAAAAGTCAAGGAAATTGTTGTTACCTGGAAGCAGTGCCTACACTGGCTCAGGCAATGTGCTCCTAATGCAGCAATGAAAAAAGCTTGAGATTGAACCAGTAAACCTTCTTTACCAAAATGAAGAGGATAAATAACTTACACAGCAGGCTACAGAAGTGATGAATGATGTCTATGTTCAGGATCTCCTTACCATGTGGAACCAGATGACCCAGTGATGTATGAAATAGCATCCAAGAGACCCAGCTTTTGAAGACCCAACAGGTTGCCTAGCAGAGATGTCAATGCCCGGGCGCCACCTCCTGTTGTCATGACTGCTACAACTGGTACCTGTTTAAACATCAACACAGCAGTGGTAAGCAACACCTTTTTTACCAGCACATGTGATCAGAGCTGAGTAAATTGTAACCTTTATGTCCCACAAGAAATTCCAACAGTTCACCATTTCCTCAAGTCGGAGGTAAAAAGATGAAAATTGGGTATTTTGCACAGAAAAAAAAAATGTAAATAGCTGATTTTGAGGATTTTGATTAAAATCAATAATTTTTTATTCTAAATTTTTGCATGCTGGCTTATCAAAACAGCTCAAAACTTATGGTTTCCAGGCATCTCAATATTAGACTGAATTTTCCTTAGCAAAATATCATCACATGAGAGCTGTATTTTGAGAACAAGCAGAGCTCATCCTCTCTTGTAAGTAAAATATAACGGCTAGATTACATTTCCTATAAAGTACCTAGAGTATATAATTACAGTGATGAAGCCTAATTGCATGGAAATCTCAATTGTGTAACAGGAAGACAAATTCCTCCAAGGAACCCACTGAGAGAAAATGAGCCAATTGACATTTCCTACACACATTTCCAGGCAATTGCATCAAAGAAATGCTCAACTGTTTCCTGATTCAAATCAAACATTTCAGGTCAAAGCAAAGAATTCTGATTTGGGTTTATCTGACTATAAGGAAATATTCACTTGCTGGAAAATCTGGAATTAGTAGTTAGAACTACTTCCCCCTAAAAAATTCTTATACTTAGGAAGCTGGTTTTTTCCACTGAAATTAGTGTGCCAGTGAGAAACAATATGATCAGTTTGTGCGCAGGGGCATCATCTATGGTGTCCAAAGTGACGCTGTCATGCATTGCCTAACATGTCTTTAGTCTACCTGTCCTGGACAAAGGGAAAAACACAGATGAAAGAAAAGCAGTCTCAAAATGAAAATTTCTTTATTTCTGAAGTTCCTGCTCACAGATCTTGTTCCCACCCTGAAGCTCCAACCATCCCCATGCCAGCATGGGCCGAAATAATACAAACAGTGACTCAGACAAGCAGATCAGAGAAAAATGTTGTGTTCAGTGTCTTGTGTTGTTTGAGGAACTACAGCTGAGATGATGATCACCAGAGAAGAGAGTCTGTGATAAGAAGCCTCATCAGCCAGTGTTATGCATCACTTTAACTGACAGATTTTCTCCCTCCAAAAATCCAATAATATAAAATACATTATGCAGCCTTCGTGACTGAATGGTCAGCTAAAAGAGTAGGACTATTCAGGTCTATAATTCACAGATGAAAAATAAATAAAGCAAAAGAAAAAGCCAAAAAATGCTGTTTTATGGCATTCTATTTTCTGGATAAATATGTACTAAGAGGGTTTGATACTACCCTGGCTCTCACATTGCTTCATTTAAACATTTCTCAATGCCTTATGTGAATGTAATGTGGGCAGTGAATGTATCAGGGATAGTTAAGGAATAATATGTGAATGGCTACAAGAATAACACATTCCTGTTACACAGCATGTTACAATCCCTATGGTCCTCCCCATACCTCATGATCTTGAAGGTCTTGCTCTAAATGAAGTGTTTTTTTCAGAGCAGAAGCCACAAACTTCTTCCTTTTCTGTAGGAAATTTTTCTCTTCCTTACACAGATCAAACTCCAAACGAACATCTAAGTTTCGTGACCTCAAACAAAGTCCAGAGTTGAATAGGGTGTGCATGATCACTAAAAATTAATGTCTGTACCCATGCTTACAAGTCATGACTGTATTATTAGGCTTAGAAAAGCTGCTACTGTGGCCCAACAAAAGATATCACAGATAGTATAAATAAGGTAGAGACAAGGCTGAGAAAGTGTAAAAAGTAGCAAAATCTTACAGAAAGCAACAAGTGTTCTTTCTTACTACACTGATTTTCAAGAAGTATCTAACATAAATACTGCAACTCATATATGGATACTGTAAACAATGGGATATTTAGAATTTGTTGCCTCGGGAACTCCGGATTTTATAAATACAAATACTCTGGATTTTTTACAAGTAAGGAAAGTGAAGTATAAACATGTTTTTCTAAACTCATAACTCTACAGATTTTGCAGGTAGAAAACATTCTCCCCAACCAAACTGAACTTCTCTACAGTAGCATAACAGGAAAATTCACCCAGCACAGTTAACCACCTTCTGGACATGGGTAATGAACTTGGGGTAAGTAGGTAAAAATAATCATTGACTGAATGCTTTCTCCCTTAGAGAAAGAGGTAATAAGGCAAAAAACTGTGCAATATCTTTTTTTCACAACCACAAAACCCAAAGGCAGAATTTCTTACCAGTCATTTGATTTCATATGTAAATTGATTGTCTCATCCTAGGAAAAAAGCAAAACCACAATATAAGCACTGGACGTTATTTTATGTTCTTTCCTTTCAGTCAACTCTGAAGCCCTTCCCTTTTTCTAAAGCCGTGTTGAGCCACAAAGCCATAACAATCAGAAAATCCATCTAATTTTTAAGACTCCTCCAAATCCACTCCATTTTATTTATATTGCTTTATACTAAAGATAAAAAGAGCAATCTACAGTAGAAACCAACACCAGCTCTGCCAATGTGTTCCATTCTGCATCACCATTTGCACTTGCTCTGATCTGCATTAGTCCCCCAGCTAGTCACAGAAATCCCTCTGTCAAATATTTGGCTGGGATTTTTGGTTCTACTTGGTTCTTATGAAAATGTACAGGTCCATAACCCTCTCTGTTAGGAATCTAAGGGCACTTGTAGCTATGTATCTAGACCCCTACTTCACACTGATCTAATTAACTCACACCTATTAATCTTTGGTCCATAACTTCACATTTATTCTAAGAAGTGGATATCAATCACCTTTGCTACTGCCACTTTTTCATTGAAAGGAAGTGAATCCAGAGGAATAGTGAGGGACGCTTGGCAGTCTTTTTTCTTCTCACCTGAAGTACACTGAAAAATAAATCATGATGTAGAAAAATATTTAACGTACACACCATAAAAAATGTACTGTCTCCAACTTTTTATATGAGTTCCTCATTCAGTTTTCAAGTTAGTATCTAATATTTAGATGTCTTAGGGGTTACAGTGCTCTTCCAGACGTGAATTTCATGAAACATGGCTCTTAATTAAAAATACATCTTTCCATTTGCCTCGGTTGAGTGTAGAAAACCATGAATTTACTGTGCTTACTCAAGCTAATGATCACATACCGAGTAGAAAGGAGGCTTCTCTGCCAAAGCCATGCGCAGCTCTGACAGGTTGTACTTAATGTAATGGAAGTCCAGGGGCTTCATGGGTTGCCAGAAAGAGCCCAGAGATAGCATCTGGGTCTCTTCGTAGGATCCCTTCACTGAAAACAAGAACTCTTTTTCTAAAAAAAAAATCATGAAAAGCATACAGGGAAATTAATGACTATGATCCTAGAAACGAAACTTTAAATGGTCATTCAGAAGTTGTCATTTTATATGTATACATATATATATATGTATACCCTTCAACAATGCTTAAAAGCCTCCAAACTATTTATCCATCAAAGGAACATTGCAAGAAGAAGGAGGAGAAGAAAACAGACAAACAAATAAAAACAAAAGATAAAACATGAAAGAGTTTATAAACCAGCAGTAACTGTTAAAAACTGAGACATACAGGGAATTGGGCAAAATGTAACTTGAGATAGAAATATATATTTACTGCTATTTTACAGCACCTCTATGATCCATTATCTCTCTAATCATTCCCTTTAATTTCAAAGTCCAGTTTTTATAATTAGTTAGCACAGACATGCTGTAATTGTTGTATCTGTGAACCTGTCTACAGACAGTTCATCCAGTTCTTGTGCTCCATTTTAAGAACAAAGTAGGAAAATTACTGGATAAGAAAATAACAACAACAACAACAAAAGATAATTTTTCAGTTTTTTGTTTCTAGTTTGAAGTCTAACCTGAAGTTTCTTTCTTCGTCCATCTGTTGTCCACCAGGACTTGCAAGCAGGAAATTTCACGAGCCTGTAGCAGGGATGAACAATGAGATAATTAAGTATAGAAAACATGCCATCTCTGACCCACTTCACTGCTACCTGCCTTTGGTCACCTGGCTCCCTGGAGTCTGGAAAACTTCACCCTGTGTTTGTTAGGCTGATAAGAGAAAGACTTTGGCACTCTGAAAATGCATCAAGTTTCAGCTGAACGAAAAATTGTTGTGGTGCTTTGTTCATCCAAGCACCATCCCAAGGACGGGAAGAGAGGGAAAATAACAGGAGAGGGAATAGGAATGTGCTGAGGCCTCCTTTAAATAGTGAGTTAGGGGTAGCTGAGGAAGCAACTTCCATATCATCCTATGGAAGCTGGGTAAACAGGATGGCCATGAGGGAGTCACAAAGGAAGTCCCCAGAAGGAATAACAGAGGCAGTAAGTCACTGAAAGAGCATTTCAGGCTTCGTAAAGAGGCTTGATATCAGCTGGTGGTGGTGAACAGATCTCTCGGTATCACAAATGACTGTGTACATTCCTTCCTAATATATCCTCCCACAGGGAGCAGCACAACAGGATGGATGCCTGTCTGACCCCCATCTCCCTCCCCTTCAGCCTTGCCTGCAGAGAGGTGTTGGGACACCGGCCAGATTCACCACATCCCATCACTATTATGAAAACAAAGATAGAAAAGCAATAGTTTAAAATTACCACTAATACACCATTAGTGACAAGCTTTTCAGGAGGGACTGGACTGAAAGAGAAAAAAGAATGCAATTAGAACTAATATGACCTAAATACATCCTTACATGAACACCAAAGAATAATACATTCCTTAAAGTTTTTCTTGGCCAGCATAGTCTCAAACATGTCACTGTTTTTTAATTTTGGGAGACATCTGAAATGTGTATTCCTTATTTTTAAGTGACTGAACTTCTCATTACCATTCTCCCTCTTCCAGAAAATAATGGGATAAATTAATAACCAGGATGATTCTTGGTAGATAAGGAACACGGAGTTTTAGCCAATATGCAACTAACTTGATCAATACCAGCTGTTACTGTGATGCTAAGCATTTTAAACTATATTATACTAAATGTTAACATGTGTTTGACTGCTTGCAAAGGACAGGTTTTTGGTTCCATATGGATTTTACTCACATGCTCTCCAATGTAAACTCAACCTCTAGCGTCTCCTGTGTCTGTAAAAGATCAATTTATTATAAGCATCTGAATTAAATTTTCGTTCTCACTAGCTGGTTGTTAATGATTATTCTGGCTCTTGAAACAGTTCTTCAATCAAATCAAACTTTCCTGCAGCTCTAGGGTATACTAAGATGAGTGAAAGCAATCGAGTTAAAGTGATTTTGAAAAGTGTTCTCCCTCCTGTGTTAACCATCAATCCCCAGGCCAACTGCTCTTTTCCATTTGGTGGTGAGGTACAATAAAATGGCAGACAGTCCTAAACCTGCAATACTGTTGGCTTAAAAATGTATAAAGCCTTGGGTTTTTTCTATGTAATGTTATCAAAAGACTGATACTGTTGTATAGAAGAGGGTATTCTTAATTCTTCTGATCAAAAGAACTCCTATAACACGGACAATGGGAGTGCCAGTCACCAGACAAGTTAAGGTAGACAGCCTTCTGAAATCACTGTAGAGCTGAATACCCATACATACCCTATAAGAAAAGTCAGTGAAACAGCAAATCTATAGTCATATCTAAATGGAATACCCGTATCCCATGTTAAAGTCATCACATATGTGTTCAGGCACACTGAAATAATGAGATAGTTTGAGCAATTGGCCATCAACAGATTTTAGCACCTCAGTATGGATATCTGTGTTATATTCAGGTATATACAAAAGAATTACAGGGCAGGGTATCAGTTTAAGTGAATACATCTGTGCCAGAATATGACCAAACTCACAAGTGCTGGTACAAGGAAAAGAAATTCTAACAGAGGAATTTTGTTGAAGGTGATGAAGTTTTGTATTTCCAACGAAACCTATTTGAGCAACGGAGTCAAGAAAGAGGAGGGAAGAGGGAACTGTGGTGTCAAAAAAAAAGCTGCTTAAGAGGCTTGAGGAGCTAGTAAAAGCCTTCAGGATTATGTTCAAGGTAAGGAGGCAAACTTTGTCTACTTTGCTGAGTAAGGTTCAGAAGGTACTTTCAGGATGTATGAAGTGCAAACCAATAGGAAATAAACCCTCCCACCTACAATTGCTTCAAAATATCTTAGAAGGTAATATCAAAAAATGTATTTCCTTCCTGTGACCAAGGCAGTTTTATCCCTCACCTTTGGATTCAGCTGAAAAGTCAAGCGAACAGTTTCTCCAAGTTGGATTTTAGCAATATCAAAGAGAACAGTGAAGAGGAGGTCATCTTTAGTGGCTGCATTTTCATCATAGACTTTCATCTCAAGAATATTCTGCAAATAGAGGCACAGAATTAGGATCTTAATTTGAGACTTTACAGAGGCATAAGGTGATGTGCTCAGCATGTTAGGGAAGACAGAGAAAGGATGGGGAAAAGTGAGAGATCACGTGCAACTTTTACATCCACACAAAGAAAAATATTCTGAACTTAAGACAGAGTTGGGTTTGTTGCTGATTTCCCCTGCAGAGTAATTTAAATGACAAAGGCTAGCAGAATCACTGAATATTAAGCTTCCATATTGAAAAACATGTTTGGCCTCTAATTTGGTCTGAGGTCACCACTTTACCCTAAATTGTAGGAAACCAGCCAGCAGTCAAGACTTTATTGCTATGGGTGGAACAAAAAAATCCATGGATATAAGCAGCAATTAAAATTTCTTAAGGATGTACCGTCTGACTACTGCATAATTGCATAATTTTATCCTCTAAATTATTAAACAGATCGCATGCAGATAATTATCATGGAATCTACAGAAACTGATATATTTTTGTTAAATTACCCAAATCCCACTTTATGAATCTCCTCCTCTCCCCCCACTGTCATCTGCCTCTTTGGATGGACAGGAGAGGGTAACAACCACCCCTGTGCCTAGTTGGTATCTGGACATGGGCTGGCTCAGGAGTTCCTCCCAGAGCACTGAGCAAATGAACATTAACTGCTGTTTTCCCAGTGGGGCAATAATTGAGACCTCTCTCAATATATTCAGCAGCTCATTTTCATATAAATTACAGGGAGTGCTTATCTCAGATTTTTATTTGTGCACCAGATTTAACTGAAACTTGCTAAGAGGTTTGATGCTTATTAAAGACACAAAGGTAGACACATGATCTTATACACAAACATAGACAAAAAAGAGTGAGTATGTGAACTCTGTTACTTTAGAAGTTCATAAGTATCACAGAAAGGTCCACACCAAAATCTAAATAAGTGATTGAGGGATTATGCTTTGAAGCAATACTTTACAGCTAGTAGAAGACAGGCTTGCACTAAGGAGCAGATCAGTTTTCATAGTTGTGATATTGCGATAGACAATCCGTACTTGACTAAAATGACTGACTTATTTTCTTAATGACCAACTGATTTGAGTCCCTCAGTTACTCCCAGCTAGCCAGGAGGGACATGCGTAGGGTGCTGGATGGCTAAGGGGGATCTCCCTCTGCACCACTGCGATGCTCTGTGGGAAGCAGCCAGGGGGGTCTGGGCAGTTGACTGTTTCTATCTGCTCCTGACAGGGCATCGTTGGGAGCCAGGCAATGAGCAGAGCCAGCTGGCAGGGCTGTGTGCCACAAACTCTGGAAAGGGTTATCCTCCTGGAGCATCATGCGCACAGCAGAAGCCTCAGAAGCCCTTTCTAGCTGACTGTCAGACATTCATCAAAACAGATGCCCTTCGGTAAACACCGCTGTTCCTGCTGAGAACCAGCAGAACATACACAAACCAGTTTTTCTCTTCCACAGTGGTAGTGTATTATGTAGTTTTACTGAGCTCTGGCTACCGTGATTTGGGAAGTTGAATACCTCAACAAAACACATTACAGGAAAGGAAAAAATAACCAGATTAGCAGACTCTGGTTCTGCTCAGAGGGTAACAAGCAGAGCAATTGCAGTGTATACAGAGAAACCTGCAAGACCCTTAACTTAGTCTGCTGAGCCCAGACAGCAGTGAGACAGCAGTGACGGATGTGCCAGAGTGCTCTGGCTATCCCAAATGCTCAGGACACATCTTGTGCACCCTACACTGAAGCCACAGCCACCACCACCACCATGCTGCTGTTGCCACACACTGAAAATTACCGGGTCTAATGTCAGATGTCTTATCTCCTGCTGCAAACTTACTGTAAAGTAAATGTAAGGTCTTCCCAAATGCTACTACCTAAAGGACTAGTTCAAGCAGCTTCCTGTGACTAAGATACTTTTCTAACTCCTCTGTGTGGTAATGCAGTTTTGAAAAACCTGTCAGCATGAGCAGGTGCTGTGGTGCAAGAGCAACAGATCAGTGGGTGTTTGTTCCCATGCAATGTTTTTCCCTTGCCTTTCGCCTTCCTGATAAACCTGCAGCACACTGTGAAATTGTGTCTCATCAGAATTTTGAAAGGAGTTGGAATTTTTTTAGGTCGGCAGGGAAAGCACTGGCTGTGTACAGATGAACAGCTATACCAAACAGGACCAGTACCATCCAACCTCTGTGAAAGCAAGCCTGAGAACATGTATCATGGGCAACTTCTGCAGTTATAGGCAAGAGGGATTGTTCACTGGAATGTAGCAACAGTTCGAGCTATTCTGAATACTCTTTTGGAGGAGTTTATCAATGTTCGAGAGAGCCAGGGGACTGGCCTGCTGATTTGGCACTTGAGAGAGTCCTGATCTACCACCAGTACTGGGAAATGAACAGTGTAGGCTGTTAAACAGAGATGGATTGGTCCAGATATGAAGTAAGCTTGGTTTACTTGGCCTACCACTGATCTTTGTGAATTGCTAGACCCTGATGTTGAGGCTGTCCTTCTGAGGGAGTAGACAATAGGACTTGCAAATCTTCTAAAGCTTTAACATTTATCATCATAATAAAAGTTCAGCTAGTTTTCTTTTACAAACTTCAACTATTTATTTTGTAACTTTTTTATTGCAAGTCATTACAAAGGAATAGTAAAAAAGTACAGCCCTGTGATGCTTCCTCTGCCAAGTTCGTTTGTGTTTTACGTTACTGAATTTACTCTAAAATTTTCACTTTTACTCTTGAAAAGCAGTGGTTAAAAAAAATGGGAAAAAAAAGAAGAAAAATTAAAAGTATAGAACATTGTATGAATGGTTGTGAAATATTGTGGTTATTTTTTTACATATCGGAAAATCAAATTGGATTTTACTGCTGCAGTCTACTCCAAATCTCCTTACCTATATCCTTGTAGTCCCTCACATGTATTTATTTTTATTTTACCCTACATATTTATCACTGAATGACATCTCTGCCCCAAAGAAAAACAAATGCACTCAGCATCTTACTTTTACTTGGCTCTGGATCCTGAAGCAAAATGTTTCATTCCACACTGGATCTTTGCAGTTCATGACGGTTTTGGTCCGGACAGTCTCAGGGGAAGCAGTGGGCAAGGTCAGGCTTACATAGCAATCAGTCTGACTAACTGTATTGGAAAAGATATATTGTAACTAACAAATTACTACAAATATCTTAAAGCACAGCCTTATAGCACTGTATATATAGTACGCTGCAAAAAGGAGATACTGCTTCTATTAGTTTTCTGACAGCTGCTTATTCAATAGCATTTACTCGATTTGTTCCCTCCTGCAGGTAGGAACTCTTGTCATTATGGAAATGCAGAGAAACTACTGCAATAGAGACAACTGGTAAGAAAAACGTACACATAGCTACTTAACAAACACATTACTGGTATATCCACTGTGGGTTGCAAATCAAGAGGTTTCTGTGATAGAAAAGAAAAAGGCCTACATTTTAAGAGAACCTATTTAAAGGGTAAAATACTTATTTAACTTTTTGAGCATTTAGACAAGAGTCTGACTTTTTTCTTTACTTTTGAGAGGGAAACAGAAGAGTTCAAGAGGGTCTGGGTACAAAGAATCTTCCCTATCTGGTCTGCTGCCCCCACACAGTTGTAACCCAGCCCATGTATTGAGCTGACTGTCTTACCCAACATGTGATCACAACCCTTCACCATCAAAAAGTACATAAAAATACCAGTGCACTTTCATATTGCTGATTTAAACTCTGAGCCTTGATAGTGGAGAAAATTCTAATTTCTGAGGAAGGTGGTAATGTAACAGAAAGTTGCACAGGTAGCTACAAACACGACATTAAATCTTCATAATACATGGGGATTGCTTTGAAGTGGGCTCCCAGGAACCACTCCCAGACAAGCTGGGGCAAGTAGCCTCCTGACTGGACAAGCACAACTATCGCAGAATCGTAGAATGGCCTGGGTTGGAAGGGATTTTAAAGCTCATCTAGTTCCAACCCCCTGCCCTGGTCAGGGACAACTTTCACTCGACCAGATTGCTCTACATGCTGGGCACTGCCACAGGGTGTTGATGAGTTGCCTCTTGTGGGTTGCCAGAGCTTTTGAGGGAGAGGTAGGCTGGGTGCAACTAACTTTTCTTTTGTGTATTAGCCTGGTGTATGTAGAATATTTGTTAGTGGTTAGGATTCTCTCTGTTACTGCTAAGAAGGGGTTTTTAGCAAGGAGCAGTGCAGGGCATCTGCTCCTAAGAGCATAAAAGAGCTGATGCCTCATGAACCTGTGGTAACAGAGACCCTGACAATACAGTGAAGAATGATGGGACTCACTCGCTCTACCCTGTTAGTCAGCCTTCCCAGCACACCCATTTTGAGCAAATCTGCTGTCCTTCGTAGACAATGGACATATCTTTTGTCTGCCGGACAACTGCAGCTGTTTCTAATGCCTCCAGCTCTAAGAACTTGTTGTGTATTCACAGAAACAGGTCAGATTGGGTATAACAGGCAGTGTGGTACTGTGGGATACATACTGAGAGGAAGCATGACCAATTGGATAACCTGCTGGAGAAGTCTCATGACACGTTTGCTGCAGTCCCAGCTCTGCTCCAGACTGCTAAGTCACTTGGGGTAATTGCTTCCACTTATATTGCTTCTCTATCTGCATTTCCCCACCAACAAAACAGTGATAACTATCCTTTCCTCTTTTGTAATCTGCTCGGAACATCTGATGATTAAAAAAAATAAAAAATAATTCCTGTTATTAATATTCCCACATGACCCACAGAAAGACAGTGCCTTATCAGTAATTATATTATTCTTTCTCTACCAGTCTCTTGGCTCTCATTCCACATTTTCTTTAAACTTGTGGTATAAACCATGTTGCAATAAATAGGTGTTGCTTAAAGCAATTTGTGCAATCAGGTTATGTATGATTTATCTTTCAAGTCTTCTGATACTGTCCAAACAAGAAACATCTTCCAGTTTTTCAGCATGCATTTGATGTCCATAGGAGGTAAGAAATTGCTTTAACATTGCAAATGCAGATGTCTCTAATTCTTGTGTGTAATATTAGGATATTTTTAGACTTATTATTTCAATCTTAAAATGCAATATACCCATTGGTAACAATTTATTGGTAAAGGAGGTATTAAAATATTTTCTTTAGCTCTCTCCCACACAATATTTTCTACAATTCTTCTATTGATTTTTAACATTTTAAAAAGATAATATTAACTTTGCATAGTTACTTCTTCAGATGGTGCCTGAGAAGCAGGCTATCTGTCAGTTATGCACTAATGATGTATGTGTGTTTTAGAGAATTTGTTCATTTATGGTCTGGGATATCTCTTTGTTGTACATACTAGCTATGACTCCCAATTAAGAAGAAAGGTTTTCGATATTGTCAGAGTATCAAAGAAGCACTACACTTGAGACTTATACTCTTCTATCTAGATAGAGCTGTGGCGTAGATCTCTGTTTTCCCTCTTATTAAGGGTGAACAGCCTTGCTAAAGACTAGACTATCTTCTCAGGTTGGCTATGGGTGTATTGTATTTAGAGAGGATGAAGGACTGAATAAAGTCCCGCAACCTGATGATCCACGTTTAAACACCAACTCAGCAACTAATCACTAATTACAGATATCAGTCACACTGGGTAATGCATAACTGGCTGAACTGTCTTGAGGAAACCAGAACAACCAGGAGAGATTTTGAGGTGTATAAGAAAATCTGTTGGGATCCAATGAACAAAAATGCATTTAAATGTATTTTTCACCTTAAAATAATGAAGATAAGAAGTTGCACCTTTTCCCCATCAAAGGAACACCTCAAAAAATCCTGAAACAGTTGCTGCAATAATTAAATACCTGTTATCAATCTTCATGTGATTTATTAATTCTTTGAATGTCCAAATAACAACTAACAGTACTGTCAACACAGATCTGCTGATATTCAATTTGTGGTTAGTGTTTAATGTCAAGCAAAATCTCTTTTGATCTTAAACTCAACACACAATTGTGCAACAGTAATCAGGATTAGAATAAAATATGGTCCTTATCAAGGATGATCAAAAATTCCAAGGTACAATAATTTCAAAGAAGATGTGGGAGACTGTAAGCATGGAAAAAGGCAATGGTCAGCTCAATTTCTTAAATGGTGAAAAGGTCTTACACAAGTCAGCCCAAGGAAATTTGTAAATATGGAAATCCTACTCAGGAATCAAAGCACATGCTTCATCATAGTTGTCTGTTTTCTGAGTGCAAACTAGAAAGTCATTCCCTGATTGGAGTCTGCTACTGCTTTTTAACTCTGCAAGCCAAATGACAGAGGAGGAGTGAAGGATCTTGAATCACCACATGGACCTGTGTCCTCTCAAAGCACTGTGTGGTTTCACATTTCTGCCATCATCACCTACTCATTCCAGTCTCTCTTCTCCACCCAAGCTTCCACCCTTCGTTCATTTCTTTTGTCTCCACTCTTTTCAAACCTGTTTTAAAACAGGGTTTGATATTTTAAAATATTATAAAACATTCTGAAAGCTGTTTCAATCACTTGCTAACTAGAAGCCTCCACTAAACAAGAGAATAATGAAGTCTACTAGAAACATGTAATACCATCACAAAAGGCTTTAAAGTTTATACTTGTTCAATGAAGGATAAGAACTTCAATGCCACCTGCACTGGTAGAGTATTAGAGAGCACAGTAACTGCTCTCACCTTTGCCTTTGAGACAGAGATGAGCCAAACATTTACCTAAGGTTCTTTACTTCTTTTATCAGTATCTCAGCTGGTAATCGGGTCAACCTCCTAGTACCCTTACTGAAGTCCCTGCATTGGAAATGAGGAACTAAGGTTTTGAGAAACTCATTGTCTTCAAGGTTACACCAAGAATCTAAAGGAAGTCATGGGGGAACATCACACATAATACCTTTAACCACCAGATCAGCTTTCTGTTCTTACACACAGAAGTCCACATGGCTGCAAGAAGATGCATGTATACCTACATACAATCCATTGATATCTAGCAGTAGAGATGTAATTATTTCCACAGCTGTAAGGAGGTACCCTGACCAAGAACCCTAAACAAATAGAACAGTAATGATTCTTTGATTATGCACAGCATTGTACTTTTTAGTGGAAGCTTATGCTGCTATCACGGCACAGAGGAGGGGTTTTGTCTCCACGCTACTTATTATGAATACAGTACCATAAAATTGCATACAATACAATATACACTACACTCTATACACTACACTCCATT
Organism: Manacus vitellinus; assembly: GCF_001715985.3. Lineage (NCBI taxonomy): Eukaryota > Metazoa > Chordata > Aves > Passeriformes > Pipridae > Manacus > Manacus vitellinus. The sequence continues at coordinate 5,722,345 of NW_021940750.1, forward strand.
GTGGCCATCAAAGGCTTGAGAAAGGGAAAAAAATAGAAATAATCTTTTAGATTAGAGAACACAAAATGGGTAACCTGAGGGAAACTAGGTTTTTGTATGTAGCATATTGTAAGTAGCAATGAATGGAAGAAGAGAGTGAGAAGACTTGGTTAGCATGAGTAAATGAAACCAAAAAGAAGACTGAATAGAAAGAAATAGAGGCTGTTAAGAACTGCAGCTGTGAAACTAATTCACATAATATTCACTGAGATTATCCCTTTATTTATTGCTCATATTAGTAACTGTGGTTACGACTTTATTATAAATCTCAGTCAAGACCAGGACTCCATTTCAACAGGTACTTCAGTAGTTATGTAATTAGTTCTTATCTTGATCTAATCAGCTTATGATTACAGTAAGAAAAGGCCTGCATCATGATATGACATAACAGGGAGGATCTTCTTGTGATTAGCAGCAGTTCTTATACCTGTTTCAGTTTCTTAACCAGTTAAGAAACCCTTATTTACAGGCCTTTTTGCAAGTTGGTAGTTATCCACATAATGAGTTCTCTGTTCTTGTTCATATTCCTCTTGCCCAGCATTTGTCCTGGTCTGCTTTTAGGATTTCTCTCTGTTAAGGCAAAAGCAGCCTGTCTGAGCAGCCAGTGACATCAGGAACTTACGTGAGACCCCCTGAAAAGACATCAATGCTCTTTTTCAAAGGACCATGTCCCAGAATGACTCTTAACCACAGCAAGCATCAGTGACCATGGGAAGCAATTTCACCCTAAAGCAAGCACGCCATTAGCACTGGCCAACCCAGGCATCTGCCTGTTGGCACTATCCATGTCTGCCCTCTTTGCACAAATGCTGCTACTGCCCCCTCATGCCATTGCTACAGTCAGAGATAAAGGTAAAGAAGTATACACAGCACTTTGCAAGCATGTCTTCAATCAATCCTTGTCTCACACAATAGTTTCCTTTGGAGAGCATGGCACTGAAAGGGATTTTGTTATTATGATGGTGTTACACAGGTTGGTGTTACAAGTTGCCTTCCAACTTTTAAAACCAATAGGCAGTATAGCATTGGGAGTTTGTTATTAAATTGCATAGCAACAGGCCCAGATTTAAAACTATAGCTAAAGAAAAGCCTAAGGCTTTATCTAATGAGAATGCTGATTGAGATTAGCTTGTCATATTAAAGAGAAAAAACCACCAACAAACCAACAAAAGTAACCATAGGCCATTTTGTGAAAAGCTTTCTGCAGTCTCGGACTTTGCTAAATACCAAGCAGGACAAGCTACTATTTATAAAGACATTTTTTGTCTCCTGAATGGAATATTTTTGTGAAATACATGTATGTAGAAGCGGTTAACATTATATTTTATTTGTAGCCCAGAAAAAAACAGATTTCTCTCCCATATGTATAAATTTGCTGTGTAGAAGTTATTTATTTTCCCTTCTGGAAGATCAGTGAGTACTGCCACCAAGAAAAGGGCCATGAAAAACCAGATTTGCCAGCTGTGCGAGACCGCCCATGCCCTGCTGTGACTGCAGTGGCAATCTCTGAGATCAGTGAGTGCGGGGTGTGCTCAAATGGGACTGTGCACAAGGCAGGTCTGGACAGCCATGCTGAAAACAAGATCTGCTCTGGGGAATTTACACAGCACAGCTGGGATTTGGATTAGGGTCTAGTTCTTGCTTTTAGCACCACACAGGGGGTGAAATGCAGTGGTACTTGGCCAGCTGAGAAGTCTCTCCAGGAAGTAACTGTGCCGTGGTTAAACTGTGGAAATGTAGAGCCCTGCATAAAGTTAGCTTGAAGAAACTGGGAGGGAAGACTTGAAAATGAAAGCTATACCCTCTTCCAGTGATCTTGTCTGGTGGACAAGCCTTTGGAAAACAAGAGTTTTGCAACAACCAGTCCATCCCTACCTGTGGGAAACCTTCTGAAAGTCAATCTCCATTACATTAGCTGACGTGGGAAGTCACTGGATGACAGAACAAATTCAAGGCCTTTCAGAACTGAAGGCAAAACAGATTTTTGCCACTACACAGGTGAGGCTTTGAATTGCAGCAAAGGTTTTTGTGAGATGGAAACCAGAGGCTGGACAAAGACTGTTGCTGATGCATAGAGTCTGTGTAGGTTCGAGAGTAGACTAGAGGTGTTGCTGCATTCACACAGAAAAATTGTATTTCACCTGGGAAGTAACTAACTCTGAAGTGATAAAAGGCTGTGGGAGCACACCATACAGAGTGCCCTGTATACATTCCCTTCACTCTCAAGTGCCCCAGGCACCTGCCTTTCACCACCCTCAAACACAGGGCAGGAGAGACCTTGGACTGATCCAGCACAGCTGTTCTTGTGTCCCTGTGCACTGCAATGGGGGTGCAGGAATATGAAGAGCCCAGGCACCTCAGCTTGTGACTTTTGCGGCTGATGCTGGCACTGGCTCCCAGTGTTGCTGGTGCTGCAAACTAGCCCTGTTGGACAGCTTCCTCCAGGCTGATTTTGCAGAAATGGTGGGTACATTTATGAAGATTTGTGACCACCATGAAACTTTCTCAGTTTTAAAGCCAGAGATAGAGGCAGCCATATAGCTATTAATGATAAGTATTCCACTATATTTGGAATAAATACTAGGGGGAGGTTGTCTTGGTATAAGAGCTAACCTATTTAATATGCATAAAAGGGCTTTTCGCCCCAGCCTGAAAAGGATCAGTTTTTCCGAAGTAGGCATTTCTGCTGCCCGTGCAAGGAAAGAAGAGAAAAAAATAAATGTCTGTAACTATTTAATTAGCAATATAATTATATAGACCCCCCCAAAGAATAACATCTTGAAACTGGGCACAGTGTTTTCCTGTGACACTGAAAAAGAGTATCTGGATTCCTGTTCAGTGCAAACTGAGATGAAAGGTATCAAAGTAAGATCTCTTAGTGGCTTCCAGGAGCCAATAATTTGGGGTATGACAATTAAATGTAAACACTACTTTTGACTCAAGAGCCGGATCTCTAAGCCACAGACCTCATGAACCACAGATCTCTTGGGAGAGTGGGCCAGCTAAAAGCATGGTTCAGCATTTGTCCTACCCAAAAGCATTTATTATAAGCCAGTTCTGGGGACATATTTTTGATCCACATGAAATTTTGGACTGGTCTGATATCACCATTCTTACAAATTTTCACAAGAAAAATTTAGTCAAACTCAGACATTCTTAGAAATTGCAACAGCTATGTCTTAGGAATGATATATATACTACTCAGATTGTAGTTACCTGATAACCTATATAACGTGGGAGCAAATCCTTTGGTTTGTGAGTAAGCCTTATTCCTAACAGACTTAAGCGTATAAGAGTAGCCTAGTACTTATTCTTACACCATGTACAAATACAACTGTTTGTCTGACACAAACAGAAAAGGTTAAGAGATCGTGATTATGGATGATTGCCACAGCTAACCTATAATAAAAAGTCAAGTCCTATGTTACATGACATGTGCAAGATCTAAGGAGACATGGACGCTGTGGGTAGCAGTCCTCTGCACAAGGAAGACACGCTGCCTGTCCAGTGCCACAGCTAAAGAAAAGCAAAACATACTCATCTTTGACAGTCAGTCTTCCAAAAAACAGCTTGCTCTAATCAGACTCTGACTCCAACAAAGCACCAATGGCTCTTTGCAATTGGAATTATTTCTGGGCCATCTTTGAACTCTCTGTTGTCATTTCTGCCTCTCTTAACAATTTCAAATTACACAGAAATAGTGATTAAAACAATAAATATGAGTGGGAAATATAATCTTTTCCCAAAATATTTTGAGCCAAATATATTTTAAAAATTTGCAAATATTTTAACAAACCCATTAATTACATGACAAATACATTCCCACAGAAATATATTTAAAAAGTCAATCTCCACGGAGGCAAATATCCTTGGTACTTATTTATCCTGAAAAGTCTACTTCAAATACATTCCAGTAAAGTTTTGACAGAAAAAAAAATTGTTTGACAATAGGCTATATAATGCTCCTTTTATCCTTTTTAAAAAAAAAAACAAAAAAACAAAACAACAAAAAACCAAAAGGAAATTCAAAAACTGCAACTGAAAATTAACACTTGAATTTTTTCATCAAAACTTGCCCTGAACCTTGTTAGTTAAGGTACTTCACAGTACACCTTTGCTATTTCCACTAACAACATTCTAGTAACATTCTATAAACCAACAGATACTGTCTATACAAAACTGTACTCTAAGCACAGTCCACATTTAATTACGCATCAATATTTGAAACCATGGTGTCACTTCATACACAGATACCAGTTACAGTGCTTGCTTATGAACTGCAAAGAAAGACTATAATACTCACACAGATCTTTTTTTCTCAGATTTTTCATTCTTACAATTTTCACAAATAATGAACAGCATGGGCATTCTTCGCTCTGCAGAAAAGTGACAAAGTTATTACCTGCATTAATACTAAATTGCTTATGCTTTATATAACATGCTCTCCCATAAGTGCCTTTTGCAATTTTCAAAGCCGAGCAGCAAAGTTGGAAGATAAACTGTTTGCATTGCTTTGGACGTTAAAACCATGTCTATGTAGAGTTAAAAAAAATTAGGAAATATTCACCTGTGTATATATATGTCATAGAGAGAAGAAATAACAGTAAAATGGATAACATAGTGAAATGGTTTTAAATAAATGCTTGATTTACATGACAGAACACATTAATTTAAAAGAAATCTTTATCAACAATTAATCTGGAAAAATAAGCCAACAGAGAGTGAATGTGCATGAGAAGCACAACCATCAAACATTTGTAGATAAAGATAAAATAAATTTAATTCTCTTAAACAGTTGTTATTTCACATGGAAAATATACTTTCTTCAGATAATTTTATTTAGTAAAAATTCCAAGTTTCCATTTAAAATCTTTATCAGGAATATTTCCCAGAAATGGTGAAGAGAAAATAGATTAAAGGTTGTGAGGAGTTCAGCTATTGTGACTAGGAAGAGGAAAACAAGGGATACAAAAGACTGCACAGAGACAATCTGTGGTAAAACATATAATCATGATGCAGCTGACTTATCTATATTCATAAGCATCATGACCTCAGAAGAAAAAGGCACTGTTAGGTGAGTGAGGTAGCACCAGCACAAACACAGCAAAACTTATATGAAAGAAAACAGCTTTGAAAGAGATGCTAATGAAACGTCCCCACCCAAACCAGGTGGTGGATATTTGCAATAAGTATCATTAGCTGAAACATCAAGCACAGAAGGAAGGACAAATAACCAGACATGACTCAAACAAATTATTAATTCTTGTAGATTTTAGTACCTGAAACTTTAGTTGTTGCTTCACTGAAAGTATTACCTAATTCTTCTCCCATTCTCTGCTAGCAATATGATTCCAGTAAATCCCTTAAGGGGCATTGGGTCACTCCTTTTTCCAGTTAGGAATTGATCCATCTGAGAAGCTGGATGCAAACCCTCCTATCATTCTTGAATTATGGTAAGGTGACCTTGGTCTGTATTTTGGGTCTAACTCCAAAACAGAAGGGCATGTTTTAATGTCTTCTATCTGGATTCAGGTTCTGGATGAAATAAATGTCCTGTCTCTCCCCTCACCATTCTTTTTATTCTCTCTCATGATGCTGTTTCAGTCGTTAAGGGCAGGGGAAAGAACAGAGAGGACAGTCTCCTTCCTTGTTTTCTATGCATACTTTCCCTGCAAAGACAGGCTCTGTTCAAAAGGATGAACTTGTAGATCCTTAGTGTTTCTTTAACCAGTTTGGTTAAGCATTCACATGTGTTATTTCTTAAGCCAAGGGGATCCCACATTTGAGGTCTTCAAGCATCAGTGCACATTTATGTTAACACACCTCCATGTTATGGAGAGAAACTCTATAATCTCCATTTTACAACCAGGGGGCACAGCATGGTTAAATAACTTTCTCATAGACAAACGAGAGGTTTATTTCAGAGCTGAGAAGGGAACAGAGTATGTTCACTCCCTGGAACCCAATGGACCATTTTAGGGCTTTTCCTCCTGGCTTTGTTCCACGCAAAAACCAACCCCCTCCCCCAAAAAAAAAACCAAACCAAACAAACCAAGCCAAAACAAAAAAAACCCAACCCCTCCCTTCCCCCCCCCCACCAAAAAGCCCTTCTCAGACATTATGGACAAAGACAGACCAAGATTTTTTCATGTATCAGTCATGCACAAATATTAAACTAGAATCATCTTTGTTTCCATAATTAATCACTGTTTTTAGGCAGTAATCTTCCTGCGTACTGGCTGCTAGCACAGTTACCTGGACATCGCATGTGTTTATACTCTTAGCTGGCAGATGCTGGGCTGTGAAAGAGCCAAACTTGCCTAATGCTTGAATCAAACCACAGATTCAGCCCAATCTACAGTAGGTTCCTGTGAGGCACCTCAGACTGCTTCCCTGACTCCACGTGAATCACCCACTGTGGCTGAAGTTCAGTACCAAAAGTACCTCCACAGGGCAGCCGATATCAACAAAGGTGTCAGCCATCCTGATATAAATAAGTAAATACATACATGAAATAGGACTAAAAGCTCACTAATAATTGGACTAAAAGCTCACAAATCCTCTTCTAGGCACCACAATCCCAGCCAAAAACCCACCTCTGGCCATCTTCAGCTCTCAAGAGCTTTTGTATTCTTACCTCACGAGCACTCCAGTATGAGCCCATCCTGCTCCCAGCTGCATATAAGTCAGATACAGATGTCAGTTCACTGTTAGAGGCAACAGGTGGCAATGATTCACGAAGTACCTCTGCAAACTTCAAGGAGGCACCTGCTGAGGAGCAAGTAGTTTATCCATGCTCCGCCTTCCTCATTGCCTGAAAGGGAAAGTATGAAGAGAGAAGAGGAGGGAATTTGCTGCGTTTATTTCATAGCTAAATATGAGAGGTGTGTGTTTGGGGAAGGCTGTACACACCAAGGTGCCAAGAGTTATCAGCAGTTCAAGATAAGGGAGTGATGACACATAACTTATGCATGGATACCTATGACTTGGCAGCCTAAGCAATGAATGAACCAGAGAAGATAATAGTAGCTACATGTAGGCTGGAGGAAACCAGTTCTACAGCACCCCAATCAGCAAACAAAAATATCGTGGATGAAATAATATTTTAAGACCTTTTGTTCAACAAAAGTTTATTTATTTACCTTTTCTTGGAGGTAGAGAGGCTTGAGTTGTTTGCTAGTAGATGTTTCCCCAATCTAATACATATATTTGTCAGTGGGATATACATTTTCCTGCTTTCAGAAGCCTTCCACAAACACGAAACTTCTGAGAAACCAAGACAAAGCCCCAAAAATTCTCCTGCAAATTAAAGCATATATTGATTCATCTTAAATATTAACATCTTGATATTTTAAGTACAATGCAGTGTCATCCAATTAGGACACAAAAATGACACCAAACTCTTCATATTTCTGGCAGAGAACTATGCAGCAGCAGATATGCACATGAACAGCCCTTGCACAAGTCCTGCTACTAACTTGCCCAGATGTCTGAAATGAAACTATCACTTCAGAACTACAGGAGGTGATACCGTACGCTCACAGTACCCACAACCTGTCTTTCCCTTCCACACACACAGACATCAGGAAAAAACAAAATAAAAATAAAAAACAAAATAAAGACAACTGACAACTTTACATTGAATGAAAATTACTTTAGTCATCAACTATTTTAGGATTAGAAATCTAACCTCAATACCCTTTCAATTAAAGAAATGTCAAAGCTTCAAAACAAGCTTGGCCAGCAGACTGGGAGAGGTAATTCTCCTCCTCTACTCTACTCATGTGAGACCCCACCTGGAGCGCATCCACCTCTGGGGCCCCGACACTGGAAAGGTGTGGACCTGTTGGAGCAAGTCCATAGGAGGTCCACGAATATGAGGAGAGGGCAAAAGCACCTATTTTATTAGTCTGTTCTGCAGCAGCTGAACTGATGTTTCCTGAGCCATTCCCCTGAGAAAGTCTAACTGGGGGATGAAGGGCTGCAGTAGCACTGAGACTCTGGAAGATGACGTTTTTCCCATAGGTAAAAAACCAAAAAAACCCCAACAACCTCCCCCCCCAACAAAAAAAATAAAACCAACAAAACAAACACACACACAAAATTGCACCAACAACAAAAAAAGCATACAAAGCAAACAAAAAACTCCCACAACCAAAAGCAAAACAAAACAGAACTAAACCCAAGAACTCTAATAAACACAACTGAGAAGTTGTGGTGCTCACCAAAACATCTTTATCACACCCCCTTTTCAGCTGGACAATGGAGAGAAAACAATGAAAACTTGATGAAAGGCTCGTGGGTTGAGATAAGGTGAGGAAGAGATCATTCACCAACTACCATCATGGGCAAAACAGACTCAATATGGGGAAATTAACTTGATTTATTACCAATCCGATCAGAGTAGGATAATGAGAAATAAAACTTAAATCATAAAACACCTTTCCCCCACCCCTCTCTTCTTCACAGGTTTAGCTTTACTCCTGATTTTCTCTACCTCCTCTACTCTAGCAGTTCAGGGGGACAGGAAATGAGAGCTGTGGTTAGGTCATGACACATGACCTCTGCAGCTCCTTCAGTGGAAGGACCCCTCACACTGTTCCCCTTCCCCAGTATGGGGTCTCTCCCATGGGAGATAGTCCTCTATGAACTTCTCCAACTTGAGTCCTTCTCACAGGCCGCAGTTCTTTGCAAACTGCTCCTGGGGTGCAGTCCTTCAGAAACAGACGGCTCCAGCATGGGTTCCTGCCAGCAAACTTGCTCCGGTGTAGGCTCCTCCCTCTATGGGAGGTCTTTCCAAGGACCTGCTCTAGCACAGGCTTCCTACAGTGTCACAGCCTCCTTCAGGCATCCAGCTTGGAGCATGTGAATATCTGCTTGCATGTGAATATCTGCTCCGCCATGGACCTCCATGGGCCAGAGGGGGACAGCCTGACTCTCCATGGTCATTTAACAGCTGGTTAAATAGTTAACAACTGTTCAGCACAGGCATCAGGTGAACCTCAGGTCCAAAGCCTTGAGCACCTCCTCCCCCTCCTTCTTCACTAACCTTCATATCTACAGGGCTGTTTCTCACATTTCTCACTCCTCTCTCTGACTGCAATTGCTATTGCACAGCATTTTTTCCCGTTCTTAAACACCTTATCCCAGAGGCACTACAGCTGTCACTGATGGGCTCAGCTTTGGCCAGCAGTGAGTCAACCTTGGAGCCAGATGGCATTGGCTCTGTCAGACATGGGGAAAGCTTCTGGCTGCTCCTCACAGAAGCTACAGGGGCTGCCTGCCTACCAAAACCTGCCCATGTAAGCCAAATACAGGAGTGTTCAGCTGAGGTAGGGAATGACCGTATCACTCCAAAACAGCTGAGAAACAACCACTTCTGGGATAACTCAAGGAAAGAAAATGGAGGACCAATCTCCAGACCTCTGTCACCTCTCCTAACCAAGGGGTAGGCTCTGTGGGAGTTTCCTCCACAGTACGTGCTGGAGGAAGCATGGAGCTGGAGGAAGCCCATCCCAGACACTGGCTGTCAAGTGCCTCTCCTTGAAGAGAATCTACTAGCAGTCCCAAATCAGGACTTGGGACAAAACATCTAGTGTGAACATATGAAATGCCACATCAGCTGCTGAGAAGATACTCTTTCTGGTTTAGTTCAAATTACCTGAGATTTTAGGGTGCATCACAAATTCTGAAAAGTGACGTACAGAAGGTGGAGCAGGCTGTACAAGGAATCCTCAGAGAACTGTTTTCATTGTCTCAATAATACATGTTTTCTGACCAGTCTGAGGCTGGTAAAACCAGGAATGAGCAGGAATGCTCGCCATTCACAATCAAAAAGTCCACAAGCAAAGTCAAGCAGAGTATCTAATCCTGACAAAATATCCCCAACAGGTAAAAACAGCTGAAAAGTGAAATTGCACCAGAGTACCTCAGGGAGCCTGAAGACTTGGCAAAGTGGATGGAATACCTAGATCTTAACAATAACAGGAGAACTTTGATAAATATGACGATATCCTCCATGGCAGGCATTAAGGAGTCAGTCACTATGCCCATTTTGGCAGTTCAGGTACCTTACTTTGAGCTCATGAGTGGTGGATCAGATAAAACAGTGAATGGAATTTTAGAAGATAAGGTTGAAATTGTCTATGTACCTTGTTGGAAAATTTGTGGAGAAAAGAGACTTCTGTAGCTCTTACCTACTTGTTTTAGGCCAGGATCTACAAAGGAGTTGAGGTACTCCTGTAAGTCTCATCTTGGCTGACCTTTGACAAACTCCCAAATGCCAGCATCTACCTTTCTTTCACAATGGTTCTGTAGGACTATTATCAAGAAGTCAGCAAAAAATAACTTCTTAATCAGCTCCAGCTCTAGAAAAGAACACCTCTCTTTTTCGAGTTACCTCCGAGGAATAATTCACACTAGAAACAGAAGCTAAACATCTCTCTCTACCATACTTTCTTGGTCCTTAGTGTTTTTGTGTGATGCACTGGGATGAAGTGAACAGAATATTGGTATCCTACTGCATTTCTCCAGTATGGTTCTCTTGTGTAATTACCATACACTCTGCAATCCCTTTTACATACTATCCATTTTGGTAATAGTTCAATTCACTATATTGAACAAGCTCCAGATGATGCTAAAGCAAAATTGCATTTTAAGAAGATAACTGCAGAACACACATGTGATCTGGGACAGAACACAGTTGATTGTGACAGGAAATGGCAATGGTCCTTCAAGACAAACCTGTAAGTTTGATTTAATTGATAAGAACACATGTCACCAAAGACCTAAACGGCCATGGATCTGTACCTCCATTATCTAATACAAATTGGAAAAAATCAAATATCCTTCATAAGATATTTATTTCACAACAGTTCATGACAAAAAGCACCTGGAAAACAAAATTCTTTAAAGGCAGAAGACCATTTAATTCAAGTTATTAAAACCAAGTAAAATTATTTCAATTGATACTTCATGGTCACCACCTTCTGTGTCTGAGGAGGGCTTTATGGACTTGCTACCAATAGTCTCAATGAAGTGCCGGAATATTTTGCATATGCAAAAATATTAGCAACTAGCCACCAAGACAATAGGAGGTTGCAGACAGAGAATGCTAAGCTATTTCCCTATCACACACAGCTGAATTTTTGCCTCTTGAACATCACAGTGAGATGGGGTTAACAACATAGAGTGCTGTGTTTGATACTACAGCTCTGAATCAGAAAGCAAGTACTGCTTAGTAAATTAAACTACATGGCTTGGAAACAAACACTTCCAAGTTTTCATTTTTGAGAAGTTTACTTAGAAGGAGATGGCCCCTGTCAAGCACAGTGAAGTAGCTATCACATGTACTATCACAGTAAATATTTAGGAAGGGACAGGAAAATGCTATTCAAGCAGAGGGCTGTGCTTGTGATACTGGCTGGCTAAGGGCTTGTTTCTTCCGTGCCACAGCCATGCGCAAGGCCTGAAGAATCATGTTCTCATTATTCATGATGTTGTAATTAGTCAGCTTCAGGAGCTTGTTAAAATCTTCTGCTTTCAGTGAGACCTCTCTGGTTGAGTATGGAGAGCAGAAACTGGAGATATCAACCTTGCCCTGTTCCATTTCAGCAGCAGTGCGTGACATGCCTGTCAAAGGAAAAAAGGAATGTGTTTGTACAGTCCCACAGAAATACCATACTCTGATAGAATACATCAAGAATAACTAGGAGAGATCACAGGTGCGATTACTATGATGACAAGTGCAGTGCTATGCTCTAAAAAATCTACTTCTGAACAAAGCCTATTGGAATGGAAAACACAAACAGTGGTGTCACTAAACGTCATTCCATTGCAATCAGCACCTTCTACTGGTCAGTTCATGGCACATCATTTTATGTGGTCACTAGTGCTCACATCTTATGCTGCACATTCTTGAGTACAGTACAAACTAAAAGGAATAAAGAGATACACAGGACAGGAGGAAGCAGAATATTAGTAGCCTTGGAAATCGTCATAAAAGCAACGTCTCAAATACTCACCCAGAAGGACACAGTACATATCACTTTATGTACTATTGCTTTGATTTTCCAGCATAGTCAACCAACACATTAAATGGCCTAAATAGAAAGCACAGTGGTACTCCACAGAACCATTCTATACTGTGATTCTCCCCTAGATCTGACTGTTATAAAAATACATAATCTGAAAAATATGCTTTGTTCTACACATTAACGTAAACATTTGGAAATTACAAGGAAAAAGTAGTTTCCATTCCTCTAATTGAGGAACACGTTCCTTCTTTTACTGAATTACATCAAGACTCAAACTAAAATTATGCACAAGATTTCACCAGATTTTGCAAACAGTTTGAATCATCACATTTTGCAGTATAATCGCTAGTAGGAACAAGCAAACAAAGGAGTTTTGTATTGGGATGAGGAAAAAGCACCCAGAGAGTGAGAAAGCTCACTGAATCATTAAAATTATCTGTGTACTGTTAACTTACCAGGTGCTACATATCTTTGAAAGGTATCATTCACTAATGGAAAATAAAGCAGCAGAGGAGCTCCTGGGGTGTCTGCACCATCAAACATGTAACACTCTTTCAGGTTCTTCTCGTCATCCTTCAGTCCAATGCAGGGAAATGGAATTCCCTGCTCTGCGAAGTACGTGCAAGCCTGCTCCAGGGGCTGGTTGTGGCCCAACAGCAGCAGCATAAGGAACAGAGAAGATACCCAAGATCAGACTGGTGCCAAAGCCTAGTAATTCATGCCAAATTGCACAAAAACCAGACTGAGAGCACTGGACAACCAGCAATAATGTGAGCACCTGTAGCCCCAGGGACTGCTTTTCTGTTGCCTGAGGAGACATTTGGAAATAGTCTTAACCAAATTTGCAGTCCAAGACAGTAAGATTCACGGTCACATTATCTGTTTATATAGCAGTATAACTTGTCCATTGACCTCAATAGGTTTTAGTAGGGTTTTGAGACCAACCTACCCATTTCTATAACCCTGAATTTCAGAAATGAGATTTCAAGCTAACATATTTTAGACCTCAAAATATAGCACTAAAAACATTCATCAGAAAGCTCATTTGTGATGACCAATTTTGTTAAATTATCTAACAAAATACTATCACCTCAGTTGGAATTAAATATTTCCAAAAGAATTCTGAGTACAAGAAAAAAACATAGTGCAATATATTTTTTTTTCAGCTGCAGTACAGAGACTATTATTTTTTATGTGGCTTCACAGTGTAAGAGCACCATTAAAGTCTCTTCCACTCAAAAAAATGACAGAACCTTAACCAGTGAAATTCGTGTTTTCAGTGGTGTCCCTCAGGGTCAGTTTACAATTACAAGTCTACATTTTGAAGTCTAAATCTGTCTGTTTATGTGTGGAATATCACTTTCAAAATCTATGTAACCATTTTAACCAAATCAGATTCCTGCAAACATAGTAAATGCATTTGATATCTTGTTTAAAGTCCACTATTCAAGAAGAAAAACTGTATTTGTTAAAAGAAAAAGATGAGGAAATTCTTCACTTGCTGGGTTGTTCCTGGACAGCTAGTAAATCACATAAAAAGACAAATAAAATTTTACATGCTTAAGCAAAGTACAGATTAAATTCAGCATCCAAATCACTAAGTTTTTCCGGCTATATTTGCGTTATTAAATCTTACATATAACTATAATAGAAGTTGCAGCTTGACCTTCATAACTTCACTATGCTGCTCTATATTTCACTTGTGAAACACTTAGGGCTATTTCAAAAGTAGCTTGAGAAAAATAGAGAGATTTTCTTCTCTATAAATTTCCATTCCTGTTTTGAGATTTACAACAGCATGTTACTAAATTCCACTAAGTTCCACGTTTTGTAGACACCTGTCTAAAAGTTGTGAAAAGCAAAGGAAAAGCTGTTACTAAACAAAAACAGTTTTGAGACTTCTCACCAAAGTCTGTGATCCCCCTGTGTAATTTAAGTGTATGATGACATCCACTTTCCGCTCTGGTCTCATAAGGGGTGGGTAACTGGTTTCAAAGAAGAAAGCTGCATCCACCAGCTCCAAGTGTTCTGAGTTGCCTCTCAGGTCATTAGGACAGGTGTCTAGCAAAGTGTCTAAAGAGTAGAAGATTCAGAGCTATTAGCAAACTGCAGAGATATCTGTCAAGTTAGAAAGCAAAAGGAAGGTGAGCTTCCCTCCCATCCAGAATCTTCCTTTACTTTAGGGTAGCATGCAGCAATCCTAAAGCTCCTTCACCCTCTCCACTCAAATTTTGTTAGTGTTTCTAAACCCACGAACTGCACCAAACTCTAGGCAGATGTTGCCTATGTCCAGAGCCCCACCCTAGCATTTTTCTTCCCAGTGAGGACTTCGAGTACCAAAATGACCCAAAAACTGAACAGTTGTATTATTGAAAGTGAAAGGTGTGAGGAGTTACTCAGTTCTCCCTCCTGTCAGTAAACATAAAACTCATTCAATTCTCTTCAGGACATACAAACGTCTCTCGCTAGTTCCCAGCCCCTGAGCCTGCCACAATGACTGCTGAGACATGTAGGCAGGAGAGCTGACCACACCTTTCCATTTTGTGAAATGTTCATGCTGGATATACTCATTGTGCATCTGGAGGCCTCTTAGGAAGTTGTGGTACTTGGAGACAGCAGGGCGATCTGTCAGGATATCCCGGAGAGTTGTGGAGAGGCCGCTCGTAGGAGTGAAAACGCATGTGGCCATCTCATATGGCTTCTCAGGCAAGTCTGGTTGTTCCTCTAGAGGTACATGGCATAAATGACATGCAACTGAATTATAACCACAAATAAGAAGAGGCTAGACACAGAGAGGAGAACAAGTCTTCTGTACCAATAGTAATCATGTGTTCCCAGCTCTTGGCATTGTGATAGTTCTAGTTGGTTCAGGTGTGGACACCTGAATTCAACAGAAAATTGCAAATTATTTATATAAATCCGAGCATAAAGTTTGGAGGTTTCTTTTTCTGAAAACATGGTCCACAGGAATGGTACATAAGTGTGTTCACTGGCTTTGCTTGAATTTTAACATGAAGATGCTCATGAGTATTTTCAAGAAATGGTCTTTAAGTATGGAGCTGCCTCTCTCAGCTGATGTAACAGAGCTCCACTACATTTACTTCATTTGACCTCTACTAAGTCTTTCGGTTTAGTTAGATTTTGAGAGAGGGTTATGCTGTGTAGGGCAAATAGATGTTGAAACAGGAACACTCAAGCTTCTCTCTGGCTGAAAAATAGGCTTTGACAGAAGGCTTTGACATGAGGCTTTGACAGAAGTATTTCTTTCAAACCTTTTAAACACAACGCTTTAGGGACCACCTGATGTATCCATCACTATCTCCAAGGCCTGTCTGATGGTGCCTTTCCTTCTTATCACAGTCTCACTATTTATGCAAAGCACCAACTATTCAGTAAAATCAAATCACTTGAGTTTTCTGGTGTGTCCCATACCCAGAGACTGAGAGCAACAGGATGACAGAAAAACTCAAAAAATGAGAAATGTGAGTGCCGTTAGCCTGTTAGAGGGGCCTAGAGGAGGGTACTTTTATTTACCTATTTCAGTCACTTTGTCTTGGGTCCACCTGTGCCAGAAGTCCTCTGAATTGTCAGCTGCGTGCCAGGCATCCAAGAGGTTTTTGGAGAAGATACTACTCCACATTCCTAGAAAGTGGAAGAGGCATAATAAGTAGTGTTGAGGTAAACACAATTAAGTTCTTTTAAAAACTGCCTTCTGTTCCTTCTGCAGCTCTTCTGTAACTTTTTCATATTTCTACGCAATTTTTGCACAAGTCCAGACACCTATTTCAGTGATAGATCAAACTCCAAAGGTAAACTTATTTCAGAAATAAATTCAAAATCTTTTCCCTCCCACTATGTTTTATCTGGAACATTTTTTTTTTAATTTTACATCGTCATTTTCCTGTTTTCATTTCCTTTTTCTGTTGATAAAGGAATATTTTCAGCTAGCTCCTTCTCTGATTACCCTCTTTCTTGCTCCATTTTTTTCTTTTTAACTTTTCCATTAGCTTCCACAAAATTTCATAGATTTCCAACTTCGAAAATTTTTTGCAAGTTATGGGAAATAGTGATGCCTCAAAAGCACTCACAAAGGTACATGACAACTTATTTGTTATTTTAGTTTCATTTTATCATAGTCCAAATGATAAAACCACCTTTGCTAGCAAGGGTAGTTGAATGAATCTCAGGAAACATAGAATTATGGAATATCCTGAGTTGGAAGGGATCCACAAAGATCATGAAATCCAACTCCTGGCCCTGCACAGGACAACCCTAAAAATTACACCATGTGCCTGAGAGCATTGGTCAAACTCATCTTGAACCCTGTTGGGCTTGGTGCTGTGACCACTTCCCTGAGGAGTCTGTCAGCTGACTGACCCGGTACCTGTGCTTCCACATGCATAACAACAGGTTTCTGGGGACTGATTTCCCGAATTACTGGTGTTTGTATTAAAATCTTGCCAATCCCCCAGGCTGGTGAGTCACCTTGCATGAAACAGATTCGGGACTCAGGGAGCTTCTTCATCAGGCGCCCCATGAAGAACTCACTGCCAAAATCCTCTGCACGAATGAAGGCGCCATACTTCAGGAAGCCCACCTCGTATGGTGTGAACTCCACCCACTCTGCCAATACATGCACAAACAACATTAGCTCCACTACTGAAAAGAGTGCAGTTGCCAGTCTTGGAATAAACTTTTCAGGTGTCAGCTCTTGCGGGTAAGCTGGCTTAGCACACATCCTGAGTAAACCCTACTGACAGCCACTTAACCAACTATCTCACTGTCTATGAGTTTGTGAAACAGCAATGTCAGAACTAAGGGAAAATTTTAATTCTTCTTTCTTTTTATCTAGTGAGTGCAAATGTTTCTCATGAAGGGTGGACTAGAACACAGATTGATTTCTATTGCTTTTATTGCCTTTAGCCAAGCATTAAAAACATAGAATCATAGAATGCTTAGATTGGAAGGGACCTTAAAGATCATCTAATTTCAACCCTCCTGCCATGGACAAGAACATACATTAAGCAAATATAAAGGTCCAGTGAATCCCTTTCTTTAAGAATTCTTAGCAGTCCTGAGATTGTGTCATAGAATTATGTTGTGTTATTAGTCTGAAATTAATATCTGAATATGCACAATCACATGCCAAGAGAGTTTACAAAACACTGAACTGTCACTGTCTATCCTGTGGCTGCCCAGTTACTCTTTACATTTCGGAACAGCACTTCTAGTGGCTTTGAATGAGAATTTAAAACAATTCATCATGATTTACAGTATCCCCACAGTGTATCTCCCTAGTTGAAAATATAGCTCTTTTTCAGATTTGAAACATTACCTCTAAAATCTTTGGTGGCAACTTTGTCCTTGACATTCAGGGCGAGGTAGATGGGCAGAGGGTTCTGACCTTGATTCACTGCCTGACGTTGATCAGAAAGTCTATGGTGGCTTTTCTGGATTTAGAAAAAACCTGAAGAGTTAGCTGATGATCAGTTCTTTAAAGACATCAGCTTATAAAATCTGACATATGATTTTCCTAAATTTCCTCCTGAATTTAATTCCATGTGCTTGAATAACAGAGGACAAGAAAATCATGTTAGCAGGAATAATTTCTGCTAAGATAACCATTCATGTTTTGCATTCTGTATACATTGACAGCAATGAGTTGCTTCACATGCTTCTAGCTTTACATTTTTAAATGTAAGTCAACAAACAGGGCAGATCTGAGTAATTCAGCTGTTACCATATACTTCATCTGTTAATCATAAGGGTTCTTCAAGGCAGCATGTTAACGATCCTTCTAATCTTTTTTTTTTTAAATACTATATTGAAAGTTAACATCCACAGAGCAAAAATCCTTGAGCTGTCCAATACTAAAAATTTATACATGAAATGGAGATTTTGAGTATACTCCAACCAAATTAAATTCTAGAAAGTTTTGCTATGCAACACTGAGGTTTGAAATACAGTGTGAAATATGATATGAAATGAGATTATTTCATTTTATCTGTTTCCTCTAGACAAAACATAAACCATGTTTACAGGATTTAAAAATAAAATAGCTTTTTCTCCAGCTATTTTCAGGCTTCTAGTTTATACGGAAGGTTTTGCTTGTGTCATTATAACAAAATTAGAAACTGGAGGTCCAGAGAGGTCAAATTCAAAGTGGCTGAAAGGCACCTGCAAAATCATAGTTTTGGCAGTTAAGATGTCTCAGGAGCTCTGGATCTATATAGTTTCTTATCACTAAATCCCAAAGTTCCATACATATGAGGTACATCTGCAGTACATTCAGGTTACGAGTGCAGCTAGTGTAAATATTGCAGCAATGGAGAGATAAAAACATGGGGCCATAAAAAGCACCTAAGAAACTTAAAATTTTCTTGGACAGATACAGTGTTAATTAGCTGGTTACTTTAGAGCTAGTCTGAGCATTTCTATGTTACATTCTATGACACTTTAGGCTCCAGTGTAGACATAATCTATCTCCAAGTTATTAATGTAAATAAGTGGTGTTCTGCCTGCATACCGACTACAGTGTTATTGAGCAGGTTCTCTTCCTAGGGCTTTAATTTCTTATAATGGTCATAAATATTAAGTCAACAACTTTATGAGAAGAAAGATGTATAGACATTACCCCATCATTCAACATGGATTCAATCATGAGCCCCCACAGATCAATAAAAGAGGTTTTATGTCCTGCTTGGGTCCTTTGGCTCAGCTCTCTGTAATAATTCCTTAGACTTTTCAAGCAAAAAGCCCCCATCTTGCACTTGGCTGCTTGCTTCCGTGCTTCAATAATTATTTCTCCGAGATCCTTACGTGACCAATCAGCATCTTCATATAGCTTTGTCATTGTCCTGCAGGTAGGAAACATGATGGAAAGCAGGGGAAAATGAACAAGATCCTTTTGAAGCTCAGAGAATACACTTTGCAGAGCTTTGGGCACTTACTGTTTTATCTTTTAGTTACTCTCCTCTTTGAACTTACTTTGAGCAGAAATGCAAGTCTAAAGGCAACTAGTCAAAAATCACTTGATCTGGGATCCAACACAAGCATCTACACGAGCTGTCTATGCTGTTTCTGTCCAACAATAAATAATCATAAAGCATCATTTTTGCATAGGATTAAGGATGTTCGCCCTTCCAATAAAGTCTACTCTTTTGGTTAGGGATAAGTTACTTCAGTGACACTAAGTGTATGATGTACAATAGTCCTTTCATAGATGACCTTGGCATTAATAGCCCAAAGATGGAAGCAATAATTCAATTCACCACCTTTACCCTGAGACCAAGTCAAAGCATGAGTTTTTCTTAACACAACAAACTCCAAGCAACAGTATCAAAATGTCTCCTCACCATGTTGTGCCAGATGAGCCACTGATGTACGAAATACAATCCAGAACACGCAACTTTTGAAGGCCCAAAATGCTGCCATACATGCCAGTAAGTGCTCTTATCCCACATCCTGCTGTGGTCACAGCCACTATAGGCACCTGTTCAAGACAAAAAAAAAAAAAAGAGAAGAAAACATAGATGGAAAAGTGGCATTAAGAAACAAACAATGTCAAAAGATTACAGAAATGCAAAAGTAACATCCAAACACTAGTAAAATAAACACATACATTAGAGATAAAGCAACACTGCTCTATAAAGCTGCAGGGCATCCCTGTGGAATATATTAGATCTTGGCACTTCAGGAAGGATTTTTATGAAACACAGGCCAAACCTATTGGTTTGAAGCTCCTTCAAGTGAGTCAGTTGAAAGCCAACTAGAAACAGAAGCTCTGGTCATCCAAACAGACAGCTGAACTGTCCAGTTGAGATCATTCTGGTGGCAAACAGCACCCCGGAGGAGAAGCTCCTTTCACTCATTCAGATGGAGGTAAAAAATCACTTCTTATCTCCAGGTCTGAGAGAAAGGAGAGAGAAAAATCCACCAACAGTACCCTTCCTGATTACCTCATGCTCTTGCAGATCTTCCTCCAAATGAAGAACATCCTTTAGTGCAGCAGCAACCACCTTCCTCCGGTTTTGCAGGAAATTCTGTTCATCAGTGCAGAGGTCGAACCCCAAGCGGGCATCTAGGTTTCTTGGCCAGAAACACAGACCCTGAGTCCTGTGACCAGGGCAAAAATGTTCTTATTGTGGACATCTCCAGCTGTGCTTGTGTGTGTTTACAGACCAGATTGTGGACAGTATAACATAATAAATGAGAAAGAACAACACACTTCTGGTTTTATTTGCTCATATAATTATTTTTTCAAGTTTCAATAGTTGCTGCCATACCTGCCTATAACTAGGCAACCACTGTCAACAGGCACTGCAGTTGAATAGGGAAACAGCTACCATGCCTTGAAGTCACTTGTATAATTCAGAAAAATCATTTCTTTGCAAAGCTGCTCTATCCATCTGTGGGCACAGTAGTGCACACAAATCAAGATCTATTACTGAGATGCACTAGCAGTTTGGAAATTTGGAGGAAAAGGGACTCCTGATTTAATTCACCATCAATGTGAAAAGGAAAACCTGGCAAATAATGAACTCACCTATCTGCTTAGAACTGGACTTGCACAGCCCCCTCTGATTTCAAATGAGCTTTGTGTAGGAGCAAATGTCTCCTAGTTAGTGGACCAGGTCTTGCTGGAGACTCACTTACCATTCATTTGCCTTTGTGTACAAGTCAATTGTCCTGTCCTGAAAATCACAATACAGACAGTGTAAGCAGTGTAACCTGTGCCTTCCTTCCCTATTCCATCTAGGGCCTGAGTTTCCCTGTCTTGGAAGTATGAAACATAGCTGGAGAATCTGGCCAGCAATGGTCTGGGCTGTGAGGGACATTAACAAGCTCCAGCACTGCCTGAGTTGAGTAGAAATGGGCCATTCACAGAAGCCAGGTGGGCTTAGGGCTCCTCAGCTTCTCATAGTTTAACCTTCATTTTCTGGGAGGGTCATTGAAAGCTGGACATCTGAACCACACACATATGGATGTTCTCTGTTTGATCTTCTGTTTCAAGCATCCCCTTTGCAAATGTATATCTTACTTGTCATATCCATTACTGTTAGTTCACATACTATGTTGATGAACATACATATTAGACATGTCCCGAGGAAGTTAGTTTAAACTCAGAACAGGATTACACAGGGTATGACTGGAACCACGTGCAGAATAAAAGAAAAAATAAATATTGCATAATTGCAGAGTGACTGTCTTTCACACCTTATACTGTAGCATGCTTCATGTCTCACAGGAACTGAATCACTGAACTGTAAGACTAATCATTCATCAAACTCATGGTGTTGGGCTACTTCGTGTTAGGAAAGATTTGTTCTCACCTCTGCTATTGTTATTTTCTCTTGTATAGGAAGTGAGTTTAGCGGTAGAGTCACAGACTCGTTCATATCCCTTTCATTTTGACTTGATGTAGACTGGAAAAATGGATGAGAGAAAAAATAAACAAGACAGTTACCTATTATACAAAAAAAGGAGGAAAAAAGTAAAAGCAGTCTCCCCTGTCTCACTTGCATGCATGCACTTATCAATTCCCTACATACACAGATTTGCACAAGCATTCAGATCTTAGTGGTCCCCAAAGAAATACACAGCAAATAGCCAGCTACGTGTTAGTGGCAATTACGTACCCTGCTGAGATGCCTCCGCCGTGGTAGAGCCACAGTGAGCGCCGACTGACTGTACTTGATGTAGTGGAACCTGGCCGGGGAGGTCGGGCAGAGACAGGAGCTCAGTGTGTGGGTCTGGGTTCCTTCATATGACCCGTCTACGGTTAACGCAAACTTTCTCTCTGAAGCAAAGGTGTTTCAAACTTAAGTTCTTCAAAAAATTGGGGTAATTTCTTTGCACAGTAATGTAACATATGTTTTTCTTGAGTAATTACTTCATTTTGACACCCAAATTATAGGAAAAATAAATAGACTGACTCATCTGAGGGTTTCAGCTTTCGAGCTGGTGTGCAGAACGTGCCATATAGCTTTAGCAGTACTGCACTTACATATATATGTGATTGCTGAGACTACTGCTGTATTCATTAGGTAAGGACTCACAGCTGATAAGAGTTTTGGGGGAAAATCACACTCTCTTCTGAAATTTTCAAAATACCTTAGTATTATACCAGAAAAACATTTTAGTATTGCATACTGTCTTATTGCTGAGATGTTTTGAAAATTCTAGACTTGGTGGAAAAGCATGGGGTTTTGTAGCAGAGAAAAACTCTCTCTGGAATCAGTAAAATCTCAGTCCCTCTATTATGTTTTCCTTTCCTTCAACCTGTAATATTTCTTTTGAAATATTTCTAGCACTTACAAAAATAGTGTCTGGTGGTTTTCTGTCTTCATGCAGTAAGCCTCAGATATGTCTGTTCAAGTAATTAAAAATGGTCTTTACATAGAATATCAGCCTAAGTTCAAGGTGAAATATACTCTGTAAATCCACACACTCCAAAGTATATAATCAGCCTTCAAAAGAATTATCCCACTCAAGCATCTTCAGTCACATCTATCAAACTTTTTCACTGCGACAGCTGAGTTCAACTGGATCACCCACGTGCTTAAGCAGTGTGCTGAATTGAGGTCATAAGGAGATGTCAGAATGAGATGTTTGAAAAGTTGCGTAGGAGGTACACAATTCCACAGGTCTGGACTTGACATGGTAGTGATACACTGCTTGAAATGTGCAACAAATGTCTCTGCTAATATACTGTGAGTCTTGTGATTCAGTAGTGGCATGTTTAATATTGTTATACCTAAAAAATTTTACTAAGTTAAATGGTAAAAGAGGCCTAATCCTCTTTCTGCCCATTTCCTTTTTCTCAGAATCCAGAAACAACAGGAGTTAGCTTGAGTGTAGGACTCAAAAAAATTCAATCCCTTGCACAAACACTTTGGAAAATTGCAAGCATCTGGCAAGATGTTACTGCAGAGGAAAATATTTTGTGGGGAAATTAGACCACATGCTCATCACACCACATTCTGGAATAATCTGTATATTTTTGATCAACCACAACCCCCTCCACAGGCCACTGGCATTTTGTCTGGCACCTTAAATAATTTTAAACTTGGATGTTCAAGTATAAAACACTAAGTGCTTTCACCATAAAGTGGCAACCAGATTTCCTCATTAAGTCAGTGAAAGGCTCACCCATAGTGTCCTTCCTCATCCTCCCACCGTTCACCTGCACCTCCAAACAGGAAACTTCACGGGACTGTAAGAGACAACCAGGGCAAGAGATAAAGGCATTTGCTATCAGTAGGGCTCTGCCTCCTCCAATCCCTTGGACCATAGGTCTCAGGGCATGCACCTCAAGGGAGAGGTAATGTAAGACTGTAATCCCCCTACCAGGTCTAGGGAGATGGGATCAGGCTTCCACATGGGAAATAACAGATCACGTAGAGATGAGGAAAGAGAAAGGATATACTTGCTTCTGCCTGGAGGAGCAGCCCTGCAAGGGCCTGGGAGAGGACTGGCCACAGGAGAAGACTCTCCAAACAATGCTCAGCCAAGCTGTCCCTGGGCAGATGGAGGGATGTCACACACCTGAGCCCAGCTCAGTTTAGGCAAAGGCAAGCGCTGGCAGCAGCTCACAGTTTTCGCAGCTTCAGCCTCTCCCAGCATGAATCACTATCTGGGACCGCGTGGGAAAGCCAGAGCTAACACCACCTTTAGCCTGCCTCTTGGTCAATGCCTTCATGCCACCATATGGAGCAACTGCCTGGTACCTTTAATACTAGCTTTGCAATAAACATTCATATATGGCAGGGAAAAAGATTATGAAATAAAAATTACCACTAAAACTCCATTAGTAACAATGTTTTCAGGAGGATCTGGACTGAAAGACAAAATGGAAAACAACCAATTCAAAACCAACACACTCTTCTTTTTCTTTTTTTCTTTTTTTTTTAACTCTTCTTTAATGGTTATTTCATTATCTCTGTCTTTAAAAGTCCATCTTCGGACAGGCAGCATGGACAAACAGTATCAGAAATTCTACCTGCACATTCAATCCATTTTGCCTCTCACAGGTTTGAGTCTGAACTTCAAACAATTTATGGACAAGTGCTGAACAGAGGAGCTCCTCACTGTATCAGGCAGGATTGTGTCCTGACACACCGAAGAAAATTTACACAGGGATGGCATATTTACAGGTATAATTACACTATTGCCCCATATTGTTCAGTTCAAATCTGTGGAATCAGAGCTAAAAAGCTGGTGAATTCATCCAACATTCCATTAAAAAAAGAAAAAAATACCATCAAATGATGGTACCTTAAAAATCAACAGCAGCACTAAGACTGATCTATATCATTCTCTCCATTAACTACACAGTCAGCACAGAAACACAGTAAAAAAAAATTTTAATCTATTCCTAAAACAAATTCCAAGTATCATTTTCCTGTAATCTTATGACAAAGAAAATATCTGGGATCCCACAATTAAGGAGAAAGAAGGGTTTTAAACTTATAACTTCCTTCTCTCATCAGAGACATCTCTATGCCCCCATCAGCACTTGTGCTCGCTTTTCTCTATGTCTGGATGCCCAGTGTAGAAGCATGCACATCATGCATGGTCATGCACCCCTTCTCCATTAAATGCTCTACAAGGTGTTTCCTGAACACCCAAATCTACCCTCTGCTTTATTTAGATGGTGACAGTGTTAGGGGTCTGCATGTGTAAACTTATGCTTTCTATCAGTAACCTCATGTCTCTGCCTTACATTTTGTTGCCTGTTTCACCTCACGCACCTGCTCTCCATTGTGAATTCAACCTCCAGCTCCTCTTTTCCCTGCAAAAGAAAACGAAGACAGTCACAGCAGGTTGGTCTCCCTGCAAAGAGAGATACCCTACAGGAATCTGTGCTCTTCAGAGTTCTTTATAAGCCAGTGTCCACCTCTTGTTACTGCATATGCCACAATTTTATTCATGTTGTATTTGGATACTTCTAGTATCACATACTTCTAGCATCATATCCATTAATTTAGCAAACTCCTAGTTTAGACCTTTGCAGGACACATGTAATACGTACTACAGGGCCTCTTGGTGGCTGTTCCCCCTTTCTGCAGTCTTGGGTTCCCACCTCCCACCTGCATTATTTCACAGGCCACTTACATTTTCCCTTTTCTTTCTCCTCACATGGGTTCTCACCCTCCCCACTGATTCTTAGCACGTGTGAAAGTGGATTTCTCCAGTTCATACAAATCATTCTGACCCTCTCCCAGCCCTCACTCACTCATGCAGATGGGCCTGGTGGCACATTAACATGGTGGCACACTTGGCTGTATGAAGCCCAGGGTGTTCTGGAGGGTGCACTTTGGTTTAGTGGAGTCTGTACACATAGACTCTTTGTGTGCTCATCTTTATCTTTTGTAATTGCTTGTCCCTGAGATTTTCTTTCTCATTAGAGGTTTTCATGCAATTCCCATGATCTTCTTGCCCTCCCAGTGTAAGCACTAAGGAGAACATGGCACGGAGAGCCAGCCTTTCCAAAAGAGGTATCAAATCAAATCAACATTCACTCAAGTCCTTCCAGGCCTAAACGTTGCCCTCGAAACTTTACTATGAAGTTGTCCCAACCACACGAAATTGAGATCTGATGAAAAACACAATTTTTTAAATAATTCAGTTCTGCAAGTGTTATGTTCATTTTCTAAATTAGCTAAAAGCCATACTGGGGTTGGGTTTACGACTGCAGATCATTACTTTTGTATTAGCAAAACATAACACAGAGCTCAAAACCACCAGCTGCAACTGCAAAACTAGTGGGGTAAACTCATTTTGACATCAAGGACAGTAAACAGACAATTAGGTCCAATTACATTGGCCAGCTCTTTCTGTAGAAGCACCGTCCAAAATTTGCCATAATTACAGAAACAACTGTAGGTATGAACCCCTGCAACACACAGACATACTCAGGTATGGACAGTAAGAAAAGCTTGTATAGGACACATAAAAGGAAAGCTGAGATACTCATATTCTCACCTGACTCCACCCCCTTTTCTTTGTCCTTGAAATTTATCCATACCTGTGGATTCAACTGGAAACTTAGCTGAATGTTTTCCCCAAGCTGGATTTTGGAGACATCAAAGAATACAGTGAGGAGATGGTCATCTTGAGTTACATTGTCCTCATCACAAACTTTTAGTTCCAGAATGTTCTGGAATAAAAATTAATTAATTATTTAATTAATTAATTAAATATTAAAGGTTTAACAGACATAACATGCTATAGATATTTTATTTTAGCTGAACAAAGTTGAGAAAGAATTTCAAGAATGAAAAAAATATAAACATTGCAGTTGCTCTCTACATACTTTATTGGCTATGCGGGCAGATACAGTCTTACCCAGCCATCAAAAGCTAAATAGGCACAGCAAGAGAGTGTGAATACAGTAAGAGAGTGTGAATACTTCTCAAGGGAACTCAGAAAGACCCACAGAATGGAAGGGCTATATGGTGTGTTTGATATCTGGTAAGAATAGCTGGAGGTATCTGCACTCTTACCTTAACCTGGCTCTGAATTGTGAAGTGGAAGGTTTCATTCCATGTTGGATTCTTGCTGTTCTGGACTGTCTTGGTGCGGAAATGCTGCACTGAAGCTGTTGGCAGGCTCAGGCTCACATAGCAATCAGACTGAGTTACTGTTGAAGAGAAGGAAAGTAGGAAAACAACGGATCAATGAAACAATCTAGTACCCCATAAGGTGGTGCACTGTGCGAATTTTTAAGCTCAGTACATAAAGCAATACACAGAATGCAGACCAACAAGTTAACTGGGGTACCATCAGGCCACTGCTAGACAACTGTCTTGCTTTACTATTGTGAAAGCCTGGCAGTGTGCTTTCTTGAGAATTACTTTTTCTAAATTCCTGGAAAAATAACAAATGCTCAAAATATGCAATTGTGTGGCTGAAAAGCCATCCATATGGATATGGGTCCGTACACACAGCAGTATCACAGGGCTGGGCACTGTGGACCTTAGCAGCTGTGATAGGGGCTACCAAATGGACAGAGCCCATCTTCTATATACTGGGCTTCCACAGGTAGGCATGAACATGCCTTAGTATGTCTAGAGTAGCTCTAGATTTATGTTTTGTCTCTTCTACCTTCTGGAGCATCCTTCCTTTTTTCTGAGACCTCTGGCTGCCAATGCAGCAGGGATAGGTGCTCATTGCATTGAAGGTTCCCATGAAGCCCCACTGCTGTCACAGAAGACACGTCTTCCACCAAGGTACCTGCTCTCAGTCTGTTTTCTTCCCTTTTTGGAAATTTAAAGAAAGGGGAACACAGTGCACCACAGACTTCAACAGCACAGATTTTCAAGACAAAAAAATTCAAGAAAAAAATTCAAGAGCTGTGGAGATGAGAGGAACTGAATTCAATCTTCTGTAAGTGGTTTAGAATGAGCACGGATAAGAAAAGCATTGAAAAGTTGAACAGTTTGATGACTAACATTTGCTTTGAGAAGCAACTGTCCTGAGGCAGGGTTTCACCAGTAAAACTGTATAAAAATATATATTGCTTAATGTCACTATTTTCACCTGCATATCTGTGCCTCAGCCAGCACAGTAAAGGTATTTGCAACACTAAATGTGCAGGTGAAAGCTCGTCTGTGTTTCACCGCAAGGAGAGAGCTGACGTGGCTTCTCTGCATGAAATTGCATTGCTTTTGCCTCCACTAGAGGCGAGTTCAGGTCATAAAGTTCCCCTACCAATTTTAATGTTCCCAGATGTAGTGAGGACAGCTTTAGTCTTTTTATTTTCCTTTCTCAGCTGAAGAGGCCAGTTGTAGGGTTGAGCTTCCCACCTGAGCTCCATCATAAGTGATGGACGTTAAGGGCCAAAGTTTTGGTATGAAACAGTCGTTAGGAGAAGTCTGCAGTGCTTATATCATCAAGCACTTTCATTCTAAGATCAGAATAATCTACCTGCTAATATATTTTGTCATCATTATTAGGAAATAAAAGACAAATGTGAATAATGAGATTAACAATCCCGTGGACCCACACTCAGAAGTCAGGGATGATTACCCTATAGAACACAATCTTTTGGTTAGGGATGACAACATATACAAGTGGCAAAGACAGCATGAGGAGTATTGCCCATAAGTGCCAATTCCATTATTAGAATTGCATTTCCTCTATTTGTAATGCCATGTACTCAGCATTCTTGCTGTTGCATAGCAAACAAACCTGAATGGTAGTGGAATAGGCTTAAGTCTTGTCACACTTAGTTTTACTGGTAGACCTGATTTGGGGAAACAGAATAATTGTCTTGGCCCTTTATTGTCTCCCCATCTGCAACTCAAGGGTTAACAAGGCCAGCCTTTTTCTGACCCCCATCTCCCCTGAGGCTTAAGTCATCTTTATTTCTTTTTTAGTAACTCTAAATGTAAAAACAGCTACTCTGACTGATGAAAGTAGTTGTATACTCTAAGATATATGAATTCTACAAAAATATCAAAATGCATAGACATCACCTGAGCTTCTAACAATTCTAATAGCTCTCAAAATTCTGTGTGTATACAGGAAATGTCCATATGAAAATCTTTTTTGGCTCTTAGGAAATCCAGACTGACATTAGAACAGATCGCTGGTGGCTCTTGTCCCCACTAGAAGGACCAGAAGGACCCAAATGGATAAGGCTATTGGTGAACCAAAGTTTATTTCCTTGACACTTCCCAAATAGCAACACATTCTCTGACTACTCTGTTGCAAAGAAAAAAAGTACTATTTTGAAAGTCCATCAATTATTTTTTTTCTGTAATTGATCACTCTCTGCTACAACACTGTGTCATACACCTGTAAGAAATAACTACCTGTCAGACAGCAGAGCTCTGACTTCTCATTTAGATCTCCGACTTTCTCTAGGGCACTTCTGACCCAGTCACTATACAAGCATGCTTCCCTCTGCCCATCTGCCAAATGCGTTTGGTGATGTGTTTTGTAGTTCAGAAGTGTCCTCTGAAACCTAATTACTTCTTGTTTGTGACATATTTTCCAGATGTGATGAGGGAGGCACTTAAAACACCCAGGAACCTTTTTTTATACATCTCTGATACCTCAGATCCATATTCTGCCTGACCAGTTCCAGGTACAAGCAGATGTGAGAAATGGCAAACCACAGCATATCCTGTGCCTAAACTGGTTGGTCACTCCACAATATCCCATTGCCTTTCCACGTACACGCACAAGGCTCCCACTGCCAGCCACATGCAAGAAAATCATTGTCACCCTGGTATGTAAGCCTAACCACACCTAACTACAACAATTACACTCACACAGTATACAGACAACAAAGCATCACAACAGTGACCTGTTGTGTCCCTCCCCTCAGCCATGACACATGAACAGCCATCAGACATGCTTGGGGCAGCAGCTGTGGTATCACTGTGGGGCAATATCCTGCCAAAAGCAGGTGTGGCAGCAGGTATTTATGAAAGCATGGTCTCTTCATCCAGTTATTATGCTAAGTGTCTAATTATCTTCCAGTTTAATAGCAGGACTGGATCTTAATTATGCTTTACCATTAGAAAGCATTACAGCAATATGACACATGCTAAAAAACACCATAGCCCCAGCATCATGCTGTGTCCCAAGCAGTAGGGCACCAGCAATTCTGGCTCAAGATGAAATCTCACCTGTCTCAGAGAGAGGTCAAATTCAAGCAGGGCTAAACAAAGAAAAAATTATTCATTCCACCTCCTTTTTCGATCCGATATCCAGCCCACCTGTAACTTGGGCAGAAGCCTCAAGCATCTTCTCCTCTTGGACTACCTTTAGCTGTTCACTATTTCTAGGGAGTAGATTTTTCATTACTGTCATGGTATAGTTTTTTTCTTATTGTAGTGAAAGAATCTGAATCAAAACTGTGGTCTCAAACACTGTTTGCCCTGATCATCATCTTGATCAGGTCTCCCTGGATTTGGATCTATCCAAGTCATAAAATACAAAATATCATCACCAGCTGAGAGAAGCATTTTTCTTCTTCACATACTGTGTAGGTGACTAGATACCTGGCTGAAGGCAAGTGGACAGGCCAGGATTGCTGTTTCCTGGAGCACAGAATATTAGATAATTTACATAATTAAAACTTTTTTATATTCTTTTTTTAAATAAAAATGTGAGTTACTTCCATGAAAGTAAACGTCGTCCTTCTCAAGGCCCCTTACAGTCAGACTATCAGAATTCATTCTGTCCTGGGAGATCAGTTCCTGTCTCCAGGGAGCATTCAATATTAATCTTCTAATAGCTAAATTTCAACAGAAAGCTTCCACACTTTCTCCCACCCTGCCCTTCACACTGGGTGGAGCACATTATAAATATCCCTAAAGTAGTATCAGTAGTCTCATTTACACCCCTCCTTAAAACACCCCTTTGCTGAGATGTTGCTAAACAACCTTACTGTTTCTTTCCCGGTTTTTCCCTTGTTGGGCTTTATCAGTCCACATCCTCTGATTTTATAAATGTATTTCATGCAGCACCTAGAACAATAGGCTGTTGGTGCGTAATTGTAAGTGCTTAAATGGTGAAGTAAGTAATAAATAACAACGAAACAATAAGAACAGCACAAGAACAGAACACCAGAGGAAGTCTGCAGGTTCCTGCAATAAGTATCACATTGGACCGCAGTCCCTCAAACACTAATGTATTTCACTGATTGTATTTCTTTTCAGGATCTCAAGGGCCTTTGCAGAAACTGATCTGTGGCAGAACTGCTACTACAATCCTGTGAAAAAAATGTTTTTATAAAAATGTAAAATATACTTAATAATATTACAAAATATAGTATCAAATTAATGTCTTATATTAAAACATCTAAAACTTTAAATTTCCAAAATTGAAAAGTATAATTAAAAAAAAAATCCGTAAAAGCTTCAAAAATATAATTTTCTTACTAAGAAAATGCTGAAGAATATTTTTAACACCAGTCAAGGTTCCTTTAGTCTAGGGCCCACAGGCAGTGGCCACTGAGGGATCTTGGATGTTTTCAGGAAGCAGGAAATGATGGCTTAAAATTGCTCAGCTCACTATCCCCATCCAGTTGCCTGCTTTTACTTTATTTATACCCTTAATACTGTGTTTTCTTTTCTTCTGCATTTGTTAATTTCACTTAATGATTTAGTTTCTCTGTGGTATCTTGTTCTTTAGTCCCTTTGACTTCTTTTTTTTTTAGGGAAGGACCTTTGGTCTTGTTAAGGTTAGCCACCAGTGCCAGAAGTAAATATATCCCACATTTAGTGATGGGTGTCTAAGGAAGAGTATAAGAGGGCAAACATCATATAATGCTCACTCAGCCCTCACAATTTAAGATTCAGACACTTCACGAGCCAATCTTCACTGGATTTTTTTCTTCTATGGACTTGTCCAGTTTCCACCTGAAACTCACATAAACTTCTGGCATTTGTCATCTCCTACCAAGGGGAGTTCCCAAACCATGTCCTTCTATTTGTTCTGGAACTGTGGTGGTTGTCCAAGGTCTGTGAGAGGCTGAGTTTGAAATCTGAAGTTCTCTGCAGAGAAAGCTGTGTTTTTAAGGGTGGGTTGGATTGGTGCACATCGAAGTCTCACCCCAGTAGGGAGTTAGGATGCACAGGGGACACACACCCAAATCTGGGAACTGGCAAGTGTTCACAGGTCCAGGAATATCAAGAGGCCTAATGAGCCTGATGGGGATGTGGGTGTGCTCAGTGAGAGACAGGAATGTGGAGAACATAAACAAATTAACTAAATTAACAGGTGTTATCAATGATATCAGCTATGCATCAATACACAAGTGGAAATTACTATTATAAATTACACACTGAGGGATGAGTGGGAAGAAAACACAGAATAGTGCAATGGTGCATTAAAAAGTCAGGGTTTAAAAGGAGGAATGAAACAATTTAAGTTGTCTTAGATAAAAATATTCTCTTATGCACTGAACTTCCACTAGAAGTCTTCTGTTATCTATTCCATAGGAACGTTAGTGAGGTTATGAGATTCTCTTGTAATGGATTAATTTCCCCATCTCCATTATTTGGAAAATGGAGAAGATAGACCAATAGTCAAGTCAAACTTCAACACCAGGTTGGGAGACTACTTAGACACTATATGAGTATTAAACAAAGTGATCCAAAAACTCTACAGAAATCTAGTGCAAGGTTGGGCACAACTGGCAAGAGATAGAAGAAGCAGTTTAAAACATCAAAAATCAGTAAGGTGCCTGAAAAAATAGGTGACACTTGACAACCTGTTCTATCTACAAAATTTTGCAGGAAAAGGAAAGTAACAAAAAGAAAGAGCTGGGAAAAGAAAGAATTAGAAAAAAAAAAATCAGTGTTAGGAAAATGGTACTGTAAAGAAGTCCACTTCACTTGTGATGGAGGGCCACATGCTTCTGAGTTTCATAGGGCTGTGTCAAGCTCATCTCTATAGAACTGTAAAGATGAATGAATCAACCCAACAATATTCCCCCAGTTTTACAAACAAACCAGGAAAATTTTGCACATTTTTTTTTATCTCAAGACTCTCATTTTGCTGCTTCTCAGTGAAAGTCCTATAAAGTTATAAATATGTAACTTGTACTAGTTTTTACATTGTCCATAAAATTAGGCAGAGATTAAATTAGTTCATTAAAACTTTTGAAATATAGGCTTATTTTATATGATAAAGAGACTATCAATGAAATATACGACTTCTACAAGCCTGGCTGCACAGAAAAACATGTTCTTAAACTGCTTTAAAGGAAATCTTTCTGGTAAATACTGCTCACAAATTTTATGCTCAATAAAATCAAATGTTATTGGAATTAAGCAGCTGTCAGTCAAAATTAGATTCAGCATTTAAACATAAGCAAGGCAGTGTGCCCTGACTGGTATGGTTTTCTTTTCCCACAGGATGAATGTCCACAACAAGCAAAGCATTCACCTTTTGCAAGCATTTTTTCTGTTTTCTTTCTTCAAACTGTTTTTTCTCCTCAATATTTTGACTGATACTTCCATTTCAAAGAGAGGATAGCTTGCCAATGTTGGTGGTGAATGTTGTTCTGTTTTGTGGGCAACATCCAGTATATGCTTCACACTGTCAGGTTACAGCCTCAGCCTGGAAAGCCCATGCTCTGGCTTTACTGTTGCTTCAGATGCTGTGCTGCACTACAAAATCATGTCTGTCATTCTAACTGCTCCTTTAAAAAGCTTTGTGGGCTGGTGGGACATGACTTGGACTGGGAAGCAGAAATGCCTGAGCATTTCAGTACCTGTCCTATGTCCTAGAAGCTTTCTGATATTGTAAAGGACAGCATCAAAACATAGTAAACTCCATTCAGAATAAAAAATAGTTTCAAGAAGCATTGATCTAGATGAGAAAAAGGTGGAGAGGAAGTTTGGTAAGTTCATTATCATGCAGATGCTTAATAGAACATGATTATCTGGGGAGATACCTAAGGGCTGTAGTTTTCCACAGCTCACTCTTTCAGTTCAGTGTGCATATTTGAACATTCAGATACGTTTTAGCTGTAGCAGGGGATTTCTCTCAAGACTATAACTGAGCTTCAAATCTCCTTTCTAGGCTGTAGAAGTAGTCCAGTGGGAAGGTTCATACAGATTCCTCTTCCCCATACATTCAGCATCAACAAAGTATCTTACTACTCTTCAATAAATACTGGAGCGAGAAACTCTTCTTCACATGGTCTCTAGAGAAATTGTCACAGAACTTGAAGCAAATCACATTAGAAAGGCATAAAAATATATCTTGTCTTGCATCTTTTTAACTGAAAAACTTTACTTTTGTCCTGTTCCTATACAAACTTTCTGGATTCAGACCTTTTTATCTGCATAAATGAACAGATGCAAGACAAAATCAGTCACCTCCTCAGACTGGAGGTGATTGTCATTCACACTTTTTTTTCTAGTGCTTTGCAGTTCAGGCATTTACGGACCATTAATAAACACTTATGTAACTATATTCCTGGGCATTTTGTAAAAATAATTAAGAATAGAAAAAGCTAACTGTGAGCCCTCAATTAAGTTGTGAAACATGGCTGTGCCTATGGCTGAATCAAATTTGACAGTCCATAAGCTGTGATAGGCCCAGGGTTACACAGGCTAGATATTACAGTAAGAAGGAACCATAGAATGGAAGTTCTTATTGCAGTCTTTCCTGTGAACAAAAGAAAATTTATTTGCAGATCCAGATGTGAAATATTTTATCCATTCTATGTAAACATGTTCTGCATTACAACTGGTGGATAGACTTCAGTGTTGTATTGGCAAGTATGTAAGAATAAATAGTATCTTCTGACTGTGCTACCTCATCTTCAGCATACCATGATCACACATCTGATGTCTCTTTCCTTTTATAAATAGTCTGTAGTGTTTGTGACACTTGGTAATATTCAGAGTAGTTTTACAAGCACAAGGATGCTCCTCCAAAGATACTCACACAAGTCTGCTTTCCTGGCATTTTTCATCTGTATGACTTTTACAGTAAGCAAGTTGCATGGAGAGGGTTCTGTCTGTTGAAAAGTACAAAATGCATAGGATGAGCAGGCAGAAAGGAAGAACAGAAGCATAATCAAGGACAACACTGAATTAAGTTTTCAGTTCCAATCAACAAAACATTTCTAAACCGAGGTCCCTCCTTGAGTATTATCTTCTTCTTCCCAGAAGGTTTGTAACCAGGTATGGCCACAGACACGAAATGTACAATAACAGACCAAACCTCTGATGTTGTCCACTTTCCAATCTGAGAAAACTTGTGGTAACCCTTAGTTTGACGTGTCTGACTCTTACAACCAATCTCAGAGAAATGTGTAATAGAGAACCTTGCTGTGTTAATAATACAGCTGACACACATCTTGATCTGTGAAAATTCACAGAATGTCATATATACCCACTATATTACACAACGAACAGCAAACAATCTGGCAGGGCAGGAATTAGTAACGATATCATGGTGTAACAATGCTGCTCATAAGTTGATTTATAGCTACATAATACCAATCTTGATGTAGAACAGTGCTGGGTTTTAAACAATGAGGACCTGAAAAGTGCCTTTTAGAGACCCATCCCAAACTTCTCAGAAGGGCTGAGAGCCCCAACTCTGTAGTTATTTCTCTCTGAATAATTCGGTTCACCCAATCTTCTTCTAAGCAAAACTCTCAGGAAAGTATCAAAGGAAATATTTACAGCCTTCCTGTAGTTAAAGGGGGTTATAAAAAAGAGGGAGAG
The DNA here is from genome assembly GCF_001715985.3 of Manacus vitellinus. NCBI lineage: Eukaryota > Metazoa > Chordata > Aves > Passeriformes > Pipridae > Manacus > Manacus vitellinus. Next base: position 5,757,629 of record NW_021940750.1, read on the forward strand.
TGCATTTTTACACAGATAGTGATAGGATGAGGGGCAACAGACTTAAACCAAAAAAGAAGAGATTTGGGTTAGATATTAGGAAGAAATCCTTTACCCAGAGGGTGCTGAGGCACTGGGACAGGTTGCCCAGAGAAGTTGTGGATGCCCCATCCCTGGAAGTGTTCAAGGCCAGACAAGATGGGGCCCTGAGCAACCTGGTCTTGTGGGTGGCATCCCTGCCCATGGTGAGGGGGGTGGACCTAAATGATTTTTAAGGTTCCTTCCAACCCAAGCCATTATATGATTCTAATTTTGGGAAACCACCTAAACCTAAGTAGTTATCAAAAGACATTTAAAAAACCTGCAAGGAAACTGGTTTGTTTTTGTCATCCTCTCTCAGTCTAAGCAAAGATCAGACAAAAAGGGTACTTAATGAGTATATAGGAGCTGAAGGTGAGGTACTTTTTTCCCTAGATAAGTATCCTTCTTAAAGGAATAAAAGGAGGAAAAACTGCACATTTAATGATGTAAATGACAAAAAACTCCCAAAACAATAACAACAACAAACACACTCACACATAAAATCCAAACAACAAACAAACAAACCCTAAAAAAACTCCAACAAAACTACACCAAAAAACAAGGGGAGCAAAGAGGAAAGAGAAAAACTAAGTAGTGAAGCAACAAACACATATAAGAGACATTTCATGCATACTACCTACAGAACAGGGGGTATCACAGCAACAAATACATAGATAAATATATAAAAATGTGCAATGTCTTACCATTCATTCCCTTATGCCCCAAAACTGACACAAATTTGAGAGAACTACATTTAACACCTCACGTCATATTAGTTTCCTGACTTTACCTATGCACTCATTGACATTAATGATAACTACTTATTTTTCCTCAGTGAGTTGTTTTGCCTAGCCTCATTCAGTGGAAGCAAAGAGGTATCTTTTTTTTTCTTTCTAATTGGGGATTTTCAAAATAGATAAATTACTGCATCATTAAAGTCTTTGCATTTCTGAAGGCCAAAACACAAAGTAGTCACAAAACCCAGACAGCAGCCCTGCTTTGCTCTCAGCTTTGGTGCTGAAGAAGAATTCTCAGAGCAAATTGCAAGTGGCAGAACACCACCTCCTTCAGCAGGTCCCATCTGCCGCCAATGGACAGCCAGCTCAGCTCATTGCAGAGCCTCCTCTTGCCTTTTCTTACCTCACTTTTGCTGTAGAACAGTCCCATTGTGGTCTTTTCTGCCTCTGAGCCAGGTGTGAAAGGTGTAGATGGATGGGTAGAGAGGAACTTCTTGTGCTTTAGGCTGCCGGGAGCAGGCAGGCAGGTGAGTTAGTGCTTGACTCAGCGCAGCCTGACCCCGCCACCACCACTTGAGCAATTCCCGACTCCTCCTCTCCCTCCTCCTCCTACTCCTTGCTGCCCGGAATGTGAGTGCACGCTGCACACCTGCACAAAAGCACAGACACCCAGCCTCTGGCACTGCAGAAGGATGGTCTTTGCTGCTGTAGTTACAGAGAAATTGAGACTGAAAAGGGATCTTCTCTTCACAGTTATAGGCACTGAGCAAATGTTACTTTTCAGCATCCTCACCACTTTCTGGCACACAGGAGAGCTTGTCAAACTGCAGCCTCTTGTGGGAAGGTGACTGGAACCAGCCAGGTTCCATCTGGTTGCCCAGGAACGGGCAACAAGGACTTCTTTAGCCAAGAACATCTGAACAAACCAATGGTCGAACAAAAGACTTTTTGTAGTTTTTACAGACTATAGGGGGGTAGGTAGGTTTTTGCTTAAAGACATACCTGAAAGAATTTTTATTGTCCCCGTCTCACATTCCGTTCTTCTAAACTCAAGCAGTAAACTGTCTGTCAACCAAACAGATATTGCAGTGACAAATATCACGTGAAACAATTCCCAAGTCACCTGTTGAAACTGTAATAGAATTTTCTTTATAAAGAAAAAGCTTTAAAAGCTCACTCACTTTCTCAAAAATTTTGTTATTTTTTGCATGCAAATTAAGGTGTTTCGGTGATCTCCAAGAGGATACATTTGTGAGAGTGAAATTAATGTTGAAATTAATGTTAATTATTCTTCATATTCTCATGTATTCTTTATGTCTTCACATTTATAAGGCTTCACTGTGCAGGACACTACATCATGTGAGGTGGTTCCTGCCTCAGTGAGGGAATACATGAAGTGAGCACACAAGAAGAAAAATGGGAGTTTTAGGGTTGTTTTTTAAATAATCCTTGCTATTATGAAAATTAACAGAGGAATCGATTTCAAAATAATTTCATTTCATTTTGCAATGAATTGAGAACTGATGGATAAAGGCAATTTCACGGACATGAAAGAATTTTAATTTCCTAGAACATTTGGTACTTTGTGACATTCTAACTTAAGAATTAGATCCAACAAGTGTCACCCAGATAAACTTTGAACACATTAAGGAAGGCTAAATAACAGATTACAAAAAGCAGTAGTCAAAGGAAGGAAAATATTCCTAGAGATTTGGCAAAAGCTCAGTTATAAGCCTAAATGTTTTTATGGATGATCTTGAAATTAAAAATATATATAAAAAAGTCAGTAGCACTCTGTTTCAAAAAGAAGATATTGAAACACTGGGAAACTGAAGAGCTGTAGAATCATCTGGAGAGCAAGAGGAACTCTCTCAGAGAGGGAAAGGCAGGTTTCATATCAGACAGCTGGACACAATGAAAAGTCATGTTAATCAGGCTCAGGCTGCATTCTACACCTGCCTGGCTTTTTTCCATCCTGTGGTTCAGTAAGTTTCCCCTGTGAAACAGACTGAAATATCCTCCATTCTGCTCTGTTTCATTTCCAGCAAAAAGTTCTCGGTAACCATGACACTAATCTCAAATATATCTCTATAAAGGACACAGAGGGATCACATGAGTTGATAATCTAGTGTATTGGAGCAGAACCACAATTACATCTGCCTCACACATGGAGGGATAATAACTAGATTTAAACATACAATACTGTACCTAAAAACAGGGTTACACCATGCCCCTTCAAGTTTTTTCAGGAGCACGAACACAATGAACATGCTCATAAGTGAAAAACATTGCCCACTCATCCTCTTCCACCACCCGATTTTTTCTAAGATGCACTGTCAGGTGGGTTTTTTTCATAGGAAGGAATCTTTTTCCCCCATCCATTACCTAGAACTTCATTCCATAAAAACAAATTTGTCACTTTTGAGCACAGTCAAGACTCTTCTGATCTCAGCACTAATTCTGCCCTGATGACTCTGTCTGAAGTTCATTGCAACAATGGGAGCCTTTTATTAACAAAAGAAAGATAATCCAAAACATTTTCCGAGTTGCTGTGAATAATCTCTTCATGAATCACAGCTCCGCAGTGCAAGGTTGCTGTTGTGAAAGACTGAGCTTGTGATCTGTCTGTTGCAGAACTGTGAGAGTCCACCTTCCCCAAGAAACTCTAGGATTTTTGATGATGAGAAACCACTCTTTCAGGACAATCCCTGCAAAGACCATTTGCCCATAAGTGTTGAACAGATGTAAAAAATATGTCTGGAAGGGATCTCAAAAGGTTCTCCTGCATTGCCTTCCTCTATGCAAACAGCTGACAGCCACTTCCCACCTCATGAAACACTGGAAGAAATTGCAAGGTCATCCTTTAGGAGCAGTCAAGGCAAGTAAAGATGAGTGAGATAGGACAGTCAGAGTCCAGGAGAAAACTGAAGTAAAATTGGGCAATATGTCTACTGCTTAGGCTGAATATAAGTGGTTCTGTGAATAGCAGCTCAGTTGTTTATCTCCTGAAAAAAAATGACCTAATCCAGGGGTATTTTTTGTTGGTGGTGAAAACTTTATAGATTTTACAATAGTGATAATAACTTAAGAAAGACAGCTAAATAAAAACCTCATAGTGGACAGACAATCAAATCAGAGATGACAACCTTCAATAATGAAGATAAGCAGGACCAGTACAATGGATTAGTTATTTACCAAAGAAATTCCAGTTTGAGGGATTGCTGTTCTGCCAAATGGAAAACTCACCATGTAAATACTGTTTTGATACACATTTTAATGTTCCACATATTTCATTGTCTTACACAACATTATAATAATTTATATGAACTACATATAACAATTGTTAAAGTAACAAGGTAACAAAACTAAAACCAAATTTGCTGCTTTGAAGTTTGTTTTGTATGAAACCACTGCTAAATTCCAGTCTGTTTGCCTGAACATCTGTGTAAATAGGGTGGAGTCCAGCATGTCCTTAGGATGATGTGATTTCTACTGCAAGTATAACTGGCAAGCGTCAAACGTCTTGATCTTACCAAACCACAGACAATCCAAGAAATATCATACAGAAAGTTAAAGCCAGTGTGTGGTGGCTAATAATTCCACTGCTTCCTCCGTGCCACTGCCAAGCGCAAGGCCCGGATAATCAACTTCTCGTTATTCAAGACATTGTAATCAGTCAGTTTCACCAGTTTGTCAAAATTTTCTTCGCTGAAACACACCTCCCTTGTTGTAAATGGTGAGAGGATGCTGGAGACATCAACTTTGCCTTCAGCCATCTCTTCAGGACTCCGTTCCACACCTGAGGGACAAACCACAAGGAGATGCACCAATAAGGTTTTATTGCAGCATGTGGCTCCTAGCAGTCATTTACATAATTATAGGTAGAAAAGGGAGATATGGAAGGAAAGATATAATTTGCCAGAGGGATGTAAAAGTAACCTAGGAGCACTGTATTCTTTAGCATCTGGATCAAGCCTGTATCCAAATATCGTTTTACATCGTTTGACATTTACATCACCCAAACAGGTGGAAATCAGAACAACATTAGCTGCAGCAACGCTAGACCACTGCATAGTCTTTGTTACCCAAACCAGAAAAGCACAAGCAAAAGGCAAACAAGATAGACCTGTACTAGATAAAATAACAACCCTCTCACTGAAAGTTCAGAAGAAATTATTGCACTCAGACAGAGGACATCATTCAAATTAAAACTGAAGATCTCTGTCCACTCAGTTCTCAGTCTGGGGGATTACTTTTAAATACATGAACAAAACCCAGGTGAATGGGTTTACCACCAAAACCACCAGAAGGTTTTGCATCTTTCTTTGCAACCAGCAGTGCATAACAAGCCCATGTCTGTAGAGTAAAATAGCTTGTGTTGAGGACCTACCACCCATGGTATACATATTTTGGGGTTTTTACCTTCATACTCTCTCTAGTAGTTCCTGTGATATAATTGCCTATACTCATCTCAAAAGTATTCAGAAAAGCTTCTGGAGCTCAGATAGTTCAGACATACTGACACAGACCAGGTTTGGGTTTGTTTTTTTTCACTGATGAGACTGATAATGCTGACGTTGGAACGGTAAAATATGATAGTGAGACATTAGACATGAAATGGAAAGGACTCACTGGGAAAAAGAATTTTTATTAAAATTGCTACCACAGATGACTCACCAGGAGCTTTATATTTCTTGAAGGTGTCATTTACTAGAGGGAAAAAAAGCACTGTTGGAGCTTGTGGACTGTCAGCATCTTCAAACACGTAGCATTCCTTCAAGTTTTCCCTGTCTTCCTCACTTATCTCAATTTTGGGAAATGGAATTCCTTGCCCCAAGAAGTACTTTGCAATCTGATCCAGAGGCTGAATGAATGAATAAAATAAATAAAATTAATACAAAAAATCAAAACTGATCCAGAAACCTGGATATTTTAAATCCCAGCAGCTAGTAGCTAACAGGAATATTTTAAGGCTTGAATCTTCCTCTGGGAAGATGAAAATAGCCATAACCACACCAGACATTGCAGCTTATCTTATTTTCCACATTGTTTTAGGCAAAATAAGAAAACAGTCCCTTTCTTTGAACTTGAAAATGAAGCCAAAAGCCACAGGACTAATTTCATAATTCCAGTGAAACAAGTTCAGAAGGGGAAGGCAAAGAAACTGCAAGAATGGAGATGAAGCACATCAGTCCAAATTATTCTGTATCATTGTCTTGACATCTTCATTATTTACCACTTTCCCAGTCTTTCTGTCCTCTCCATAATTGGTGATTGCTTGATAATGACTCCCTATTAACAAATACACTTATCAACATACCTTATGATCTCATAAAAAAAAACTTTAACAGCTATATTTACTATAAACCTATGTTTATTTTTATATTATTCTCATTATATATGCAACACTACCTATATTAATTTTAATTATTAATCACGTCTGGTATCAGCCAGTATATTTCCCTAAGACTAATATGAGATAAAGAGGCCAAGACACATAGGTTTTCTCATTTAATTTGTTAAAATATTGTCAGGGTCTTTGCTTTTGCAACTCTTTCACTACAAGGATAGCCAAAATCAGTATCAGAGTACCAGAACACTTCTCCATCAGCTCTTCAAAACTCTTGAACCCAGTGCAGTGAAGACCTTGACGATTTTAAAATGCCTATGATCCATCACTGTCTTCTAATATTTTTCTTAGTTACTGAGAAATAAATCCCCTAATGATCTAAATAATAAATCAATATTAATGATCTAATTCCCATTCCAATACTAAAAAGTTAGGCGTTTTATCTGACGAGTTCTAGAAACAAAAACACCATGAATGTCTCAGCTACCATGGCTTTTCTTACCAGTGTCTGGGACCCTCCACTGTAATTCAGATGTAGGATGACGTCCACCTCCCTCTTTGATCTCAGAAGTGGTGGGTAGCTGGTATTAATGAAAAAGCCAGTATCAACCAGGGAGAGTTCATTGTCTGCTGTTTCCATCAATTTATTTGGTAAGGAATCTATCACTGTGTCTGAAACATAAATATTTTTCATTACAACAAATAAAACACAAGATTATCTGCTCCTCTGAAGAAAGTTAAAAAGGGAAGAATGGAGAATTTTGTCCCACGTTGCCTCTGCCTTCCTTTGTCTCTAGCAGTACTGATTTACAGGAGTGACACACTACTGCTTTTTCCTTCCTTCCTTCCTTCCTGGGCACCACAAGCTGCTTTGGCCCTGAAGGGGAGATCCCTCCTGCCTCCTTAGGCTAAACTCAACTTGTCTGCTGGAACAAAATACAATCAGATACAATTTCCCCCTTCAACACACACCCCAAAATTGAAATGCTATTCAAAACTGGCTACATGTTTTTCAATTGTAGAAGGGAGAAGTGGAATGTCAGAAGTCAGCCTCGTCTCTTCCTCTTTGTTGGAAAACCTAAACCTCCTTAGAATACTACTAAAAAACAGGCTGAGTTACTGTGCCTTTCCAGGTAGAAAATCCTTCACTCTCCAGGTACTTGTTATGCAGCTGGAAGCCTCTGATAAAATTGGGGTACTGTGCAATGGTTGGGCGTCCTGTTAAGACATCTCGCAGAGCAGAGGAGAGGACGCTCGAGGGAGTGAATAGACATGTGTCCACTTCATAGGGATTCATGGACATAAAGGGTTCTTCTGCTGCAAGACAGAAAGAAGAAGTTCTAAGTTTAGGATGGTTTTCTGAAATTATCAATATTTTAAAAAAATGGAGTGACTAATACCAACAGTTATCACCTTCCCTCACCCCAAAGGTAAATCAAACATAGTTATAAGCCCTTAAGGTCTATGCTACCAAATAAAACTCAGCATTAGACAGTGCTGCCAGGCGGTCAGCCCCAACTCCCACTCTAGACTTCCTCAAGTGATGCCCGCCTCTACAGTAATGTGTGATAGACGGGAGAGATGAGTCACAAAACATACAGAAAGACAACACTGGCCTTTGAACAGGACACCTTCTGAATGTGAATATCACTCAGCTGCAATATCAGCTACCTTAGAAGACCAGCCACTCCAGGTTCCCTGTGCAATTAATAGCAAGAGCGAGCTTTCTCCACGAGCAGTTTAGTTAAGAAAATAGTCCTCTGCAAGAGCTGTTTTCTCTACACGCATTATTAGTGGTCAAGGAGAAACATACCCTAATTTAACAATCTTAAGATATGTTCTTAATACAACATGACTTCTCCATGTCTGCTGGGGACTGTTTTTGTGTCTCTGTGACCTTTAGAAAAAGGAACATCTTTGCCAAAGAAGCATAATTTAGTTCTAAATCAGGCAGAAAAAAAATCATAGTTGATATCTCTATTTTGTCTTCTTCATCTTTTTCTCTCTGACTTTGACGATATTTCTTTATGCATTAGACATCTTCACACAATATAAGCAATATATACTGGTGGTGAAAAAAAAATTAAAAATCTCACCAATATCTTTTACTCTGTCTCTGGTCCATCTGCACCAGAAGTCCTCTGAATCAGCAGCCAAATTCCAGACATACATCACATCTATGGAAAATATACTACTCCACATGCCTGTAATATGAACGAGTGAATAGAAGCTGATTGATGGAGTAGCCTTGGAAGAATTTTAATTGATACATACCTTCAGTTCTTCCACTTGGATACTTCCTTTCTGTCTGTATGGATACCTTCACAGGCATATTTCCTAAGTATGTCCCTGCTAATGTAAACTCGCACCAGTTCAACCTGTTTGCTGATGTCTTTCCAGTGCTGCCCACCACAGACCATGAACTCACTAGTGTCAGGTGTCTCTCAAGTAGACCACCTTTCCCCCTAGGCAATAGTCACCTTGCATATAGCAGATTCGAGTCTCTGAGAGCTTCTTCACCATCCTTCCCATAAAGAATTCACTTCCAAAATGTTCTGCGCGGATAGATGCTCCATATTTCAGGAAACCAACTTCATAGGGAGTGAACTCCAGCCACTCTATGGTAACAGCAGCCAGACCATGAAAAGGCAGTAATATGTTAGCTATTGCTAAACAGAGGAATACTAGAAAGCAAATAATGAGAAAGACACTGGCTAGTTCATAATATGCTCTTCACCAGCTATAGCTGTATCTGTATTGCTTGCAGTACTGATGCCATAAGGTCCTTCCACATCATGGGAGGGCAGTCCCTGGCTGTGATACAGCAATCTCCAGCAGAAAAGCCCTGGCCCCTTAACGCAGTTAATCTTACCCAGAAGTATGTATTGCTCATGTATAACTTGTTCTCTTTAGGGCTCTAGTGACAGAGAGCTCAGTATTCATTTGGTATCATGTATTCAGATGCTCATATTAAACAAATACTACGAAAATTAATAGTAATGGAGATTTTCCTGACACTGGACCCGAAAATTCAAATTTCTCCCATTCACTGTGCAAAACAAGACCATGTGGAACCATCATAAGAATTTGTTTTATTACAAGGTTTTTGTGCCAGGATAAATGGTGACTTGGACATCTTCTGTGGTAAAACCATGTTTCCAATTCTGGCAATATAAAGAACTCAAATGCTAAACACTTAATATTTGTTTGTTTTGTTTTTTGTTTTAGTTTTAGTCATTATTATTTGAAATTTTAATAGTTGTTTGGGGTTTGAGGGGGTTTTTTGCAGTTAAAGAACTATTGTATTATTAAAGCTGATTGTGTGGATATTATTTAAGTTTGGATTACTTAAATTATAAAGTTGTTAAGAAATCTAAATCATAACCATTACCTCTGAATGCCTGGGCACTATAGTTGGACTTGAGGTTGATGGCCACATAGATGGGCAATGGGTTTTGACCATTATCCACTGCCTGCCGTTGGTCCGAAAGTCTGTGCTCATCTTTCTGGTTTTGATTAAAAATAGTTAATGAAACGAGGTGAAAAACAACTTACACTTGAAATAATATAATGTGAATTATCAGCTTTATCCAGGTTCCCCATTCCCATTCCCAGTTCACTGGATTGCTCAGAAATACCTGCCATGGAATATTCCAAACTTGGCAAATATCCCATAAGAAGCAGCTATGTGGGATCTCAGATTTTGATATATGCAGAAAAGTTGATTGTAGATTCATCAAGAAAAGAACCCAAACAACATTCCCAGGAAAAATTATGCTGGCAAGTGGAAGGAAAGGTTCTTTCCTTAGATGGGTCTTAGCAAAGAATTTATCATATTTTAAGATATTTTGCAAGTATACGCGTATGCAAGAATATATTCTGTTGCACATGACAATTTAAAACTTCCTTGTATAAACATAAACCAGACGGAAACTATTCAAGATATACTATTTTTAAGGTAATAAGATTTCTATCACTCTTTCTTAACACTTGATATCATATTTAGAGAATGGTCTTTCCCACTATATGAAACATCTCCATATGTCACATACTAGGTCACTTTATAAATGCGTATCTTCATTTATGCTAGAGAAGCAAATTATTTCAAATTTTTAAGTGCCTCTTCTAGTGAGAATATTTAACGTCCAAAGCGATTTTTTTTATGATTAAAAATATTTTTTCTCAGGAATCTTCTTTCTTTAAGGAGAAAGAACACCTTTGACTGCTATGCCCTGGCTCCTTCAGTTCAAGGTCAACCTTTCTTCATATCAACAGCAGTGCGTTAAAAATAGATCTGAATATATAATATTTAATCAACTACTAAACTAATTATTTGCATTAGTAGTGCTGAATAGGATCCCAGGATGTATTTTCTTCTTCCTAGTAGCTATAGAAGTTCAACAGGTTTGTGGAAAAAAAAGGAGTAATACCTTATCATGTAGCATAGATTCAATTACAAGCCCCCAGAGGTCTATGAAAGAGGTGTTATGTCCTTCTTTAGACCTCTCCATCAGGTCATTATAGTAGTACTTCAGACAGTCCAAAGAAAAACAACAGGTCTTGGATTTGGTTACTTGCTTGCGAGCTTCCTTGATTGCGTCCTCCAGATACTTTTGTGACCAGTTAGCATCCTCATATAAGTTTGCCATGGTCCTGAAGAAAGGTTAGAAGAAAACAATCAAAGAGGAGTAATACTGTGGGGTTTGCCTTCAGAAAACTTTCATGCAACCTTTTTACCTGTTCCTTAATTCTTGTGGGATTCACAACTAAAAATTAAACGTATTTCAAATACTCTCATTTCAAGAGCAAACAAAACCTCCAATCTTTCCTGGTTTGGTGACGACAAAAGTTTCTGTGGGTCCAAAAATTATCTTCAAATTCAAGGGAGAAAAAAGCCCAAGACTCAAGGATATTAAGTGCAAAGGCTCCACAGGTCCTCCTCAAATTCATTTCTTGAAAGGTGGGGAATATTCTAAGGAGCAGTCACTACTTGTTTGGTCTAGTCCTACATTCAGTTTCATGTATCTGCTAATGGCTTGCACCAGTGAGAAAACTGGGCAGTCCTTAGGCATGTCCTTGTATGGCCATTCTTATTTGTCTCCTTGAACTCATAACACAGACAAAGTTCTCAGACCACATACATACAGAGAAGTTAAAAGAATTTTGGCAAATCCTTAGAAAAACTTACCATTAGGTTTGGATATAAAGGACTAACACTCAATTCAGTGAAAAAAAATTCTCCACTTCCAAACAGGTATAGAAGAGAGAAGGTACCTAAAACCTACTTGATTAAATACCTTAGTATGCCCACTAGAAGAAGAGAGCACTTAACAATGAGCAACCATAGTTGCAGTTTCTCCAGGGTCAGTAACTTGGTGCCATTTGGTGGGCTTCCTGTGACATATTAATTCCACTAGGCCCACACATCTTTTACCAGAGGGAGATGCACTGTAAATCCAAAATAGAAGTGAGAATAACCAGCAAGTGGCAGGCATAAATTATTCTTCTCATCTTCCTTCAGTTTCCAGTCTAAAGACAAATTTGTTGCACTTAGTTTAAACAGTTGATAAAATACAAAAAAGGAATAGAGCATTCATATGGAAATATCAGGCATAGACTGAGTCAGTGTGGTGACAAAAGCAGCTCACAAATGTGATGATTGATCTCTTAATCAGTGTGTTTTGTCTCTTTGTTCCAGGTGGACAGAGAGGAGACTGCGGGGAGAAGGGAAATGCTTTTGGTCTGCTAAGTGCCATATAAGCCAATGGTGTTGTACAAAGAGTCAAGAGCATTGAACAGAGAAAACATAAACCTTGTTTGGGTCATTCTCACCATGTGGTACCCGATAAACCACCAATGTAGGAAATGCAGTCTAACAGGTTGAGCTTCTGCAGACCCAGCAGGCTGCCATACATGGCAGTGAGTGATCTCGTGCCTCCCCCTGTGGTTGTAATGGCCACCACCGGCACCTGTTCAACACAGCAAGGCAGAGGGAGAGAAAGCCACGCACCTATTAGAGACAAACAGTCCTTACTGCAGAAATCAGATAACAGGTTGCAGGCACCAATACAAGCAGTGATGTTGCTTCATATGAAAAGGGTGTGATTGTTGCAAAAGGCTTCTGTTTGCCATCACCTGACTGATGTGAGAGGGAAGGCTTATGTCTTATCCACTCAGATGAGGCAGACAGGAGGGTGTTTGCTTAATACAGAAATGGAAATCAACCTCATCACCCTGGAATTTTTCTCAAAGTGTATTATTAGAGGCCATCATAGAAAATACAGGATTTACCACACTGGAGCAGATTAAGGATCCATGATTCTGCCTCTAACAATGACCAGTGTTGCAGAAGAATGCACAGCACCCTGTAATCAGCCAAACTACACAATAGCCAAAGCCTTCCTGGCCGCAGGCCACTAATTACTAATTACTTTACATCCTGAAGCACAGTCATTGATAGGGTTTCCCCCCTTTCACAGTCCAAGTGTAATTGAAGAGACAGACTATTCTTCTCTTAATCTTTTCCTGATCTAGTACACCCTTTGCTTCCGTTAGCATCTAGAGTTGTGTGGATGTTTACATGCCCTATGGAAAATGTCTATTTTTATCTTTCAAGTATTAGCTTCTGATTTCATAAAGGAATATGTTATTCTAAAGTCAATGAATAGAGCATGAAGAAAACAATTCTTCTATCCTAAAAAACCCCAAAACCACAGAAAACCCACCAAAATAGATGTTCTTGGTACTTTAAACTCTTTCAGAGCCTAAATCCAGGAAATGAGGAAAAATCTCATAATCTTAACTAAAATCAGAATAAATTCCAAAATTATGTTCTGGGTTTTACATCTTGTAACTTTTTCATTATGAATTAAAACTCTAATGTGGGTTTGTTGTTTTTTTTCAGTTCAAATGTAAGTCAATTAACAAGGTAGAGGGGATTTTTCCTAAAATGCTAAAGAGTATTCTTGGTGTTTGTATGTTTACTTTTCTGATTGTCAGTAACCCAGCTAGGCATAAGCAGTTACAAAATTTATGACTCAACTATGGAGACAGGAGCAGGAGCTATAGTGATACAGCTAAACTTGCAATAAGCTATTTCATCCACAACTCATGATGCTGTAACATTCACTCTTCTTTTCCAGGTTGATGGTTTTATTCTATCTGCTGGTTTTCTTAAGAGTACAGTTTTTTTGCTGCAGAAACCACCCCAAGAATTTTTATTCAGATGTTTGTGTGAAAATATTTGCTTCTTCCTCTCAAAACCCCTTACATGTGCCATGCCCACGACCTTGTGTCTGTCACTGAGATAAGGCACACTCTTTCCCAGGCAACATCCCCCAGCAGTCCCATGTCTGCCCACTATAAATTTTACTCCTGAGACCCATGAGCAATACCAAGAATAAACAGGATTGGGCTGAATTGAGGAGCTGTCAAGAAGTTTTTGGGTCTGTGAAGACATTATCCTGCCTCCTCTGCTCTGCTACATTAGCAGGCCACTGCTTCTCTTGCTCATCCCTTGCCTTGGGTGGCCAGGCCTGGCCCACAGTAGTAGCATTATTCAAGTTGGGCTTTTATTTGTGGTTTGAATTTGTGAGCCAGGCCCTGATTTCTGGAAAGGAGTTGCCGCCATGGACTGTATTGGCTTGCCTCGTGCTCTTTCAGATCCTCTTCCAAATTGAGAATCTTTTTCAGGGCAGCAGCAACATATTTCTTCCTTTTCCGCAGGAAATCCTGCTCTTCCTTGCACAGGCTAAAACCCAAGCGCACATCCAGATCTCCTGAGCTAGAACAGACAATGGGACAAATCAATGCTCATGTCATTTATAGCTGATTTCAAGATCTGTAGGGCAGGTAACCAGAAAATAAATCATCTGTAAAACAAGTTAGTTCCAAGTCTGCATATTGATCAAGGAAAGAAGAAAAACAAGCATTTCTACTGACAGTAAGGAGTAGCAGTCAGGATGAAGAGGAGTTTCGAAGGTACTTTAGATTTCCTGTTAACACGGACACAAAAGGAAGGCACACAAGTCAGGGAAAGATCACCAAAAGGGATAATTTTGGCCGTATTTTTTTTCTGTGTCATTCCTGTTTGTCACCATGACATCCTGAAAAATTCAAGTGATGCCATCATCACTTGTTCTCAAGTTTTGACAGTCCACTAACAGTGTTTAAAGTGATGGTCCTAATCAGTTACATGAGGGAGTTGGAACTGCAAAGCAAGGATCACTCCCTGCTCAGCCTCTGTCCTGGGAAATCCAGCCTTTCATCTGTGTCCTTAACAGATTCTTAGATAAGCATTTGCAAGCTTCATCCTGCAAATGTACAGGAATATCCATCTTTTTTTTTTTCTCACATGTGCAGACACCTGTAATTTTGTCCCTTGATAAACTGAAGCACAAGCAAAAAGAAAAATCAGAAAAAAAGGTGCAAACCCAATCAAACGGCAGCTAATGTTATGTGCCTTCAACAACACAAATATACTCATTACTGAAAAGAGCACTAAATATTGACCAAATCTTCTTGGTCACATCACCCTCTGGTGGCTGCAAAGTCTGTCCTGAATATTATTTTCACCAATATTTCACAAAATTTGAGTGTTTCAAGGATTAATGCTCCTAACCCTCCGTTCCTCTGTTCTCCAGCAAATTTGGTTTATCTCACAGTGTAATTTCAAAAACAGAATAGTTTCAACTGATTTACTCTACAAAACAAACAACTCTTTTAGTAATAGATTAAAATTTCTCCTGCTCTCTCTATAAATCTGTGTCTTCTAGATTCACATTTCAATATATTTTGTTATGGTCTGAGGTTGAACAGGTAACTCTGCACCTACACAAAGTGCTCCCATGTCATGAAAATCCACCTTGATTCCCTTCTATATATCACCCAGTAGTGGGGATGGTGTGAACCACGTGAACTTTTCAGCTATACCATAAAACATCATCATCTTCAATTTTACCTATCACTGGTAAAATCCTATCCCTGCAAGTGGGTTGTCAGAGGTGCAGCTGGCCAGATCTCCGCTTCCATTCTATTTGGTGAAGCAGGAGAAGGGGCAGAAGCCCTACGTTTATTTTGGTGATTTTGCAAAGTTAAAGACTGATAGAGTTTATTTCAGTCATTATGCAAATCTGACTGTTGGCATAAATGGGAAATAAAATTAATATGTGAGTAGTACAGTTTTACTCACATGTAAGAACCATAGTCATAAAATAAACTAATTTACTCTGAAGAAATCTATGAAGGCTCACATACTCATATTGAACTGCACAATCCTGTAACTGCAGCAGACTTGTACTCACCTCAAGCACCACGTGAGCACAGGACAAAGCACTCACGTGGCATGTGTTCATCTCTCCACCTATCACAGAAAAAAACCTACATAATTAGTTTACAGTAGTCCTGGATGATAGGACAAAAAGAGGCTATCTTACCATTTTCTTGTTGTCAAGCACAAGTGAAATGAATTATCCTAGAAATTGAGAAAGTAAAACTAATTACCATCAAATTTTAAAACATTCTTTCTTTCAAGCTCAGGCAATGCCTATTGAGTAAGAGAGGGGGATTTTAAATAATAAATCATAAGGTTAAGGACTTTTTCATACAATTAGCCAGTCACATTTTCTCTTCTCTTATAAACCTGCATGTTTGGGGCAGGTAGTGCACCACAAGTTTGCATGTCACACCAGTCACCAGTGCACACACTTAGAAGAGGCAACAGGAATAAGTTAACTTATTAAACTAAAATAAAAAAATACATACAAAACCACTCCCACTATCAATATTTAGACAAATTAAAATCTGAATTAAGTTCATAATCTCATATTTTTTTTAATTATTAGCCATTCCAGAATTACCCCAATATAAAAAAAAAATCTTGAATGCATGTACATATGCACTTTTGTCACTTTTGTTCCTTGAAACCACTTGGTTCTAATTGTGGGATGCAGGGTTACAATGATTTTCATATTATGAAAATTATTGTTAACATCTGCTTCCTTAAAAGTGACTATGACAAACTATTTTTTATCATTTACAATAACTAGCTGTACAATTTTACACAGTGATTTTTTTATTTGGTAACTTTATTTCTAGCAGGACAATATCAAGTACATTTTAAAAATATATATTTCGAAAGGTTCACAGCATTCACCTCTTCTAGTACTATTTCCTTCTGCAAAGGGAGAGAATTCAAAGGGAAAGAAAGGACCCCAGGCTTCTCTGTTTCATTTCCATCAGCCAGCTGAAAAAATGTAAAAAGGAGTTGGGTATGCACACAGGAAATGTTTGTCATCTCTAGAATTTCTCATACTAAGAGGGCTAGTTCAGTTCACTGGTTACATTAATTTCTTGTTCTAATTTCATTGAGGTTAATGGTAACAGACAGAAATAGAACTTACCTCTTCTGGCAATATAATATCCAGTCTTGTCTGGTCATTTATGATGCAGTGAAACATGATGATATGAAGGCTGGGACCAGAGTCCAGCAAAATCTTCTGGCTTCCTTCATGTGATCCTTTCACTGTAAATGTAAGCTCCTGGTCTAAATGGAGAGGTAGGGAACAAAGAGAATTTTAACTATCCTAAGCAAACATACACAGCTAATTAAAAAAAAAAAAAACAAACCAAAAAAAAAACCAAAAAAACCCCAATCCGCTTCTACTCTGCACTCTTTCTGTCTGATTTTCCCTACACCACGATGACTAAGTAGACTTTGGGTGTGTGAAACAGACTGAAAACTGATATAAAATATCTTGGTGAATCTGTATAAATCATAAATATACAGAAATCACAGATTTTTTAAATATCACAGCTTGTTATTTGGTAGGTGCTTTCCATAACTAAATGAAACTAAGGTTTAGATTTAAAGGAGTGTCAGTTTAAGGGCATTTTGGATTATCTATGCTGAATGAGAGTAATTTATTTGAAGTCAATCTGTTCTGGTTCATCGTGTACATTTCATTATATTAAGACTACAACCGTCAAATGATTCTATAAACTCAAAAATCAAGCAGACTACTTGGTATATGCCCTTATGTCACCAAAACTGAAACAACCGTTGAACCCCAAGTCTGTGTTTCTTGTACAAAAAAACCTTTACGTTTACAGAGAGATAATATACAGTTCTCTTGCAAGATCAGGGCCAAGAAGCATATAATTTTACTTCACTAACCTTTCCTCCCCATGTTAGATTTCTGCCTGAAAGTTCCTGTAGTGCAACTCAGTAATTGCTATCATTTTCTTTGTAAAGGTCAATTTTCCATCCATGAATTAACTCAAAACAGATGAGAGTTTTTGAGATTTGCCGCATGAGCAGCTCTACAAAAGTTACTGTTTATTTGAATGAACTTAAAGACTAGTGAAGAATCCTGCTGTATTTATTAGAGCTAAATTTTACAAACAGTCCTGTTTTGGTGATCCTGTGGTTGCGGAGTATTTTCATGCATTTTGGGCAGACCCCTTCAATACAATTTTATGTTTAAGTTTTAAGAGCTTAAGTTTATTATTTTTACTAAAAAAAAACCAAAAAAAAGTCTCTTTTGGAACCCTAAATGTGCATGAACATTATACATACTCAAACCCAAATCAAACATACAGGATAATATTTTTACATATTATTTGAATTATAAGATAATTTTAAAAGAAGATCCAACCTAGAAAAATTCATTTTGGACAAGCAATAAACAAAAAAAGAACTAACATAATTTTTCCAAGTTTTTCATTCTAGTATACATGGCTCTATTTTTGCATCAGTTTAAGATTTGCCTCATAACCAAATACTTGACTAACTTGAATTTTGACAGATACAATCTTTTGTCAGGTGGGACATGGCAAAACTAAGTATTATATGACACAGCTACAGTAACATGCACAAACATCTGTTATAATGACTTAATCACAACACAAAAACAATAGTTTAATGAAGCAATAACCTCACTTGTGGATTGCTGCTTCAGCTTCCCCGTATCCACTCTAACCTCCAAACAGGAAACCTCACGTGCCTGTAGCAAGAGAGGATGAGTGATGACTGAGAGAAGTATAAATGTCATTGCAAGTGATTCATACTGTTCTCAACCAACCCCTCTGGTTGATCAATGAGGAACACAGTTATTATCTATTACTATGTCTTCAGATAACATGAGGGAAATAGAGATAAGGTATTTTTTTCTGAATATGAAACTAAAGAGGAACAGCTCATGAGCTGCTTGAACTTGGAGAGATAGTTAAGTAAAGAAGATGAGCCCTGTTCAAAATAATGGGTGCATTAAGATACGGGACTATTTTATGAGCATTGTATCACTTGCTTCACTAACTCCTGATAGTTCTAGGCCTCCAGTTTGTAGAACAGAGTAGGTGGCAATATTGGCTTTAGGACAGAGCTCAAAGTTTCCAGAGTTAGTTAGTCTGCACTTGCTATGAAGACACAAGAAAGATTGTAATAAATATATATTACCACTAGTACTCCATTAGTAATAATGCCATCAGGATAGTCCAGACTGAAAAATAAAACAGAAAATATAATGTCATGGGTGTGACAACTCAGACAAATATTTAAGTCTATTAGTTAACACATTACTCATTTCCCCCATAGCTTTGACATTTCTGACTTCAACATTCTCACACAAAAATACTTTAAAGCTTAAGATTAGATGATGACCTGAGTTGCAATTTTTCCATCCACTCATGACAATATATAAAGTTGGATTTCTACTCCTGTGGTCTTATACATTTGCTTCAGCAAACCATACAATGAATACTGATATGTGACATATTGAGTTTGATGAAAGCTGAAGGCTGTTAAATCCATCTTGATTGTTTTGATTGTTACAGTTTTACCCAAGGTTTTGTACTTCAAAAACTGATACAACTGCCTAGATTTCCACAACTTAAAAAAAAATCACCATAACAGCAGAAGTAATTGTACTCACCTCTATATAGTGACCTGCAAATCACAAATGAGATTTTAATAGATCACTATATGTGTAGATGTGTTTCCGCTTACAGGGGGAGAGGTTAATTCATAATATATTCTTATTTTTCCATCAGAAAAATAAGGCAATGTCCATTAAGAATATCTTATCATTTATCCGTTTAATAAATTGCACATGTAAATTTATATAGTATCTCAAGAACTCAGAGTAATTAAAAAGGAATACTTTATGAAGATTGAGCACTGACTCCTCAACCTGCTACAGAGATTACAAGCTGTCTATTAAGACTTTAAAAGCTATGGATTGTAACACTCTGAGGTTTCACATAATTCTATATTTTATGTATTTTATCTCAGCTGAAACCAGAAGATACAATTCCTTTGAAATCAGATGAAGGACGTTGGTTGTATCCCCTTTAAGTGAAGATTTATCATAACAATTAGATTTCAGTATAAACACGCATTATAATAGCTTTATAAGATTTCCCATGACAAAGAATTCACCTAAAATTGCAAGGCTCATAAACAGCTTAAAGTTTCATTTCCAAATCAGTGTTTTCCTTTAAGAGAAAAATATGAGCTGGCTAAATACACTGCAAAACTTTCCATTAAAAAAAACCAAACAACAACAAAATCCAAGCAAACACCTCTCCTCAAAAAAACAGTTATACACTTAAGAATTTTGTAAGATCTTTCTTTGAAAGTGTATTTCAGAAGAATTCAAAGAACATTTGTCAGGAATGGACAAGAAATACTCAGTGTTTCTACCTGTATACAGGGAAATGGGCATAAGTACCATACCACTCAAGTTTTGTTTCAGACACAAATTTTTGCACTTAATTATGATTTTGCAATAAAATAGTCATAATATTACATATGGTGTCACTATCTTCAAATGTTTCATTAAGAAAAACAAGGAAAGCAAGAAACAGCATGATAAATATTAAAAGATTTTAGTCTGCATAGCCTGATGAAATGAAGGTGGAAAGAGAGGTAAAGATATCTCTTCTTGAAAGTAAATGTCCAGTAAAGTGTAGTATTATTTGAAGTACTAGTATCAATAAAGTATAAAGTTAGTTGATAGCCAGGAGGTCCCAGGTATGACCCTCAAACATGGTGGAAAACCTGCACTGTTGTACAGAGCAGCTTGGAATGCTCCTGAGAAGAACCAGGACAACTCAGCCATTAAGCACCAATACCTGAATTTTCTCTATTGGGCTGCTACGTCTGCTGTGCTGTAAGAAAGCCCAGCTACTGTCACTTGTTAGTTACTCTCCACACTGCACTTTCCACTTTTATATCCTGAATTTCAAGATTTCTGCTGGTCACAGCCTAAGACAGATGCTTTAATTTATTTTTTTTAACCTGGTTATCCATACACTAGCGTTAGAGGAGCAAAGGCACTCACTTTTCTCTGAAGCTTTGGAAATCAGCCACAGTTAGAAACAGAGTTGAACTGCGTGCAAAAGAGCTCTTACTATTCAGGTTGGCAGGGACTCTTGAATATTTTGCCTATCTTTGGAGCTTTGAATAGCATCCATTTCTTGTGACTATCTGGTAATTTCTCTACCAATCAACCTGCTATTAGAAGTCCTCATTACACATACTAAGACTCCTGTCCTCTCCTCCATCACAGTTTGGGATTTGTGGTCTTTTTTTATTGCAGACCTCAGTTTCACTATGAGAATCAGCAGCATATTACAGCCTGTGGCAGGGAAAGCCAAAAACAGAGACTCTAGACATCCTTCTTCACTACATGTCTGTTGAAGGGGTGCCTAAGGCTGCAGTGGACTCTGCTAGCCCAGGGATCATTTCCCAACACCTGGTATACATCAAGTGGACTGGTATACATCAAATTGCTGCCTTCTCCTTTATAGATTGTGCCTGACTTATAATGAAACAGGAAACATTGTATGGGAAGTTACAGTCACACTGTAACTTACTCTTGCATTGCAGTTCTCACTTAGAATAGACTAATGTGCTCCATTTCACCAGAGAATCCGAATTTTTTGATACCTATCTACAAAATTTGAATTCTTTCATGCCAGATCCAGCTTCCCTCCTTTTATTGGGTTCCATAGTAATACAAGCTACTTTTCTGAATTTTCTGACGACTCAAGAGAAGCATGGGGTATAGTACTGTTTCAGTAAAGAAGGCTGTATTCACCTCAAATGTTTTTTGGTTGTCATCTTTCTCAACTTCTAACTTTTGTCTTCAGTGCTCCTCCAAAATACGAGCAGTACATTTGGTCCCCAATGGATGGAGACAGCCTGAGTGTTTCCTCAGCAGTGCCCAAACCAAATGGCTAGCATGATTCCCACACATGGGGAGAATTTATCAAAATAATACAGCAGAACTACAGAAAGAAAAAAACTTTTATTGTCTAAAAATCATGCTTTTGCCATGTTTCAATAATCAATACTTAACTTTTATACAACTTATTGTACACCTATTTACATTTATTTATTGGCCTACGTTTCAAATATTATCTTTCACATTTGAAAAAAAAAAAGGGAGAGGGAGCTGAGATGAAAGGTTGTGTAAGAGTGGTCCTTCATTCTTCTAAGAGTTGTTTGAGATGCACTTCCTCAACTTGGGACATCTGAAAGAAAAAAGAGGCCAAAGAGAAGATCAGCAGGTACAGCAAATGCCATGGGGCTCTCAGACCTCTCCTTGGAAACTCAAAGTACCTTTTAGTTCATCAGAAGCCTCTTTGTGGCCCCTCAATATCGAGTGTGGGCTTCAGTAGAAGTCAGAGGGGAGGGGGATGTTGAGCGAACGAAGCCACCTAGTCCAGCGGGACCCAGTCCCTGTAGCAACCCGTATAGGCTCATTCTGATGCTGGACCCTACCAATGGAAACACAGGGAAGAAATCCCACATTACCATTGATAATCACCAGAAAATAACACAAAAAGCGCTAAAGTATTCAAATCAGCAACCTGTGTACAACGACCTTACCTTTTCTGTCACTGCCGCTTGAGTGCAGCAGCTCTCATGGCAGCTGGGCTTGTGTTATGGGCCCATAAAACATTGGGCGGGCGTTTGCAATCCCTTGGCTCAGTTGCTGGTGACACTTGGAGGAAGGAGCATGCCTTTCTCTCCATGTTGTTAGGATCAAACATCTGGCTCTCAGTGCCTGCCACTCTGCAGCAGAGAGGTGAGCATTTGCTGATACTGCAGGAGTGGCATAAGAGTGAGGCAACACTAGAGAGAGTATTCATCTTGCAGTTGTGGAAACCCAGCTACCAAAATGAAAATTTTCTTCCATTTTAAATAAAATAAAATGGGAATGAATGCAGAAACAAATTTCACATAGCCCATCAATGTATCATGAGCGAATTTTTACAATATTCCTTTTGGTAAACACAAACTTTGTAGTGAGAGTATAGGCAAACAAAAATAGGAGTGACAAAGCCACTATCATAGGTGCAACTTAAGAAACTTTCTTGGCCTGGGGTTGCACTTCATGTGTGATATTATTCATCTGAAACTCTGGAAAGAAAGAACAAGCTAATGTAGTAAATTTGCAATTAGTGATGTGTGGAAAGAAGATGCGGCAGAAATTAAAAACTACAGATAAATAGCATCAGGAAAAATTGCTGGTGGGAATAATAATTAATTTCAGATATAAACTGCCATATTTACTCCCCAAATGTATGTTCTCATTGTTTCCATCACAATACAAGATTTTTAGAAAATATCCCACGTTTAGCTGTAGTTCTTGTTATCAGAGGGCTCTCTTCCTCTGAAAATTATCTCTAATCTCTGTCAACACTTCTCCCATCCACCAGTGACAAAAAAGTTTGCCGAAAGCTGCTGAGCTTGTTCAACACGTGTGAGGTCAGCTTGGTCCCTAGCTTTCTGGTGACCCAAACTGAAGTTTGGTGACCAAACTTCAGTTCAGTTTTTCAGACCTTTTCAGGGTTCTCTCATTTATAACAAACAATGTGATCCAATTTTAGTAGAAAAACCCTTTCATTAGTTACTCTGACATTATACTTTCCTTTGCTGAGGGGAAAAAAGACCCCTCTCAACATCCTACCAAGATCACAATATTTGATCAGTTCAGGTGTGCTTAGACCTTTATTCCAGACTTGACTGATGGGCAGAACAGCATTGACCGCCACACAAATACAAGAAATGCAAATGAGGGATAAGTAGGGGAAAAGTTTATCTGACTTCCAACAGGAAGCAGATTTTCTCAGTCCTACTGGGACCTCACACACAACTCCTCACTTATAATGCAGTAATTTCTTCCCTTGGCAAGTGGAGTTCTTCAGGCCACAACTATTACATTGGTCACTCAGGAACACTACAAGGAAAAAGGTAGATCAGATGCCTTCTTGCTGTAGCAACTGAGCCATGACTGTCATTCTTTTTTAAACCACTTCCTTGAGACTGCCAAGGGTCCTTTTTATTTGTAAAGTCCCAACCATTATCTTCCAACCAGTAGAATTGCTACTCAGGCATCACTTGCAGAAATTGCTGTGTTTCTAACTTTATTGAATATGACTCCAGGAAAAGGCAATTTGCTGCAATCTCCACCAGAAAACTTTGACACAGAGCTGGTGGCGCACATGCTCTGAGGCAAATTCCAGCCTCCATCTCCATACGCAAACCCACTTGTGCACAGCATCCAAGTCAGACAACCTATCTGGACCTTCCCCATCAATATCAAGAGTATGATTCGATATATCAACTCCATAAGCCATCCTCTAACTTGCAAAGGAAGGAAGGCCCTAGGCAGGCCTTCTGGGACACTGGGATGCCTACTGGGACTTCCCCATTGCCATTACTGATGTCATGACACTCCTGAGGGGTGACAGGCACTGTTTGTCTTGATGCTGCTAGGCCTTCTGCAAGTTTTGGTGCACAGTAAACAACAAACAATCCATGCTGATGAGTCTCCATGAGTTGTAATAGGAGATTCTGGGACTGCCTTTCATGTGAACACTGTGAGATCTTTCCTTTTCCATTCTTAACACTGAGTTATTGCCCTCTCACCAGCAAGTTCTTATTTCACCTGCTGTCGAGAATAAACACATTACTTAATGTTCACCAACACATTATACCGTGACCTCCTGAAGCATCCCAAATGCCTTGAGAAGTTCCCAAAAATATCACCACCTCTAAGGTTGTTTAAATAACACTTTCAATCCAATAACATGGATTGAACTGGTAATAGAAACCCTTTCAAGTAACTTCCTCAGAGTCATGAAGCATATTTTGGGGACAGACTAGAATACCCTTGATCCTGCAAAAGACTCCCTCTCCAATTAGGGTGACAGGTTCCTAGACTTCTCCACAGCATGAATTACATGAAACAAATATATCCTCTAAACAGTCAAACTCCACCAAAAGCTTTCAAGTCTACCAAGTGAAAGGTGCTCCTCCACCTTTCCTGGTTCCTCAGTCCTCAGACTCCCACAGTGATCTTTGGTCCTTCCTTTATGCAGAATATTTAGCTCCCTTCTCTACCATAGCTTCCCATGTGTAGCCAGATGAATTGAATAATCAATTTACAGAAGCGCATTTTATAACGTTGTGGATGTGAAAAGCCAGATTCCTCAAGAAGGAGGGTAATTAAGACATTCAAGCTTGGCACTCTTTCTTTTAAGGGTCAAAACTTCCTGAATATTGTCATTGTCCCCCTACTTTGCTGTATATTAATTCAATGACAAAAAAGAGAACAGTAGTCAAACAGGGTTAAAGTGACATTTCAGATAATTAAAATCTATAAATATGTATTCTGAAGTCCTATTTTACTAGACTTGAATAAAAACATCTAGATACTGCTTTCAGAGACTTCAGGTTTAAGAAGAACTCTCCATATGAATTGGTTTTTCGGGTTATTTTTATACTAAATACAACACTTTATTTAGAATTTAGGACTCTACTCACGTGTTCTGCAATGTGAACTCCACTTCCAGCTCCTCACGTGCCTGAAGAGAGGAGAAAAGGAAACAAAGATACATCACTTATTTTTCTTCTCAGCTTTCGTCATACCAGTTACATATAATTTTTAAAATATGTATTTAGAATAGCACTTAGGAAAATTCCCAGAATGTAATGTCAACTGACGATATTGAATTTTAAGATATTGAAAAAGCAGTTGCTAAAACTAGTTTCTTGAAATCTAAATGCTATATGAGCATGCAGATGTAGGAACTTCTATTCTGCTAAAACAACTATTTTTCAGATTTTAAGTCCCAACACAAAAAGAGTCAGATGCTTTAATATTATTACAGTTTAAAGAGGTTGAAAATTCAGAACGTATACCAAAAGCCAACAAACATGCCAGAAACATTTAGAATTAAGACTCTGGATAATTAGTTCCAGCTCGTTCCATCCTATATTTTTAGCATAGTGCATGGAGCACTCATACAGGAACTTTAAGTCTTTCTCATAATAGCAGCAAAATACTGTTTAAGTAGATGTTCCCTATAATAAAACACTGTAAAAGGATATATTTAGATGGAAGGAAAGAATCTACTTTTGTTCTCACCAACTCCAGTGCTCACCTGTGGATTCAGCTGAAACTTCACTCGAACAGTACGTCCAACAGTGAGTTTATCTATGTCAAAGAGAACCGTGCAGAGTTCATCGTCCCTGGTGACTGTGTCTTCATCACAGACCTTTAGCTCCAGCACATTCTGCACAAAGAGGTTAAGAATATAATGGAGTTATTACTATATCTGGGAGTCACATAAGGCAGGAAAATCTCAAGACTAGATTTTCTTCCCTTGCCCCTCCAATTTTAGGGGAAGAAGGAAAAGGAGAGGGGAAACAGAAAAGGGGAAGAGATTTGGGATTATTAGACTTCACATTACTAGTAATTCTACATACACAAAGAAGCAGGTTTGCTTCACTTCCCCAGGCAGAAGAGACAGGCAGGTAATGTAGAACATTCATGAATTTGTGATATTAATTGTTTATTTAATTAATTTGTGATATTAAATGTTTCTACATTTCTTTTATGGCCTTTGGGTCTAAGCGTATAAAACAGGCACAGGTACATAAAGAAGATTTAAAGAATTTCCTTTCCACAATATCTAGAACTAACTCATTTTACTATTATTTTTTACATGATCTTGGG
Organism: Manacus vitellinus; assembly: GCF_001715985.3. Taxonomy (NCBI): domain Eukaryota; kingdom Metazoa; phylum Chordata; class Aves; order Passeriformes; family Pipridae; genus Manacus; species Manacus vitellinus. The sequence goes on from NW_021940750.1 coordinate 5,783,806, forward strand.
TTTCACTTGTATGTGTCAAGATTGGGAATGGGATAGTAAGGCCATATTCTGCAGGGCATTCTTACTCTTTCAGTATAGTAGATGTTTAAGTAACAAAAAGCTGGAATAGAACAACACTAAGGAGCATGTAAGCAACAGGGATTTTTTCTGAGAAATCTTTAATATCTCCAGTGCTTGGAAACTAGCTATATATGTATTGGTTTATTGTACTTTCGTGTAATCCACTATCTACAGACATTGAATTATGAAAACCATTTATTTTCATTACCTTGACGCGGCGGTCGATCTTATAGCAGAAAGCTTCATTCCAAACAGGGTTTTTGCTGTTCCTGATGGTTCTGGTCCGAACCTTCTCAGCTGAGGCAGTAGGCAGCCACAGTGTCACGTAACAGTCTGAAAGGGTGACTGTAAAGGGAGAAGATGAGTAGAGTTAAAATGTATCCAGAGAAAGAATTACTGCACAGTGCACATTTAACCCTAATAAGACAAATATACAGAGTATGAGTAAGTAATACAATGAAGCATTTACAGGAAAATAGAGACATCTTCACTCATTTGTAATGCTCATTTCCACCTTTTCATTTTTAGTCAGACTTACTTTTTTTTTTAATGTTACTTTATATTTGAAATAGCGCTGTACTCCATGTACAGTACACGCACACCTATCCACACTGCATTTTGCCTTATATTCATGACTTTCCAAACAGCTTGAACAGACAACACGCCTCAAAATCTTAAATCTGGGCTGTAGAGACTTATTTTCTATAATTTATTCCCCAGATTTGGGAAGAATCTCATTAGAGAATGAAAAGTTTCAATAACTAAATGAAAGCCTTTATTGAAGTGCTGGCTTAAATATGGAACAACAGATCTTTTTTGCCAAAAAGCAAAGTGTTCCCCCATCAAAGCTGAAAAGTTTGATTTCTGTGCCCCAAACCAGAATGTGTCAATTCCATATTCATTCAGATATTTGACCAAGTTCTTAGAAGTTACATATTTCTCAGCAATTCTTTCGGAAAACAAAAATCAGTTTCATCACCACAATTAAATTACTAGTTGTTCAATTCCTTCCTACTATTTTATCAGCAGACTAGAAAGATTCTGCCATCACTCATGTCTGGGGAAGGAAGCCATGAGTGCCACCAAAGACATTAGCTTCTCCTATATTCTGAGTCCTCGGGTTTGGAAGGAGAACTCCAGGGAGTGAGATTTGCAGAACCATGACACAGGCACTGACAGCCTTTCTCTCATACCTGTAATGCAATCTCCCTATTTCATGTTAGCAGTGCTCAGCCAGTCACATGGTTCTTACAGCAACCTTGTGAGTCAGAAGAGACCAAATAATTCAACCCATCGTCAAACCCTGCATCACTCCCAAAACCTGTAAGTGTTATTACATCATATTAAGAACAATTACTTCATGTATTTCCTCTTTATCTTTCAGTAACAACTGCAGATTTAGATTTTTCTACCAGCCAAGCTGTGCCTTTATTGTGTAGTTAACCATGCTATCATGATTAGCAAAATCTTGATAATGACTGTGGGAAGGGAAGTGTTTCCAGAGAGTGGCCTTAGTTACACCTAATCAGAAGAGCGTGACTGATCAGATGTTCAGAAGAGGCACAAGAGTAGGCAGATGAAAATGTAAATGATTAATGGTGATTTAAAGCTACAGTTTCCATTTTCAAAGGGCTTGAGACACACTGACTTCACAGTAGCAATAAAAGGATTATGCAAATAAGTACATTGAGAAAACTTGAATTTCTTGGAACTGATCAAGATCAGGTTGGATATGGGCTTTGAGCAACCTGGTGTAGTGGAAATTGTCCCATGGGAGGGGAGTTTGGAACTAAATGATCTTTAAGGTTCTTTCCAAATCAAACCATTCCATGATTATATGATTTGCCCAAGATCTCATAATGCAGTCAGTGGCAGGGTCAAAAACACAGTCTAGTTTCTCAGGCCTATACCCAAACCTATTAAAATTATCTTTTTCTGAAACAACAGAAAGGAGGGATACTGTTAAAGCATACTCTTTTTTCACTGGTGAAGTAAACAGGAACATAAAAAATAAATTGACACCACGACTTAACATAAAAACATAACATTTAGACAGACATTTAACATAAGACCAACATTTAACCATAAAAAACAGAAAACTAAAGTGGAGGAAAAAAATGCTAGCAGAATTGTAACAAGCAGCATACTGTTACCATTACAAACAGGTAGAAAAGGGACATTTTCCCATATTGAAAATAGTGAGGTTTCAAGGAAAACTAGCTGAAATGTTTGCCTTTTTTATACCTCAGAAAAGGAAAAGTCTGCCTGAAATATCCTTCCCACTGCAGACAAAAAAATGGACAGGTTTTCCACAATAATGCGAGTTTCTTCAGACAACAAATTTTCTGTTGAGAAAATACTGTTGCTGAAAAGTTTACAAAACTCTCAGACAGATACACTTTAAACAAATTCTTAGGATGCCCAAGTTCTGAATCTGGGGCATATCAAGGAGGTAAAGATATGATATTTTTTTGTTCTTGAGACCAGAATACAAAGTACTAAAGCCATATGGTACAGCAGATCTGCCAACAAGTTTAATGGAAAAAGATTGGATGATTCACTGTGGTAACAAGTGACTGCAAGCAAGTTGTTCCTGAGGATGACAGCCACAAGAAACTAGAGCCTAAGCAGACGATCTACTGGAGTACATAAATGCACCAATAATTGTGCATGCAGGTTGGTAGATGCAATTGCAGTGCTGGCCTATTTGGTTGGTGCAAAATACCATTTAGGCATTTGAACATCTGGGTTTTGTCAAATGAAAAGTTATGCATTCAACCATAAGCCCAGAGAATGCATGTTTCTGTACATAAAAATTAGTCTTTAAGTCTCCAGGAAACCTAGAACTTTATGTCTTATAAGGTCATCTTGTCTAATGAACCAAGGGAAAACATAAAGAAGCACAGTAGTATTACACTGTAGAAGACTCCCGAGTAAGTAACCCGGAATACCACAAGTAAGTGCAGCAGAGATCTGTTCCCTGATAGTAATCAGCTATTCAAAACCACTGCTTTTAAGCACAACTTCCATGTCATCTAACCACATCCCTCTTGCCAGAAACCACCAAATTCAACCTCTGATAAGTTTTCCCTCTATTCCTGACCCATCACACAAGTTAAAATCTAAAAATATAGAATGGATTAACTAAAATTTACAGCTGGTTTTCTCAGAAACTACGATGTGCTGCATGAAATTCTGTGGGTACCAAAAGAAAACTGATTTTGAGCCATGTTCAACAAGCTTTAAGGGAATATATTGTGGACTTTTTGTTTTATACCTTTTGGTTTTATTCTTGTGGTCTTTAGATTCAAATTTCCTTATTCTCTTTGTCTTTATTTCACATTTTTCTTTCATGCCTTTCCAACCTCTTTAAACAGATGTTTCACTACTCACATTTCTCCATTAAAGTGATTCAGTGACATAACTGCATTTTGAAAGACATCTGAACAAGTCTCAATGCACCTAGAAGAGTGTATTATTGAGGACCCACATCTGTGTAATATAAGTTGTGAGGAAGATATTCAATGAATTGGAAAATTCAGAATTAAGCCAGTCCTTCCCCTGGGTAAGTCAGTGTCAGATCTGGACAGCAAACAAGGTGTTCTTTCCATCTTTTGCAAGTGTCATTTTCCCACTGAGGATTTCATTTTAAATTTGCTGCCACACACTCTGGTTCAACAAGCCAATGCCCACCAGCCTGCAGAGCAGAGACCGTGAATTGTTATAGGGCTTTTCTCAGCTGGATGTCACCAGACTCCCTAGACTTCCCTACTGCAGAGATTTCTTCTGTCCTGGGCTCTTCTCACTATTAACTCTTGTTCTGTGATCTGGCTATGACATTTTTCTCTTGTAGTCTCTATTCTAGACATCCTTTTCTCACTTCGCCTCACTATCCCCCACTTAAATTCCTTTCAGGCTCTCACAGTAATGTTCTGTTCATTTTTTTTTATGACTTTTAAAGTGTTCCATTTTTCAGGTTAAATAAATTCTGAGACACACTGGATTTTATCATAACTTCTTGCATATTTATAAATTTTGCAGAAGTAATAGAATGTTTTTGCTTGTACTTCTGTTATTTTCATAGGCTTTCCCACTACTGCTGATTTTATGTCTGCATTACCAGTTCTCTCCTTTCTTCTATCCAGAAATTCTGTAGGAAATACTCAGGTTTCTTACTTAAAACCACAAGAATTTACATTGTTTACTGAACAGCCCTCTGATCAGCAGCTAAGCGTGATGTCAGAAGGGTAGGAAATATATCTCATACATTGAGGTATGAAAAACAGACATAAAATGCATCACCTTGCTTGAGTCAGTCTCTTTAAACTGAAGAGCAGAAAACAACATTTCAGTATCAAACTAAAAATAATTCTTGCAAACATGCAGCAATATATCTTTTTACTCCTGCACAATTTGAGAGCAATAACATTGTCTAAATATTTTCTTTAAAGAGTTATACGAAAGATCCAACAACAGTAGAAGTACTCACACAAGTCTGCCTTCCGGACATTCCTCACTCTTAGTATTTTTACAGTGAGCAAGTTGAAAGGAGATACAGGTGCCTACACAAAAATTAAAAAAAAAATTTAAAAAGATTACATTATTATACTCTATAGTCACAGATTACTGTAACCCTAAAGTTCTAAGGATGTAGATAAAACAAGGGGTTTAAGGTTGAGCCAGTATAATTACAAACCAACTGGAACAGCTGGAAAACTGTGAATATTTTTGATACAGAACTCTCTTCAGGTCTAAAATAGAAGCAACAGATTCAAAAATCACATGAGTTGAGAATAGGTGCTAAGAATTTGATTTGAAAAAGATAATTTCTTTCTAACATTGCTTCATTATTACCACAATGAACATCCCTACAGTATATATATGGGTGCCCTCACCTCTTACACACCACTGCCTGCAGTGGGACAGACTTGATCACCAAACACTATCACAGTTGCTGTGAAAGTAGAGATAAGGGGCTACCATGCACCAGCAAAAGCTCCCTCAGCAGCACAAGCTCCCCTGCACAGCCTAAAATGCCAGAAATGCAGCTGACAGTGATGAAATACTTCTCATGAAGACTGATCCACTTGTGATCTTCAGCCCTGATCCCCTGCAGAAAGTTACAAAAATCATCCCAGAGATGATCTCAGGATTTAACTCATAACTCCACTAGATATCAGACACCTTGGGCTCAGAGATATTAAGTCTATAATAACTCATAACTTCCATGGTTCATACTAACGTGTCTTCATATTTCCCAGGCTATAAATTAACCCTTACCCCATTTCACCTTGGAGACAACTACTTTCTCTCTCCCACAATAACATCTCCTCTATTTCATATATACCATCTTTCCTTTAAAAACTAATGCATGTACAGATATCATTTCTTTCAACACATGCTTAAATTGGTATTTAGCTTTGCATTTACTGATTCTGTTTTAGAACAGAAACAGGTTTTCTTGTGCCCAAAAACTTATCAAATCTTTCTCTCTGTACCAGTTAGTAAGAACAGATACTAACTCTACCCGAAAACCCTCTCACTCTTGCATTCATAGATATGCTATATGCTAGTAAAGATAACACAGTGTCTTAACACAAACATATAGGTTTTATTACTTAATACAGGCATAGGAAGTGCTTTTATTAATCATAAGCAGCAAAAGTAAAAATGAGGCACTAATGTTAACTAATAAACTGCTATTATTTCCTTCATACATGCTATACGTTTTGTTGAAACATTTTTCCTTCCAGCAGTATCACAAGGCTTATCCTGAAGTGTTTCACAATGCTTTGACAAAGTGTCTATCAACTGGGACCATGACACTGGACACTAATACAGTGTAATGAAGCAGGTCCTTGTCCTCACCAATGAAAACCTCAGCACCTCTGAAAAGGCAGAAGAGATGAAGAACAGCCTCCAAGAAATAGCCTAGGTAATCTCTAGCGTATTTTCTTGCACTTCCCTTTGGGTTGGCAAGAGGCCTGAAGATGCAAAGTTGAAGGGCAGTGAGACAGTAACAGGAAGGTCAGAGCAGTCATCGATCTCAGCACCTTTGTTCTGCCTTATTTGACCTGACTAAATTCTAGCACAGGGCACAGTTTTATGGTGCACACTTTGCAAGCCCTTGAATTGTCAGCTGTGGGACATTTCATTCTCAAAAAATGTATCACACCATTATCTGCTCTATTTTCCCAAACATGGCCACAAAGGATAACTTGGATAGACACACCTTGAAAGAAGAAAATTAGTTATTTGGGGGTGTGGGGGGAAGGATCGCAGTCTTCCATCAAAAGCAACCAAAAGACATCATGCCCAAACTATATAGTTGAAATGCCAGAACTACTTTTCTATATGCATTAAATAGAACTGGGTAAAACACAGAAGCAGTCCTAGGCACAGGGACCAACAGCCAAGGCTTGTCTACCCCTGCCAAATCCATTCACGTTTGCCACAATTATTCTTGGTCCCTGCTTTCTCACCCAATAAATCATAAATGTTTTTGACCTCAGAAGTGCTATTTCAGTAGAAGAGGTGGAGCATATCTCTTATCCAGAAAGGATAAGGTTTGAATCCCTTGACTATAGAAGAATGGACTTGAGCAGAAGTTCCAGATCCCAGGGAAGTGCTATTAACAACTAGGTTTGACACCATTTTAAAGGAATAAGCTTTGTTCTGCTCTTTGAAAACAGGCATCTAGACCTTTACTTTGTGAATCTCAAGTGGACAGTGGTATCTACCTGAAGCCAAGTGGTACACAGAGATGGGAACTATGAAAGGTATTTCTGTTCTTAGCTGTCCCTGGACATACCTATTTATGCAGTTCCCTGCTCAGCTCTTACAATTCCCATTTTGGCGTATCTTAGTCTCTAAGACTTAAGGAAGTAACCCTCAGTATTTCACTTCAGGTTGTGGAGTCTGTTCCCATGCTAGATTCTTGGAAGTCAGACCTTATAGCTCCTATCTTTTAGCTTGAATGCTTTGCAATGTCTAGCTGCCAGCGACTTGCTCAAAATCACACAGAAAAACTAGGGGAGTGTATCTTAAACTGGGTAATCTGCTGGTAATTGCCAAGGACTTCCACATCTTTCCCTTTAATATGATGGTGCCCATATCGCAGGCTGGATAAGTTCTAAAGCCAGAAGGCTCCCAGGTCAGTTATTACACACACTTCAACTTTCAGCTTCTATATTTATTTCATCTGTGACACGATTCCTACCTCATAAACCGGAAACACAAGCCAGGCATTTTAATAATCACTTTTGAAACTACTTAAATACATGAGGTTGCAAATGGGAGTCTTGATCACACTACCCTACGTCAGTTAAAAATTCAATTAAGTCCTGTGGCACACTTGTGCAATCCTTACATATCTAGTCCATGGGAAGTCAATAGGAGTGTTCACATATGTGAGTGCTCATCCATATGAATAAGTTACATAACTTATGTGGCTCTGAAACTGCTCTATTTCAGTAAAATTCCAAGCTCAAAAGTTTTTCATGGAATTTTTCCCCAGAGGAGACTAGAGAGAAACTTGTACAACAATCCCAAGTTACATCAAGAGAAAAGGTAGTTATTAAAGCACACATCTATTTCGAGCAGAACACTCTTCCCTTAACTTTCTCATCAAAAAGAAATAGAAATCTCATCAGCACTTTAAAAGCTATGAAGACCAACACAGAAATCACTCACTGTGTCAGAAAGAGTGCCAGTGCTTTAAAACACAGGTCACTGCCTTGCTTCTGACCTTGGTCAGGTATGTGGCACCTTTTAACTTCAAAGAGTTTTGGAGCCTCAAAGGCAGGTAGGATTTCATTATATTACTATGGCTACCACCTCATGCTAGGTCAATGCATAAGAAAGACTTTTCCTTGTACTGCATATTGTGTATTTATTTCAACCATTTTAAAATATCCCATAGCTGGGTCTTATAAGGTCAGTAGAAGTTGCTAAGGTTGTTCCAGAATAAGAACAAATGGAACAGCAGTGACTCAATGTCTACTTCTTTCCAAGAGCTATGCAAAACTTCTGTGGCTTTAGACTGCAATTTTCATGTGGGTTTTTTTTTTTCTTCTCTTCCTGTTTGGAGCTTTAGAACCAGATTTGTGTGTTAGAATAAATCCAAATTTTAGAAGAGAAATCAAGTCAAGCATTTTCACATTGATGTGTTTTGTTTCTCAAGACCATGGTTGTCTTTATTAATTCAATATGGCATAGTAATTTAGGTGATCTAAAAAGTGTTACTTTTTTGACTATCAGCATAAGGGTACTACCAAAATTTTCTCGCCAGGTATTTTATATATTCACCTTAATTTATATAGCCACTCAAATTGAAATCACACAAAACCTATGAGTTGCCCTGAAACTAACTCTGAAAATGAAAACTCATTTCCTTAACAGACCCACTGAGTAACAAAAACCAATTCAGGCATACTAGGTTTATATACTTGTCATAAATAACAACTTTTATAGTGGGGAGGGGGGGAAGGAGAGGAAAAAAAAAAAGAAAAAAGTTCAGGTCATTCCTGATTTTTACCTCTGTGAGCCTTGGAGATTCAGGGCAGCAAGAAGGCCCTCTGGGTCTTACTTTAAATTGTACACACTGTATTCAGGGCAGTTCTGCCACCCTAAATATACCCTAAAGATAAGAGACACTATCTAAAGCCACAGAACTGTATAGGTTTCATACCTACTAACAATGTAAAAAGCACTAAGGCTAAAAAAACCCCTAATTGATCATCTAAACACAGGTTAGTTTTACAGGACTAAAAGTAATAATTTTTATGATTCTAGCATACTTCTTAGGGATGTGAGACTATACACAGAGGCCTACACATCATTTTAAAAGCTAGTTTTTGAAGAAATTCTGCAAAGTTTTTGCTTTACCACAGCATTTCATTTTGAACAGAGAAGGCTCTCAGGCACAACTGGGCATCAGATAACTACCAATAACAGCAAATCTTCACAAGGCAGACTGAATTCACCACCACTGAAGAGAATCTCTGTATCACTCTGAATCCCACACATGGAATCAAAGCCCTAAACAAACCAGGCTGGGAAACCCCCGTGTCACTGAAGCAGGGGCAAGAGACCATCTTTCTGACTACAGAGTCCCAGAGAGTTACAACTGATATGGCAGCCCCAAACCCACTGCAAATGTCAGAAGACAGACCCATCCTGTTGCCACTGCCGTTGTTCCCCTTCACTGAATCATAGCAGTTTATCTGATATATTTTCTTTTATGCTAATACCTCTTAACATAAATGTCTGCTAATTGCCCAGGGAGTTTTCCTGTGCCCGTGAAAAGAATTCATCCTCAATTCAGCCTTTACAAGACACCTTTTGCTCTTTTTTTGCATTCAGAGAAATCTGGGCACTGCTCCCATTCCTACTAGGCTAGATGAGATCATGCTTGTCAGGAGTCTGAACACAACACACTTATTCTGTAGTTTAACCTGTTCTGACATTATGTTTTTAAACACCGTGTTACACAGAGAATTGCAAGCTCTATGACAGATCATTATGCTGCAAAGAAAGACTACAAGAAATACCAGAGCACTAAGAACAACTGAGAGACCCATTTGAATGGTCTTCTTATGAAGGAATAAATATAAGAAAAGGTGGTGTTTCAGCCAGAGAAATTAACCCCACCCCCCCCCCAAAAAAGGGAGGAATTAAAAAATTAACACAGGTGAAGTACAAATCAGGCCAGATAAAGTGCAACACCGACATCATAAGCATCAGACACCAACAGAGACCAGACTATTTAGAGCTTACACAAAGGCATGGCAATATTTAATCTACAAAGTTGAGATGGCAGCTCAGCTTTTAAACATTCAGTAAAAATTGCCTCGAGACATTGAATTCCTAACATTTTTTCTGGTGATCTACATTCAGCACTGGACAGCTTTTAATGAAGGGCCAGCTAATTGCTACCTACCGTTCTCAACGCTGGTGCTGAGGTGCCCGTAAAAGTCTAGGAAAAACAACACAAGGCAAAGTTAAGAAAACTAAACTACATGTTAAATCCTTACTTTAGGCTGACATTTCAAAATATCTCACATTCAAAGCCATATTTAGAGCTATGCTCATTAACGATATTTGTTAGGTGCTTTACCAACCACCATCACACCATCACAACACTCTGCCAGCTTCTTATTTCCTTGACATGAAGCTTTTTTTTTTTTAAGGAAGCATAATAAGTAACATAGTTAGCCCTAAAATGTAGCCTGAAAGTGCTGGCATGCCATGAAGTTCTCTAAAAAGCTAGGCTAGGAAAGCCATCTTTGCAACAGCATCTGAGGAAAAGTAAACGAGATTTGCCCATACAATTTGAACCACTTGTTCTCCTCTGTGATCAACTTCACTGGAATATCAGGCAATTTTGCCCACTTTACACTTGCTATCAGCTTCTTTTGCTTACCTCATTTGAACTTAAATTTGATCCCATTGCAGCCCCAGTTGCATATAAGTCCAATATCAAGAGTTACTGAGTCGTATGGCTGGCAGAAACTCCTCATGCAGGTTAGGGGTGGAGGAATAGGGATTTTATGATGAGGCTCTCCCGCCCCACCCCTTCATTATTTCCCGTCATTAGGCATTCCCCTCCCTGATTTTTGCAGCCAATTAGAGCACCTCAACTGAGTCAGCAGAAAAAAGAACAATTCCTTTTCTACCTACCATGAGGTTTGGGGAGGACGCTGAAGCCTCTTTCTGCCAGGGTTTGCTGTCTTGAAATGCTACTGCAAATGAAAAGTTTTGCATTCATGCAACAGCTCTAACCCCCAAGCAAAGTGCTTTTGACTAATTAAATCACAGCTTTCAGAGGATCTCTACACTGCCAGAACCATACTACAGGGTAGGAGAGAGAGATGTCAACAGCTTCTTTCCAAACCATAAACTCAAATACCTGTAGCAATCTTCCCATAGCAGCACAGTTCAAGCTACGATGGGCATCTCTGTGCTACACTTGGCAACCTCGACACATGCTCAGTATTCTTCTCCTGGATAATTATTGTATATGTAGGAAAAAAAGTTAATTCATGTCCAGAAATCTCACAGTTTTATTTTAAATCAAACAAGATGAAACTTGGGGGTGGAAGGGTGAGGAAGGAGAGAGGGTTGTGCTCTCCTGTGTGGGCAAGGGAGAACAGCACTTCACCCATCCTCAGAGCTTACTTCAAAGGGATCTGTGTGTGCTGGCTCTCACAGAAAGCACAGCAGGCACCCTGTGGGAAATACCAGGGCACAAAACCCTCCCTGACTGCTCTTCACCCCAGTGTGCAGTGACTCATTGCCTGCAAGGCAGTGATTTAGAGTAGCCCTAAACTAACACACATGTGGAGGCTGGAAGAGTTAGAAGCATGCAAGACCAGATTCTGTCTCTGCCACACTCTTCCTGGCCCCTCTGCTTGATGATAGGAGGCAGCTAGTACTCCCCCCCCCTTGCATCATGAGATCCAAGGAATTATTTTTAAATCAATCTGATCTATAATGATGAATAACTTAATTCATGCAGGTAAAGAAAGTAACTTTTCAAACTGCAGTGGATGTCACCTAAATGAACTTGCCTGTGCCATGGAAGTCAGTACCAAAATAATTCTGCACAGAGGAAGAGGAGGTGTTGTCCAAGAAATGTCATCAGAGTAAAATCAATCTCTATTCCAAAGACAAAATATCTCCCTTAACTTTTGTCTTGATTACTTTATATCTGTGTTAAATACTTATGAACAAATTCAGGTGAAGCAGTCACAGCTGAAAACCACTTACTTTCACTCTTGCAAAAATAGTCTTTCCAGCTTTTGAAAGACAAATATTTTCCTGGAAATATTCCAGTATTAAAATTAAAAGTAGGAATCTGTTTTCATTTAAAATGTCTGTAAAACATCCTCTATCAAAAGAAAGAGAGTAGGCTATCCAGCTCAACTTCCCCAAGTTGTCCCAGGCAGATATAGGTACCTATACAGATTTATACCATTCCAGCTGTTTCACAGTCAATACAAGACTCCCTGACATTACATTCTCTTACCCACACTGTTTTTAAGATCTGTAAATGACACACCACTTCACAGTGTAGAAAATTGCTCCAGAGTCAGTGCATTTTGTCTACTGAATGGTTTCCTGATGTTCAGATTGTTTTCCTTTTCTCAAAATTATGTTATCGTTGCCATATCAAAAACATGTTCCTAAATAATTCACTCTCTCCTACTCCTGACCTGCATCAACTTTTGCAGCTGATCTTGTCTCCCTTAACCACTACTTGTCCAAATCACACAAGAAGGCTTTTGAATATAGTATCTTTGAAGGCTTTGTGCCAATCAAGAATTATGATCTCAACAGTTTTTCAGCCATGCAGTAAATTCATGATAGAACTAAGCACTGAATGATCATAACACCTGTAACAGTAAGTCTTTGTCATCACTGAGAAAATTCGCTTTATTCACTGATGTCTACTACACAATCTGCTTTTAAAAAAAAAAAAGTAATCATGAATTTGCAATTTGTCCCACTGGAGTTTGAGAGGCAGGATTGTAATTTCAAAAAAATTACTACTTCAAAGATCATGTATCCTGTTGAGGTTTTTTGCATTTTTCTTTAGTTCTTCCATAATTCAAGGAGAATTACAAAGACAACCATCAAGCACGCATTGAGTAAATTCATGGCTGAAGTTACCCAAAGTCTAAAGAGATATATATTTGCTCTTTTTAGCAATCACATTTCCAGAGTAGCAATTTTAAATTGACAGTGATCTTCATATACATACTACTTGCACTCTTTTCTTTTTAAAGATTAGAGAGACTGTGTAACTGATGAGGGAACACTCAGCAGTCTCCTTAAAGCTCTGAGCAATAACAAGGAAAGTAAAAAGGAAGATATAGTTTTCCTCTGCTCTTCATGCACTTTGCAGTGCACACATACATGCACACGATTTTGTATCTGTGTATTAGTTAAATTAATTAATTAATATTTGCAAAGTGGAGCAAATATCCCAATGATCTGAGGCAGTCAAAATTCACCTAAACTAGCCTGCTGCAAGTACTAATTCACCCAACATGACATTCAGATAATTGTATATCTAACTGCAATAGGTTGCAGGTAAGAATAACACCTGCTTTCAATATCCCACAATTACCTTATATACCACTTTGTCACCTTCTGAAAATGCAGGACAACAGAAATGTATGACTAATGGGGGATTTCATATTATTGCAAGAGAACAGAATCCTTGTACCACCCTTGGGATGACAATGGGAGCGGTCGTCATTTAAAAACTTTGAATGTAACAAGAAGGGTAAATATCCAAAAAACATCCTAGAGGCATTAAAAAAATTATAGCCAGATGTCACATTAGAAAATAATTACTCAGAATTGACACATAAAGCAAATTAACAAACATAGTGTCAGATATTCTGTGGGTGTCGCCTTTCAGTTTGTTTTCTTTTTTTTTTTTAATGTTTCCACAAGCTACAAAATCCACAAAGACCTAATCGGGCCAGTCAAACAAGAGCAAACAGTTCAAGTCAAACTCCAGTTACACAAAGGACCTAAGCTCAATAATCTCCACAGACAAGATTTACCGTGGATGAAAAGTGTCACTTTCCCTCCCCATGGTGTCAGATTTCCAACTCCGAAAAATTCAACTTTGGCCAGATAATTTTTGGCTGCCACTAATTTAAAGCAACTCACTGGTATTAAAAAAAAAAAAAAAGAACCAAGAAAAAAGAAACCCAAAACTGAAAACAAACAAAACCACACACCCATACACATATATTTATATGGGGTTATATATATATATAACTTTCACATTAATATGTTGGCATTTTATTTTCATGTTTCTACATAACTCACCTTCAGAAAACCTGTTCTTCAATGCTCAACAGTATTTTGTATCAGAAAAACTCAAAAATAAGATTACATTAGATGCAAAAAGGACTTCCTGAAAAAGTATTCATGGAGAAGGTGACAGAGGGCATAAGTTAGAGGAAAAAAGTCTGAAAAAACCTTATCCATTCGTAAGCAGGAGAGAACTTCAATCTGAATCTGAATTTAAATTCATGAGAATGAAAAGTACAAAATCAGTAATTGAAGAGAGAGATCACACTAGCTGATGGGGTGAGGGTATTATATTTTTGCTTAAGAGGTTATTCTGATTATGACATATATGAAGGAGGACTTCTGCCTTCAAAAGACTATTGAGAAACTTGATTAAAACAATTCCACATGCCTTCAATATGTTTTAGAGAGATAAAATCTCGCTCTTCCTACTCACTCAGATGAAGCAATTGGGCTGCTTTACCATCCAAAAATCATCACCAAAGTGTTGGCCCATCTGTTACCAATACATGCAACCCTCCCTTCAGACTTGTTGCAACAGAATTTCAAATCCAATCCTTGTCTCAAAAAGTAGTAGTTCAAGACCTTTATCTCTGCCTCTCCTTGTGCTCTGTAGCTCTGAGCATCCAGCAGCACCTCTCTCTGCCTTTGCAGGAACACTCAGAGGTTGCCTGACCTTTACAGGTTCATTCAACATTTCAAGCACTGTTCAAGGAGCTTTTTTGCTACCCTACCCCCATCAGACCACAGGTGTGAGGAAAACCAACACCAGCCTGTGTCAGCTAATTACCCAGTAATTAGTTTGTCATAAATATGACAAGACACATAGTCCAAGACCTTTACAGGGAAATCTAGAGCCAATTTCAATCTGAACCAATTCTCAGAATATTAGGAAGTAACCTCATGTTACCAGCTGGGGTAACTTCATCCACCGTCAGCCTGAGAGATGTGTGAGCCCTAATAGAGTCTACAAAGATTTACAGTTAATTGTTTCCAGTATCATGCCACTACATCTAGCAGAGCTTGTGTGACAGGTCACAAACAGGTGTTTTCAAAAAAAAGAAATTGTTGCTGACCTATCTGGATCTTAAATAGAGCAATTACATCAATGCTGAATCACTTTGAAAAATCCAGCTGATATGTCACAAAGCCTCAGCTCCTTCCTTAAAAAACACCACCAGTAATACTGAATGTCTCTCCTCTGTTATTTTTGATGAATAGCTGGCAAGTCATTCAAACAAACATCTCTTCCCCTATCATTTTATGCTGCCTTTCACCATCACATCACAGGCAAGACGATGAGGTATTGCTGCAATGTGAACAATACGAGCAGGTTTTAATAGAACGTAAAAAGAAGCCTTTCCTTCCCCACACAAGAAAGCAAATGAGTCCATTTTGGAGGAAACTCACAAGACACCAAGGTAAGACCACTGAGCTTGGGTCTCCCAGGGAAAGCGTTAGTCTCATGCAGTGTTAAATTCTTGGAGTCATGTCCTAACACAAACATCAGCATTTTTCTGACTTCCCTCAAGTCAAAATATTGAGATGCTAAGCTAGACCATTTGGATAGCCTAAGATTTTTCACTGGCTTGCTCAACAGGCCCAGATTTCTTAAAACAGGCTCCCTTTCCTCAGCTCATTTTAAGCCATCCTAATTTTCTGGATCTGCTGCCAAAAACACACATCATCACCACACCTTGGGTGAGCAAAGCTGAAGGCTCAGCGCCAAGTGTTGCAACCACCAGAAACCAGTCAGTGCAATATACGAGGCACAAACTGTACTGCCTCTGTTAGATCTTCCTGGAGCTCTGATAATAAATCTTGAAAATCTTTAAAATACTTAAAAGATTCTTTGCAAAAGGAATTAATCACATTTTTAAACCCTCATTTCATTACTGTTTAAAAATAAACTTACAAACATAACTGAGCTGTCAGAGTGACATCTTCCTTTTCTTCTTTGCTTGCAGAAAACTGTTGCAGTCTTGCTGGTGACACATAACATCAGATTACCCTACCCAAGAGCAAGAAAAGAAGGTGAAAAACTGGTTTTCTTCTTAAGAAAACAGAGTTGGAAAAGAAAGATTTATCAGTAACTGAGAAAAAAGAAAAGTTGTTGGACTTGACCACTTTAGATTCATGAAAATGAGACGCAAAGGTTACTGCCAACAGTTTCCTTTTATGAAAGGAGACTTTGTTTGTTTAATTTGTATTGCAGCAAAGCTTGACAGACACTTGCTAGTGATATCTCCTGTTAATTGAACTAATGCACAGAAAAGGGCTGTCTTAAAGGGAACAATGTTACCTCTTGCTTAAGAAGCAGAGACCTGTAAGACCAGATGACTGAGCCCATTACCATCTGACCACGACACAGGAGAAGGAAAGAAGATGTCATGTTCCTATGGTAATGTGGACATACTGCAATATACAGATGGATTTGCCTTTTTTATATACTCATGCCAGTGTATTGAATGAGATGACCACAAAGGGGAATAGAAAGGGCTGATGAAAATATATGTAAGCCAAGTGCTGTACTCCATGTTACTAAATAAATACCTCGGAATTTTCAAATACCAGTATTTGGACTAGTAAACGTCATATTATCATTTGAGTCATCTGCACTCTTGAAAGTAGTTTCCTTCCATTTTTCATCTTCCACGGTTGAAGTGGCAGCTTTTCTTTCATCCTTTCTCAGAGGTTTTTAAAAAAGCTCTTTGTTCCCCCGATATTTGATTTCTTGGTATCAGAAGCAAGAATAGCTTTTCCCCAGATCAACTCACTAGCTGAGCTGAGTCCATGGAATTTAATAAAAAAACCATACACCAATGATTGTAGCTATAAAACTCTTCTCTTCTTAATAAGATTATGCATGGATACTTAGTATTTGAACAATAGCTATTACAATGCATGTATATTGTTACAGACAACAGTAAAGATCTAAGAATGATCAGTTAAATACATTTTCTTAAGCAACCATTTTTCTAAGACAAGTATGAAAATCTCATAAACTTTCCCCTGTCTGTGCTTTGGATGGCAGTGGGAATAAAACTGTAGCAGTAGCTACACACTGACCACCACACTCTTGCAGAAGTCAAAGGAGTTCATATCAAATTTTGTTGCCATCATGAACATCTGCGAGCTTGCAGCAGATTAATATGCATTAGTCCAGTACCAAAATATTTGCATATCTCCTTCTGGTGAGATTCAACAAAATATACTTTAAGAGAATTTATGTGAATGAGGTGATGAATAGTTTTTAAATCGCTTCTTTCGTTCCACTGCAGTTTGCAAAGCCTGAAGAATTAAGTGTTTATTATTCAGGATATTGTAGCAGCACAGGTTAAGCAGCTTATTGAAATTCTCTTCGCTATATGTAAGCAGACCAGTGCCATAGGGAGCAGTACAGTTGGACACGTCTACTCTTCCCTGCTCCATCTCTGTGGGACTGCGCTCCATATCTGAAATAGGAACACAGCAATGTTATTGATGTGGAAAACTGCTACCAAGCAATGCAAAATACACAGTTAAAGACACATGAAACTGAATTATCTCCTGAAAATGATTCAAGGTTTAATTACTGCACAGGTACTGTGTCTGCTGCACTAACAAAATATACAAGCTTGCTGTTTGACTACAGTTACAGCTGATCCAGAAGTGACCGACTGAACAATTTTTCCATGTAGAATGCTTTCCTCTCTAAATTAAAGTTTTGCAACAGAATATTTCATTTTTTAAGATTTGTAATTTTGTATGTTTAACTTTCCCATTGAGTACTGAGATGATAGCTCTTATCTACCAACTGGTAGAAAATTATGCCAGGAAGCTCCTGGATTGGGAATCCTCCCTCTCAGGTGGCTGAGATTTTAAGCACATGCAGCAGAATACATAAGATGATGAACTGCATGAGGTCTTTTCCAATAAGCTGATACATGGATTTTTGTTCATTTTTTGAGGAAAGTTTCCTGGATCATACAACATTAGCAAGAAAAAAATTGGAGTTGAGCCATTCAAAAGTATTCATAAACAGAAACTGAATTTGCCAAGTAGGTTTTTTTTCTGGTGAAACAAATTTCTTCTGTTGCTGAACTAAATAAAACAATACAGCAATTTTTAAAAAATTACAAGTATCACAGCAGCTTGCTACCCTGGCAAAGCCTTTGTTCCATCACATGTTTTCAGCACTTTCTGTTCTCAATTCTTTTTTAGGTAAAAAAAAAATAATAGGAGAAATTCTACCTTTGTTAACCAAGTAAATATCATATCTCTTTACAAGACTGTCTGGTGATAGTGTTAGCTACCAGTGGATATAACTTAGTATCTACCTCTTCTCCTTTAATATCAAAGGAACACAAACTGTTTGAGCTGCCAGGTAAGGGGGTTTCCCTCAAGCTATAGCTATTCATGCTTTTAATTTTGAATCTCTTCAGTCCAATCCCCAATTAGTTGGCCAACACTAAATGCATCACAACAGGACTGGGAACATAATAATTTAGCCAACTCAGAAGCTTGCAAGTGTCCTGTTTTGGAAGAGGAACAAATTCAATGAATAAACTGGATGTAACCACCTCAAAAAATTATTAATGCTGTTAACTTACTTGGTGCCTTGTATTTTTGGAAAGTATCACACACCAGTGGAAAAAAGGCCAAGATTGGTGCCTCCAAGCTATCCTCAAACACATAGCACTCCTTCAGATGTTCCCGGTCTTCCTGGCTCAGCTCTGTGCTGGGGAATGGGATACCATGCTCCAAACAGTACTCTGAGAATAGGTCCAGCGGCTGGTTCAACGGAGAGGAGAGTTGCAACACAAAGAGAGGTTGAAATAAGATTACCAAGCCCCATAACTGTTATTTTGCTGCACTAGGCAATCTGGGATTGATTTATATGTTTACAAATAATACTAAGTAAGCACTGGAACAAGCATATCATCTTGATTTTAATAGATCCTTGGTAATAAAAATTTGGTTGATTTGCTAACACTTTAAATTTTCAAAGCAAGGTTATTGTTTTCTGAAATTTATGTGATATTCAGAGCATTTTTGTGATTTAGAGGATTTGGGTAGGGAAATTTTGATTACACGTGGCATCTCTGATGACAGGTTCTTAAATCTTTGCATTCAGTGCATCTAACAATGTATGTCTTCAAATCCTCTTACAAATAAATTGCATTCATTTCAATCAGATATGCCCCTCAAGTTTCTTCAAACAGCAAAATAAATGCCTGGGTGAAACTTATGCCCACACCAAGAGTCACACATAAAAGAAAAATTCCAAGTTTTCATTCAAAAATTTCAAAATTATGTATTAACTAATTACATTGTAAAAGTTATTTAACTAACTATGGTGGAACTTGGTACCAGAATGACAGTCTGCAGAGACGCATAGAACAGAACATCTGTGAACTTCTATTGTATCTGTGTTCATGTGTATGTCCCAGTAAGATAATGAAAACAGTCCTGATAGAAACATTATGGTCACAGTGTTGAGTAGTATCAGTAATACGATCATTTAACTTAATTAAAACCAGACAATTTTCGAGGGGGAAGAGAGAGAGGGAGGGGGAGCTGTGGTGGTCATTCAGCTGCTGGAGTCATACAGATAAAGAATCACTGCTTCAAAACATCACCAGAGTCTGTGATCCTCCACTGTAATTTAAATGCAGAATGACATCCACTTTTCTCTCTGGCCTCAGAATGGGTGGGCAGCTGGTGTTGATGAAGAAGGCTGTATCTATCAGTTTGAGGTAGTCACCCATTTCATTTAGCTGGTTGGGAGAAGAATCCAGCACTGTATCTGAAAGTCAAAACTTGTATTATTAATTACTGCAGGACTAAGTCCATTTCTTTTCCAAATTAGCATAGCAAAGGAAGAAAGAAAAGACAGTCCACATGTATTAGTCTTTGACACAAAGCCCACAGTTAAATATTTGTCTTTGACATAATTTTAGCACCTATAGCTCAACTCTGAGATCAGTAAGAGGGAGCAGTTTTGAGACTTGGCTTCATTCAAAATGATATGTTATGCTGCTTTTTCAACTGGTATAAATTTGTGGCTATTCCACTACTTCCATGGAAGCTGCAAGTCATTCTTTCATGGTTTTACTTAGGAAGAATTCAAGCAAGCCTACTGTGGTTTCTTCAAGACAGAAACAAGATCAGCAGTAAATCATCTCGGGTTCAACAAAACTAGTTCCACAAATATATTAATCAAATAATACTAATCAAAATTTGCCTTTATGATAAAACTTATCAAGTATTTGTCCTTAGCAAGTATCAGCACTCAAAACATCTTCAAAGATGCATCTAAACCAATTTACTATTACCTTTCCACATGCAAAAGCTCTCATTCTCTAAATACTTTTTATGTAGCTGCAAGCCCTTGAGAAAATTATGGTAAGTTGAAACCACTGGCCGTCCAGTCATCATTTCTCGAAGAGTATTAGAAAGGTAACCTTTGGGAATGGATAAACAAGTTGTCTGTTCATGAGGCTTCTTGGGCAGAGCAGGGTGCTCCTCTGGAGGAAAAAGAAGAAGAAGAGGGTGTATGTCTGCATTTGCTTAGAATGTTTCTCTGATACTAATAACAACAAAGAAAGGGGTGCTGGGCAGCCAAACCACTGTGGCCACCAGCCCCATCTGTGATTGAGTGCACGTGCCACCATGCAGTGTTCTGGGCAGAGGTGCATTTCAGTGTCACACCATCACCTTGTTGTTCCCTGTCTGGCCTCTCCCTCCCTAAAAGGCTTCTGGTAACCCTCTTGTGACTAACAACACTCCCCAGGGATGTTGCACAGTGAGCAGCACAATGTTTTTTCCTGTTTCCAGCACAACTGTTTCTCTCCTGCTTTTCCTTCATTCCCAAGGGCTTGTAGTCTCCTAACCCAGAAACAGGACACAAAGACAAGCTCTTTACCAAATGTGAGGTTTCACATTTCAGAGAAGTGTGAAGATAATGCAGATACAAGAGAAAAATAATCTAAACAACTAACCAATGTCATGCTCAGTGTCTCGGGTCCATCTGTGCCAGAAATCCTCTGAATGACCCGAGAGATAGACAGCATCCATAAAATTCTGGGAAAATATATTACTCCATGTGCCTTGAAAATTAAAAAAAAAAAAAAAAAAAAAAAAGTGTCATACTTAATACTCGCTTGAATTTTTAGAGCACATCTATGGCAATCTATTTGGATTCAGTTTCTGGTTTAGTTATTAAGTACTATGAATTCTCACATCAATATCAAATGCCATGCCATTTCCCATAATATCTGGTTTACAACCAGGCCATTTTAGAAACTTGGCTGTGTATAACAGTCAGGTTGTGATTTTAAATATTTCAGATGATTGGTTCTCGTGTGTGTATGTGCACATATGAGTGTATACATATGTTCTATTTTGGTCTAACCTAAGATGTTTAGCAAATTAATCACATTTGCCTCAAGAATTTGTTTCTTTTTTTGTCACATTAGATACATTATCTGGTGTACAAATGCTGCTACTTGCAGATCACCTCTGTGTAGCCAACTATAAAGGTGATGTTTTTTGGAGATAGCAAATTACCTTCCAAGAAGCAGATGTGGGACTCTGGGATCTTCTTCATCCGATAACCCATGAAGAACTCACTACCAAAATCTTCTGAACGAACGAAGGCCCCATATTTCAGGAGACCCACCTCGAAAGGTGTGAACTCCACCCACTCTGCAAATAAGGTATCAAAGCAGATTTATTACAGCCACCCGAACACATGTAAAAAGCAGCTTAAAGAATCAAAATCTGGAAGGTCAAGGCCTATAGCTTCACCATGGTGGTGACAGACAGTTCAAACCACCATGTTTTGAAACAAACAGATTACCTTTTACATGCTCATGTTAGATACATGAATGCAAAAGCCAAATTCACCTCCTCCACTAACACTGTGAAAATCCATTCAGGTTGGGGTTCAGATCTATTTCTGCACTAGGAAGCAAAAATTTGGGCTGACTGCTAAGGCCCTGCACAAGATGTGACATTTTTAGTTCCTCTGAGTCAGCAATGACACCAGCTACCATTCATTCTTAAGACTACCAAAATCACAGCCTGTGAGGCTAAAAAACTTTGACCAAATCCCCTCCCCTCAAAAAAACCTTGGCTGAACAGACTAGGTCTGCAGATGTGCCTAAAAGCAGATGATCAGGTTCAGTTGCAGGGCTTCCTGCTCCACTTGGGCCAGAAAACACTGTGGGAATACTGATCAGGATCACTGATCGGGGCACTGAGTGCTGTCCCTCCTCAGATCCTCTCTGGCTGCTGGGAGCTGCCTCCTGCTCTCACGCCTCTCCACATCTTCCCTTCTTCTCCCTTCTTTACCCTCTTCCTCCCTCTTCACAGCTCTCTTGGACTAAAAGGGGTTGTGAGGAGTAGGTGGGGACAAGAGAGAAAAAGAGCAGCAGTGGTGGCTCTCAAGGTTGCCAGCAAAAGGCATGTCCATCTCTCACAGAGCAGTGTCTACAGCACAGGTATCTTCCTTCCACAGTATTAGGATGCATGTTTTTCATGCAAGTAAGAAACCAGGTATGAAGACAGGGGGAAAAGAAATTATTTAAAAGGTGTTTTGGTTTGGACTTACAGTAAAAGCTTTTGGCATCTAACCAGACTTAAAAGGAAACTCTTTAGAGGTATAGAAGGCTGTATGATAATCTTTACCTTTAAAATCCAAAGTGCTAAAGTTATCCTTGACATTGAGGGACAGGTATACGGGCAGTGGATTCTGCCCCCGATTTACTGCTAGTTGCTGATCTGAGAGTTTTTGAGTACTTTCCTGTTTAAAAAGAACAGAAGTCATTGTAAAAGATGAACATGATGCATGGATCTAATACAGCATCCAAGCATGGTCTGTCAATGAAATATCTGCTAAACCTCAGCAACTTCAGTTCTTTGGCCACACAAATGTCTTCATGTGTTATCTGCCATAAGCCTTTGCCAAAGCACTATCACTGATGCTCATGGGAATTTTGTCATGTGCTGGGACAGAGCAAAAATATGAGAAACTTGTCTGTACAGTTACTAGGATATGACTTGCTTTAAGGAAAAAAAAATTATTTAGCTGTCTTGGAGGTGCTGCAGAGAAAAGTCAACCAGGACCCATTTCCTTCAATACAGTTTTGTTTGCTCATATATAGGTTTATATTGCTGTGCCTGAACTTCATTCTGTCAGAGCCATCTTTGCTCTATGTGTTACTAGAATGATCACTTGACTTGAAAATAAAGATGAAAAATCAGTTTCCTTAACATTTTGAATTTTTTATATGCTCAGACATCTACCCTAGATGGTTACATTTTAGTGTTACTGTGCTGTTATTCTTCTAAAAAGCCAAAGAATGAGCCCCTCAGAAGTCTTGAGAACCTCTCCTGTAACTGAATCCAGAACCTTAGATATGGAAAGTTAGAAATCCTCTGGAATACATGATATATACATATATATATAATATAAGATACCTGATGATGTAGCATACGATTAATGAAGAGTCCCCATAAATCTGTAAAGGACAGCTTATGCCCCTCTTGCTTTCTCTCACAAAGCTCATTTTCATAGTATTTCATATCATCCAATGAGAAACAGTGCAGCTTGCTCTTGATCACATGTTTCCTGATATCACTAATTGGCCCTCTGAGGTCCTTCTGTGACCAATTCGCATCTTCATATAACTTTGACATGGTCCTGGATAGAAGAAAGATACTGTGGGTCGTGACAGGGTACATGACAATTCATTGGGCTTATTACACACAGAGTTGGGTTTCTTTCAGGCTACACAGGGCTCTTGCTCTCCAACTTTTACCTTAGAAGAGCAGTTCAAAGCTCAGGCAGAATTTAGACCATACAATGATTTCTTTTTGCTGCACAGATACATTCAAAATCATCCTAGCTTGTTTCTTATCAGAATCATAAGGGTAATAAAGCAACACTAATAACACAAGCTTTTACTAGATTTAGCCTTTCATTATCCAGGTTCAAGCCACAGCTTCTGTCTGAGGCCAGCTCCCTCAGCTGCATCAGACACTGTGTGAAACATTAAGCTGGAGTTTGGCAGTGAATATTGCCCTGGCCAAGTGTGAGAGCCCCCTCCTTGGGCATGCAGCAGGTGGGTCACCTCAGACTCTTGGCATACTTAGGGCCAGACTTGAGCTGTCAGTTCGCAGAGCTCAGGCAGATTCCAGTCATCCCCTCTCATCTCCACACCACTTGTTCTAGTTCTGTCTCATGCATCTTTTTAGAACAGCCCTCCAGAGGCAAAATGTTTCTAAATCCCTCAACCGCCCTAGTTGTGCAAGGCAGTCAGCACTGAGCGTTCTGGTGATTCACCATATTCCATATTTCTCAGGGCTTTTCTTTTAAAGTCTACTTTTCAGAGATGTGTAGGAGTTGACAAATACTACAGGAGGATTTCTGAAGTGTAACGTGCAACTCATCATGGCTAGGCTTCGCGAACGAAGATTTGGTGCAACTAGATAACACAGTTACAGGTAAACCACCCTGGTTTGTGCTTTTTTCTTTTAGTTTCTGTAAACACTTCAGTGCAATTATAGAAATACTGTAGTTTTCATTCAATTTGTTTCTTGTAACTAGAAGAAATAAGGGCTACAGCACTACTAAGTAGTCCCATGAAACGAGTGCCAAAAGGAAGCCAAGCATCGTGCGGGGTAAATTCATCAGCAAGGCAAATGTTACACCAGGTTATCACTTTGCTAACACAAATGGCAAGCACAAGCCCAACTTTCCTTACCATGTTGTGGCAGATAAACCACTGATGTATGAGATGCAATCCAAAACACCTAACTCCTGGAGAGCCAGAAGACTGCCAAACATAGCTGTCATGGATCGCACTCCCCCTGCTGAGGTCACAACTGCCACCACTGGCACCTGCTCAACACACAAAGAGGTGATCATCACCAGATGAAATAGAGAAGTAATGGCCGTGCAGAAAAAGTAACAGCAACACCTGATTCAGGTAGGTTTTAATTTAATTCACCCTCTTCATGGCAGTGCCTAGGTGTGTATTTGAGTTATGTAAACTTTGGTGGGACTTAGTGTATGCTGAAAGCATTTTCCTGATCAGTGATGCTTTGGTGAGTCAGAAGCTCTAAGTATGGTTCTTGTATGGCATAATCTATTTTCAGATTTTCTCAATGTTTTTAATTTTTCCTCACCTTTTTGCCTCAAAACACATTTTAAAATGTGAGGTTTTAAAAACTGAGGTCAGAGGAGCAGAGCAAAAGCAGCCTGCATATTTTTTTCTTCCTCTGCAACATTGCTATTCTCCAAGTAGATGGTGCAAAGCTTTATAGATCTAACACCATCTTTCTAACCCAAATTACCTCCACCTTCCCCAATACTAATGCCATGTGTATTGTACTTTCCTCAAGGATGCAGCAATTCTGTTAGACACCCTCCCTTTTCCCCATAGGTAGCACTTATCAAAAACTGAGACAACAAATATTCAGTTTTAGGATCATATAATGCCACTACCTTTAGTCTTGTGTTCATTGTATTTTACCAACTGCCTGGGGGTTCTGGTTTGGTTGTTTGTTTTTTTTTTTAATTAATATGACTCAATAGCTCTTTATTCTGATTTAATAATAACAAGTCCTATTCTACTTGTTATTTAAGTTCATGAGCACTTGGACTTGATTGACAAATGCTGTCCTGCATATAGAATCAAGGCTTGGATGTGCTGGGACCCAAACAGAGCAGTGGAAGAAATACCACACAGGCGTATTCTCTCGGACTCCTGCTCAAGCACCACAGCCCCATAGCAGATTACTGTCCTCCAGTAACACAGCAGCTACCTCTGAGTTCAGGGATCCCCAGGAGAGGAGGAAGCAAGAGGTAACAGTGAGAAACACATAAGACAGATGCTACCATACCAATGTGCTACAGGAGAGTTGCAGCCTTCCTCTATAAGCCTTATATAGCAGCAGAGAAAAGTACCAAACAGGAGAAATGGTCTCAGTCTAAGCAATCAAATTTCCCCAACCTTGGTTATACATACCTTTATGTCAAGAAATATGGTCTTTGGGTGCCCCTGAGTGAGGATGGAGGATGGCAGAGAATAAAGGAGCTATAACCAGCCTCCTGACAGTTCCTCTTTCATACTCTGTGTCAAAAATTCTTGGATATGGTCTTATGTGCAAATGACAATTTGGCCTATATAATGTAGTCTAGAATACGTGGAAGAGCTATATAGGTACTCATGCAAGTACATCATATCCACTTCTTTCAAAGTGGATCATAATGCTTCAAGTTCCCAAGATGTTGTCCCACATACCTCATCTTCCTGCAGGTCTTCATCCAGATGAAGAACATTTTTCAGAGCAGCAGCAACCACTTTCTTCCTTTTACAGATGAAATCCCGCTCTTCCGCGCATAGATCAAACCCCAACCGCACATCTAAATTTTTGCAACTAGAGCATAAGAGCAGTACAAGACATTACCTGCAGGCCTTTTCTAAAGCAATAACAATAAACCAGTTTAAAGAAAGGATCCTTCCCTGTACATGAAGGTTCTCCTGTGCAAATGAAGGAAGGTATATGGATGTCACAGACACTCTATTTCTGCCTTCCTGTGGAGATTTTAGGCCAAAATTATGTCCTGAACTATTTCACACAATCATAAGGAAATTAAATAAATAAAATTATCTGCTTATTAAAACCAAAGAAATTAACTGAATTCAAGTTGTTTCACATTGAGCTCTGATATCTGGACACCTCTTCACATTCTCTTGCTACGTATATGTTTCCTGAAGCACACAGAGAGTGTAAGCAGTTATTTAAACTTAAAACACTTTAGGCAAAAGGACCCTAATATCAAGTTAGGCTTATCTCTACAAAAAACTTGTGCTGCAACTACTTCAGTCAGAAGATGTCTTTTAAGTGTGTGTCTTAATATCACACTTAATTAAGTGTGTACATTATTATAAATATCATGTGCATCTTCATTAATTCCATAACTTATATTTTCACAGGGCTACTGTTTCAGGGGTTTTTTTCAACCAAAAGATTATTTTGCCTCTTCTCTGAATTCAGTAGAAATCTCTTGTTTATCATCCACCTGCAACTAAGGCTTGCAATGTAGCTAACTCATCAGTAGGGGGTAATGTTGCCCTTCAGAAAATGTCTGCAAGTCAGTCAATAAATTTAGTGTCTATGTGTTTCACTGAAACGTGTCAGAAATGTGTTACACATAAAGGTGTATCTATTATAGGTAAAGTTTATAAGACACAGGGATTCTTAAGTATCAAAATTACAAAGCACCAACATTAGGAAAAACATTGTGACTGGTTATACCCCATGAGTAGCTACCACCTGTTCTATTCTAAGCGCTTACCAACCAATTCAAAAGCTTGCATCATCTTATTAACCCTTCCCCCATCTTTAACCAATTACTATCTTTATTCTTAGTTTTGAAATGAGCTACTTGAAGACCAGGAATCTTACAGAATATTCTAACTTGGAAGGGACCCACAAGGATCATTGAGTCCAATACTTAACAGCCCACTAAGGGATTGAACCCACCTGTAGATTCCTTTAATCTAAAAATGATATTATGAAAGGATAGGAGATAGCCTAAGTAATCATTCAAAAGAAATAAAAGATTTACCCATTTTCCTCATTCACAGACACTTCATAAGATTCCCCCTGAAAATCAAGAATGAAAACACCATAAATATTTAATAGAACTGAAATTTTTCAAAAGTAAGTTTTACAGTATTAGTAATTATTCAAATATATAGTTTAATGATATATCTTTGATGTCTTCTTAGGTCTTCAGCACACAATCATCACTAAGATCCTGCTTTTAAAATACTTTTAAAGCAATCAGTAATTCTGACTATCCTATTTTTTCTTCAAATAACAGTTGTATCTCCAAGTGTATGCAGAGCTGAATATACATATCATTCAGTTAGTATATTTTTAATAAAAAAATTAATACCCGACCAGATATTACACATATAGTTTACACTTGTTGAAAGAATTCCAAATGCTGTCAAAGGATACTCACTCTCATGACTGTCACTTTCTTTCCCAAGTCCAGGGAATGGAGAGGCACAGCCAGGGGACTAGTTACACCCATTCCCCTTCTAGCTGAGCCATGCTGAAATAAATAGGGGGGGAGATGTTATAAGGAGAAAATTATTTATAAACCATAGGTACAAAAATACCAGAGAAGGGTTAACTCATGATGCTTCTCCCAAAAGTTACTTTAAGTGTTATCACCATCCACGAGCAAAACATACACAACAGAAAACATGCTCCTTTGGCAGTGTCATGAGCAGTCTGGGTTGACTGTGCTTGATATAGTGGAACCTAGTGGTTTCACTGCTTCCCCGTCTGGAGTGAGGACCTATGGAAACATCCTGAGTTTCTTCATAGGATCCTTTCATTGTGAACGTGAAATCTCTGCCTAAGAACAAGAAGCAAACCACAGAGAGATGTTAACTAGCCCTGAAAAATAAGAAATAAAAATGCCCCAAGTAAAGTTTCAGTCTTGGACTGCAATGTTTTTCCTCCCCCCTAACCAGTGTGCACAAGGGCCAGACTGATAAAGCAGAAGGCTGGTGCAGCATTGCACCACACAGTGCATAGGCAGCTTCTCCCCTATGCATCCCCTGCCCTTACTCCCTCTTCCTGGAGCCTCACTACTACCTCAGGAATTCTCAGCCTTGATGCTCTTGGGCAGTTAAGGTCCCCTTGAGCTAATCAGAGACACTGTCTGTTCCCACAAACTTCTGTCACCTAACAAACTGCTGTTGTCTAATAAGCAGCCTTGGAACCTTAACTTTCTCTGAATCACAGCCCAGGTGGAAGAATATTATTGTTACTGGACTTCTCAAGGAAAACTCTGCTAACTACTGACGCACATGGCAGCCAGGATGGAAATTGAATGATGGCTAAAGCAAATCATCTTGAGACCTTATAAACAGCAGTCCTAAGTAAGGCCTTTTGAACTCACCTGGACTGCAGCAGGCTGCACCAGCATCCCCATCTAAGCAGGATGCCTTCTCCAGCTCTCAAGTTAGTGATACTTAGAGGACTGATCCCAAAAGCTGGCAATAGGGTCTAGGCCGATCTGTTCTCTAGGCTCAATCTTTCACCCACTGAGAGACGCAAAGGCATCTGACCGTAAGTATTTCACTGACCTCCAGGAGAATTTTTAACAGGTACCTTTGTCCATACTTATTTGTGTGCATGCATGTGTGAATTGATTTAAATACCCCACAGCAGGTGCAGTATGAATGTTACCATCTTACACTCATAATTAAATTACTTACTTTAGTGCTTACAGCAAATGCTATTGAATCATTTTCTAAATGTTAAATTAGACAATGATTAAGTACCACTAAATCCTAAGCTGTGATCAAGTCTGAGACTAAGTTTGGCAAGGAAGTCCACTCTGAACCTCACGACTCAATGGAAGGGTCTCCCTCACTCCTTGGCACCCTTACCCTTTTCCATCTTTAGCCTTTTGCATCCCCAGTCTCCACATAAATAATTTTAGACTGATTCTAATCTGATTTTCCTTTGTGTGTTTCATGTATGTAGTAAGTAATAGAGTGAACCTTGCAATCAAATTTTCTTGCACTTTTGCGAATTTATATTAAACCTGCTTTAGCCGATACCTTTGCCAGTGATTCTTTAAGCAATCTAAACCATTCATTTTTGACACCCTGCCAAGTGACAGAGAGCATGTGTTAAACCAGTGGACGCCACTAGCAGCATTCACACTGCCTGAGTTTCCACTGTAGTCTTCGCCCTCCTGAGAATTGTGTCTCCCTTATTTTGCTTTCTGTTCTCACCACAATATTTCAGTTCCATCACACTGCAGTGATGTTTCCAAGTCTCCCAGCCTTGGGAGAACCTTCACAGTTTCCCTTAAGCTACACAGTTATGCCATCTTCAGAGGATTCTCACTATTAGCAACTAGGTAATTCAGGAAACACCTCAATCCCCAAGCAGCTCTGATGCAAAAGAGACTAAAACAGATCAAGTATTTATCTAGATTCAGCTGCATTTCCCATAGCATAAAAAGCAGTGGCAAACAATTTAAATCAGTAACCTCACCTGTGTAAGAGTTCTTCGTTTTTGTTTCATTCACATGTACTTCCAAACAGGAAACTTCGCGAGACTGGAAAAGATAAGCAATAAAATCACTGGTCACAGAAACAGTTCAGGATTCTCACTGAGGACCTAGGGATCCTACAGAAACACTGTACTCAGCCATAATAGTCTATGGACATAAAGAAATTGTAGAAGTGGATTATCTTGTATAAATATTGCAAGCAATATTGTTGTCAAGGGAGCCAATATAATAAGAGATCTGTCCCACTACATTTAAATACCATTCAATTCCCAACAGTTAACACAAGAAATTTTTCTCCCTAGCTAGGCCATGCTTTAAATTTTATCTAGAGAAGAGTGAGCTGAAGGATACCTACAGCTCTGCAGAACAACTGGACTGATGGTCCTATACTTTAATACCTTTCAGATGAAGGTGAAACTTCCCAAGATGCTGCTGCATAAGAGGAAGTAGCAGCAAAGGAGCATCACACACTTGGACATGGTATGAATAGAACCTTTGACTCCAGGGTAGACATTCAGTAGTCAACCTTGCAGTCACATTGGTTCACTCCCTTACCAAGTTTCCTTGTTTATTGCCATGTCAACACTGAGCACCTCACTGGCATTGTGGCAGAGTGCTGGTCCAAGTCTCTCCCAACACAGAACGCACTACAGCCCCAAAAAAATTCAAAACTTCACAACCACACCTGTGTCTCATCTGAAACAGAATAAAGGCTATGCCTAAAGGCATAGCTATTCCAACCACATCCTTCAGTTCTGCCCTCTCATAAGAACATCAGAATAAAAAAAAATTACCACTAGTACGCCATTAGTAATGATCTTCTCAGATACACCTGGGCTGAAAAGCAAAACCGAAAAGGTTTATTTAAAAGTGGGTATATAAAAAATAAGTTTTTAAAAGCAAATAGTTCTCTGAGCTCAGTTTTTCTAGTCGGCAAGTACCATCAGCACTTCTATCTTTCCCCTCTTTCTCATGGTCACTGTCAGGTCACAGTCCCATACCTCCCAAGGACACTCATTCTTTCTTACCTCTCCTGATCAGTATCATCTCTCCTTAGGCTGAATTACAAAATAAACACTCTCTCTCAGCTATAAATAATAAATGAGACTATCACTCAAGGAAGGATTTCACCAAATTCAGGAGAGAAAAGCAACCATGGGAAGATGCTGAGATACGATGTCTGAGCACCAGTACATGGGGCCATTTTCCCAGTGCTGCATTACCACTCTCTAAAAATGTAGTTTTCTGATGACAAATTCTGTAACATTAGGCTTTACTCACATGTTTTCCAGTAGAAATTCCACTTCTAGTTCTTCCTGGTTCTGAAAATAAGATTTATATTTAATTTAAAGAAAATGAATGAAAAAATATTTTCCTTTGATAGGGTTCTGATGAATTTTTTATAACCCTCTCTTGCAAAGTTTTTTTATTCCCACTCTCTCTACATCATAATGTAAATGGATAGAGTCTTCTGTGGTCACCCTTTCATTTCAAGTCTCCCCACCACTCTACTGTTTACCAACCAGCTCTCCCCACAAAAGGAAGAGAATTAAGTATCACAGAATAGGGAGTAAAGGTCCCATATGCATTTATTAGTAGGATAAGACATGAGTCAATCAATGCCAAGAAAGGGAGGTATAACAGGCGAATAATGTAGAACATACTTAAGAATGAATGGACCTAGTATGGCGAATAAATGAGCAGTGTGTCTGGGTTAAAACAAAATAATTTGCAGAGTATAGTTATTATATATTAAAAAA
Organism: Manacus vitellinus; assembly: GCF_001715985.3. Classification (NCBI taxonomy): domain Eukaryota; kingdom Metazoa; phylum Chordata; class Aves; order Passeriformes; family Pipridae; genus Manacus; species Manacus vitellinus. Next base: position 5,815,564 of record NW_021940750.1, read on the forward strand.
AAGGTGGGAGAAGGAACCAAGTTGGAAACTAAAAACCACCAGGGTGAAGGGAAGAAGAGATATGACTGGAGCTGTGAAGGGGAATCAGGGAAAGAGCTCATGAGAGACAAATCAAGAGTAAAGAGAGGGAAGAATATAAGAACAAGAATAGCAACAGAAAGAGTAACACATCAACAACACAAGAAGGATTGAATAACTGTATTACTTCACTCCAGCCATTTGCTGCTTGATGTATGGGATGCTGCCAACCCAGGAAATATCACACAAAAAACATGTATCAGAGAGATCTTCTGTATCACCCACAGGGAGGAAAACACTAATTATTGGAAGATATAAATCTCTTTATGACAAGTGATGGCAACATTTTTTCATTCATATTCAGAACAACTAACATTTACTGCAAAATATTGCTTTTGTCTGGCTGCACACATACTTTAACTTTGTGAAATTACTGTGAAAACGAAGGCAAGTGTGATAATGCAGCTGCCATGGTAAAATCATCACTACAGTAAAGGTGAAGAGTAAATTTATATTTACTAGTTCACATCAGTGAAGGAGACATCTCTGATGGCTCCTCTGAGGGATGGATCTGTGGTACGTAACCCAGCAGCAGATGATTCTGCTTGCTAATTTCTCCCAAAGTTTCTGTTTCATGAGAATTAGATTGTTTGCAACAATCTGTAATAGAAGGCTGGGACACAGATTTTAGAAAGCAGTCACCTTGCACAGATGCAAGAGAGACTGTATAAAGTATCAGATTGTGACCAGTCTGTACTATCCAAACTCAATGACAGTCTGTTTCAACCTTGTCCAAAGAACAGCAGAAACAAGGTTCAGAAGACCATGGCTCAGAATACTTGCCTAATAGTGCTTTCCTTATGTTCCCACTCTTATTATGATGTTTTATACACACTCATACAAATTATATTTCTATTAAGTCCCAGTCACGTTTTTGTGGGTGAAAAACCCAGAGCATAAAAATGCAAAGACTTGTTAGGTCACAGTGAGCAAGAGGCACAGCAAAGCAATCCTGTTTTTCTGACATTACCCATCTGACCTCCTCAGCCCTTCTTCTAGGATACGTTGATAGATGAAAGAAATCATTATGGGCAGAGGTGTCAGTACAACCTATTATTAAGGTTGCCCAGCCTGTTCCATTACTAAGTCACTTCAAAAAAAAATAATCCTAAGTCTTCCAAAACTCCATGTACAGACCATAATCTGTGATGCCTCATAGGCCTCAATTCATCATGATTCAAAGAAGGACAGCTTGACCAAGACATTCCTGAGACACAGCTCACTTTGTCTGACCTCCCCTACTTCCACCTTGCTAAACCAGTGGGTTAAGACAACCCAGCACATGCCTCAGAGCAAACTCAAGGCTTGAATCACACCTCAAACAATATCAGTCACATAAGGCTTTTTCTAAGGAAGGCTGTAGCCAGCTGGAACAGGTTTATTAAGCAATCCTTAGTAAGGACTGGCCTTCTAGAAGAGTAGTTAATAAACACTCTTCAAAGCAATAGTAATACAAAAAACAGGTAAGAGGATTTTCCAAAGAGCCTGACACAGTGGTTTAGAAATAAATGGCACACACCAGTTCCTAGGAACTGTAAACTGAAGCCCTTGTCAGAGGCATGAAAAAGCCCTGAAGTTCCACTACTACACACCCTCCAAATAGAGAAGATGCTACGTTTTGCAGAAAGTAATCTGGCTATGTATTCTGCTCTCTTAAAAGATGAGTTTGATTTCTCCACCTGTCCTCTTAGCAACTTCACCCACATAAGATTTAATAAGATACTCTTTATCTCCAGTTCAATACAATCAAACACAATATTCTTTGAGATACAAGCAGCAAGTAAAACTCTTAGGTCAGACACTGACCTAGAAGAAAAAATAAAATACAGATGAGATTCTCATTCATCAAGGCCTGTCCATTCTGTGCTGGTTCAGACATTCTAAAAGAAATTTTTAACCCTACAGCAAGAGCATAAACAGAGTTGCTGAGACTTTTTTCTTAAAGTCGTTTATCAGAAGGAGAAAAAAAACCTAAGATACTATCATTAGAATGAAATGCTTCATTACCAAGCACATTATCTGAAAGTGCAGGACAAAATTTCTAATGAAGCTGAGAGAAAATACCCCCTAGCTGCCTGGAAAGGGGTCAGGTTTGTTCCCACCCCTGTCAGTCTCCTACAACAGCAATGAGATCCCTAATCATCAGCTTCTTCATTTTTTGCTCTCTCTGTTTTTAACTTTGTATTTAAATCCTTTTAACAAAGTCTTTCTGTGTGAGAACAACTTTAATGGGACAAAATTCTGAGCAAGAGTATTATTTTATCTGTCCGCTCACCTCTGCATTCAACTCAAAATTCAAGTGAATTTTTTCTCCTGGTTGGATTTTAGCTACATCAAAGCGAACAGTCATAAGCTGATCATCTGGTGTAAAAATATCCTCATCACAGACTGTCATCTCCAGGATGTTCTGAGGAGAGAGGCAGAGAAGGAGGTAAAATATATATTCTGGGACTGCTGAGCCCAAAAGGAAGCTCTAGTAAGAGCCAACCTGCAGACCTCATGTTGTTCAACGTGGACAGACTCCTGAGACAGTGTGGAGCTCAGCTCACAGCCCCTGCGGCTCAGACTGCAGAGTCAGGGACTACCTTAGAAGAGGTAAGTCATCAGATCTGGCAATGAACAAGAGGTCAAAGGACAGGCAGCATTAAGTGACAGGCATGATGGTAACACGCACTGGACAGAACATGCTGTTTATCAGATCCTTTGTGGATTCACAGTTACCACCTTGAGAAATTTTGACATTTCAGCAAAAAGCAATAAAAAAGGGAAAAAACTTAGCCCTTTGCAAATAGAAGTTAAAGCACATGAACAAATTCTTTTAACTGGATTTCAATTGTAGGGATTTCCCTTGCAGTCCCTCAAGGCTCAGAATACCCATAACAGCACTACTATACCATAAGATGCTGACCCTCTCTCTAGGCCTTGTATCACTTGCACTCTGACTGCTCATCTGTTTCTGCTAATTCTACAAACATTTTAGCAGTTTTTTACAACTGCTCTGGGACAGAAAGAAGCATTCAGCTTTATTTCAAATGTTCCATAACCTTCTGAGCTTACACTCATTTTTCCTGTTACCATCCTATTCTTCAGTGTAACTGAGTTCAAGCTGTGTGAGCCTCAAGACTCTCATAAAGAGCCTGCATGCAGCAGGTGAAGACGCCCCCTTTAGAAAGCACCTGCTCCTTATCATAGCCACAGAGCCCACCTTTACTTGACTTTGTATCACGAAGTGGAAAGTTTCGTTCCAGACAGGATTCCTGCAGTTGCGTACAGTTCTTGTCCGGGCTTCCTGACATGAAGCTGTCGGCAGCCACAGCTTGACATAGCAATCAGTTTGGCTCCCTGTGTTAACAAAAAGTTGCTTGGTTAGTACAGCAGTACTTTGTTATTATTTCTTTTGCCCAATCAGGGATAGAAAATATTAACCTCTGAGAAGTCCTAAGTATTTCATTAGATACAAAGGAAAATATTCTGGGGTTAGAGCTATTTAACTTTCCTATTTACATTTATGTCAGTTCCAAACAAAAGCCAATTTAAAGCACTAATTCTATTTGATAACAAAAGCCAAAATATTTCATTTCAAAGGTACTGAACTAAGTCTTCCGTCTCTTGTGATTTTTTTTACTCCTATTTTCAACTATTTGCAAGGCTCCAAAAAAAAAATTATGTACAACTTCGCTTCCTGAAATGTCTCTTTTTAAAACAAAATGAAGAATTTCATTTTGGGGATTTTTTGGACCTGGTTCTAATTGTAATGCAGAAGTCATTCACAACGATATAGCAATGAAGAGACAAACACAGCAGCATCCAACACAACTACTGATTATTCCTGTCTTTCACAAAGATGCCCCTTTTAGAAGGGAAATGGGCAACCTGTGGATAAAGGGGCACTGAAGAGTTAGGAGAAAGGGAAATATCACAGAGCAACCAGTTAAGGGAAGGATAACTCCTTTCCCAACAATGAACTTCTATTCTATTTAGCTTCTGTTGTTAACTGCTTTCTAGATTATTTCGAGTTTAAATGAAAATTAAAACAGATACAACTTCTTCAGCCAAAAAAAAGAGATATTATTGTAATCCAAGCAACAGGTGCACAAGAGCATTAAAATCAGATGGCAGTCATTTTCTTGCTAACCTATAAGCAGACCATCAGTGATACTTACATAGATCTGCTTTGTGGACATTTCTCATGCTTATAATTGTTACAGTAAGCCAGCACAACTGAGGTACTTCCAGCTGCAGAACAATGAAAAAAAGCCTTAATTATTAGCAATATTAGCAAATAACTCAGATATAAATAACATAACCTATTCCATAGCATCACAAAGGCCAATCTCTCACTAATGTAGTGAATATGCTTTTGTTTTAACTATTTGAGACATTTTCTGAGAAGAAATACTTCCTTTTTATTTGACATTATATCATGTCAGATTCCAGTTATGTTTAAGATTCAGTTGTCTAAAGATTTAGGTTTTGGAGGTTAAGTTTTCATGCAAGGAGTAGGAAGAAATATCACAAGACAATTTTCACCTAAAAAGTCATTCAATAATTACCCATTTAAAGCCCAGCTCCTTTTAAACTACAGGGTTCACTGCTTAAATTTCAGACTGAGTGCAATAGATTACAGCAAAGCACTGCCCAGTGTGCCAGCCTGGGGACAACAAGATGCCCTCATTCCTCCAGCAGGGACTGCTGTCCATCTGCCACGTAACGTTTCTGCAGAACAGGACAAGACACCCTCCATATTAGAATGCCCTGGTCAAGATATCACTGCTACTGGCCAATCTGGCTATGGGGTATGTAACACCATAACGTTCTTCACTATACCAAAATACCTGACCCTTAAAAGGAAATAAAGGACTAAAAGAGGGCAAGAATAGTTCTAGAAGGGAACAATCCAGTACAGGATTCCAAAACTCTTCAGTTATACCAGCACAAAGCAGGTCGAAATCAGAGATTTCTTCCAGTTCACACATAGGACAGCTCCCTATAAGGCAGCTCTCGCATTTCAGTGCAAATTTGAAATTACATAAGATTGAAGAAGCTGTATTGTTTTCTCTTTTTGGGCACTGTGTGACACTGAGTAAAGATAACCTGTCATTCATAGCTAGGGTCTTCATTATTCAAAATGAAACCACGTTAACACAGCATGGAGAACTGATATATGTATATAAACCAGGGTTTGTTAGAAAACTAGAACTCAAGAAAGCAGGAATCACTAAAGCTTCAGCAGAATTTTTGGCAGCAGTGTTTCTGGAGACAGAGAATGAAAGGAGTATACGATCCAAATTGCTGAAAGGTCAACTTTACATCCCAAATACAGAGGATTAATGTGTCATTCTCAGCTATAGTACCACCTATGTCCAGGAGTTTGGAGAAAACTCATTCATGAGATGGTTTAAGTACTAAGCAAATATGCAGACATAAACCTAATTATTATTCTATAGTGCTAGCAGTTAGTGAATTCACTGTTCTCCCAGATCTATTAAAGATTTAGCCTCATACTTTTGCACCTGGGGAGCAGATTCAAGAAACTCAGGAGGGAAAAAATACATCATACAATTTTTATTTTTTGTTTAAGTTATTTAATATCTTTTCATTCAGACATTACTCAGAAAACAGAACTATTTCTAACTTATCCAGTATGTACCATATTCAGCACCTTCCAACACCTTTTACCAGTTCATCTTCATAAAAATTAGTGTTTAGAAAAGTGGCAGACACTGGAATAATCCATTTTATCTACTGATATGCCTCCATAAAGTAAAGGAAAAACAATTTAAAGACTAAGCCTTGGGTGTTACAAGATATGATTGCCATCATGTAATGATGCCACAATAATCCAAGACTAAAATCCAGCTCTCCCAGTTCCTTGCCCAGCATTTAAACCACAAGTTCATTGCCTTCCCAATCCGTAAGTCATGGAAAATGTTCTGCACTCTAGAGAGCATACTCACAGAAGAAACAAATGTTCCCTTAACCACTAAAAAAAAATATCACCTCTCACAACAACAACAGTTAAACTTAGGGAGAGACAGGAACGGCTCATGGAAGATTGCAGGTAGCACAGCCATCCTTTATACCCTGCAGCTTTGTCCATGCAACTGTACAGTACCTCATCTTCAGTGCTATATGGCCTTTCATGATTCCTCCTCCTGATTCCAACCTTCCTGTGTGGGTTTGCTCGGATGAATCGATCCTGGGGACAAAGAACCAAGAGAGGGACTGGTAATAAAACCCAGCAGTCATTTTCAGTTTCTACTCAGATACACCATGGCAGCATCAGGGGCCCCTACCATTTCTACTCTTCATGATAGATCTCCATTCTACTCTTCATGATAGGATACATCTCCATCTCACCAAGACCATCTATCTGCTGCTTTTACTAATAAATTTGCCCACTGTAGATGCATTTTACGTTTAAAGATCAAAATTTCCCAAGCATTTGCTTTTCATGAATCTCAACCAAGACATTCAAACAGATCCTCCTGCCCCACCGCTGATTTTCTCTTACCAAAGGGGAATAGGCCGATGATCCCATTTTCTCTGCTTTATAGAAGGCAACACTAATGCTCCAGTCTGTATGCCTCCCAACGCATAGATGCTCCTGGACCACAGTATTTTCCAACCAACTGTGGCTGGGAAGAAGAGCTGTATAGATTGAGTCACAGCTCCACCTCCCACTGATTTCAAAAGCAGAAATGATGCACTTGTTCTGTGCCACAAAAAGACTTGCCTTTTTTTTTTTTTTGACAACATGTTAATTTGGGGAAAAGAAGGAGATTGTTCAAACATTCTATCATAGTCTAATCCCAAAATAAAGTAGTTATTCACTACTATAAGGTTTGAATAACCACACACAGAGGGATATCCTGGGGTAGTTGCAACCCTCACAAACTAGAAAGGACCTAACAGAACATTGCAATTATTGATATCTACTGTTACTTTCTATAGTCCTAAAATCTATACCTGTGCTTTAACACCATGGAGCAACGGGGACATTCAAACAGCAGCATTCCAGCTCCCACCAACTTTTCCAGTCAGATGCACAACTGTAAGAGTTTTCACCAAGTTCATCACAAATTTCAACCACAACATGGAGGCTGGCTCTCAGTCAGTGGCAAAAAGCTGAAGAAAACAGCTTGTTGCTTTCTTCTCTCATTTCTTTTACATATGGGATGTTAAGGGTTCAGCAGAGCCAGAAGGATCTTTTGTTATTGAAATGTTTTTAGTAACAGTGCTGCCTTCAATTACATTATGTTAGAAACTCATGTAAGCTTTAACACAAGTAACAGCATACAATTTTTTTCTGAAATATTTAAACATCCTTGTTAAAATTGTCAAGTCTGATTTCTTTTTAATTATAGAATAATTTCCCACTGTTTTTCTGTAAGAGCACTCACTACATAAAAACAAAAGTACCTAGTACTATTACTAAAATATAAAAATAGGAAGCCAGCTATTGCATTAAATATTATTAAAATCACTAAAAGCAGTGGTTATTCAGCAATGAGAAATTGCAGTTGAAATAAGTATTTTTTAGAACTCATTTCTTATTTTTTAGAATTCTCAAGTCGCTGTCAGACTGAAAACCCTTTTTAGAAGCAGCAAGACTTATTATAAAAAAAATAAAAACCAGATTTTTCAACCATTTCTAATGAAAGTGGAACAGTTATGGAACAGTCTTATTACAATACAGACCTATTTCCCTTTGATTATATCAATAACGTTTTTGAAGTAACACTCTCTAATTTGAAACAAGCAATTCAGCTCACAGGGTTACAAGACACTGAGAACAATAACCATCACATCACCTAACTCAGGCTCTGAAGTCTTTTCGTATTTGATGACAGTGGATTCTCTTCAGCTCTTGAGAACAAAAGTTAGCCATCCAGCTAGATAATATGGCATGTTCCCTGCTCAACTTGCACTCTTTCCACAATATCCACATTTGGGCCTTTTATGGATTCCATAAATTAAATTAAGCAATATTAACTGCTGAAGCCACTATATCACTACACTACACATGCTTATTCTGCACATAATGAGAAAAAAGAAATCTGGCTAAACAGCTCTCCCATCCAAGAGGAGACGTAGCCCAGCCATAGCAGGAAATTACATGATAATAAGATCTTGTGCATCACAAACCATGGTGCAGGTGAGTCAGTCAGGAAGCCACGGGCCAGGAGACAATATAGTATTTCACCAATACCATTATAACAACAGAAGTCCTCAGCAGTACTAGCTATATGGTGATATGAGGTCTGGAGACACACAGACACTTGAACTGGGCCACAAAACTTGCATCAGGGAGCCTGGGGTGGCAGAGGAGCAGAGCGCTTGCAGCAGAACTAGCGTGGGCTCTGCAGCCTCTTGAGAGGCAGCTGTGAGAGCTGGAGGTGCCCACCGACCGCAGAGATCCCAGATCAATTTTGACACAGGTGCAGAATCACTTTCCTCTCACAGTAATTTGAGACAGCTAGTCAATGATTTCTCCAAACTCTCACAGGATTTCTACAGCTATTTGACAGCTCATATTTAACATCAAATATAAGGCAAAGCGGAAAAAGTCTTCAGAGTCTGGCTCACAAGCCTCGTAAAACTTCTGAGAAAAAGGTGTTGTGACAGAGACCTCTTGATCTGAGCACCAATGCAGTCACAGGGTCCAGCTTAATTTCTAAAAATACTAGTGATTTTGTTTTTCATAACTGCATAAACAAAAGCTATTGGGCACCATCTCTAAATATCAGGCTTCATTTACATGACCCAAATAAGCCATCCCAAAACTGAATAACTCATAATCTTGTTTGACTTAGATTCTGACAAAATCTGAAGTGACAGTGATTGAAATACATAAGAAATTCAGTCTTCATGCAATTTTCAGTGTAAGGCATTTGGGTAAAATGAAGAACAAGAGACATTAAGCTGCATTTCCTGCTTTGATAATACAGAAAATTCCACCTGAAACATCTTTCTTGTAGGACAACAACAAATAAACTCTTTGACTTAATATTGTCTGCTGCACATAAGCTGCACAACTGTACTCAAACCCTGTTAAAGTTCTGTTCTAATATATGATTCAGTATGGCCAGAAAAAAATATTCAGATTCCCATTGCAAATTAAGGCCTTATTTACAAAGCAATTGCATCAATTTTCTCAGGTTATTTCATAAGTATGTCAATGCAATCTAAGGTGAGTTGACACAAGTGACAATGACAGCAAATGCACAAGAAAAACATTGAGGTGCTGTAGCGTGTCCAGAGAAAGGCAATGAACCTTGTGAAGAGTCTGGAGCACAAGTCTCATGAGGGTAGCTGAGGGAGCTGAGGTTGTTTAGCCTGAAGAAAAGCAGATTGGGGGGAGGGGGGATGACAAGGACACGCCTTATCACTCTGTACAACTACCTGAAAGGAAGCTCTATCAAGGTGGAGGTCAGTCTTTTGTCCCAAGTAACAAACAAGATAAGATGAAATGGCCTCAAGTTGCTTCAGGGCAGGTTTAGATTGGATTTTAGGGAAAAATTTCCACTGAAAGAGTTGTCAAGCACTTTCAGGGAAAGTGGTTGCCAGGGAAGTGGTTGAGTCACCATCCCTGGAGATATTTGAAAGACATATAGACATGGTGCTTAGGGACATGGTTTAGTGGTGAACTTGGAAGGGTTATGCTAATGGTTGGACTATGTAATCTTAAAGGTCTTTTCCAGAGTAAATGATTCTATGATTCTACAGGGTCTTTAGCCAGCTGACCTTGAAAGCAAGATTCTGGATCTACTGGCAGTACTCAAGCAGGACTGATACTTGAACTCCAGCATGATTGGTCATTGTCTCCAGCAGAGGGAATGCAATGCTCCTACGCTCCTCTCCGAGAAGGAGTTTAGAAAGCAAGGGGGCCCTTTCTGCACCTCGTGACTCAATGGGAGGGCTTCTCCAATAAACTTTGTCTAAAGCCCCAGTCTCACCCACAACAAAACTCCCACAAGCAGAGTGATGCCCAGCCAGTCTCAGAGCAACACCTAGGAATGCTGCACCCTCAAGCGAAGACAGACCTCAAGACCAGAGAACATCTTGACACATCTGAAGAGTCAGGTTATCCACTTGACTTGAGAACAGATGGTTCCCAACATTGAAGAATTTTCCAGGTGATAACAGTTAGAGAATGCAGGTAAGATCTATGAAAGATATCTAATGAAAAAAAAACTGCTGTGAAATAATAAACATCAATAATGTTTTGGCTTGCTAAAACCTACCTTAGATATCCAATGAAAAATAGAGAAAAATACAGTTTTAGAATGGAGAAGGTTTTTATCCACATCTGCAGTGAAATGATATATCACATTCCACACACCCTTCTGCTTTGGGTCAGAATGAAGAAAATACATCACTCAGGAAGATTCAAGTCTTACAGTACCGATTTCAGTTATTGGTACATTTCTTTCATTTCATTCAAACGCAAAAAGCCTGCAGTATCTGATCTGTTATTCTGGATATTGTACTTATAAGAAGCAGTTTGTCAAAATTATCCTTACAATGCATCATATTCATCTCCTTAGACAAAGAGCAGCTGCCAGTGAGAGCTACCACTCCTTATGCCCACACCTGCACAACTGTGCTTTGCTCCTACAAAAGGGAGAATAAAACATTCCTACTAGAAAAGTTTCAGACTTCAAATTGGTTGCATAACTGGCATCAGTCTTGACAGAACCTCTGCCTGTGACTGTTACAGGCAGTGCTTTATAAAATGGATACTTAGTGGGAAGATATTTTAAAAACAATAACCTCACAAGCTGTGCTCCAGAAGTCATCAGAAGGACAAGGAGATTCTCATGCTTATCTCCTTCAGAAGCAGTGGGTGATGGCTGTTGATGAAATACATAGCATCTCTAAGGCAGAGTTGTTTTCTGCTGGTACCAATTGCTCAGGGAGCAAGTCCAGCTGCCAGTCAGGAAAGCAGACGATCATTAGCTGAGTATTCAAAGGGTTGGTCTGTACCTATCTTCTTTGTGCAAGATAATTAAGAGATTTCAACCCTCCAGATATACAAGAGGCCATGAATGTCTGTGTCCATCACTGTCTCTTTACCCCATCTGAGAATAATTCCTTGGAGTAAAAAAGAAGCTTCAATTTATTAGGCCCATTTAAATTTTACCACTGGAATATATGCCATAAAAGGAGGGCTTAAAGAAAAAAATTCAGATATTCAGATAAACTCCAGTAGACTAACAATTCTCCCTTGTAAAAAAAGTAAAAGCCATGGAGAATTTCCAAACTACCACATTTTTTCCCATGATTCCACTGAACAATAATAAATGTTCGGTATATTCGTAAATTCCTATGGGATCATAACAGATAATGACATTTTACCTTTTCTATTTCATTAAAGAGTGACATATTAGACTAATGAACTCATCCAATTTCAAAAGCACATATTTTCTTCATTTGTTAAAGGATTATTACACTTCAGTCCCAGACCAACCAGAATTTACTTAATAAAGTCACAGTGTAACATCTCATTAATTTTATTTTTCTTTTTAATAATTCTTGTGAGAATGCAAACCTCTATGTCTTTGATCCCCCAATGTTTCAGCTTCACAGAATTGAAGGAGACTAAAAACTGTGTTTGTCATAGGAGGAGCATCTGGATTAGATGCTCTGGATGAGCAGAAGCGTTGGACCTCTAAACAGAAAGCAGCATCAGTATTGTGCCAAGGGTGAAGCTCGGGTGCAGGTACCCAGGTGTGGTACTCTCCATTGATAGAGTGCCACCTAAAGGCTGACTGTAGGAAGAGAAAGAGCACATAGAAACAACAGGGATTTACATGGGCCTCAGAAATCCTACTGAATTAATAAATCATGAGGTAATTTCATAATCAATGATCTGGAAAAAAATTGAGAATCAGTGGATTCACCAGCATTTCAGAACAGTGACCAAATAATAAATACCCCAAAAGATTCAGATAGAACGTAGACAACAAACAGTTCTGACTTCCTTTTCCTGATGTGTAATATGAATTCTACAGGACAGGGACCTCCACATGTACCTCCAATGATCATAGAATCCTAGAATGACTTGGGTTGAAACAGAATACATCTTTTTCCGATTTTTTTAACCTTCATTTCTTCCTGACACACTGCTTAAATACTGTTGACACATTATAATTGAACCTATTGTGCAACATTTTCCTTAAAGCATCATATACACCATTATGCAGTAATGGTTCCACAGTAAAGTCCAAGGTGAAATCTGCAGATAAAACCTGCTTAAACTTGCCATGTTTCACAATGGAGTAATGACTGCAGCTGTCCAAATGACATTTTCTAGTACACCTCATTACAAAACACAGGTTAACTTCTGCAAGGAAAGCATTGACAAAGCACTGAAAAACACAGTCCCATTCACTCTGAAGCTACTTCTCTGCCAAGCTTCTCATTTGCAGCTCTGCTTTTCAACTTCTCTGATTTTCTAACAGGAAAAACTAACCAAGCAAACAAAAACCACACACACACACACACACACACACACACACACACACACAAAATGAGTTGGGAAATAATCTTAACAGCAGGGAAGCTCCATTGTTCTACTACATTAGTGATTGGCTCTGAGGTGGAATGCTAAAGGAAAAATATCCTCATACTCTACATTATAATAATGGATATGCCTGCAATGAGTCTACTAATCCTGACTAGGCCATAACAATGCTACAGTTGTACAGGGGTTGCCTTACAGTTTTGATTTAGATGCATGTAGCCCCTTTCCAGTAAGAACCCTTAGCACTGGAGATGGATTTCAAAGGTACAGAGACTGGTTAACCTCACAGCAGTACTGCAGAAACCTACTTTAATTTCTGCTTGTCACAAAGTAGAAGGAAATGCTTGTGATGGTCAAATTGGGCAGGGACAGTAACCATAATTAGTCTTTTATAGCGTTCCCCCACTGGGGTTATGTAATGGTTTGATTGTTTGTTTTAAAGTTGAAGTTTGTATGTAAAATTTAATTACCCATGCTACTGCAGGACTTTTGTTTTTCTAAGAGAAAATAGTTTTAACTTTTGTCCATAATTTTCTGATCAGCTTTTAGTGTCCTCTGAATTATCATACCTAGTTAATCAAGCTTTGCAGCTCTATGTGTTTACCCCTAAGGTAAATTCAGCCTGATATTTACATCAACATCCTTGGTTGAAAGCACATGAGGCATGAATCATACTCTCTGTGGAATTCTTAACACAATTTCTGGTTTGTAGGACATCATACAACTCTTAGCACACCTGAGCTGACTTAACTGTGATGGTCAGCAACCCAACAAACAGTTCAGAAAGAAAAAAATTTGAAAACCAAATAAAACAAACAAAATTGAACCACAACCAAAAAACCAAACACCCCACACACTCTTGAGCTTAACTGCAACCATGGGTAAAACAATGCAGTAGTCAAAATCATAGGCATGATTACACACCCACAGAACTACAACAATTTTTGCAGTTAATAATATACAGAGCTTAAAATTTGCAACAGAATGTTTCTCATGTCTGTGCTGTAATGCTAACCCTAATTCAATTGCCCTGAAAGATCCTTCTGTCATTCCAGGAAGTAACGCAGTAACAAATACCATTCTATGGCATGCGAATACAACAATCTACTCTTGCAACAGGCTCATGAAGTTAGTCTTCCTGTAGCTCAAGGTCTTGTCTTATGATATTTTAAGATTATAAATACAGCAGGTGATGTCTTCTTGAGGAGTAGATGGAAAGTCATAGCAGTGTCATTTAAGAGGACACTACTCCCTTTGCATTTGGAAAATGTGGTGAGTATGAAAAAGCACACAGGTATGTGTGCCAGTGCTAAACCAGACTGTACTTCAGCTCCTGCAGTAGCTTTTATTTTAAGCGGAAAACAGTACAGGTTCCCGTTGCTTATATAGAGCCTAGGGAGGTATCAGCATTTCTCTTCCTACCAGTTGTTGAGCTCTGATCACAAAGAGATGTGTGACAGTGGAACACTTCTTAATAATGTTGACTTACCTTTGCATAAATCATTTGCTCTATCAATTCATCAGCTTCTACTTTAGATGTCCACCAATAAGTTAGCTTAACTATTGTCAAGTTTTTCACAGATTTCACAAAACTCTGAAACATCCTTTTCATGTTCAGCCTAAGTTTATTCTTAACATATTTGTTCTCACACCACCTTTGGCCTTCTATCTTTTATCTCCCTTTTCTAGATTGCTTTCATGAAGAGCACACAGGTCCATTCTCAATTGTTGCTGTGAGAAGCAAATTAACCTGCAGTCATCTGGTATCATCTCAAATGGTGGGATTTCCTTTTCCCACACATACTTCTTCATCCATGCATCTGTTATGAGTTAAATTTCCTCAAACATGGGTGACCAATCAACACACATTGTCCTACATAAGACACTATCAGAGCTTTGTTTAACAGTGTTAGTGTTTCCCTTTTTCCACTGGAAATGTTTCAACCTCCATCATCTCTGAATCTCACTACCTTTTTTAAAGCCAAGTCATATCAATATCGAGTTCTGATTAGATACTTCTTCCTGTAATTGTTTTTTTTCCCTTTTAAGGTGTTGATTAAAGTGTCTCACCTGGCAACTGAACACAAATGTGGGATTAAAAGTTGAGCCTGCTGCAGTATTTGCCACATCAAAAGCAATAGAGTTAGCAACACTTCCATCCCAGTTTAAGATTTTTAGGTGTGATTCCAGAAATATTTTTCATCTACTGGAGTTGATAATACTGTAAAGACTTCAAAGTGTACTTCTTTACAGTGCTGGGCAATGTAACAATATTGCTTGGCTCTAAATAAATTCCTTGGAGAAATGCAAAAATTTCTTCAACCGTATTCCAAAATACAGCACCCTTAAGACAATATCACACCTTTTTTCCCCTGCTCCAGTATTTTCTCAGGTAATGGTTTTTCCAGGTCACAGAGACCTTTACAGTTCTGTTTCACAGAGCTAGCTTAAACACGCACAACAGCAGGCCACCAGCGGTTTTCCCTCTCTGCTACTCCTGTCACAAGATGCTGCTCCCTCTTTCACCCTGGATCTGCTATTTCTCCAGTGCTGCCCTGAGCAACCTAATAGAGAAGCACACATTTTACCTCCACAGCATCATGATGCTTGCATTTTAAGTTTCATTCCACTTGGAATCACTGCAGATACAATACGACCTATGTTTGGGAAGTGACTGGATATGCTGTCAGAAGATTTGCTGCCACAAAGCAGTTTGCCTTTGACACTGGAAGGGAAGACAAAAAAAGCAGATCTTTTCCTAAGAAGTCATCGTTTTCTTAATAGAGTATGATATCCCATTAGCCATTTTATATTTTTTCTTCACTACCTCAGGCTTAAAAAATCCACGACAGAATTTATTATTAAAAAACATAAGAGTTGTTTCCTTATACAATATCATCAACAAGTGAAATTAATTACAAAATCTTAGTTGCTAAGCACTATTGCTGAAAAGAGGCTTCAGCTAGAGAAGCTTATCAGCTACTTAGAACATAACTTCATCATCATCTGTGGAGGAAAAGAAATTATTAATATTATCATTAATGTGAATGCAAAATGGTCCCTGCCCATGACAATCTAGCAACTCCACAGAAGAAAGACTGCATTATCTGTAATATTTGTTGATCTGAGTAGGTGGTCTTGCAGGTGCACGCAATATGCTTTTTTTCTAGGGTAATCATAGTTGATCAGATCAGAGAATGAAGTAGCTGCTTAATTCACTTAGTTCAAATTAAAACCAAAAGGTTTTCATAAACCCTTTTATAAGTGATTCTGCTGTAGGGACAATTGCAGCAAGATCATAGTGATTTGAGTGTGAGTCAATTGAATTCACTGGCACAACTTCCAACTCTTACTATCATAGTAAAAAACCAAACTTCTTGACCTTGATAACTTTGTCACTTTGAATTTCTCAGTGCAAGTGTGTTTTCCACCTTTTTAAGATTCTTTAGGAAGTAATTGGTATTATCCTGTTCATCCTCCCCTTGATCAGGTAGCCTGTAGTAAATACCATGAGGTTTCCTTTCTTGGCTCATCCTCCAGTTTTTGCCCACAAGCCTCTCAACCTGGTTGTCTCTATTTTTCAAAGACAGCTCTGTGTAATCAATCTATTTTTTACATGTTTAAGGACTGTATGAAGAAATTCTACGAATTATGTATACTAACCCATGATGTTTTCAACTGGATCATGCCTTTGTTCCTCCCTTACCCTTTGGAAATTCATTACCCTGGGAATGGCTGTCAAACCTTATTTTTCTGCATATCATCACACGTGGTTTCCTACAAAATAAGAAGTAGTTTAGTATTCCAGCTTTCTTTAACTACTAATGTCATGCCATATTTTACTAGGTTTTTATGGTTTTATAGATATGTAGATAGAGAGATTTCCTTGTTCTTTCCTTGTTCTCCATAGTTCAGAAATTTATTGCTTTATGGCAGACTACAAAAATGTCTTTTACCTGGAATAGAGGATAAAGCAATCCTGAAGAGCTGTTACTTCTTCCATATAAATTAAGCTACTTCAGTGTTTAAATCCGGGCACATTTAAATGGTTATCACACAGATCATTCACTTTGAACATTTATGAAGAACTAGAATAAACAAAGTTATCCTGCCACAGGACATACAAAACTGCTGTAAAAAAAAAGTTGCTGTTACTTAGAATTCAGTTTCTCCACTTCCTTTGACATATTCAGTTGATTCCCAGAGTGCAGACAGCAACCCTTTGAGAACTGTATGATGGTGCAAATCTCTTGTCTCCACTTGCTGCTCTGACTGCTGACTCTGTCCCACTCACAGTTACTTTTGTCTGCAAACATAAGCCATGCATGTCTCACATCTTGTCTGCACTAGTCCAGCCTGCTCAGCTGGACTTAGAACCCACGGAGTGAGTAGCAGCAAGTGTAGTAATTCAGACAAGTTTCAGAGCACTGAATTTGTTTGGTTTCCTGTTAGGAGTCCCTTGATGCCCTGAGGCTTCTGAGAGCCCAAAGCCAACAACAAGAAGAATCAGTCAGGGCCTGGACTATCCATAATAGCTCAGGGCAAGGACAACCACCTTACACCTGGACTCAACATGTATTGGGAACTAGATGCAATCATCCAGGTTCACTGAAAGTTGTAGGACTTGGATTTTTACTCCAGTGTTGTTTAGACAGGGATCTTGAGCAACATATTTGAAAGAAAAGGAAGAAAATACACAAAAGATAGGTAAGTGAACAGCTACTCATAGAAGATGGAACAGTCAGGATCAGAAACTTGTGCCCATTTCTACAACAGTATTACCGTATGAATTAAAATAAATCAGTTAAATTTTTAATACTATTCAGCATTTGCATTGCTGCACCTACTTCAGTCATATATGGTCCTCAAGTGCTACACGCAAAATTTGTTCTTTTGGACAGTCTGAGACATAGAGAAGGGGAGAGATAAGACAAAATGAAATCAGAGCCCAGATAGCACTCATGGGAGAACAGTAGTTCCAAGACTGCACACTCTAGAGAGCTGAATACAAAATATTTTAAATTATTTCAACAGGATTATCTGAAGATATGGTTGCTTAAATGGTCCAAGCTCTCTTCACCAATTTTAAGGAAACGTTCCTGTCCAACAATCCAGGAGCCATTCTGGCAGTCACACTTGTGTTAGAAATTATAAAACTTTTCTAATTTTTTTTTAATTAATGGTAGCAGGTGGCTAAGTTTCTTTTCACAGACTCTTGTCAGCTTGATCTTTAAACCACTGAACTTTTGAGTTCCTCTGGACTAGCTCTGATAAGCTTCAATAAACAAAGCCCAAGGGAGCTGAAGATTACACATCTGGGATCTTAAATTTATGGTCTCTCAAAGACATGGAAGAGTAATCAGAAGGTACAGAGATTAACAATGCCATTACAGCCTGAGAGTTGGAGAATGTATGTCTGAGGAAGAATTACAAGAGGACCAAATAACGTGGACCAAATTAGCATTAATGGTGAGAGATCAATAGCCAATAAAAGATAGAATATTAATTAATGAAGAGAATTGTGTAACTTAGAACCAATGAACGTAAATTTCTTTGTTTGTTAAATGTATAAATACATGAAAAGTCTTGAAAGGGACATATGTAGCTAGAATGATTTGCTACATATCTCTGGTCAGAATAAAGTAAAGCCTGGCTCACTGTCACTTAAAAGATAGTATTGGAGGGTTTCATTTCTTCCTGATGATTTTCAGTGACACACACCACCAGAGATTTTAACTGCTGGGATTGAAGCCCCTTCACAATGAGCAACTCCAGTGAGCCAAAGGCTGCCCTGCCTGACTCCCTGCAAAACCCACACTCAATGCAATCAGATTTCCTTACCAGTTCAAAACCAGGTTTCCCTTAGCAGAGTCTCAGATGTGTCATTCCATAAAGCAATTTATTCACGGTGCAGTAACATAGAAACAATCAGAGCTGGTGCCTCTGAGGAGGGACCCCAAACAAAGGACCCCCTGGGCTTTTTTATACCCTCACAATCTAAGTGCATGAAAGTTTCAGTTCTTCCTGCTGAGCCCTTGGTTCCTGCTGTCTCTGCGTGTTCAGTCACCTGGCTGGGCCACAGGTCCTTGTGCCTTTTTTTGTGCAAAAGGTTGGTGCCAGGTCACAGCCTCTTGTCTAGGGCTTCCTGCCCCCAGAGCACAACCTACAGCTCTACTGCTGCTGCACACTGAGCTACTGGCACTAAATGTATTCCTCAACACCAAGAACACCAATCAACAAAATATTTGTTGTGGGGTTTTCTTCCTCCATTATCCAACAATCTTCCAAAGTATGTGCCTGTGTACATATTACCTCATTTAATTGTGGAATATAGAAATCTTCTATGATAAGTTTTTTATGAAAGATGAAATTCCCAAAAAGTGTTTCAATGGACCTTGCATGATATATAAAAAAGACTGAAAGGGTTGTATTAAATCCACCAGGTAATTAATCAGACGGTGACAGAATAATCAAGAAAAGTGATATGAACTTCCCTTTCCCTAAACTACCACAAAACAAAGCCACAAAACATTTCCCAGATCCTCATGATAAATGTTTTCTGTCTAAAACCAAAAGCCACAACCACAACGTAGTAAAGACTACCTCAAGGGCACCACTTCATTTTGTACATCCTGGTAAAAGAAAAAAATTTGGCAAGTAAAACTTCATAGTGTTCCAAAGCAGTTCATGTCCTGCAGGACACCACACTTGAAATAAAGTTAGGATATGAGAAAGATAGGTTAGTCTGCAGGCTATTTTTGTATACATCTTGTTTCCAGGCTAACATGCAGCCTGCATGCATACCTACTCCTGTAAAAGTATGGCAAGAGCAAGACTTAAGCACCCATGTGAGCTCTTCCTCAGACAAAAAAAGCTGACTCATTCCTCCCATTATCAGGGTTCCTTTCCCAATTGGCAGTCCTTTGTGAGAGAGCTCTAACCCTGGTACCCAGGATAAAAACACCAAAAAAAAAAACTCCCCAAAAAACCAAACAGCAAACAAACCAACTCCAAACTTACCTGCTTCCCATTTCTTCTGAATGTTCCTTTGACTTGGGATACCAGGCTGATCTCTCCTTAATAACTAGGCTTGAATTAAATGCAATGAGAAAAGACACATTCCTCCTACAAGACAAGATGCATCTTAACAAGACTGAAGAACATATGCCATACAGTAAATGCACAGACTTGGAGATAACTCCCCTGCCACAACATGGAGTTTCAAATGAGGTGGCTACTTAAACATAAGTTTAGGAAATTAAAATTAACTATTATGGCCCCATATCTGGTTCCAATAAAGAAGCTCTGCCACTGTGGAAAACCTTACAGAGAAGCTGTGCCTTACATAACTCCATTGTACATGTACATTTTCAGTAGAAATTTTGGAGAAAAACATTTTACCTTCCCGTCTATTAGGTAGCACCTAAATAGTATATCTCCACAGTATCCAATCATCTCCAATTAGGAAAGAACCTCGAAAACAAAAACGTAGAAATAAATCAAACTATGCAGTTCAACTCAGCAAAGTAAAATAAGTAAGAACTCCTACAGAGTGGGTAGTCATGCAGCACCAATTATAAAGGAAAATTATAACATTAAGTTGCTGTTTCTCTTATTCCAGCTTAAGTAAATAAGTGCTAAGAACATAAAGGATACATCCTTCCAGATATCAAGAAAGTTTGATCACCCAGATGAAGGCACAATTTGAAACAGATCTAAAAAATAAATTTTGAGCCATGCTTCCTCAGAGAGAAGTCTCACAATGAAAAGATTACTTTCTACTGCTGTGCAACACCAGCCTGACATGGACTCAGTAACTTGTTATCCCACTGTCAAGTATCCCGATGCAATAAAAGAAATTATGCAATATAGTATTACATTGACTTCCTTGCTTACTTTTTATTGAAATGAGGAAAAATATATCAAGACAAGTGTTTATAAGAAAGACTGTAAAAAGCATGTGAGAAAAACTAATATTTATTAAAAGTGAAACACAATAAAAAATGTATCAAGAATCATCCTCATCTATAAGCCTTTACATTCTTTCATAAGACGAATTTCCTGTCTCCGGTTTTCAAATACAGAATCAGTACATTCAACTCAGTGTAAAAGCCACAAAAGTAAACAATGCTTGTTTGTCATTGTTTTGTATTACATATTTTTGTACCATATATTTTCCAACTGCATAATTCAGTCCTTTTCTCTGAGCTTTATGCAAAGTGAGGTGAATTCCATCCCACAGCACTGCAGCACATTGTTTTATTCATTCACATTTGTAAGGTGTGGTTACTTTGACTGTTGATGTTTCTGAAATATATAGACACGCAAATTCCTCCAACAAAGGTCTGGTTGAACTGCACACTGAAGTGTAAGGCAGAAAATATCTAATTCGAAACCTTGAAAGGAGCCTTCCTTCCTCTTATACACAAAGAGAAAGATGAGACTCATGGTACTTTCATCACACTTTCATCATCTCATGATGATCAAACTGTAGGAAGAAGCAACACAATCCCACAGTGTGTTTTTAATTGTTAAACATAAAAAAGTGAATATTTATTTCCTCAAAAACAAATTGTCTATGAAATTAAGGTACTCAATATTGAAGTTCTGGTAGACTAAAAGTCATTAAAATCCCTGAGAAGGGTAGGGAGGAAATATCACAAAGATCTTTGAAATCGTGAATGGCAAAAATAGAAAGCAAGTAATCACTGTTCAGTCTTGAAAGTATGCAGGCATCATCCAGTAACAAGTTGAAAGCAAAAGGACACATCTCTCTCAGTGTGTGTGTATCTGTGGAATTACCTGCAAGATGATGTAAATTGTAAAAGTTCAAGAAGGGAGATTCAAAAAGCAGGAGAGATAAAAGTACAGAAGAAATCAGTGTTTCCCCAAACACTAACACACCTTTGACAAAAAGAGGTGCATCGTTTAGTGGAGTTTGGAAGATTATTCTCCAGATGCTGGAACTGTTTGAATAGACCTCCCTAATCATCTGGCATCAGCCACTGTAAATTGAGATACTGGGCTAGATGATTCCTTACTCTTCCCCACACAAGGAAGCAACATCCATGTTGTACGGTACATCCCTTGAGTTTTCATCAGAGCGCAGCTCTGGAAGCTGATCATGTATTGGACTTATTGATGACCTTCTTCAACTTCCTCCTTTGCAGAGCCAAGTTTAGGGTTTTGAAGAGAGTGTCCTTGCTGTTCAGAACATTGTAGCGATTCACTTCCACTAACCTGCTGAAATCATATGGTTCAAAGGTGAAATTTAGTGTACGGTAAGGAGAATCCTTTGACTCAATGATGAAGTCACCAAAGGATTTCTCTTCTTCTGACTCACGTTCAACTCCTGCAACAAGAAAGAAAAAAAAAAAATCACAAAAAACCCCCCAGCCATGGAAGACTCCTTTTAGTTCAATTCCATTAGGAGTATATCACAGATAATTCTATTGAACCTTAACTTTTTCCCCAAAGCTCCTCTGCAGAGACTTCAGTTCCTTCCAAAATATCTGGAAGCTGAAGGTAAAGTGCTATTATTTGGAGCCTCTTTCCACTAGGTTCCAAAATACATTTCCATTGTGATAAATTGTTTAGTTCATCTACAATCATGCTTAAAATAGGAAATATAAAGCTCAATTCTTCCTGGAAGTACTGCTCTGCACTAAAATAAAAGACACATCATGAGTTCAACTGCCCTTAGGACGTTAGTATAAACTCCTCAAAATATGGTAATTGATTTTTTTAGCACCCTGCCACTTAAATTTAAATACCATTTCGAAAGGTGAACATTAAAGTAGTTTGCTAATAACACTTTGCTTGTTGCTCTTAGAGAAATGAAAGTCTCAAGTCACATTCAAGCCTAACACTTTGAAACTCTTCATCTTGATGAGGAAATGCAGTCAGGGCCTGGCAATCATTACAGTATTAATATAGACAGCATTAACAGTGTGCCTTACATCCCCCTTGCCTGCACCAGTCCTGCATGTTCTTTTCTATGTATTCCAACAGTTTTCTTCAGGATGCTGTTTTCTCCCTCATATGAGAAAAAGGACATTGATTTTTGCCTGTCTCCTTTAAAAGGTAAATAGCATCATGTTTCCCAGCACTCTTGCTTGATAGACTTTACAGCCTATATGAATCACATTAAATGAAGAAAGAATCATTTATCACTTGATCTCACACTACAGGGGCACAGGTCACTTAACACAAGTTACATGATCTGACATACAGATTGGTCCCCAATACCTTGCTGCTTAGTGGTTTATTCTTATTCAGTAAACAAATGAACTCCTTATACAATCTGATTATTAGTTCTTTCCTATATATTCAGAGTAACTAGAAGTAACAGAATCAAGTATCAGGGCAGAAAGGTTCAGAAAGAAGCAAAAATTTAGCCTAATTTTGATTCTTTCGGCCCTTAGATTTTATTTTTTTGTCAGCCTCTTCTCCTACTCTCCCTTCCAAAAAACTAGTGGAAATTCATTCTGCCTTATAGGTAAATAACAATTTAATAATTACAGGGTAATACTAAGATGAATGAAAAGAGGAACACTGAACGCACTGAATTTTCCCCATCAACACACCCAAAGGATTGTTACAAGAGCTCTTTAAGATATAGTTCCTTTACCTGGAGCCTTGTATTTCTGGAAAGTGTCATTCACTAATGGGAAATGGACTACAATTGGAGCCTTTGGATTATTATCATCCACAAACATGTAACACTCCTTTGGCTTCTTTTCATCTTCCTCACTAAATTTGATTTTTGGAAAAGGAATGTCACGCTCCTCACAATATTTCTGAGTCAGCTCTAAAACCTGTTGTCAAAGAATAAAAAAATAATTGCAACAGAATACCAGTTACACCTCTAAGATCATCTAACTACAATTCTCAAAGGGAAAGAGACTTCGACTAAAAAAAAAAAAAAGGGGGGGGGGAATGTGACAGAACCTCAGCTTCAAATCAGCAGAAACAATTTCTCTGGCTGGTGATATAGAAGAATGAAGAGCAGAATTGAGAACTGCTAGCAAACATCAGGTTGCAGTTGAAATTTTTTATGTATCTAAATCTATTCACCTTGACTTTTCTGCACTTAAAAATGAACACTTTTATATACATAAAATAACTTGTTGCATGAAGAAAATCACCAATAACCACTTTTCCTTTAGAAGTGTATATCAAAGTAACAAAGATCTTATGAGCCAAACAAACGCTCTTATTTTACGTAACAATCTACTTAGGCTTCTGAAAATTTTTGAATCTTATTATAGTTGTCAACTTTCTATCTCTTCGTGACCTTCATAGGAAAAAGCAGAGAAAAATAATGCTTGAAATGTCTTTTCCTATGAAGACAGGCTGAGAGAGTTGGGACTGTTCAGCCTGGAGAAGAGAAGGCTCTGAGAAGACCTTACAGCACCTTCCAGTACAAAAGGGGGCTTACAAGAAGGCTGGAGAGGGACTTTTCATAAAGGCATGTAATGATAGGACAAGGGGGAATGGCTTTAAACTGAAAGGGTGTAGGTTTAGATATTAGGAAGAAATTCTTTACTCAGAGGGTGGTGAGGTACTGGAACAGGTTGCCCAGAAAGGTTGTGGACTCATCATCCCTGGAGGTGTTCAAGACCAGGCTGGATGGGGCTTTAAGCAGCCTGGTCCAGTGGAAGATGTCCTTGCCCATGGCAAAGGGGTTGGAGCCAGATGATCTTTAAGGTCCCTTCTAACCCAGGTTATTCTATGATTCCATGAAATACATAAGGATTTATTTTAATTTATTTGTTAGAGTGTGTATTGAACATCAACTGATCTGCTGTCATTTTGAATATTGTTCTGTGCTTTTATGTTCATGTAATGATGTTCTGCTACATCTCTCACCTCAAACGGAGCTTCCCAGGAAAAATTGAATGACAAGATAACATCCACATCCCTCTCTGGCTGAAGTACCAAAGGAAAGGGAGAGTTGATAGAAAAGCCACCATCCACTAAATATAAGTTCTCTTCCATGGGGGTCAGCTGGTTGGGAAATGCATCCAGATGAGTACCTGTAAGATACTCCAAGTAACGCAAGTAACTATATTGGTTCATTACACACCTCTCAGTAAAAGCAACAAACAAAGTTTATGCTAGTGTTATAAGAAGAAAAAAGACATTCCAACATGCACCTTTATCTGAGATTGACCTGTGAAGTCTTATATGAAAGAACAAACACAGTGGATCAAATTTTTTGCTACAGGGTAAGAAAGGGTATACTTCCTGACTTCAGCAGAGCAAAGTCAAGCTCACTTATGTTCTGTGATATTGACAAAGTATTAACATATTATTTAATATCCCAGACACAAACAGACTCATTTACCTCTCCAAGTCACAAATTTCTTGATGTTAACATAATCTTTATGAAGATACAATCCCTTCATGAAGTTGAAGGTTTCTCCACATGTGACCCGGGACTTGAAGAAATCCTGAAAAATCTGTAGCAAGGGGCCCCCAGGTATAACCAAGCGAGTCTTCAGTCGTGCTGGGTCTCGGAAATGGAATCTTCGGCAGTCATCTGCAGAAGTCACAGAACGATGCAGAACACAAACAAAATGCTTGTCCAGCTCCAATATTTCAATCAGACCTGTTTCTAGAATATTTAACCAGCTGTCCTAGGGCTGAATTTCTCCTCCAATAAGAGTACTGCAATGAAATGTAAATGAGCTGCATATGCCACAGTTGGATGATTTACATGCACTGTTTAATGGATATAGCATTACTCATAAATCATTGCCCATATTAATTTCAAACAAACACAAAGAAACCCTTGTTACCAAGTGACAACAATTTCTGTCACATAAGACAACATCAGTCAAGCACACACAGTAGCATTTACAGTTACACAACAACAAAAAGGGTGGGGTGGGGGGCCAACTAGGGCTGCAAAGGCAGAGAAGAAAAAATCTCTTCTTCCACTAGTTACTATAAGGCTATAACTATGCACAGGAATAACTTTCAGCCTTTAAAACACTTCCTTTTCACTGCTAGGGGGGCAATGTATAAATGGAGATCAGTGCATAAATATACAAACAGTTTATCAAAAATTACAAAAAGCAGGACAAGGGAGAAACTGAAAGCCTTTTTTCCACCTCCTGCTTAGCAGTCCAGCTTCTATTCTTCCTCTTCTCACAATTACAACTCCTGCACTGCAATATGTGTTTAAGACAGTTCCCAGAACTCATCCAAATTTATAGTCAGTCAGATACAAATTTTTTTAAAAAGAAGGAAAGGAAAGTGTATTAAAGAAAATGTAATTCCTCTCTTCACTTTATGTGTGAACAAAGGGAATAACACACGGTAAAAGAGAGATCTGCCTAAATCCATCCTTAATGCTAACTCTTGAAAACTACACACAGCACATTTTTGAGTCATATTATTGCGATTATTCCAAAACCAGCAATCTTTTGAAAAATCCAGCTCTTTTCATGTATGCTCTTACCTACAACTTTTATAACATCTTTGAAAGAATCTAGAAAGCTCAGTCCTATACCAACCACCTTCAGGCAGATGTCATCCAAGCTTGCCGCAAAAGCACTGCCCCACATTCCTGCAGGAGACATGTGGAAGAATTTAGTACTCAAAAGGCTTTACACAGTGTAACCAAAAGGTCTATAATTCCATTGCCATTTGTCATGGGAGAAGGCTGTCACTTGATCCCTACTATTCTAACAGGTGATGTTTGAGTTAATCATGTAACAAATTCTGATTTAAAAATATAACGCGGAAATTTTTCCTAGAGAAAAACACCAAAAAGACAGTAGAGGAAGACCTACAGCAGACATTTTTGACAGGCAGTTCATAATAGAGTCATCTTGCAGACTCAGGACATCAGACTGTAATATTATGAACCAATACCTAAAACTCTGGAGAAAGACTTGATATTTTTTACTTCAAGTTCTTTAGCAAGGGACAAAAAGGCATGGACTTAAGCCCATGAGTCCTGAAAGCAGCATGGTTCCTTTCCATCTCCTCATTTTAATCATTACCATAAGATCATACCTTGTAGGAAACAAATCCTGGGCTCTGGATGTTTCTGGATAAGTCGTCCCATGAAGAACTCACTGTCAAAGTCCTCTGTTCTGACAAAAGCTCCATATTTGCGAAATCCAACTTCATAAGGAGTGAACTCACACCATTCTAAGAACAAGTCAGCAGGATATTTACTCATCTCAGAAGAAACATAAGCAAAAATATTTATCTGGTATTGTTCACACAAGGGAGACAGAAGGGAGTTTCCCTACACTTTTCATGATCACTATGGATTTCCCTGCCTCTCTTCTCAGTAAGCCTCTATCTATTATTAATTAAAAAAATCATCTATTATTAACAAAAACTCTTGTACAGGCTTTCATCCCATCTTGCTCCATCCTGAGTTTGCCACTAGAGAAACAAGCTGCCTATTTTACTTTTACTTTAAACCATTTTGATGGCTCCCTTTTCCATCCCAAACGGAAGTTACTTCATTTTTCTCAGCTTTTCTTCACACTACATACCATCTCTCAGAAACTACTACAGTACTAACTTGAAAACTCGATTGGCCCACAGTGTCAGTCTTCATTGT
The DNA here is from genome assembly GCF_001715985.3 of Manacus vitellinus. Taxonomy (NCBI): domain Eukaryota; kingdom Metazoa; phylum Chordata; class Aves; order Passeriformes; family Pipridae; genus Manacus; species Manacus vitellinus. Next base: position 5,842,761 of record NW_021940750.1, read on the forward strand.
CTGCCTATCAAAAAGTCCCCTCCTGCCTGAAAGATTTCTACAAATAGCTGAAAGGTAACCAGAAAGATCATCAAGTCCAACTCCTGGCCCTGCACAGAACAATCCAAAAAAACACAGCATGTGTCTGAAAGCATTACCCAAATGCTTCTTGAACTCTGGCAGGTTTGATCAAATTAAATTCATTCACAAATTCATATGACATCAAATTAATTCAAACTCCTCCAGAATAAAATAAACAAAAGTCCCCTAGAGGTACACAGATGGACATAAACACTTGTGATTGTGTCTCCTGTATCTATCCCCAATTGTTGCATCATGTTTAAAGTTTCAGTGAAGGACTGGCCTTCCATTTTTTTACTGTAAGAACTCAAGCTTCTAAAATCCATAATTTTGATGATGCAAACTACAAGGTGGCCAATTCATCATTTTACATGAATCCTACAAAAATTATTTATTTATCTGAGACTTAAAAAGAAAGTGGTCACTTAATTACTAAGGACTCTAATTCTCTGATTCAGACACAGACGTGTATTATAGGAATCTTCTCAGCTCCTGAAAATTTCAGGCAGTTTCTAGCAAAACATGTGGAGTAGCCAACAATGTTGAATCTCATTTCTCTATTTTAGCCATGATGAAGACATTTGCTATCAAGATGATAACACTCTGCCAATCAGTATTCTGTTGCCTCTTGCACTACCAACTGCTGCTTGAGCCACATTTCCTGTTGTCAGCTGCTCACTACCCAAGGAACTGGATAGGTGAAAGGAATTTATTGATTTTAGCAAACAAAAATAAATTTCTGTATACCTGCAAAGTCACCACTGCTCATATTGGGTCTCACATTGACAGCTGCATAGATAGGGTAAGGGTTCTGGGCCCATTTCACTGCTTCTTGCTGATCAGACAGCTTTGATGGGTCTTCCTGGTCACAAGCAGGGAAGGAGAAGCACACTCAGGCAAGTTCTGTACCCATACTTTGATAACTGGAAGCTGTTGCTTAGCACTTCTGATTAACAATACTATTAATTCAAAGTCCCTTTTTGTCCCACTGTCGAGACACATGGTTAGATTTGGCCAAAATATTTCTGCAGTTGCATACTTAGAATGTCTAGTGTTATTAATGAACTCAATATCCCTCTGATTTCCAGTCTCAGTTACATAGAAAATACTGCACAGTAATGCCATTCTGCAAAACTAATATCATTCTCTCAGGTTTAACCTGCCCAATATAAAAGCTATTAATTTAATAATAGTCATTCCAAGAAAACACAGTTTTTTTTTCTATAGCACTGTATGACTTGAAAATTCCTGAACAAAGAAGATACTATGTTTATTGCACAATGCTGTCTATGCCAGAACAGCTTACAAAGGTGGAGAGTAATTGGTTTCTTGAAATAAAACACGTAGGTACGTAGAGCTCCCACCCAGAAGACAAAAAGCAGTACACATCCAAACATAAACCCTTTTACCTTCTGCTGTAGGAAAAATTCCACAATAAGGCCCCACAAATCTGTAAAGGAAACTTTCCGTCCACTATTCTCCATTGCATTCAGCTCCTGGAAATAGTATTTCAGTCGTTCTGGGGAAAATGCCCCTCCTTTGCTGCTGGACACAGCATCCTGAGCTCTTCTGATTGCATCTTGAAGGTCTTTCTGTGACCAGTTGGGGTCTTGATACAGTGTCGATAAACACCTGAAAATGCTTATATTAATGTCATCAGTAACAAAGATCCTCGTGTAAAGAATACTTTTAGCTAGTTAGAATTAGTGTTGCAGCACTTGAGAAGTCTAGTTGAAAGTCAAACATCATGAAGAGTAGAGAGTCCATAAATAAAGGCTCTCTGAATTCTAAAATGTGCTGGACACCCTGACACCTACAGGACAACTTCATCCCAATTGATAACTTGCCTTCCAAGGATGCTCCAAGCATCATATGCAGGCACACATAAACCAGTTCATAAACCTGAGTTAACTCCAGACCATAAAAACTACAATAGACTGGCTGACAGCAAGGGTGTTACTTCATGCAGCAATAGAGGCCACAGCCTTCATCAGAACACAGGTCTGATTAAAGAAAAAACTAGTTTGGACCACTGGCTACATTTGTTTGGAAGTGTCTCTGAGTCAAAAAGGGCCTGCCAGATCACACGGTCAGTGGAAGAGAACCAGGTACATAGGAGTTAATTTAACACACAAAGGTCTGGAAGGGAGGGTTACACTGTCAGGTTGCACAACTCCTCAGTGAAATCATTTCACAAAAACAACGTGTACTTAAAAGGGATGACTTCATCACAGACTTTAAGAACTGAGATACTGAAACATTCTAGCCATGTCTAACATTTCAGCACGTTGCTCCAGTCCACCAAAAGGCAAAACAGTGCTGTGTCTCTCTTCAGCCACTTACACCATTTTGGAAGGTGATGACATAGTGGCCCATGTGGACATGTTTCCAGTGACTTGCACCACATCAGTTATCTTCTTGGCAAGAGTAGAGAAGGGAGGAGGGTTTTTTAAGTCAGTGCTCTGAGCAGCTTTATTGATGTAATACATTCTAATATTCAACTGTCAGACTTGCACAAGCAGCAGATTCATAAATTTAACCAGCAGCTGCATGGGTTGGACATGATAATGAATCCCTTAAACTCTTCAGGAGTCTTACAGGTGAAAACTGATAAAACATCAGACTTTGCTGCCTGACTACAGATGGTACAAATGCAATTTTGCTTTTATTTTGCATCAACACTAAGTTTCTGTAGCCAACACTGCATACAGCTTACCAAGTAGAGCCAGAAATCCCACTCAGATATATTGCAGCATCCAAAAGGCCCAGCTGCTGAAGTCCAGCAAGACTGCCATAGAACGATGTCAGTGCTCTCATCCCACCTCCAGACCCCAGTACTGCTATGACTGGAACCTGCAGACAGCAAACTCAGGAGTCACAACCACAGACTTTTGATTGCCAATGAATTATAGAACTAATCCCATTCAAGTCTCACTCAAATTAAAAAAAAAAATAAAAAATACAAAAATCAATATTTCTATTTACTTTTCAAGTGATTTCAGGTTTGATTTCAAGCAGAACTCCTTTCCCTATTTTGTAATTGAAATATATTGTTTACTATAAAACAGCAGGGTCAGTTAGGGACAGTCACTTACTGAAACTGTTATGTATACTATCACACATTTACTTTCATACAATATATGTATGAGCACAAAAAAGGCAACTATTCTTATAACAGCAGCCAAACACCACCAAGCAAGGCATCAGGCCATGGCCTATGTAGACATAAGAGTGTCCTCAAATAAGCAATTAGGAAGCTATTCCTGTGGTTTGAGCTTTAATTTAAACATTCTGAGACAGACTTTCCCATCACAGTTCCAAGTCTAAAACCCAAGATACAAGAGTTCAACAAAAGAAAGTGCATACATTCTGAAATTTCAATGTTTTGCATTCCAAAACACACACACACACCCCCCTCAAAATTTAAGAAATATAACAACATTTGAGACTTCAAAACTAAAACATACCAGGGACCTATCTCACACCACAGTGAATGCAAAACATGTTTTCTGTTATAAGCAAAGATTCTTACACCCTCTAATTATCAACCAAGCATAAAGGATTTTATCAATCTCACTACAGCACCGTGCTCAATACCTCATCTTTCGGAGGGGATTCTTTTAAGTGAAGACTCTTTCTCAGTGCCTCAGAAACTACTTTCTTCCTTTTGTCCAAAAATTCTCTCTCCTCTTTACAGAGGTCGAAACCCAGACGTATATCAAGATCCCAAGTGCTGAAATAGAAGTCAAGCAAAAACACACCCAGATTTTGGAGGATTTGTAATTTGCACGAAAAGAAATTTTTGTGAACACAAAATCTGGGTGCTGATCTGAATTACTGGATCAAACTATTAGATGAAATTTTAGTATATACACCAGCTATTTTGTACGACAGCTTTTGGAATTGAAAATGAAACTTCTCCACACTGTATTTCTCCCTTAATGTTTAAATTCAAAATTTGCATCAAACGGTATTCAAATTAAGCTTCAGGAATTTCACAGAGGAAGAAAATATTCTCAGTAGGTGAAGAAGATTGTATGAGGAGCAACTGACATCATTGTATTGATATGAATGGTGAAATGAGGGGAAAAGCAATTTTAAAACAGAAATTTCTGAACTTAAGAGGCAGAAGGGGGCAACTGCAATTGCAGTTCAATTAACTTGCTATGAGTTCATAAAAGGGGAGCAGAATCTTCAGACGACTGTATATTAAATGACCTTATCAACTTACTAGCCAACTGCTTGGTTTTCAGTTATTCTTTCCTTTTTACTCCTTTCTTGCACCCTGCATCTATTTTATAGTTCAGGCTCTTCCCACACAGAGGTGTCCCTTCCTATTTGTCAGTACAGGACTGAATATATTTTGGGAAGTATCTGTACCTAACAAAACTACTTAATATTTACATCATCAGCTATTTTACATTTAAGTATTAGGAACACAAAATTTGTACAGCTCTCAGCAGTACTGACACCAGTACATTAGATAGTATTTGGAAATTGAAGAGTCAGAGCTTTAAGAAGAAAAATAATCAAAGATATTTTATTTTATTCTATCCCAAAAGATCAGTGGAGAGAAGACATCTCACCAGAAAATTGAGGACAGTCACTCAGAATAAAGGCCCTTCCCTCATTTTTAAAGGACTTGAGGTTCCCACTCACCTCTCTTCAGTTTTCAAACTCATATCCAGACTTTGTCCCTGTGAAAAGAGCAAACACATCTTACAACTGATAGCAATTATACAGGTGGAACTACTAAACAGAGGTTATGACATCAACAGAGTCATCAGATATTAACCAGAACAGTACTCTCTCTCATAAAATGACATCTCTGGAACACCTTTCCCTTGCACCTATTTCAGACATTTTCAATAGTCTCCACAGAAAGCAAAAACATACTCAGAGAGCAGCGTGAAAGAAATTATTTCTTCTGCAAGTGTCTTGCTTTTCTCCTCCTCTCATAATTTTCTTTCACACTCTGACAGACTTTTTTGCTCTAGAAAGTGATGAACTTCATACTTACTTTGCAAGACCCCACTGTGAAAACATTTTTAGAAGAACTTCACTGAGTAATCCCATTATTTCATTCTACATATCCAAGAAAACAGCACTCCTGAGAATCACATGTAGCCTAACTTTCCACATGCCTAAAGGCATTGGAGGAAAAAGTTATCCCATGCATGTTAAAACAAATGCAAAATATTGACATTACCTCTCCCAAAGAAATGCTTCTATCAACTTTTTCTCCAATAGGAAGGGAATTAACTGGTACAGTTCCCAATCCCAGAACTGTAGTATGCTTTTCAACATCAGGGTTCACACCATCCTAATAAAAAACAAAATCTTAATTGGGCTGCACAGAAAAAAAGTTAAAGGTATGACTTTCATATGTCAAAACAGCAAACAATTCTTAATATCACTACAGCTAAATCTTTCCCAAAAGTCTAAGGCTTCTCAAGAGCATCCTGCTTTCTGCTTGACAGATCTTTGTCAGGATATTTCTTTCATTCAAATGGGGTTTTTTGGTTTTTGTTTGTTTAGGGGGGGTTATATGTTTGTTGTTCTTTGCTTTTTTTAATATACCTGTCTGCAAAAAATCTTCACCTTCAAGTACAAAACTTTCCCCAAAAATAGTTGTGTTCTTGCAATCTGTCTTCAAAGCAGGATTTGGAAAAGATACCAACAAAGTAACAGCATGAGACATACATAAAAAATACTACAAAATAAGCAATAAGATAGTTTCCCTAGGGACAAATGATAGCATGTAATTTACAAAACCTAATCAATTTTAAAAGCAGAGAAAATTAAAGTTTGCCAGGAAATCCTTGAGTTTTCTCCCATGTACCAAGTGACAAGCTCTCAATACTGAGCTGTGTGCAGATTCCTAACTTTAAAAGACATATACTAAAAAAACCTCATATCAGAGGGTCACACACAAACCTACACAGCCTACCAGTGGGATGGAGCCCATACATCCACCACAGGGCTCAACCCTTGGGAAGAGACAGTATCTTGAAGGAACAACAGGCTGTCACCCTTCTCACACCAAGAACTGAAGTCAGACAAGGAACTACTCATAGATTTCACAGATGTTTTCTGACCAATAACAGCTGTCCCGAGTCCAATGTCTGACTAAGCTCACTGTCCTCCTCCTCCTAACAGGGGAAAATAACATGCATTTAGGTACAGGGCAAGCAACTCTACCACGTTCCTGGTACTCTCCTACCTCTGATAAGAGAAGGTCAGACTTTCATGCTCTATGCCAGCCACTGAAGGAGTATGTTCTGCTAGCCAAGGTGGTTGGGCTGAGGTTTACCACCTGCTCCAATCTCCATGGTTGACTTCTACTGTGTTTTTGCTTGCCCAGCTCTGAGTCTTTGACCACTTTAGTCCAGGTCTCTCTCTTCAGCTCACGTCTGCTGCCTAAACAACCCCATGTCAAACCTATTCTTCCATATACTTCCTTGTGTCCTCTTCTCCATAGTTGCCTCTAGAGTAGTCAAGATCACCATTTGCAATCATGCTGCCCAACAGCTTGTGGGCATGAAAAATATCATAGAATAAAGAGTTTCCTTGCTCTCATTTTTGGTGGCAACAGTCATCACAATGAATATTCAGTCACTCCAATAGGATGCACACGCTGCATGGGTACTTGTACAGACTGCAAAGTAATAGACAAAGCTAAATAAACCTTTACAAGTGACAACTGATTTACAAGTTTCTAATAGAAAGGACTTCCTATAGAGTATCTTCATGCAGCAAGCATGCACAGAGTTAAATTTCTTTAATCCCTGAGTTTGAAGAAATTTTAAATTGTTGGGGAGTGTATATTTTTAAGACAATTTCACCTCCTTACGCAATGTCAAAGACACAATGCAAAGTCTGACATTTTAAAACAAAAAAAATAGTACTGTGTAAAAAACAATGATAGATAAACTTATCTCTCTGCCCATAAATTCCTAATACATGCCCAGAAAAAAATACATTCATTAAAGGCAAGCTTCTAGCCTAGAAAATTTTGGTCTGAGCAGTTACAATATTACAAAGCTGCATCCAAAAGGTACATCTGGAAGTGACTAGTAGCCTTTTTAATAGTTGGTCCCTAGCACCACACAAATATTTTACTTCATAAGAGACTTCCTTTAATGCAAGCTTTTGACATCCACAGGTACCTGAATAAAAACCAAAAACTGACATCCCTGAACATCTGAAGAAGTCTCTGGCCCTCTTATGATCAAATCAAGGCCATTCAATTTATATTTAAGGACATTTTCATGGAAATAAAGTCACCAGTTTCGGAGTGGATTTACTCAAAAGTGGGTTGTAAATTTTGTAGTAATCAGCATGGATGCTTACCTGTAGAACAGATATGGTTTGCTCCAGCTGCACTTGCAGTTCTGGACACATTTCTTTATCCATATGAAAAACAAATGAGGTTCCATAATGCTTTTCATTATCTGGTGTCCAAGGAATACTCAACTGCTTTTGATATGCCCCTGGGACAGACAACTTAACTTCACAGCACCCTGTGCATTAGAAAAACAAGTTTAGATCACAGGAGCCATTTAAATAAATGTTGAAAATCAAGAACTTGTTAAGTGTAGCTGAGACTATGAAAACACAAGCAAAAACTATTGTGTGGTACTCAGTAGAAGTGACCCTATATTATTAAGTATTAAAAATAAAAGCAAAATTGACTTAAAAAGTAAATTTTGTAGTCAGTAAATTAAAATGCACTGTACAGACAGAGAATCAAGTGTCCCTTCTCTCCCAAGGAATAAATATGATGAAAAGTAGTGCTGACTTCAACTCTACAGGCAGTCCTACCTTGCTGTTTCTCTTTTGTGTTTTCCCCTTTGTTAACAGTGCCTTGCAGAGACAAGCAAGGATGAACCTATGTAAAAAAGAAACCAGCTCTGGTTATACAATTTTTAGTTCACTTCTTTGTTGAAGTTTAATCTACCTACTATATGAGGTGTAGGTTTACAGATGCAAGCTGTCAAAAAAACCCACTAAGGATTGTTTTGTTATTTCAAATAAAGACCAAGTTTTGTTTCACTAGGACAGGATTATTTGCTCTTGTTTCAAAATCAAAACCACTCTCCTTATTCCAGTTACTGGAGCTTTTTGCAACCAGTACTTCATAGTTACAAGCTGTCAACACCTGGGGTTTTTCTGGTTTTTTACCTTTTTTTAATGCATGTGTGAGTACCTATTCAGAACCTGTTCAGAAGTAAGCACTTCGTAAATTCTGCCATGACTTTCTCTCCCAGCTTGTCCATGTCCTCATAAAATTTAGTCTCTCACACCATTCAATCATCACCCCTCTAGGACAGTAGGTAAGATACTTAGTAGGCCACAATTGCCCTAAAAGAAACTACTCCAGTGCCTAAATGTAAGACTAATTTGCTAAGGCAAATTGGAACACAAAAGCTTCTCTCCTGTGAAATAGTTTGCAGAACTGTGCTGTTAAGTGCCACCAATTTTTCAGGAAAAAAAAGTTAAAACTCTACATTTCGACCATTATCCTTTTCTCCTTACAAAAAACATGACACCAGTCCCTTTTCTTTGGAGGGAGAAAAGAGGTAGTAATACCTTTATTTTTAACATATAACACACGGATTTTCTTAGATTGATTCACCCAAGAGAACAGGGAGGCAACACCTACTTAGTAATGGCATTGATAAAAGCTTTGAAGTAATATGTATTAAAATTAGAAGAGGGACTATACCTGGCCAGCATCTAGGCTAGAAAACACGATACCATCTTCAAGACTCACTTGCCTCATAAAGACATTTTTTGTTTACATTTTTTATAGCAGCCCTACTGGAAAAAAAAAACCAAACCCAACAACAAAAAACAAGCCACACCTTTCTGCGAGTTACTATCAAGTTTTAAAAATTGAGGAAGATTTTAAATTAACAAATTGAAAAAAGAAAGGTAGATGCTGGAGAGAATAGGAGCTATTTGGAAGCAGGAGTGGAACACTCAACAATTCTTGCTACTAAAAACTTACCTTCTGGAGTAAATCACAACATATATGATTCTGACTTCCATGTACTCACCACAAGGACTCCATTGGTCAATACCTCTGTAGGGACATCTGAGCTGAGAAAGCAAGAGATTTAACGTAAATGAGTTCTGTTTCTAATTTGCTTCATCCTACTTTGCAAACTAACTGCCTGGATAAGCAGTGGGGTAAAAAGGCCCTCACTGGGGGATATCTGTGCAAACACCAAGCATATATCCCTTCACAGAACAATGGAGGTTGGGAAATAAAAAAATTTGTCTGCAACTATAAGCACGTGCTATAAGATCTCCCCATCTCAGTTATTGTGATAACTTAGAGAAAAGCTGAGCTTAGATAGGCTATTAGACAGATTAAATACTCATCTGTGTATTTCACATGGTGAACTGTGAAAGCTTTCCACTCCTAAGTAACTAATCCACAAAGTGTTCATTTACTTCACATGAAGTCCAGCAAAATTTCTTTCTTTTTTGGTACCCCAAAAGTTTTGATGACTGGAGCATTAAGGATATTCGTGGTCAACCTTTAATGAATCAACTCAAACACCACGGGGAACTATAAAGCATTAGCCTTTCTATGGGCAAGACTGTCCCTGCACAGAAAAAGTAACGAAGACAACATATTTTCAGAGCTCAATTTCATTCAGCTCTTCACGGAAGACTCACCATTTCTCCAAGTAAAACTCTACATCCAGCTCTTCATTAGCCTTTGAAAACAAAAGTTGGACACTGGTGACCCTTTATCTTGAATATATAATTATGAGACATTTTTCCAAGAGATTAAGCCTTCTTCCTGTTACATACTTATAGTAACCTCCTGTTAAAGTAAGGGCTTTTATAAAAGTTCCAGTTAAATTTTGAAATATTTAAATTTATGCCTTTAGTTGTTCTTATTGTTCTTTAAACACTCCTCTCCTCCTGGACATATCCTATATGACCAGACACATCTATGTTTGAAGATACAAGGGCACACAAGTGAGATTTGGCTCTCAGATCCATTACTCTGCTTTGAGAAGAAAACCCTCCTCTGGCTCAAGTCCCACTGCAGTGCCATCTCTGCAAATACCTTCTACATGAGGTTTTGTGCTACCTCCCAATAATTATTATCATTTCAGGAGCTTGCACTCTTAGGTCATTGCTTTATTTGTCTTCTACAGACTTTGATCCATCCATCTTTTCTCCTACCATAACATATAGTAAATATTTGATACCAGACATAATGCAGCTTTTAAAATAACCAAGTAGAAGCCAACTTGGGTAATTTTCTTTACTAAAGTCGGAATTTTCAGATCCACAATTATGGATCAAGATGACTTAAGCATTTAGTAAATTGGTAGAGTTAGTGGGAACAAGGGAGTTACTAAGCTTCTTTCCATGATGACAAATCATTTGGAGTGCCTGTGCCACTCCCCAATGTCTCCCTGAGAACTACATACCAGTTATCTTGCTTCTGACCACACCAACAGTATTGAAGCCCAGTTTCTCAAGAAAACACATTATTAGCTCACCTTTAATCCTGATCTGTTGTAGCAATGTGTTTCTGGTATTTACAAAATAGATCAGATTGGTGATGTGGCTTTATCTATGTAAAACAGGTTGTCTTGTTGTAAGTCCATAAACAGGTGCACAGGATTTGAGAGCAGCTGATACACACATCACCCACATAAAGCAGAGGTTTAAGGTACTGAACATAGTTCAGAGAAAATAAGCTTTTCTTAGACTTCGGACTTATTAGATATAGAGCTAACCTTTGCAGCAATAAACTTCTTTTCCGCAAACTGATGATGCCAAACCAAATAACACAGTCTATAATGATTACTGACTGCAAATGTCTTTCATTTTAAAACCAGTTTATGTTCCTCTAAGTCTCATGAAAAATCAATTCCCTTTAAATGAAGATGTTTTAACATCTTCAGAATGAGAGCAGTAATCTCAAATTTTATTTAGCTGAGTCATGCCAAAGGCTGTGGAGAAAACATAAAATCACTAGGGATTTTAGAAACATCCCAGTTGACAGTAAAACCACATAGGCTGTCATCACCTGTTGATTCATTTTTCTCTTCTAGCTTCTACAACACAGACAAGTCAACCAGCACATACTGCCAGATATCTGTAATGATGAGCTGCAGCTATTCACAGCTGAGCCAGGGACTAACCTCAGGGTTCAACCTGAAAGTGCGCAGCAGGGGCCGACCCGGCTTCATGCCCCCTACATCGAAGACAATAGACGTGAGCTCATCGCTGACAAGGACATCCTTATCATAGAGTGTCAACTCCAGAATGTTCTAAAACCAAACAGAAACAAACAGCCTAAGATCAAAGAACAAACACTTCCTGGGTATCTGTATACAGTAGACACTCTGTGCTTTAATCAATACCTTTCCCATTCCTGAAGAAAATTCACTATTTTCAGCAGGGCTTACAGCATAGTTAAGAAAAAAAAGCTCCTAGTTGACAACATGTAGCTAAAATATTTTCTGAGCTTTCCAACTAGAGAGAGGTTCCAGCTGAATGCATGTGACAGTACTTTCCACCCACTTCAGGTACAGATTTGCCTGAGGAAGCAATAGAAATTTCCACTCTTCTAGCACGATTCAGTCCAGGATGTTAAAGGGACTGATCACTTCCCGCTTGGCACTGTCTCAGAGCTGGTAAATTGAAGAAAAACTAACTGAAATAGACACAATGAGTACATAAGGCATCCAAAAAAAAATGGCACTGCAGCAACTAGTTTTCAAGGAGACAAGTCTAAACGTAAAATTGTGCCAGTATAGTCTCATAGCAGTAACCAGACTGAGGCCTCATAAGTCTGCAGGGGAAGAAAAGCTAAACACTAAAGCTTAGCTTTCAATTTTCTTACCATTTAAGCCAATTAGCATTCCACATTTGTCACCAACCATTGTGGAAAGGTACTCCAGTGAGGGGGATAGTTTCTTGTTAATAAGCACCTTATTCCAAAGCCTAGGATGTTATTCAAAGTAATAGTACCATATTAAAACTGACCTTATAAAGTACAGTTTCCTTCCCTCTACCATTAATGGCTACTTTGAGAATGAATGCTGACAATCTGAAGACTTTTTTCAATACTCTACTAGGTCCTGCACAGACAGCAGACAGATGTACTGTCCCTATCCAAGAGTTTGACTTTTGGTTTTCTTCATCATAAGAACTGCTGGCAAAACTTGACTGCACGAACTAGTGGCAGTGAGTAGAAATTTGGTTCCCATTATCCTCATTCAGACAGCTACACTGTGAAAGTAGAAGCAAACATCAAATAGAAATTTGTTTTATCACGAAATTTCCTTGAACTTTACCAGGTAGTACCATAAATTCCCCTTCCTGAGTTGCATCACAAGGATGTTTACGGAACATTCTAGCTGCTATTTACACAAGAGTGCAGTTACAAACTGCTGTGGTTATCACTGGACATGCATAGTACAGCTTTTTGTACCACTGAAGGCAACTGACACCTTCCAAGCAACACTGGTTTTGAGGGCTGGTTTGAATGAAGTATCAAAAGTAAGCCAGTATACAAACACAAGTAGTCCAACCAGCTCCACAAAGTGCACTCCTTACCTTGACAGCACTATGGATTCGATACCGGAAAGTTTCATTCCATTCTGGGTTATCATTGTTGTCAACAACCTGAGTTCGGGAGACTATGGGAGATGCAGTGGGCAGCTTTAGTTCCACATAGCAGTCTGCCTTGGACACTACAGCAGAGAGAGCAGAGACAGACGTCAGAACGACTTTAATCAAACGTAACTTTTCCCATAAACTCCTCATTTTCTAGATCTCATTGCATCATAGAAAAGTGCAAATTTAAGACTGGACTTCTAAAGCAAAAGCCTTTAATGAAGTACATGTTCTCAAAGGGCAGCAAATTGAATATTAGGTACCTATATTTCTTTTTTTCTGGTTCATCCAAATCATAAAGCCCTTAATAAAAGAAACTACTATTTTAAATGAGGAAGATCAAATTTTGAAAAATGATTACTGCTGATACCAGGCTCATTGCCTCTTGTCTTGTCACTGGGCACCACTGAAAGAGCCTGGCTCCATCCTCTTAACACCTTCCTTTTAAATACTTGTACATATCAATGATATCACCCTGAATCCTCCACTGTGTCACTAAGTAGCCCCAGATCTTTCAGCTTTTCCTCATATGAGAGATACTCCAGTTTTTTTACCACTGATCACCATCCTCTGAGCTTTCAGTCCAGCTCCCTGTCTGCTCATCCAGCCCATACTTCATCAGTTTCTCTATGAGAATCTTATAGGAGACAGTGTCAAAAGTCTGACTAAAGTCCAAGTAGACAACATCCACCACTGCTATACCTTCATTTAGTCTGGCCAGGAGCTGAGCTGTCTGTTTCCATTCCCTGAAAATAACTGATTGTCTTTGAGTTCTTTCTTCCAGTTCGGGTCCCTTCTTCAATGCAAGTATGGGAACAGGTCTTCACTCCAGCTGAACAGATAGGCCATGAAAAAGAACTCTTCACAGTGTGAATCTATCCCTCAGCCTCTCAGGAGGGTTTTCCATTCCTTGAACAGCTATTTAGCATTCCAAGTAGTTCAGTGCTGGATGCCAGATATAAACTTAAGGCATTAAACTTACCTTACTGGATTAAATCTGAAGTAATTAAATCTCAAATGAGTTTTAAAGATCCAAATACCTCAAACATTCCTGAGATCTTTACTTAGATGTGTAAATGGAAGGAAATATATACCATGCTATCAAAAACAGGAACAGATAAAAAGCAGCTTGTCTTGGAATCAGTCAACTACCTACTTCCTTAAAGGCTTCAATGGCAAATAGCAGGTACATGAAATAAAGCACTAGTACAGCTGAGAAAATAAACATTTGGAAGTTAGAATTGAAGATTTCTATTTCCAGGTTCATGAAGACTGTTTAGCAGGAGCAAGGGTGAAACTTGTCATGACCAGAGGGTTGAATCCAGATAAAGGAATACAGAATAGGTCACAGTAGGACAGGTGTAGGAGCAGGGAAAAAAAACATTATCAGGAGTTGATCTTGTTCTGCAAAGTAGCACGCTTAATCTGCAGCTTGGCTCACATCAAGATTTTAAAGTATACATAATGCTTTACAAGAGAAGCTTTTGTTCAGACATAAAGGCAATACAGTATGTGTAAGTAAGAAGCTCCCTTAACAATGCTGCCTGTGTTAGAGGTATGCACTGACCAACCAACCTGTTTTCATAATACCTTGACTAAATACTTACACAGATCTGTACCCCTGATGTTTCTGGCTCGGAGGACTTTCACTGTTAGGTTGTAGTAAGGGTGCTTTTCCCACTGAAAAGAAAGGAACAAGCTAATTTTTTAACTCAATTGCAATGCCTGTTCTATAAACACACTAGAATAAGTCCAGAGAAACAGATCAGACCAGCCAGCCCAAAATAAACTACTAATGAGTCAGTTGGGGAATCTCTGCAGCACTTTCAGTGTCCTGGAGGAAGACCAAAGGAGACCAGAAGGAAAGTCAATTCCCTTTCAGCAGCACGAGTGATATCTTAAAGTAACTCCTCATAGACTTCAGAAAATAAATCCCTTATTTAGGGTTTCCTCTAATTATAGATCAATTTTTAATTGCTTCCTTAGTACATTCTTACTGGACGATAAACAGATACTGCAGCTGCTGAAATAATTATGATCATGACTCGACTAGTTTAAGACTACTTGCCAAGGGCACGTACATGCTTGAGTAAAAGCAGACATGGCAAGAATCTTAACAGCATGGTCTCAAGACATAGAAGGCATATGCTGTTTACAGTGAGAAAAAACCCAACACTTTCTTGCAGGAACACATACTTCATGACAGTTTGAGCAAGAAAAGACAAAACTTAAATTCCTTTTCATTCTGGACTGTTACTGATATCAGCACTCTAAACATGCATGTGACTTTACCAACATAGATCAAAATGTAATCCGTGCTCTTGAAAGCTTCTGGAAGACTATTTTTGGAAAGTAATATTAGTATCTAACTGCCAGCATGTGAAGTGGGAAAAAAAGCCTGACTGGATTCTAGAAGATTATGAAGGAAAAGTGGGGGGAGGGCAGGAGACTTGACAAGAGAAAACAGCATGGGGTGACTTAGTACAGAGACTGCACAGAAATAATTGTGTAGGGCTCAGGAACAGAATGGGATTCTGCCTCATTTTCATCAATTATGACACAATCCTGGCCAGCTAGGACCTTTTTTATTCTTAAATCACATTTTCAAAATGCTTTTCACAAGTGGTCAATAGCTTACATTCATAATTTCCTACATGGTTGGCTTGAGACGAGAGTTTAACTTCAGATACGCTAAGTATTCATCTACAACTGAATTCAACAGGATCTTCACTTACAAAAAAATGCTGCAGACTGACAAATGAGGCACTGAAACAGATTTCTCAGAGAAGTTGCGGATGGCCCATTCCTGGAAGTGCTCAAGGCCAGTTTGGATGGTGTTCTGAGCAACCTGGTCTAGTGAAAGGTACCTCTGCTCATGACAGGGTGGTTGGAACTAGATAATCTTCCAGGTCCCTTCCAACCCAAATCATTCTATAATCCTATGAAATATTATATAAATACATACATATCACTACATACCACATATCACTAACAGGAATCTCAAGGAAGCCAGTGAACCTTGAATTGTTAAACTCTTCTTGAATATTCCTTATCTGATAAATGGCACTATACATGCATCATCTAATATATCACACATGCAGGTACCAAATTAAATTTGGACAAATAAACCCCAATTATACTATTATTAAAGGACTCTTATTTGCAGCACTGACACGTTGAAGATACTTATTCCTTTATTTGTTTCTGGGAACAAGACATGCCTTTACATCTAATTTCACCATGAGCTTCACCCTTGAGATGCTAGTTTTTCTTCCTTTAGAAACCTTTCCTAATCACTTTTATTCAGTCACTGACGCTACTTTCTCAGGCAAAGCCTAACCTCCTTTCTACCTCAACAAGTTGAGGAATGCATTACACAGAGAAATTCAAGATTGTGTGTCATTCCCACCAACTTCCTAAAGTTGCTGCAACTCTCCTGGTTTTTCAGAAATGAAGCTACGTAATCACACTCCCACAGCTGTGAAAGCCATCTTCACTCACATAGCCTGGCTATCACCTGAAATTCACACACTATTAGCAGAGGAAGCTCAGAACACCCTGAAGATAGCCTATGTCTCTTTTATTGTATACCATCTGTCAAAATGTAGTTACGTGCTCAAAAAAAAAGTCCTTTCCAAAGGTCTCTAACAACCTTTGATTTACAGCCAGTCATTACACAGCTGAGGATACATTTTCCACACCCAGATCATAATTTAAGGGCCTAGAACTCAAATGACATTTCACTGTGCTCCCAAGCCTGTGCTATCAATTATGCCAGAACCTTCTCATATGCCTTTTGTACTTATCTTTTAGCCAAGGCATAGCAAGGTCATAGCATGTTGCCAGGTGAGCTTGCAGAGTAATGAAGCATGGGAGTATCAGATATGCTCTATCTGAATGATCAAGGAAAAGGTAGGCAGGAAATCTGTATGGGAAACGGAGAACAAATACAGATGACAGTTCTGCCTATACCAGTATATGTGACAGCATATCAATGTATGTGTCTGATGCAAGCAACTAATTTCTACTTTGCAGACTAATGATTTTTCAGAATCACCGCTTTTCCAGAGCTTAGGAGAGTCCATCTGAAGCAAAAAAACCCCAAACCTTTAAATCCTAAAATGAGGGTACAAGACTGAATTTTCACATACTTAACTTCGCTAACAATTGTCTGTACCTTTCATCTAAACTGAAGGTGCTGATTCAGCAGCAAGCAACTGTAAAACTACTCATCCCAGCTACAGGACCCAGTAGTCTTTACTCTCACATAGCCCGGAATAACTGTCTTTATTCAGTGGGATGGAAGTGTTGGGATCCACTCCACATCTGTCAGTGCATGCCAGTTGCATTATAAAAATGTTGTCATAGCAAATAAAAATATATATTTTGTGTTCACAATTACTGGGAAAATCAGGTAGCTCAACGAAATGTCCGGTATACCAATGGAGCATCTTCTCCCCATCTTGTTCCTGCTCCCAAGTAAGCATGCTGCCCATTATTCCCTTCCTTGTGGCCAAGGTGTCACAGGTTCCCTTTTAAACTCAAAAGCAAACACCTGGCTTTCCTAGGCACTCTTTGCAGCTTCCCTCCTCCCCCAAGAGTGTGCATCTGCAGTCATGAATGGAGGCTTCCAGGGGTAGCCTTAAGAACCATAATCTTTTGGCAGGCAAGATTTATAGTTAGTCAGGTTACGAGTAGTGCTAGCAGCTCAGTAACACAACAGCAGTGGCAAACACTGGGGTCACTCTCAATTTATCGTTGTTTGCCTTTAGAAGTGTGAAAATAAAGCTAAACTCTGGAAAATTAGAGAGATCTAATCACGTTAAACTCACTTACAAAGCCAAAAGGGTGATCTGCTGCCTCACTCCCTGCTCAATTGCTAACAATTAGACAATACAAAATCTCTTCCTACCAGCCAGCCCAACTTGACTAAGTAGTGTTAACTTTTTAAATTTTATTTGTATAG
Source organism: Manacus vitellinus (assembly GCF_001715985.3). Classification (NCBI taxonomy): domain Eukaryota; kingdom Metazoa; phylum Chordata; class Aves; order Passeriformes; family Pipridae; genus Manacus; species Manacus vitellinus. Next base: position 5,860,447 of record NW_021940750.1, read on the forward strand.
TAAGTACTTAAGGGGAAATATAACATTGAGTGGTTTGCAGGTTAATGGAGGCTAACACTACTCTTCTACCCTGATTTCCCAAGTACTAAACAACAACATTAAAAAGTCAACAAGACAATTTTTATCATACAGCAAGCAGAAGTACAGAAAGGCATACAGTCAGCAAGTCATTTTGTGACATTTAATGGTCATCTCAATTTTAAATTGTATATTGAGGGATTAGTGTGAGACAACACAACACAGGTGATCAGATTACAGATCAGATCTCCTAGTCAAAGGCTCCTTCACAAACATTTAATGTAATTCAAAATTGAGGTTATTGGTCAGACCATGTTACACAATGAAATGATTTCACACCAGTCAAAGGACAAACACATCAAAAACATCTTATCTGTTGTGGTTGCACTGCATTTTGAACAGGCACTCACATCATTATTAATATTTGTCTCCTGAAGACCATTAATCCCTGTAGGATAAGACAGAGAGCATAAAAGAAGGGAATTGTAATCAAGGATATTTTGTAAGAAAACACATAAGCATGGTTTTGTCTCTACTAATGAGAAGGGCAGTATTCTCCCCCTAAAAGAGTACTTGGCATTAGCTTGTGTTCCCCAAAAACTAAGGAAACGCAGACCTGATCTGCATTTCCTCACACAGATCCTAGATTTAATAAAAGCCTGGCATCTCTATTAGCTTTATCATTCAGGGCAAATTTTAAATAACAACAAATTTTTTAATTCCTGTGGAAGTACAGAACTGGTTTTCCACACATGCAGTAACAGGAAGTCACTACTGAACACATTGGCTAAGGAAAGTCATCTCAAAGACAGCACTATGATTTGTCTTACCCGCCAGTGATTAAACCCAGTCTCTTTCCTCTCCTTCCTTTGGAAAAGCACAGCTGCCAGGAAAGGCAGCACTCCGGGTGGAAGTGGGCCCCGCAGCACCTTATGGAACATGGGAAAAATGTCTTCTTGTCTCTGCAGAAAATCTGACAGGGACACCCAGAAAATAAGGAGAGTCCCTGGACGCCCGGCTGTGAAGCGCTGCTTGCTACAGACTGGTCTGAATTTTTGCGCAGGACTGGGCTGCACTCCAGCTGTGAGAAACAGAGGTGTGGCCCGCACTTGCCAAACAAGCCAGTTCAAAACCTTGTCAGCAGGTTTTGCAAATACTGGTAAAAGATAAGGGCAGCAAAGCAGCACCAAACAGGGAAGCCCTGGGTAGGAGGAAGCACTGCTTTGTGATTAAGCCACAACATCAAAACCCCCAGTTCAGATCTTCTTTGAGAGTTACAGCAACCTGATCCATGACTTTGACTGTTTTAAACCCTTTTCAGAGTTTCAGCATACTCTAACAGAGTATTTTTAAATAAATTCCCATCTTACTAGCCTGAAGCAAAGCCAAATTTGTCACTGACTGCAGCTGTCCAGAGAGGTTTCAGGGAGGCCAGAGTGAAGGTACCACAATTTGGTGTGCAATAGGGTGCCTCAGAGAACATCAATTCCCCACTATGTGAGCGGCCTGTACAAGTATCCCTTTTCTCCTCATTTACATATAGTACAGTCTTGATTCTTCCACCAAAGGTTCTCAAAAAACTGTACAAGAGATAGGGCAGATTTTTTTTAAGAGTCTATCGTGCCTTAAAAAATATTTAAGTCGTAAAAGAAATTGTTTACTGGGAGTGATTAGTTTATTAACAGCTGCTGGTAGTTGGCTTGCTGGAGCTTTTTTATTAAAGAGCATAAACAGAAACTGGAGACCAAAAGACAAACTTTAGCGTTTCAACAATTAAAAAGTGGCAGAAAATGTATGAAAGCCAGTAATGCAGCATGTCACTACTCCAGACAAACATGAGAATGTGACACATTCCCAGCAAGGTCCCATTCATTAATCATTTCCTGTCATTAGTGTCAGTCACCATACCAGAATTTAAGAAAATTAATAAAAGCATAAGCACTGAAATTTAGAACATAAACAAGTCAGTGCTAGTTAGGGAATCCACAGAATTTAAAGTCAACACAGAGGCAAAAAACAAACATCCATTCTGAAACAGTCAGCAACTGCTGTAATGGTCTTGTGTGGTACCAAATGGGGCTGAAACTGGGCTGGAAAAGTTATTTGCTTTTCTGCACTGCACTGAAGGTGAAGGACTGGAGGAGCTTCACTCCTATGAAAACAGGCTGAGAAAGTTGGGGTTGTTCAGCCTGGATAAGAGAAGGCTCCAGGGAGACCCAATTTACAGTATTTAAAAAGGGCTTATATATTTACAGGCCTTACAGTATTTAAAAGGGGCTTAAAAAAAGAGGGAGAGTAACTTTTTACACTAGCAGATAGTGATAGGACAAGGCGGAATGAAGTAAAAGAGGGTAGATTTAGATTAGACGTTGGGAAAAAGTTCTTAGAGGATGATGAGGCACTGAAACAGGTTGCTTAGAGAAGTTGTGGATGCCCCATCCTTGAAGTGTTCAACGCCAGGTTAGATGGGGCCCTGACCAAGCTGATCCAGTAGTGCACGGTATCCCTGCCCACAGCAGGGGGGGTGGATCTAGAAGATCTTTAAGGTCCCTTCCAACCCAACCCATTCTATTACTATCAAACTAGGTTTTATTTATCTTCAAAAAATTGCAGAACAGTGTGATTTTTTTTAATATTTAATCTAATATAGTTTGACCATAAATTACAGGAAAATGGAGATGGTCTTACATAGCACAGCAACATGGAGAAATCATATTTATTCTAAAGTTTATTACAGGCAGTATAAAAAGCCTCTATCTTATCTTGTGAGTGCCCAACTGCATTTAAAATTAGGCTTACCTGCTTCTGACATTCTTGCTCCTCTTCCAATAAAATCTCTCAGCATAGGATCTCACGTTTATAGAATTTCTCTGTCAAGAAAAACTGATATGTTCTCTTTAGAATATGTGCTTAAGAATTGTTTCATAGTCAACAACAGATCACCCATTAACAGTGTTTGTGTGCAGTTTTAGCCTTCTACAGACACTGTTGTCAGTGAACTTCATATCCAAAGAGAAACTACTTGTTTTTGTCATTTCCTAGCAAGAAAACAAGCAAGTAAAAAGGCATCAAAAGATGAGGCAAAGAAAGCCTCATACCCAGTAACTTTACTTCTGCTTGTATTAACATGTCCACACTGGTAAAGGTAGATTTATATACACGTCATGCTTACTTTTTTTGTCAGCAAGCATGAAATGACACCATCATCAACTACACTACATAGTATTTAAAATGTGTCCAGATATCACAAGGAGTCCCTTTTGGTCCCTTTAGCAACACTATGAGGAGAGCTGAGTGCATAACTAGAAAAGATGAAAATCTGAAAGGATGCAGTCAAGGACAGCATTTGATCTCGGGTTTGGTTTTTTTTTTTGGCAGGTTGGTCTTCTCCAGAAATTTCAATACACTTAGTTGTTTAATTTATTCATCAATGACCTGGATGAAAGGACAGAGTGCCTCCTCAACAAGTTTGATGACAACACAAAGCTGGGAGGAGTGGTTGATACCCCAGAGTGCTGTGCAGTCCTTCAGAAGGACCTTGGCAGGTTGGAGATGGGCAGAGAAGAACTGTCTGAAATTCAACAAGGGCAAATGCAGGGTCCTGCACCTGGGGAAGAATAACCCCCTGCACCAGTACTGGTTGGGATCTGACCTGCTGGAGAGCAGTGCTGTGGAGAAGGTCCTGGTGGACAACAAGCTGTCCATGAGCCAGCAGTGTGTCCCTCTGGCCAAGGCCAATGGAATCCTGGGGGGTATTAGGAAGAGCATTGCCAGGTGAGGTCACATTGGGACTGCTGTGTCCAGTTCTGGGCTCCCCAGTACAAGAGACATGGAGTTTCTGAAGTAAGTTCAGTGGAGGGCTATGAAGATGATCAGGGGACCGGAGCATCTTTCATATGAGGAAAGGCAGAGGGAGCTGGGCCTGTTCACCTCGAAGAAGAGACAACTAAGAGGGAACCTCATCAATGTATACAAGTATCTAAACAGAGGGAGTCAAGAGGACAGAGCCAAGTTCTGCTCAATGGTGCTGAGCAATAGGACAAGAAGAAACAGGCAGAAACTGATGCACAGGAAGTTCCATCTGAACATGAGGAAGAACTTCTTTACTGTGCAGGTGACAGAGCACTGAAACAGGTTGCCCAGAGAGGTTGTGGAGTCTCCCCACTGGAGATATTCAGAACCATCTGGATGCAACCCTGTGCTACATGCTCTAGGATGACCCTGCTTGCGCAGGGAGAATAGACCAAATGACCAACTGTGGTCCCTTCCAACCTTACCCATTCTGTGATTCTGTAACATGGAGACAAAAGACTTCCTCTGTGGTGATATCTCCCATTTCTATAGAATGGGAAAACTGAAGATCTATATTCTACTTCCAACACTAGACTAGTCTGTGACCTACAGTTTAAACAGCTGCAAATCTGTGAATCTAAACATTTCCTGATTTGGTCACACAGAGCTCAACATCCCTCCCCCAGCCCAAAATAGCATATCACCACTCAAAAAAAAAATTTGTCAGTAAATTTAGTGTTCTCTAATAAGTACATATTTAATGGCATAAGACTTTCAAAAACATTATTCAAAGAGAGAATACAAAAGTGGTTTTAGTAGGATTTTGAGAACATTCACAAGCATCTATAAACTTGTAGATTTGAAAACCTAAGCTGAGAATTGATGACATGGCTACATTTCATTCACACATATTAAAGTGGAAGGGATACTGAGAATCCCTGCATTGAGTCTGACTTCCAGGACAAAGTGGAAAATAAAATCTACAGCAGCCCAGAGAAGCTTAACTGCACAATGACTGAAACACACACTGGTTCACAATATTTATTACAACCTATTGCTTTAGATAAACCTGCTGTATGGTTAATAAACCCAAACCACACTATATGAACCAAGAAAAACAAATTACAGCACAAACCACATCTCTGTAAAAGGTATGCAGTGGAGATGAAGAGAGGCACAACCTTAGACCTGTAAGTAAGAGCACAATGAAGATCTTCATATGTGAGTACAGTTCTCCTGGTAACAGAAAATGAAGGTAAATAAAACTCATACTAATGGTAAAAATCAGAGTAGTATTGTTATATCCGTATACAAAGAATACAGGGTCTTTTTTAATACCCTTCTTTCATTCTCGGTTACCTGTAAACACAGCTCTCCCAAACCACCTTCCCTCTGTACCTGAACCAGTATATAAAGATCTATACAGAATGTGCAAATCCAGTATAAGTATTTTTAGGTTCTCTTCTTCAAATAGAAGAAATACAAGTTTAAAAACATTAACACCACAGATTCCCTCTACCCAGCCTCTGCAGAAAGACATCCAAGTACAGAAGTAGCAAAACACTGGACCAAGAAATCCATAAGAATGCATGAACAATATATGAACAATAAATACAAAACACATGTGGAAAAGCAAAAAACAGTTGTCAAGGGAAACTACTAATACTGGCAAGGGAAAGTAAATTAGGACTTGTCAGCTTACAGTAGATCTGTTCCTAAAAAACATTCACATAAAGGCTTAAGTAAACCTATAATGTTAACTGAGATCCAACTACATCTTAGGTTTACAGGATGTATTCATAAAGATGTGATATCTGGTAGTTACATGCCATGCTCATACTATTTAATGATACCATATTTATAAGTGTTGCTAGAGCAAGGTGTCGGGAGTCAAATAGCTACTCTATTGGGTTATTTGCTACCGCTGCCTTTTCATTATCACTCTCCACAGATTCTTTCTGCACCAAACATTTTAATACCCCTCTACCAATCTGCTATTTTATGCTTTTGAAAAAATAAGTTAGACAAAAATATTACAGCCTACAGTGAGTGTGGTACAATCTAGTTCTTGTGTTAAGACTTCTGGCCCAAGAGTTATTTAAGAACAGTACCAGCCTGATCAGAACACAGTTCTAGAGCACTTAAAATAGACAGATGTTGAAACAGTCTGGATTTTACTTCAGTGCTGGAAAGTGAGCCAGAGACTAAAGAATTTATATACATAAATCTCAAGCATAGTCTAGAAGCTCAAGCAATAACCAGAGTTCACTCCTTCCAGAAATTGCTTTAGAGGGTGCTCTCTGTATTTTGCTACGAGTGCAGGTATGAACTTCTTCAAATAGTATTTGAGCTTCCACTAAAGCTAAGAGGGAATGTATTCAGTGCAAACAACACACAAGTTATTTCAATTTAAAGCTCTCAAACTAAAGCGAAAAGAAAAAAGCTTACTAGTGATATCTACTGTTTGTCTGACTACCTCCTGTGAAACAACTTTTTATCTGAAGGTCAGGCAATAACACTGAATATCAATAAAGAGTCCTTTGGCCAGCACTTAAACATTTCTGTCACTGAGATGAAAGTAAAATTATACTTTCTATGTCTAGAAAGACACAGAAGCCTCCTCTATGGCAAACACTTGATGATCTCCATGCAATGCTGATATAGCTGCACAGACTTTAAGGAATTTTATTTTCTTGAATAAATATTTACATACAAGGCCAAATCACAACATTTTCACCCTAAGAAAGTACGTTTTATTGTAAAACTTGATTTGTGGTGAACGTCCAACAGTTGTCTAACAGTTCATTTGCAAGGCTGGAGTGCATTACAAAACTCACTACAAAAATCAATTTCTATTCTTCATCTGAGTACTGAGGGTAGTTGCCAGCACTGTAACAACTTGGTTAAAGTAATTTTCTACTAAATCAATATTGCCAGGTAGGTACAGTCAGTCCACATATACAAATGACTCCTACCCAGTGTAAGAGAACCTAGCAACAAGCCTCAAAAATCTCAGACACATCAACTTCTTAAGTCATCAGTACTGAATTTCATATGAGTGCTGGAATTATTGACCACGACAAGGTCAGGTGTCGAGTGTGTTGACTTCTTTGGAGCAGAAATAATGCACAACTATTGCATTAGGGTATCGAGCAAATGCACTGTAAAGAGAACAAAACACAAAAATCAGCTGTCAATACAGACAGTTTTCCATACTCAAACAAGAACATCCAAGTTGTACAGAATCAGAAAGAGACACCTACATGGAAGTGACTCTCTCTTTTTTAAATTACAGCCTGAATATATTCTTGAGAAAACCAGACAAAAGAATTCTATGGATTTTGTAAGCCAGGGGTTTTTTTTGGTGTTGGTTTGTTTTTTTTTTTGATCTATTTTCATTTCTGTAGGCACACTTCACTTTACTTCAACTTGGTAACAAGTTAAGGACTGGGCGACATGCTTGACCTTCAAAATCTTGTTGAACTTAACAGCATTAGAAAAATTCTATAAAACAAAAACAATACTGCCTGTGCAAACTTAAATTCTGATGCTACATGCTACGCATTAAGAGTAAAAAACTTAATATGCACAGCAATATTCAGACCTATGTTTATTAAAATATTTTGGAAAAACAACCTTTCCTATCATTGTCAATGCTACTGAAATCTCAGAAGAGTTCACATCAACAAGAGAAACAATGACTAAGTTAGTCATGTGGCATTTCACTCGAGTTCAAAGAGGAAAAAGTGCAAGTAAAATTTACATTATATATTAAGCCATAATTGCCTACTAGGAATAGCAGAAGAAAAGTTATTGGCATCCAGGTAATCAAGTAAATTAGTTTTACCTTTAGATATCCTACGATAATTAGGCTACAAAATGTAAATCAGTCAGAGAACTACAAAGCCATCAGATATAGAAAACTACACATGTATCTTAGTTTAAAATTCTTTATATCATCCTTCATAATTCTAGTTAAGAAGCAGATAGTAGCAGAATGATTCTAAGCCTTTTAGAGTTGTGAAATAAGAATTCTAGGGAGTTTCTGAAGAGATTTTATACCCCTTTGTTGAAAGCAGGATTAAACTCTTGCAGTAAATTCACTGAGTAAAGCTTTGAGGTACTCCCCATCACCCAGTTGAGCAATGTAATTTGTAATTCAAACAGTCTTCAAATAGCTCCTTCATACTGCTGTTCTCTCTGGATATATACACATTTCAACTTTTCCAACATTTTTAGTTTAAGAGTAACAGATCCATATTTGATTCAGTTTACCAAGCTCTCTCACCTGTTACCTATCTTCTTTTTACAAACAGTGCACACCTTCTCCTCTGTAATAATACACTTCACTTGCTGATGCAAGATCCGCTCCTCCTGGACCTAAAGAAGGATAAAAAACCCAACTTGCTTAAAGATTTTTGCCACATTACAGCTGCCTTCTAATCTGGTGAAACTGCATACTGTCAAAACATTTAATTCTCAGTATCCACATTACCAAGTTGTGCAGCACAAAAGTAGGTCTGTAGAGCAGAGCAGGTGGTATTGAACACCCCATACACACACTATATGAATTACAGGATTTTACTTTCAACTTAGTCCAAAGACTAAGGCATTCTAACCACTAAGAGGTGTTAAGGTGAACTACTGAACTGCTTCCCCTGGTTCACTTGAAAGAAATCCAGTCCAAGCCGTTTGAGATGGTTCTGCAATGCACACCACAGCACACTGAATCCAGAGACTTACTGGAAAAACAGACACCTCATCCAAACTAAAATGAATGTAGACACTATCTCCGGCTGGGATGTTCAAGCTACTTGGGTCACATTTCAAGTGCACTACAGCACCATCTAGAGGACACACATCCCGTATAAGGAACAGTTAATTTAAATATTGAACATGTTTTAAAATACCGTTCCAATAAATGACAGGTGCTGGGTGCTTACCCTCAGAAACTCTGCATGGAGAAGATTCTTGAGCACTTGATTAAATCTTTTCTTCTGAGCATTTTCTTCAAGGACTTTCTCTAAGAAGATGCGAATCTCACTAATCTGTGTATTTGCTGGGAGTAGGTTTATTGCCTGGAACAAAATATACTTAAGTTAGGAAAAATTAAAAAGGAATAGAGACCAAAATAGAATAGAAATTGACACATTTAGCTTGACACTTACAATCCACTAACTTGCCTACTCCAGTACCTTCTGTAATCTTCTGCCAACAGTACAAACTGAGCAGTTACAGGTCTGATTTACCTTAGTGGTATCCAGTTTGCTGTGATGTAGTTCCAAAACCTGCAGAGCAGCCTGCAGATTGGCTTGAGGCTCCAGCACTTCCATCTTGATTGGTCCCAGGCAATGAACACTAGGTGGGGAGAGATACATCCGGAGCAGTGACAGATAGACCTGTTGCACACAAAAGGAAAGTTCTGAAAACAGTGCATGTATCCACAACTGACAGTGCTAGTAGAACCCAGAAATGGTACTAAGTTGTACCTATGGCATCCAAAATTCTGAAGCGCTCATATAAACAGCTCATACCTTAAAACAATAAAACCTGAAAAGTACCAATGATGTTCAAGGCCTTTCAAGACTTGCATTCTGAAGATTTTCTATAAAAGTAGTTAATAATGCCTCCCTCATCCATCTTTCAGAACTCACAGCATTTAGAAACCAACACTTCATTGCTTTTTACCCCTATCTTTTCTGTAGATGTACGTGGAATACAAACATAGTAATTTGTCTTCTGAATTCCATCATAACTCCAATGATACAGTATCATTCTCAACAAAAAATAAATAAAAAACAACCCCCAAAACCAACCAAACAACTAAAAACACAAACAAACAAACAAAACCAAAAAGAACCCAATCAGTCATCTAGTAATTCCTAAATTCTAAGAGCTTATACACAGGTTCCCTACACAAACCCTGAAAAAGTCTATACAGAGCCAAAACTTTCAAGTCCTGAAAAAGGTATGAATGGCCTGCTACATCCTTACTGAACAGGAAGACTACAAAGATGAAGCTACTTACATCTTTGCTGCCATCTTTATTTCTGTCGTAATGTTTATGGCAGTAGCTAGAACAAAGAAGAATCAAGTAAAATACAAAAACAATTTTAGAACTCATAGAATCAGTTCACAGAAATTAACATTTAAATGCTTTGACTACTGAAGTCATCAAGTTAAGTAGCCATACAGCCAATTTGGATCAATCAATCAAATTGCACAGAAAAATTACACCATTTATTTTGCATTAAAATGTTGAGAGAAGGGAGGTTTTGTGCAAATCTCCCACTACCAATCAACTTAAAAAGCTTTAATGCAGAAGTCAAATTCAATTTAGCTGTGTAAGAAAAAGGGGGAAAAGAGATATCTATAATCAACACATCACAGCATAATAACGTATGCATAGATATTTCTAATTAGTGTATCCAGATCACAAAGAGAAGCTGTTCATTAGAGTACGCTGCATACTGGGGTCAAATGCCCTGTAACAGGCATTTGCTGAAACTATCTTGAAAAGAAGCTACATTGAATAGGCCCCAACGTTCACATAAACCTGCCAGTGCTGAGTACCTGAGTACTTCTGATTCACTCAGGAAGTTCCCTGGCACAAAATATCTAGAAGAATACCGTATCTTTACTAAGAAGATTCTGCCTAACTGAAGGAGCCTAACTTGGCACATGGGCTAATGAACGTCTCTCCAAAGAGAAAGGAAGCAAAACAACAGAAGTTCACAGGTTAAGGACAGATGGAAACAAGAAACCCATTGATGACAGTCATATTGCTCTAAAGTGCAATGACAGAAGAGCACGAAAAGGTAAACCTCAAGGGGACAGAATGAACATCTGTAATGAACACATACCCGGAAAAGCCTAAAAGTCAAAAAAACATGGAAACCCAGAAGATCCTGAAGACTTAAGAGTGTTCATGTTCCATATACAGAAACATTTCACTACACATCCATAGGGAAGTGAGCAAACTAAGACTTGTAAAAAAATAAAATAAAATAAAGAAATCCTTACTTTTCAGCCATGTTGGTGTCCTTCAAAATATGAACATAAATAAAAAGAGCTTGCTCGTGCTTCCCCATACGACCCAAGAGCAGAGCACGTTCTTCTAGGAGACCTAGTGATAGCATGAAGGATTAAGTCAATAGCTACACAGAGAAATGACAGAAAAAGTTCAATTAGTGATCAGACTATCAGTAGGAACTATTAATCTGTGCTCAGACTACAGTTTAAATTACATTGAGACTGTAAGTCTACACTTCACACGCGTCTCAGAAACCTTTTATGAATTCTTAAGTAACCTTAAGAAACAATAATCTTCAGACCTGTTGAAAAATTCAGGGTCATCAAAAAGTTAGGCTAAATATTTAAGTGATAGGAGATACCACAAGGTCTTAGGTCAACAGTTACAGGACTCCTGCAGAGACTGGCAAACCCAATTGTGCCAGCAAAAACAGTATACACACCAGTGGCCTACAACTACAGATACAGTCATCTTGTCTGTTTCTAGTTACCATGATTCTACAATAAGTGAGGAGGTTTTGCTGTACAGTGCAATAAGTTAGGGTTTAATTAACCTATGAAAACTGAACTCACCATCAAAGGGGAAGTCACTAATTAGCCGACCAGGTTCATACCAGCTAGACTTCTCTAGAAAAAGTAGAAGCTTTTTACGGTAATCCCCCAAGTCTCCTCCTTCCTCCCCAGCAGGTACTGGAGTTCTATCTATATGGAAGAAAACAACATAAGCTAAATTCTTACAACTATTTTACTACATTAGTACACAGAAGAAGATGAACAAACAAATCATCGTGAAGAGGAACTAAATGCTGATAGAACTGTTACATGGATTGGGACTCCAGTGTACCTGCCAAATTATTTCAGCTCCTTAAAACACATCAAGTGGCTGGATAAAACAATACTCAGTTATTCAAAACCCTTCCCTACCCTTAACATGCAGGATTCAAGGGAGCAGTAGCTGCCATTCTACTTAATTACAAATAAAGTGTTGCTTGACCCCTTAAAATCTCTTGGGAGGCAATAAACTAGCTTGCCCTACAAACCCACAACTTTTGTTGTTCCAGTTCCTTCATCACTTAGGGTTGAACAGGGAAGGCTAAAAAAAAATATGGTATATGAAGGCTCCCTTGTGCTGTCCCACACCCCCAGTCTTCTCACCAGAAAAGGCTAAACATACCTGCAGGGAAAGAATTGAGATACTCTTTCATTAATCCCTGCACTTTCTCACAATACAGCTGGATCAGACAGTTGTGAAAGTCTGCACCGGTTTCTTCCCAAACATGAATGATGTGTTCCTGTGAATACATGTTAAGGTTCAGTTACAGACACTTACTCTGGGAAGTAACTTACTATAAGCAAGTAACAGTTCTATGCTTGCCTTTACCAATCCTGACTTCAGGATTTCATAAATTTCAATTATGGGATTTTTGCACAACTTATGGCAAGGCTAGCATTCTGTGAGATAGCATTAGAGTCTGACTCCTGGAGAACTACAGTCCTACATGTAACATTTTGTACTGAATGTAATGCACTAGTAGAGATTGAGTTCTTACCAGATAAGGAATAGTCAAGCTTTTAAAATTTTCTATCAAGAAACTGAGCACTTTGTCCCGTGGCAAAGCTTCCACTTCAGGGAGGTCTTCTGTAAATATCTGTTAAACAAAATTTTATTCACAGAAAGGTGTGGGGGTTTTTTAAGTGCCACAATGTATTTTCTCTGAGGCACTGAAGCCCAGCATATCATCACACATGCCAAAGGTAAGCACAAGAAGTATAAAAAAAAAAATCTGAGCAGTTTATTCAGGCATTGAGAAGTTATTTCACATCTGAAGAGATTAACACACATCCCCACTTCTGCCTTAGTGAACACTCTTCTCTTACAGAACCCAACATCTTCCAAACACAGGGAGTCAATTTTATATCAAAGAGAAAAAAAAAATAAGTAAGGCAAATCAATATTTGACATTTAAATACTCAATCAGGCTCTTGTGCAAAAAGTGTGACATCAATACATTAAATGTTGTAAAGTATTCCAAGAATGGATAAGAGTAAGAAAAAGTGAAAGACTGTCCTGCTCTATCTACTGCTAACATTACCACAGTACTGAACACAGAAAACACAAATTATATCTTTAATTGGATTTAGCATTAATACACAGCTTCTTACGTTAAGTTATCCCAATTCCATATATTGCATTAAGAATCTCAACGACAAGGTGCCTGTTTCAACCACACTTACCTTCAGTCCATCTTCAGGAAAATCTCTGAGCACCCAGACTGAGTAGGAAAATACCAAATGCAAGTTTTCTGTGCCTGGAATATAAAAAGCAGTAGGGCTCAGTGTTAAAATCCTAAGCATCTATCTACTCACAACACAATCAGATGCCTTCAGAGCCAGCCAAGCTTAATTTACATGAAGAATCCAATTTGTTTTTCTCCCTGCTCAAGTCAAGCAAATTGTGCATTCCAGGTTAAATGCACAATTTCATTACTTCACAGACATGATTTCAAACAGAAACAAAAATTAACTCAAATACTAAGTGCTACCATACATAAACAATTCAGCCCAAAACTAAGATTGGTTGTCTTAATCACATTCCAAGTCTCCCTTTAAAACTTGTTTTTAGTAGGGTAGAGAAAGCACTGTACTTTTCACTTACATGACTTCCTTCAGTCATTTTTCAGCCTGTCAGTCTAATGACTTCTATAGCAAATGGTCACATACTTCAAAACAAGTAGTAAAGCCCCATAGTACTGAAGTAACTAGCATAGAAACTACATGACATCTAATAGCTTCTCAGCTTTTAAGAAAATGTAGGACCTGCCCTTTTAGAAAGAATACTTTTGTTTGGACAATTCGGTTCACAAAACTAATAAAACATGCTAGGAAAACATGACTGTGTGTGTCTGTTGACACAAGGTAAGTATCAAATACACATAAGTAATACAT